>NC_133661.1:28573047-29173047 GCF_037893015.1 Macrotis lagotis | reverse complement strand
CATATTACATCTTCTAATTGTACCTGAGCAATAATGCAGCCATTTGATTGTCTCTTGGAACCCCTTCTTAATGGAAAAATTGCATTGGAGAGTCATTTTCAGAGATTTTAATTGGTTTAATTTTTGCTGTTAAGCATTGAAGTGGAGAGTTTATACTGACAGAAGCCATCAAGGAGCAAGGGACAGATGGAACGAAGGGGTGGGTCTAGAAGCAAATGAATGAATAACATCTGTCCCATAGGCACAGTACCTTAAACATCTTTGCTGTTCTGGATTGCTTACTGTCTTTTGGTCTGTCTTCCTCTCTTCCCTCAAGCTTCGAGAAGATTATATTTTAATAGACAAAAGATGAATGCATAAATGAAAGGGAGTGATTTCCACTCCCCCCCCTCCCAAGGGGATCTTATAAACTAAGTTTCCTAATATATCTCTTCAGTCTGTTAATGTTTAGGAGCCCAAATGGAGAGACTCATTAAGAAAGAAGGGAAATAGAAGTAGAGACTGGAAATCAGGAAAGGAAAATGACAGGGCAAAATGGCAAGAATGTTCATAGAGAAATTGCCTTAATTCTCAGTTTTGTGATATCCTAGCTTTATGACATCAGGTCACTTGAATGCTCAGGGTCTCAGTTCCTTCAGCTTTAACCTATGATATTATGAATGAAAAAATCCATTGAGATTCTTAGAATTTCAGGAGCAAGACCCAGATTTGCAAGTTGAAGACTTAGTCCTAATTTCAGTTTATCTGAGGACTTTTGAAGTCACATAAGATCTTGAGGCTTTAGGTCTGTCATCTGTGGAATGAATATATGTAGAATGACATATAGTAATAGGGGCAATCTAAAATCCTTAATTCACAAGGTTGATTTGAAGCTAATATACGATACGTGATAGGATATTGCAAAGGTCTTAAATTTAGTTTATATAAAGCACCAATATAAAACAGTCCTCTTATCCCTCTCTCTCCTCCACTCCCCATATACTTTAAAAAATGCAGATTTTGTACTAAATGATCTCTGCAGATGCTGTTTCCTTTTTATTCTATGCTTTTGAATGAAAGATCTCATCCAACCCCCTCAGGAGTAAACTGAAGACCAAGGAATGATGCATAGGAGGGACCCTTGATAGAATCAATTTAATATTTGCTGAACATACTCTGTGAACTGGGCATATAAAGACTAAAAGAATTCTTCCTGTCCTCCAGGATCTTATATTCCTAAAAAGCCTCATATTCTTATTGACCTCTATTTCAAATCCTACCTCTAACACTATTTTCTATTTGACCCTGATCAATTATTCCCAATCAAACCTGTATATAGTTTGTTTTTGTGTTGTGTTCCCTAGTAGACGGTGAGATCCTTGGAGAACAGATTGTCTTCTCCCTTTTTTTGTATTCCCAACACTTACATAGGGTCTGGCACAACAAATGTTTATTGACTAACTGACAGCATCTCATTACTCTATCCAGCTCTTGAACACTGTAAGTCAAAGGGAAGATGCCCACCAGTACCTGTAGCGGAAATTTCTGATTTGGGAATTCTCTAGACCAATGAAATTGCAGAGCTAGTTGTTTTGTTGTCGTATCACTTGGTTTCCTAATGTATGGTTGTTTTCTCCCCTTCACAGAGAAGGGGAGAAATAATATTAATGTATGCTGTATTATATTATCTTCTAATAATAATGATGATGAAATAATAGGGGGAAAGTAGCTGAGGATAAATAATCAACACATTGAAAAAATTTGGTCTTTGACACAGTGTTCCATATTCATAGCTCCCTACATCTGAGGAAGTTATGTGCTACCAAAGAAATAATGGTATCTGCATGCAGAGGAATGCCTACAGATTCATAATAATTTCAGAAGGCGCTAGCAAATGACGGAATCAGGAAAGGCCTCTTCTGAGAGTGAACACTTGAAGCAAGGTTTGATGAGAGCTAGGTGGTTCTAAGATGACTATTTTCTTTTCATAAATTTTAATTTGAAAGATCAACACCAGGACATATGTTACCATGAAGTCAAAGGAAATTTTAAAAAGGATATAGAATTCTAACCCATCTAAACTTTCTCTCCATTTTAGAATTTGGTAATCTTGGATCCACTGACAGTGAGTGATGAGAAAATTCGTCCTTCTCTTGAGAAGCGCTTAGAGGCCATCATCAGTGGGGCAGCCTTGCTGGCTGATTCTTCTTGCACACGGGATTTCCACCGGGAACGCATCATCACTGAGTGTAACTCTATCCGACAGGCTCTCCAAGACTTGCTCTCAGAATATATGGACAATGTAAGTCCTTGGTTTTCCTATGCTATTTCAAGTTTTCTCTGAGGTTCTTCCTCTCTTTCTCTCTCTCTCTCTCTCTCTCTCTCTCTCTCTCTCTCTCTCTCTCTCTCTCTATCTGATGAATTATACATGATTCAGTTTGTGTGGTGGCTTTTCATGCTTCTTAGCCCATTTTATGATATTCCATGGTTACATTACATAGCTGAATTGCTTTGGAGCTTTCTGGATGATAACACTTAGGAGGGGACAAGCTCTCCAGTGTGTAGAGTTGTTGGCTTCTTGATATCAGGTTCCATGGGATGGAATCTATGGAATCTTCATTCAGATCTTGAATATATATTGTGACATGACTGACAAATATTTGAGACCATTTGATCTTGAAGTTCCATAGAAGGCAAAAAGACTAAGTTAAATAGAAGTTTGTCTTAGGCATGTGTCATCTACCTGATTAGGTAATTATCAAGGTATGAGTTGAGACATATTAGCTACAAATGATGTGACTTTTCAGGTGTGAAATTATAGATTAGTTCAGCAGATGTGCTTCTGTGAATGGTTGAAATATCCTAATATTAGTAGTTAGTTCTTTGAAACTATATATGATATGTGACAGATTTCTGTGGTTTTAACATACGATTAGTGGTAAATATATTTCATTCATAGAGAAGATATATATTGGCTACCAAATCTGTCTTTCTGGTTCTAAATCAAAAACATTTCTAGGAAATGTGCTCCCTTTTGCTAATAGTCTGACTAGGTCATTCATG
Source organism: Macrotis lagotis (assembly GCF_037893015.1). Taxonomy (NCBI): domain Eukaryota; kingdom Metazoa; phylum Chordata; class Mammalia; order Peramelemorphia; family Peramelidae; genus Macrotis; species Macrotis lagotis. The sequence continues at coordinate 29,170,005 of NC_133661.1, read as the reverse complement.
AACTACATTGAGAAGAAATTTAGATTAGTGTGTATGTCTATACAGACAAAAATAATATAGATCTATATGCTGTATTTGTGTGTCTGTGTGTGTGTGTGTGTGTGTGGAGAGAGAGTGATAGAGGCAGAGAGATGTCTATGATAACTTTTTTCCAGGGTTAAAAAGGAGTACAAATTATGTCAATATATTCTGTTTCATATTCCTATCCACCTTTGTATTGGCAGAGTATATTGTTAGTTTTCTCAAGTCATTCATAATATCTAGAGAATAGAATAATGAATTCCATTTAGATAGGTTGGATGCAAAACACTACCAATTGTGCACTAGGAAACACATGTGGGAAAATGAAGCCTTTATTTGGAAAGACTCCAAATTGAGGCTAAAATGTGGTGATGTCTGGTTCTGAGTTATTTAGATGATCATAATAGTATTCCAACTTTATTATTGGGGGCATTCACCCTAAAGAGATTGATTTCTTTGCCATTCTTTTTTTGGTTAAATTCTTAAATTTCACCTCTATGTTTGAGCTTAACTGAATAGATTCTGGGTGAATAGAGAGAAGTGGGAGAGATCTGAGAGATAATACCAAGATAACAATTAGTTCCACCATAAATTTTACCTCGTATAACCCTTTGGATGTTATAGATGAGGATATCGACTCTTGATCAGTGGATGGGAATAATATCAATAATAAATAAGTAACAGCTACCACCACAACAATAATAATTGCTTCTCTGTGCCTTGATTTCTAACTCTGTTGCAAGGTCCCTTGCAATTCTCAACCTCTGCCTCTCTGAGACTGTTTTTTCCTTTGTCAATTGAGATGGCTTAACTAGTTGACTTCTCGGTTCCCTTCCAGTTGTAAGCCTTTGTCTTGGACTCATTTTCCTTCTCTTCCCAGTAAAGGGTCTCCACCATCCCTTCTGAATAGCTGAACCCAGGAGCTTCTCAAGGGCACCCAGCTTCCACCCATTGTGATGTCTCAGTGTCTGACGCACTGGATGATGATAGAACTTCTGTGGCTCAGCAGTTCTGGCAAATGATCACTGAGATTCTTGGGAGTTTCTAACTCTCCCTTCTTCTCTGGCAGTTCTTTAGTAAAATAGTAGAGGGGCAAAATGTAATAGTACTATAACTATAGAAGCCTGTGCCCAACCAGATGGATGCTTTGTTGGGTGTGGGGAAAGGATGGGATGACAGCTATTTCTGATGATAATCTGGTTTTAGTTAAGGAAGAAAAGCTTTCCTAATTTTAGAGTCCCCTTAAAAGTATTGATTGTCCATTTCACCTTGAGGTTGGCTTTTTATAAAACAGAACAACTGCGGTAGAAAGAACCAGTTCAGTCTGTTGGGATGATTGCTTATTTTAATATCTAACTTTTCATTCTGCAGGGGGAAGCAGGTACCATCCCCCTTCCTACCTTATCACAGTGTTTTGAGGGCAGATCTAAGGAATATTAACTTGGTCTGGTCTAAGCCTTAGGAAGTGTTATATGCATCATGAATAAATATGGCTAGCGAATTCCTTAGAACAATCACAGAAGTAGAGATTGACATGAGGAAGGACCCTCAGTGGCCATTGTTCTAGGACAAAAGAAGAGAAAGCGAAGGCCCAAAGGGAGCAGGTGATCTGCCCAACATCACAATGGGAGAGCCAGAACTTAGACCCTAACTCTTCCATCTCCAAGTCCAGTTCCCCTTCTTTTGGAGTACACAGGGTCAAGGGAGAGAATGTCTAGAAAGTATTTGACAGAACATAAAGCTCAAAAGAAATATAAGCTATTAGTATTAATTATTATTAGAAATTATTATTTCTATAGCCAGAAAAAGATGAATTCAAGTCCCAGTTTTGCTACCAACAAAATGTGTGACTCTAGGCAAATCATTTACCTTTTTCAGTGTCCTGGTTGATTCTCTAAGACTAGAAATTGAAATGCTATCTTGCATTGGTTGAGAATTTCCTCATATGGAGATCTATTCCAATGAAATAATGAATCCAGTCCCTTATATTCTTTCCCCCATTCCCTGAAAGAGGATAAAAGATCCTGTATGGGAATCAGAAACTTAACTGAAAAATAATGGTAGTATGATATAGTAGTAGTAGTAGTAGTAGTAGTAGTAGTAGTAGTAGTAGTAGTAGTAGTAGTAGTAGTAGCAGTAGCAGTAGCAATAATAATATTTATTTAACACTTTTAGGTTTGCAAAATGCTTTACATATATCTAAATTTACCTTCACAACAAAACTAGGAGGTTGATCTTATTACATATAAAGAACCTGAAACAGAGGTTAAGTGACTTGCTTTGAGTCACCTAATTAGTTAAGTTTCTGAGGTGGATTTGAATTCAGGTCTTCCCCATTCTATGTCTAGCCTTCCACACATAATGCTACCTCAGTGTCTCATAATAATCGATCAGCTCTGCCCATTTGTTCAGTGATTAACATTTACATAGCACCTATTATCCTGAATGTATGTCTGTGTGATGGTTCCATGGACAGAGACAAAACATTGAGCTTCCATTTTTCAGGTTGGAGGGACACCTCATTGAAGAGAGAGAAGGTAAGAAAAGGTTAAAACAAGAAGAAATAAGAGTTTAACAATTGAGAGAAATCTTAAAATTATTGGACCAGGGAAGCCTTCCTACAGACAATGACATCATAGGAAAAGAGGAATTTTATGACTTCAAAATGAAAAGTGAGACAGGCACCATACCATTGTGGATAGGAGCCTGCACTGGAAGGTCAGAAGACTTTGCTTCATTTGATGCCTCAGATACTAGTTGTGTGCCCATGGGCAAGTCACTTAACTGTTCAACTTTCCTTATCTGTACAATGAAGAGATTGCCTCTACGATCCCTTTCAGCTTCATGATCCAGAACATGTCCAGTTGACTGGAATAATAACCTGTGAAGGGCAGCATTATACAATGCGAGTGGAAAGGTAGGTCAGATACAGACTGAGCAGGACTTTTAGTATCAAACTGATGAGTTTAGCTTTTAACTTACTTTTTATTTGAGGTTGTTTAACTAGGAAGATTTGAAGAAAGACTACTTGATTCAGATTTTATTGGAGGAAACCAACCATTGTGTGACCATAGGCATTCAGTTGGTGAACAATAGTTAAAAAGCATTTGGGCTGAGCATTGAGAATACAAAGACAAAGGGGAAATTTTCCTCTTCTGTTTTAATGGTGGCGTTAACATGGAAATGACTAGACACATAGAAGGTTTATTCAGAGTAGAGTAGTGTCGGCACTAATGCAGTGTCTAGTGACTCGACTAACTGATGGAATTTGAGCTGAAAAATAAAGAAAGGAATAGTTGAGTCAGATTTGAAAAGGAAGAATATTTGCTTGAAAAAATACAAGTCCCACTTTCACTGGTTTGTAAAGTTTATGGAGGGGAGTAAGATGGAAGGAGACTACTAAATTAGGAGGTAGGTCAAGTCAGGGAAGAATTTTAAATGCCAGATAGAACATTTTATATTTGATTCAGGAGAGGGAGACAGAGGCACTAAAATTTATTGAGTATCAGGGTAACTTAGTCAGACCAAAGCTTTGGTAAGATCACTTTGTCATCTGATTAAAAGATGAATTTGATTGAGGAAAATGGTGAGGCAGAAGAGTGAATACAAAGCTATAAAAATTCATGTGAGAGATGAAGAGAGAAGAAAGTAGTCTGAAGTACATGTGCTTGTGGAGAGGAGGGGTCAATATATGAGAAATGTGAAAATTGAATCAAGATGTGACAATGAATTGTTTTATGTGGAGTTAAGTAAGAATGAATTGTTAGGGCTGATGCCATTGTGTAGGTCAGGGAACTGAATGACTATACTGGATGACTATAGATGGCACAGAGGATAGAATACTGATGTGGAATCAGAAGGACCTAATTTCAAATCCTTCCTCACACACAACATTTACTAGTTGTATGGCAAGTCATTTAATCTTAGTTGTCTTGCAAAAAAAATTGGGGTGACTTGGTGGTCCTGGAGTCAGGAGGTTCTGAGTTAAAATTTGCCCTCAGACATTTGACACTTTCTAGATGTATGATCCTGGGCCCATATATATACATACAACATATTGCTAAATATAAATTTATTTGTATGCTTATATGCATATGTAAAATCTCACAGTGATTTTTTAATCTCTCTATATAAATAATCCTTAGACTTATATGTATATGAATAGATATATAGATAGAGATATATTGACAGATACATATACAATGAAATCTCTTCCTCTCTCTCACTATCTGCTTGGTGGCCCATTGGATAGAGTATCAGACCTGGAGTTAGGAAGATTCATAGTCCTGAATTCAAATCTGGCCTCAGACACTTACTTATGTGACTGAACAAATAACTCCATTTTCTTCAATGTTTTCATCTGTAAAATGAACTGGAGAAAGGAACAATATATCACTTTAGTATCTTTGCCAAGAAAACCCCAAATGCCATCATGATTACTCTGATAAAACTGAAAAATGACTGACAGTGAAAATATGCCTATGTAAATGTGTTTATGAATTATTTGTGTAAGGGCAATAAAGATGGTCATTTGAGAAAATAGGAAAGAAAAAGAGAATGTAACCCACGAGAGTCATAAGGGACACTCACTGTTAATAAGCATGATATAGGCAGTGCACCCTATGAAATCTCTTGGGATAACCTCTGGATGAATATTCACTTATAGATAGCCAGTGTGTGTCAGAGGTAATAATTAAATCTGTATCTGCATGCTTCTAAAGTAACAACTTCGAGAAAGCAATATCATTAAAAACTAGAGAAGAGAGAGTAATAAAGAGAAGGTGATCAACTGTATCAAAAGTTTCCTAGAGGTCAAGAAAGATGAATATTGGGGTAGTTGGGTGATGCAGTGAATAGAGCACTGACCTGAAGGCAGAAGGACATAAATTTAAATCTGACCTCAGGCACTAAATATGTACTTAGCTGTGTGACCTTGGGCAAGTCACTTAACCCTACTGTCTTGCAAAAATAAAAAAAATAAAGATGAATATTAAAGAAAGGTCATTGTGTTTGATAATTAGAGAACACTAGTAATTTTTGGAGATAGCAATTTCAGATGAAGTTGGGTAGCTACTCAATTTCTTAATTAGTTGACTCAGACAACTAAGATTTTAAATCCTACTTGAGTTGCTAATTCATGTTGGTGGAAGGAATCTCTATGCTGAAATTCACTGATGAAATCACACTTCTTGTCTAATCCAACACAAAATCCCCCAGTAGAATATAATCTTGAGTTCAGAAGCTGTTTCTCCTCCCCCCCATATTTTCAGTGAATCATTTGGTATGTAAAATCTTAGGCACTGCAAACAAACAAACAAAAAACCCCAGCAACAAATGAATAAATTAAACAAAAACTCACAAAATTTTCTCTAGCTAAAAACCAAGGATTTATCAAGTGAACCCAATTAAATTGACTGGTTGGTTGCATTTTTATTGATTATTATTAGTCTGAAAGTCCTATGTTATATATTTTCCATATTAATGCACTCCATTAATTTACAATGCATCCTTGGATTAAACTTTCTGGGTTCTTAACCTATTAGAAATCACAAATGTGTGCTCAATTTCATCAGTCTGGGAAACTCCTAGTATGGAAGCCATACCTGTCAGTGAAAATCATCACCTTTTTCTCAGTCATATAAATTAGAGGTACTTTAGTACATTGAGCGGTTAAGTGACTTGTGCATATCTGTGATTTGTCAGTCAGGACCAGGTCAGCCTTCTAAATATTGGGCCACATCATCTTATAATAAGGAGTAACTCATTTATTAATATCTGGAATTTATATTGCACTTTAAAGTTTGCTTTTTTATTTTATTTTATCCTCATAATCACCCCATGAAATAAGTATTAACATTATCCCCATTTTATAGAAGAAAAAACAGCTTACAAAGCTTTAAAGATTTTTGGAGACTCAGCCTAATTCTCCCAACACTCCCCTACAGTTGTCCTTAAAATTATGGCTCAAATTTAATTCTGGAATGTCAGAGCCAACAAAAGGTCAGGGTGAGACATTCATCCAACCCAAGACAACCAAGGAGGTTGGAAGAAGAGACCTATGACAGAGAGAGAGGATAGCCCAGAGCTCACAAGGATACAACATTAATGGTGAGAGTAGATGATAGCAAAAAAAAAGCAGCAACAACTTTGGAGATGGTAAGGAGTTTAGTCGACTGATCAGAAAGAGATTCTAGGGAACAACTGTTATAGCACTTGCTATGAGACCAGATACTGTTTAGCAACCCCATTGTCCATATCCACTTCTGGCTTACAGTTCAAAGTTGGAGAGGAACACTTTCAGTCAAATTGAAAGATACCCTGAAGAATAGTATTATTTTGAGTCATAAGGAAGCAGGAGTCCTGAGGAATAGGACTGATTTCAGCCCCAAAGGACCAGAAGTGCTTCCTGATAAGGACCAGAGCCCAGACCAAGAAAACAATGATGATGCCTAGATAACCACCTTGGAAGTACAAAGAACTCCCTCCCAACCCTCTAGAACTTGGCCTGAAAAAAGCAGTGAGGAAAAGGCAAAAACTTGGGATAGTGCTTCCTTCCTTCCCCCAAAGGGAACGGAGCTAAACTTTAATGAACAGTTCAAAATCAAGAAATAGGAAAAAATGAGCAAACTAAAACAAATAATCATTCCATGAAAATTGACTGTGTTGATAGGGAAAATCAAGACACGAACTCAGAAAAAGACAATGAAGTCAAAATAGTTATAACAAGGTGGCAAAGAAAATAATATTAACTAGATCTAAGCCCAGTAAGAACTCTTGGAAGAGCTCAGATGATTTTCAGAATCAAATGATAGTTGTAGAGGAAAAGTTAAATCAAAGAATGAGAGCAAAGGAAGGACATTATTTAAGAAAATAATTACCAGCTCGGTTAAAGAGGCACAAAAAATCTAAAGAAAATAACACCTTAACAATACCTTGATCAAATGGAAAAAAGATGCTCAAAAGGTCATTGAAGAAAATAATTCCTTAGAAATTAGAATTGGGCAAATAAAAATTAATGAACCCATTATATATATATATATATATTATATGTACATATAGATATAAATATGTATATATAAACAGAGTCAAAAAGAATAAAAAAATAGAAGAAAATGTGAAATTTTCCATTGAAAAAACAACTGACCTAGAAAATAGACTGAGACATATTTTTAGAATAATTTCACCTGAAAGCCATGATAAAAAAGCCTGGATACCACCTTTCATGAAATCATAAAGGAAAACTGTGCTGATAGCTTAAATCAAAAGGATACAATAGAAATGGAAAGAATCCACTGACTACCTCCTGAAAGAGATCTCAAAATGAAAACTCTCAGGAATATTATAGTCAAATTCCAGTAATTCAGTAATTCCATAATCAGAAAGAAACCATTCAAATATTGTGGAGTCACGAGTCAGGAGCACACAGGATTTAGTAACTTCTATGTTAAAACAGTGAAAAGTTTGGAATATCCTATTCTGGAAGGCAAAGGGAGTAGAATTACGACTAAGAATATCCCAACTAGCAAAACAGCATAATCTTTCAGGAGTGGGGATATTTAATGAATATCCTGATGGGATAATTTCCTGATGAAAATAACAGAACTGAATTTTCAGAAGAAGAATTCAAAGCTGTCTATAGTCATTATGAAAAAATGCTCTGATCAATACTGAATAGAGAAATGCAAATTAAAACATCTCTGGATACTCCCTCATACTTATCAGAAATGATCAATCCTGGAGGTGATGAGGGGAAAAGTACATTAATACACTGTTGATACAGATGTAAACTGGTCCAACCATTCTAGAGAAAAATTTGGAACTATGCCCAAAGGGCTATGAAACTGTTTACCTTTTGATCCACCAATATTACTGCTAGATCTGTTCCCCAAAGAGATAAAAGAAAAAAGAAAAAGACAACACATGTCCAAAAATATATAAAGTAGTCTCTCTTGTGTTGGCAAACAACTCGAAATTGAGGGGATGCTCATCAATTGGGGAATTTCCTACCTTCCTACCAGTATTTACATTTTTTCCTTTTACATTGGACTTTCAGACTCATAAAGTTCTTTCATCACAACACTGAGAGGTAGATGATGCAAGTAAGGTTTAGGACTGGAAGGGACCTTAGGGATTACCTAAGGTAGAAAGAACCTAAATCCTAGACAGGGAGTAAGCCAATTTGTATCTAGGGAGGAAGTTTCCATACCAGGAGTTTCTTACATAGAAGGTATCCTGGAAGAGCCAACATTTTCACTTAGGTTCTCCTATACAAACCCTATGTGTTTTCTATTATATCACATTGACTTTTGTTAGTATATCCATTTTGCAGATAAGGAAGTGAAGGGTTAGAAAGATTGCCCTTGGTCAAGCAGATGTTAAGAATTAGAGCTTCGATTTGAACCCATTTCCTAACTCCAAGGCCAGTCTTCTTCCTTCTTAAACAGGCAGCCTCTCCAAAAGGCAATTGGATTAGCTGATGTCCGATATGTCTCATTTTAAAATTCTCTAATCTTATCATTTTAGTAAACTTCCAATGTCAGGGTTTTTCTTGTCACCATATCTCTCCCTTCCTTTTTGTCCCTAAGTCTGTCTCTTTGCAATAACAGATATCACCAGTTAAAAGCATGGAGTTAATTTGTGCAAGTTGCAGAGAAATCTATCTCTACCATGAGTGGCTAAGTTAATGAATCTTGCTGAGGTTGAATGGTGAGGTGCTAGACGTCACTGGTCTGATGTATGGCTTACAGACTTGGGAAAGTCTATGCCCTTGGAGAGTACCAGGTAATATCTTGGGAGATGGTTTTCTCTTCCATCAAAGCCAGTTCTTCTCTGAGAACATTTGGAGTGGAATGCAAATGAGTTCTTTCTCTCAGTCTTACAACTTGACTGGGTGAACTGCTGCAGCATCCTTTTCCTTGTCCCTTAAGGAATGGCTGCTGCATCATGAAATGAGATCATTTAATGTATGTCAATGTATGGTCCATTAAAAGCCCAATTTAAAAGTATAATCTCTGGTAGGCTTCCATGTATATTTTAATATATTTGAAAATGAAAGCTCCTGCCTTTGGAATTCTGCACACAGATGCTAGAAGGATGAATCATGGTAGTGAAAAAGCTCTGGAATTGAAAGGAAGAAGGAAAAGGATTCACAAATTCCATTATAGATGTTAACCACTTTTGGATTTTATTTTTCTTTCTCTAATGTTTGCCAGACAAACATAAGACAAACACATGTAATTTTCCACATATTTTATTATCTCTAAAGAAAACAAACCTCTTCCTGTCTTTAGGATGTTCTTTTCTCTCTTAGAATCTTCTTTCCAAACTTCATACTGTTTTTAGATAGCACTTTGTGGCACCAGCTGATTTCCAAACGAAGACCTCTTTTTTCTTTTTAATTTTTATTTAAGGAAATGGGGTTAAGTGACTTGCCCAAGGTCACACAGCTAGGTAATTATTAAGTGTCCAAGGTTAGATTTGAACTCAGGTTCTCCTGACTCCAGGACAGGTGCTATATCGACTGAGTCACTTAACTGCTCCCAATTGAGGGCCTCTTTAGCTCATCAGGTCATCTATGTTTTGATCTTTTCTGTTGTGGGAATTCCCTTCACAGATGCAGATTGGTAGCTCCTCTATAATATCATTTTAGGGCGTTGCCAGAGGTGTTAAATTTCACACCCAAATTGCATAATTTTTGATCTTAGACATTTTTAGTAGGATGATAGGACTGGTGATAGAAGGGACTACCATGCATAGAGAGTGACACGGGCAAGTCACTTAACCTCTCTGGACCTCATCTATAAACTCAAATCTCAAAGTCTGCTAACTTTAAAACCATGATTCCAGAATCCTAGTCCAATTTTCTCATTTTTTATAGAGGAGTAAATTCAAGCAGGAGGTAAAGTCACACAGATTTAAACCCAGGCCTTCTTTCTCAGGGTGAGCTCTCTCTATTCCAGTAAAACTAGACTGACTTTTGTAACTCCTTTTTCCTTCCTTCCTTTTGTCCTTCCTTCTTTTTTCCTTTCTTCTTGCTTTCTTCCTTAATTCCTTCCTTCCTCTTTCCTTATCTTTCCTTTCTTCTCTTCCTTCCCTTTTCCCATTCCTTCCTTCTTTTCTTTTCTCCCTTCTTATTTCCTTTCTCTTTCCTTCCCTCCCTCCTTCCTCCTTTCTTTTCTTTCCAATGTTTTCATTATTGCATAAAACTCAATGAGAGGCTAACTCCCTCTACCCATAAATATTGGGATCTTTTCTGCAATTGCTGGTCTTGGAAAGGTGGTTGGGGCACTGAAAGGTTAAAGGACTTGCCCATTATTATACAGCTACTATGAAACAGAGAGAGAAGTCATGTGTTCCTGTCTTATAGATTAGTCTTCTAACTATTCTTCCAGGCTACCTTTTGTCATATTGTTAGTATCTGAGTTAAATTTCCACAGCTACATTCATTAAAATAAGTGGAAATTCATTTTTCTAGTGATTGCTTGTATTTTATAGTATATATTTCTTTCTCTAATTGATGCAATATCTAAACCATCTTAGTAGAATGAATGTGAATTCTAATGAAGTTTAATCAGAGATGTTATGGTAGAAAATGGTACTTAATTTGGAATGGAAGAAGTCTGGGTTTGATTCTCTGATCTTACCATTCATCTCAAAAGAATGAGACAGACTAGAGTATTGGAAGAAATGTAAGGAGATGAAATTTAGTAGGGCTGTGTCAAGACTTAGACTTGTGAGGCCCCCAGGCAGAGGATGTTTCTGATAGGAGTTTGTGCCAGAATGAAGTGAAAGGATATTGGAATGGTAGGGTTTTAGTGTACTATGAACTTAACATAGTCAGTAGGCAGAAGTGGCCACCAATATGGCTAATTAGATCTTATGTTGACTTAGGAGAAGCTAATCTTGAAGGAATGAGAACATACTAACCCCACTGTGCTTAGTCTTGGTTGGACTGCCTCTGGAGCACAACTATCTTCCTTACCAAGATGTATAGTCTGGAAAGGATTCTGATAGTGAAATGATGAGAGAAAAGCATCCTGGTAATAAAGGGTCTTAAGGTCATGATTAATGGAAGTGGAGAAAGTTAATCAATCAGCCAATAAACATTTATATCAATCTGGAGAATAGAATTTATCCTGTGTGTCATTTCTTTGAACTTGCTTGTTTCCATGTTGTCTCTCCCATTAGGCTATGAACTCACTAGAGAGGATTTAGGGAATTTTGAATTGTTCCTCTTTTTTGCCTAGGGTGGTTTCTGTGGTGGAATAGATACTTCATAAATGCTTGTTGGCTCATCAAAAGGATGACTATGTGCAAGAAAAGCTATTTGGCCCTACAAGACAGGACTAGGAACAATGAACAAATTGGGGCTTCATATCAGCAAAATTTTATGAAAATCTGAGCTATCCAATAGAGAAATAGGCTGTCTAAAGACACTGTTTTCAAGGAGGGATTGGTTGACTATTTTTCAGGTTACTGTGGCAAATGCTTTCACATATGAGTAGTGAAATCACTTAACCCCTAAGAACCTCAGTTTCTTCACTGGTAAAAGAGGAATGATAGCCCTTCTGATACTACCTCCTGGGGTTGTTCTGTGGAAAGTGCTTTGTAAACCTTAAAGTCTAATAGGAATATAGTTAGTTATTTATTGTAGCAAAGAGAATGATGTTTTCTCCTTTATAATGGAAATGAAAGGAAAGCTAAAATAGGGAAATGATGAGAAAAATAACAAGAATAAATTTAAAATATGCAGAACCAGAAATCAACTTGTATTTTCAACTGGCATAGAGGTTTTTGATAAGGAATTCTCTCCCTATAATAGTGAATAGTGTTGAATAATATGAACATTAATAATTTACAACTGTGTAGCAATTTTAAGGTATTAAGGTAAATGTCTTCTGTACTTTTTGGCATCTGTCAAATGCTATTATATATATATATATATTTTTTTTTTTTCTATTCCATACCACTTTATAGAGAGACTGAGTCATGACAACAAAATTAATCTCTAATTAGAGCCTCCAACCTAGCTGCCAATTTCTTTGGTTCATCCCCTTTTCTCCATTTCATACAATATGATAACTTTGGAGTCATCTTGAACTTTTCCTAAGTCTAGTCAATTGTTAAGTCTTTTCATTTACCTCTTCTTTCACAATGTCTCACTTTCTTTGATTTTTCTCATGGCTTTTTTGCTAGTCTACACCATCATCTCTTTATCTCATCCAGTCATGCCTTGGCCTGCTACATCCAGGACCATTTTCAGTTGTTCTGATCCATATTTGACCACTGAACCCCAATGGTTCTGGAAGAAAAAGTGAGGTTGGTGACAAGAATAACCCTTACTCACTTGAATCCACTTCACTTGTATGCCAGGAAATCACATCCCTGATGTCATGGTTCTCATCAAGAATAAAAGACAAACAACACTTTCACTTCTATATCCTCATGGTTTCTGTCCTAATCTAGATCATTATCTCTATATTTCAGTTTACAGATATTCCTTTACTTGGTAAGAGCAAGATCTTCAGCATAAGATAGTGGGAAAATATATAATCTTTGTCCTAAAGGAGTTTGCTTCATACTGAAGTTTTACCATACTCTCCTCACAGATGTTTTTGCCTCCAATTTTTGCCTCTAATTTTTCCATCCTATAGTTAACGTAATCTATCTAACAGGATAATATTATAAAATCATAGGCTTCTAATCTATAAAAAATATTAGAGACAATCTAGTTCATTCCCTTCATTTTCCAGATGAGAAAAATGAGCTTCAGGGATGTGAAGTGACTTGTATTTCATTATATAGGAGACAAGTATGAGAGCTCTTTTGGTCATTTGACACTGCGTTATGTCAGTCACTGCACTAGCTTTGGAAGATATAAAGGCAAAAATAATATAGTGCCTTCCTATAAAGAGCATATATTCCAATACTCTTGCCACTAAGAATTATTATTGAGTTGTTTTGTCCTTTTCAATTCTTCATAACCCCAGAGGATATTTTTTGTTAAAAGCTCCTGGGATGGTTTACCATTTCCTTTTCCAGTTCATTTCATAGGAGAAGAAACTGAGGCAAACAGAATTAAGTAACTTGCCCAGGGTTAGACGGCTAGTAACTGAGGCCAGATTTGAATTAAGCATACCAATTTTATCCTATTTCTTCATGTCTCTCAAATCTCCCATGACTTCACATGGAAGCCTTGAAAAATAAAGATCACATTTTTCTGACTGGTATTCAAGTCACTCCACTTTCCAGGTTAGAACCTTATCTTCTATTCCTCACTAGTCAGTAAGTATTTATTAAGTGACTGCTATATTCTAGCACTGTGCTGAACACTGGGGATGCAAAAGAAAGTGAAATACAGTCCCTTCTGTCAAAGAACTCCTAATCTAATTGGAAATATAACATGAAGGCTGTTCTTTTTCAATCAGGGCAGTCCCCTCATTTTCTGGCATGAATTTGGCATGAAAACAGACTCAATCATGACTCCAAGATTTCCTTCCACTAGTCCACAATGGTTTTCTTTCTTCTTTCTACCAATCCAAACCTAATCATGTTGGAACTGATTATATTTCCTGGGCTCAGAATATCACCACAGTATAAAGATACAATTCAAAATGAACCTAACTTTAAGAGAATAATGTGATAATAAAGACAAAAGAAGTTCCCAATGAGAAAATATCAATTTTACACCCCACCAGATGTGTAATAAATGTGCTCTTTAATAACTTGTGGCTCAGGACAGCTAGGTAGCCCAGTGGTTGGAGTATTGTCCTGAAGTCAGGAGGACCTGAGTTCAAATTTGGCCTCAGGCACTTAATACTGACTAGTTGCATGAACTTGGACAAGTCACTTAGCCCTATTGGCCCCCAAAAGCAAAAAAAAAAAGAAATAATAATTTGTGCCTCCTCTAGCCTCTGTGTGTCAGCATCCATGATACATGAGTTTTCTTTTCTCTGCAGATGTCTCACCTTACCTCAAGAAGGAGGAGGTCTTGATTAGCAAGGCTTCCTTAATCTGCACGATAAAGATGACTGTCATTCAAATGTGACATAAAATTGACATGATGCAAAGCTAGTTGCTAACCAAGGTTTTCACAACATACTGTATAACTTGATAGATTTGAAGTCTGCTTGGGTCAGAAGACTCTTCTTTTTCCCTGAGGCTTCTTTCAAAAAATTGATTCCTAGCCTCATGGTCACCTTTGGAAGAAAGGAGTAGAGATTGTTTTCCAAATCATAGCCAATCTATACCACCATTTTTCAGTGTTTGACTGCTTGACATGGACATATTTTATCTCACCAAATAAAATTGTAAGCTTTTTGGCTACAGGGATTATATCTTAGCTTTTGAAAAAAATTTAATTTAATTAATGGTTGCCTTATATGGAATAGGAAAGTTGGAAGTATTCAAGAATATTTTGGAAAGAATGGAAAGAGAGAGTAAGGGAAATGAGGATGTTAATTCATAGAGTTATAGAAGTTAAAACTAGAAGAGATTATGGGAAAAATCTCATTCAATTCTTTCTTTCAATCATTCTATAGATAAAGACATTGAGATCTAAAGAATAACAAATTTATCAAAATAAAATAGATAATTGGGGGACCACGTGAAAAATTGAGGACTGTGCTGTCATCTAGATTCAATTCTATGTGCCACACTTTAGGAAAGACATTGATAAGTTTGAGTGTAACCAGAGAAAAATGACAAAGGAAGTGAAGGGCCTGGAATCTGTGGTTTAGGAGGCTTGGATGATGGAAGGAGGATGTTTGGTTGAAGGAAGAGAAGACTAAAAGCAATAGGAGGTGTGTCTCCAAGTGTTTGGAGGAAACTCATTTATAAAAGGGAGTAGATATCTTATGTTTGACCACAGAAGGCAGAATAGTAGGAATGGGGTTTGAAGGTGGTGGGGAAATGGCATCATAAAAGGATAAATTGAATTTGGTGAACAGAAGAGTTGATTTGTCCCTTTCAATTCTTCATAACGCCAGAGGATTTTTTTTTGTTAAAAGATCCTGGGATGGTTTGCCATTTCCCAATAATTAGAGCCAAGAGTGAAATAACTATCTCTAGGATGTGGGGGGAAGGAAGAAAAAAAACGAAAAAAAAATTATGTGATTATTATATTTTGAAAAGGAATAGCAAATTATGTATAATATATTTGCACTTTCATATGTAGTCATCTTTATTTGCCCAAATTATATTATTTATTTGTTTAATATATCATTTTATTTATATTTTATAATATATATTTATTCACATAAAATTTTAAAAAATTTTAAAAAGAGAGAGTGATGAGCCACCTTGGGAGGCAGAAGATTGCCTTTCATTCACAATAACAAGACGAGCACTTGTTGGAGCTGTTATAGATATGATGCATGATCTAGAGAAGATTGGATTGGTTGGCCCCTGAGGTCTCTTCCAACTCCCAGTTGGATTGTGAGACAAATTCTCATTACAACTTTATTAAGACACATTAGTAAGCATATATTCTAGAGTTGTGAGCTTGGTTATTAATGGAAACTGATGAAAAATATTTGCTGAGTAAATCTGAGCATGTCCTATAATCTTTCTGAATACCTGTTGGTTCATCTATTCAAGGAATATGATGATTTTCTTATTTGTAATGTATGTGCAGGGATATGCTGGATCATCCTGGTTTCTACAAATCAGGGTCTGATTTATTGTTTTGGTCATCCGATTTTTTAAAAAAAATCTATGGACAAAATGTTAATGATTCACAACAAATTTAAACGTTATTTTGGAGATTCTCCCCCCCCCCCCGAGAGTCAGTTATTAAACACTTAAGAGCATATCCCTTCTTGTATACATGTTCCACAAGTTCCAACTAAATTGTAAGATTTTATAATAGGGATTGCAGCTTAGCTTTTTAAACTTTAAAAACAATTAGTTTAGTCAAAAACTTAATATTAATTAGATTTTTAATTTGATTGAAACCCACTCTCTTCTTTTTTACACTAGATTGTAAGCTCCTTCAGGTCAGGTACTATTGTTTCCTCCTGGGAGTTCTTATCAGCCCTTTGTAGCTCTATGATTTAAATAACCTGGAGACTCTATATTTGAGCATTTCATCCATTAGCAATCAATGTCTATCCATGAGATCAAAGTCCTGTGTTCAAATCCTTCTCCAGACACTTACTAGCTATGGCATGCTTGGTAAGTCATTTACCTCTGTTTCTTCCTTGGTGGATACAGTGCATAATGTAGTGGCTATATCCAGAGGCATTTCCTGGAGTACTAACTAGGTCAGCTTCAGCAAAACCAGCCAACTTTTTTAAGGTAGCACTTGAACTCGTTTTCCTCACTTAGTTCAGCCCTCTAACCATTCTTAGCTCTTAGTCTAGGTGCTTTATAAATGAATACTAGTTGATTCTTTGACTGATTATCTCCTGTGTAATTATGGGGATAATGCCCTCTCCAGTAGTGATGCTAATTATTTCCTTCTCATCTGGCTGGCCACAAATGGGAGGGTGGCTCATAATTAGCTATTTCTTACTGGATGGCACTAGATAGACTCTGATTCTTTCAAAGGTGCCTCATTTTATAATTGTGGTCTTTCTTTGGGGAGTTCTCTATTTGTGCCATAGTAGTGAAGATGAGTGAATATTATTATAAGCAGATAATTTTCTTGGAATAATGTCAGGGACTTTTCATTGTTGAAGACAAGGCAGAGATATTGCAGTAGATTCAAATCATACTAAGGCTTATATAGCACAAAGACTTTAGAATAGGCAGACAGAGAAATTGCCAAGATAATGGTTGGTATTTGTTTAGCTTTTTAGAGAAATAATAATAGCTTATAATAATAACAACTATTATTATTATAGAAATTTAAGGCCCCCCAAATGCTTTAAATGAAATGCCTGCCCATGAAAACTCTTGTGAGGAAACAATTAGACAGGAAGATCTAGGAGGTGGAGTCCAGAAGTGCTGGGTTCAAATCACTTACTATATGATCTTGGGCAAGTGACTTGACTTGTCTGTTCTCAGTTTCCTTCTGTTTAATAAGGGAATAAAGGTAACATCTCTCTTGTCGGGATTAAGTGAGTTACTACACATAAAAACTTTTGAGAACTTGAAGGAACAGAAAAAAGCAAGCTGTTATCATCATCAGAATCTTTACTTTTGTCCCAGATTGTGATTTTATAGATATGAAGAATTCCTGGTGAGTAAGTTTTCTCTATCCATGAAGATTATCACCTGTTCTGCAGGTTGGAGTCTCGAGTGTTGAGAAATTATGTTTCTTGGCAAGGTCATACAGTAGCAGAGACAAGACTCAAACCCAGATCTTCTCAACTTTGAGGCCATCCTTCTAGCCATTCCACCATGGTACTTCATTATAGGCATTTTATTTCCATTTTACAATTGACAAACTAGGGATTAGAGAAGCTGAAGCATTTTTTCATCATCACTCAGCTAGTGGATGCCAGGGGGCTGTTTGATGGGGTACTTTAAACTAGATTGTTGATCTCAAATTCACAATACTGTTCATTATATTCCATGGCTATTGGATTCCAGAATGATGGGCATATGTAGCAGTAGTCCTTCATTCCTTCCTCCAAGTGTAAAATTTATAATACATTAATGATCATCAGAATAAAAGTTGGATTCTTTGAATGACTCTACTGACGGTACGTGACTAATGTTATAACTTAGTCTTTCAGTTCCCCCAATATCTGCGAATCATCTTTTAAAAAGCTTTCCAACTTCTGTGTTAGTATTTAATTCACCAAAAGATCAAACTGGCCTAGAAAAGCGGTGTTAGAGGTCTGGGGGAACAGTTTGGAGGGGAAGGATTTTTCTTGTTGAAGCTTCTTATCCAATGATGAAAGAAAAAGAATAATGTAACAATGCATCATTGTTCAGAGGAGAGAGTTCTTCTTTTGAAGTCAGAGAATGGGAACTCAAATGAACTTTTACTTGAAAGTTTTCACTCCTTTTTAGGGTTTAGTTTTCTCACCTAGGAAATGAAGAGATTACACAAGATGACCTCTCCCAACTTTCTTTCTAGAACAACAATTATCTGAACCCATATCAATTTTCTCTAAGGTGAAGTCTGGGCAAAAAGTCTTGAAATGGAGCGCAGGCTTTTCAGTTGTCTTTATTTAGGAAGTAGCAATAATTAAATAATTAGGAAAAATACTACATCCATCAATTAATTCAATGCTTAGACTATTCAAGTGGATCTCTTTATCTGAATCATCCTCTTGGCACAGTGATTCCAGAAGTGTGTGATAAATCCTTCTACTGAGAGGGAAGACTTGCTGTTCTTTCTTTGCACTTTGATGTAGCACTTGTAGATAATGGAATTTCTCCACCAACTGATCACCCACTTTATCATGAACTTTAGGCCAGCAGACTCTTAGAAGACTTTGCATAGATGTGTCGAGTTTGATCTTGCCTTGCTGTTAGGGTTTATTTTATGAGCTTAGCTCTAATGGTATTGGTGATGAATTTACATTTGGAAGCTTCTGGAATGTAGTCTTCTTTAGAGACTCTCAAATATGGTTAGAAGAATATGATCTTTGTAGATTGAGAAAGAGATATGGGGGTGGCTAGGTGGCGCAGTGGACAGAGCACTGGCCCTGGAGTCAGGAGACCTGAGTTCAAATCCAGCCTCAGACACTTCATAATGACCTAGCTGTGTGGCCTTGGGGCAGTCACTTAACCCCACTGCCTTGCAAAAACTTAAAAAAAACAAGAGAAAGAGATATAGTAGAGGAAAATGGGATCTCTTCCTTTCAGGTATATCAGTGAATAAGCATTTGAATATAAAGTAAATCCTTGAAAAGCATTCTTTTTTTTTTTTGGCTTCCTGAGACAGCCCATTCCTCTCTGAGATAGTTCTAATGGTTAGGGAGACGGTTTTCTCCTTGACTATAAGTCTAAATTTACCTTGTGGCAACTTACAGGCATTTTTGGTTCTCTGGGATCAAACAGGGCAAACCTACTTAATCTCCCTTTAAAGAAAGTACCCTTCAAATACTTGGCTGCTGTTCAAGTGTCTCCTATGAGTCTTCTCTTCTGAAGCGTATGTATCCCCAGATCCTTTCTAAATTCTCAAATGTAATAAATTCGAGGTTTTCAATCTTGATTGAAATAGCAATGTCCCAACCAAAAAGGTCGAGCCCAGAAATGCATGCATATTACTCTCTAGAAGTGATTGAATTCTCAGCTTCTCCTCCTTCTAACTCCAAATCCAATCTTCCCTCAACTTATTTCTCATCGCACCCAGCTTTGTCTCATCTGGGAAAATTGGCTTGGCAAAAAGCCTTATATTACCAGTGTCTGATTGATTATAGTATATTGGAATTGGAAGTGACCTTAGAGACATTTTTATTCCTCTTTATATAGTCTCAGAACCTTTTATGTGCTCTTTACTTTGTTCTCATAACACCTTGCCTTGCATTTTTTACTTCTACAAGTCATATCTCCCTTATTAAATTCTAAGTCTTTTGAGGGCAGAACTGAGTTGTTGTATCTCTATCTCCAATTCCTAGAATCAATCCACTAACCCAAAGGTTTACTGTAAAAGTTTGTCAAATCGAGCTGAATTTCTATCAGATTGAAATTAGACTTGACTATTTAACAACTTAGAGCCAGCATGACAATGGATAAAGTACTGGACTTTGGGATCAGGACAACCTGGTTCCAAATCCTGCCTTTGATTTGTGATCCTGGGCAAGTCTTAACCTTTCTGAATGTTCAGGAATGTGCCAAAGATTTACTCACCTTGGTTTTGCTATTTACTTAGACCTCCTGTGCCAAAGAAATCCTGACTCCTTTTCATTTTTGTATTTACTAGCTAGGTGACATTTTTCTTTTTTCTTTTTTGCAAGGCAATGGGGTTAAATGACTTGCCCAAGGTCACACAGCTAGGTAATTATTATGAATCTGAGACTGGATTTGAACTCAGATCCTCCTGACTCCAGGACCTGATGCTGTATCTACTGTGTCACCTAGCTGCCCCTAGATGATATTTTTTCATAATTGCAAGATTGATTTTCTGATGGATCTGGGTCCTCATTGTTGAAATTACCTCCAATGGGAAATAGCAAACCTGGTTCACATCTCATGCCATATAATTCTTGTTCATGTCTTGAATCTTCCTCAGAAAAGGACAGTGGGTCATTCTTCCAACTTTCTGCTGTCCTTGATTTGTATCTCTTGACATTGTATGGATGTGAAGCACCCTGCTGTCTTATCCATTCCTTATTCCTTACTCTTGCTACATTAATGGTCAAATCATTTATATCTTTTTATACTTTTTGTGCTATTAGTCTTCCTTTTGGAAGATGAGGGGATGGGAATTGATGGTCTCAAAGATCTCATCCATCTCTAAAGCTCAGATCCTGAGCTATGATCCTTTGATGCTTCATGGGTGTGGGAGGGGATGCTGGCTATTCAATGGCTGTGATAGCAGAACAGAAACTCTGAAAATTCCTGTAATTCTGGGAAGACTTAGGCAGTTCAGACCCATCAACAAGCCAGTTTTGCTTTTTAAGAACTAGTCTTATCTAAGAACAGAGAGACTCATCACTAGTCAATTGACTGCTTTGGGAAAAAAATTCTTTTTCCATGCTATCCCACCTCCATTCTTTACTATACCTAACCTTCTTGGGCCTCAGTTTCTTTAATTATGAATCTATAGTCCCAAGAAAAATGGCCCTAAATAAACTACCTTCTATTTCTACAGAGATGGCTCCAGAGAGGCAGGGATGAAGAAGAGGATGCTGAGGATCAGCATTTTTAGAATTCTGATAAAAGTTACAGAACAATTACCAAAAATACTCTAACTTTGGATTAATGATTTATGGGAAATTGGGGTTGCTCTCTATTTAGACCTTAAAGACAGAAATTCAGTTTTGCTTAGAGACCAAGTAACTTAAAAATTTTGGCAATATATTATTCCAATATAACATTTGATCCTAAGCAAATTAATCTTTTATAACTCTTCTCTACTTGGTGTTTTTTTGGAAAAAATACTCTTTCTGATTAATTTGATTTACTGAGGCAGCTTCAGATAAATGTGCAGTGTGCTGTCTTTTGATGTGTTAACTTCATGAGGAAGAGACAAATGATTTATTGGATTTCTAAGCAAGATGACTTTATTAACTGTTTTACAGGATTGAAATGGAGAGAGAAGGCTGTTGAATAATCCAAGCATCCTGCTTTGCAGTAACCAGGCCTAGCTCTGTTCTGTTCCTCTTTGAATACAAATTGAACTCTTGGGCTTCATTCTCAGAAGGGCATTGTGCTTGCATGCCTTTTGTCACAGGGATGATGTATTTGCCCTCTCTAAGCCATACTCTGGTGACTAGCAGCTCAGGTTTGAAAGGTGAAGGATGGCCAAATGGAGAGGTACTGTGGCCAAGAATAGGGAGGAGCCAATGCACCTTTGCCAACCAGTGACTCTTTAACTAAGGCCACTTTCCTAGGAACTGAAATAATGAATATAAGGCACTTTTCAAACCTGTATTTATTTTTGAATTTTAAGGTCTGTCAGTCCATTATCCCAGAGCCAGCTGTTTTTTTTCATCATCATTATTTGATGTTCTTGTTACCCTCAGTAAACATGGATATCTAGAGAAACTGAAAGTTTCTATCATTCTGGGACATCTCCAAAAGGCCCATCAGTATGCTCATTTTTGTTTTTTAAAAAACAACCCTAGGGGCAGCTAGGTGGCTCAGTGGATAGAGTACTGGTCTTGGAGTCAGGAGTACCTGAGTTCAAATCTGGCCTCAGACACGTAATAATTACCTAGCTGTGTGGCCTTGGGCAAGCCACTTAACCCCATTCCCATTGCCTTGCCAAAAAAAAAACCCCCAAAACTAAAAAACCCAACAACCTTACCCTATCTGAAAACAGAGAGGCTTAACATTAGTCACTTGACTAGACCTTCATTCATTTTCCTTTTGTTTGAAGCTTAAGAGGCAAATAGTATATTTATTCAAAAATGTGACTAATATGAGTGACCATAAGAGAAAAGTTTTTCTATTTGTCATCCTAGAAGTATATGTCTTGTCTAGAGAGCATCTTGAAGAAGGCATCCAGGCTAATGTAGGGCTATTTGAGGAATGGAGGAATGAATGAAGGAATTTTAAAAAATCTTAAAAAATTCCTATATACTAGACTTTGAATAAGACCTAGAAGTAAAAAAAAAAGCCTAACTCATATCTGGGAACAGGATTCAGATGACTCTGAAGGAGAAAGTGAGGCTAGTGACTTAGTACAGCATCCCCTCCCTCAAATACCAATTCATGACATCACTTCCTCTGATGTCATGGTCTTCTTTGAGAAGGAAGGACAAACATGCCTCCCAGGGAGTAAAAATGCAAAAGTGAGGTGGTCCTTATCTTCAGGAAGCTTGTGCTTTAATTGGAGAATACAACACCTATGGGAGAGGAATCTGGGAAGTCACAGGATTGGTGAGTTTGTCGAAAAAGCAAATCATGGTAGTGGCAAGATGGTATTAATTTAGTTAGTATTTATTTAATTAATTAATTATTAATTAAATTTATGAAAACTAGAGCAAGATGGAAAGTATATATGTGAATATGTGAAGAGAATGAGGGTAGGAAGAATGTTTAGCTTAGATATCACTTACAAGGGAATATAATACATAGGTGTCCACATATTTATAGGATTGGAATATGGGAGGAGGTACACATGGCCATAGTATCTTAAAATTGGAGTTGGAAATGACTTGAGTCCATCATGTAACAGTTGAGGAAAATGAGGTTAAGGAGAATTTAAATGTCTAGTTCAAGGTGAAATACACAACTATGTTCTTCTTGGCTCCACAGGTCAGGATTAAGAGCATTGAGTAAGAAATGCAAAGAGGTGAATTAAAGACTTAATTTTAAAAAACCTAACAAAATACTAGCAATTAGAGGTGTGTAGAAGTGAGATTAGCTGCTTTTGGAGCAAGTGGGTTTATCTGCAGTACATATCTCCTAGGAAAGGCTTATTTCTTTCTCAGGGATGCTATGGAAGATTTTTTTCCTGATACAGATTAGAATAGATGGTATCCAAAGTCCTTTCCAGCTTATACTTCTGTGATCCTGATCTTCATTCATTTTCCTTTTGTTTGAAGCTTAAGAGGTAAATATTATATTTATTCAAAAATGTAGGTTATCTCTGTGTGCGATTGGAGCTCTCCACCCACCCACCTGTTCTCTGTGTAGAAGAAAATTAGTATGAGGTGAAAACTCACTTAGCACTTTGTGGGTTCAGCATCTTATACTTCACTAGCGCTAAGAGCTCATCCAGGTATCTATTACAAAAGCGCTACCTTTTTGAATTCTCTCATCTTATGCAACTCTTACCTTTGGCTCAACATGAATCCAACACCCAATGAGTCAGGAGGCTTTGCTCTCAATTAGGCATTCAATCTTTTGAATGTGTCATGAACCCCTCTCATAAACTAGTTTATGAAACCTTTGAATCCCTTCTCAGAATAATGCTAGTTTGTTGAATAAGATAAATGCATAAGATACATTTTCACATATAAGAATTCTATTAATATTTAGCTATCAAAATATCATTTAACAAGATAAGTTCATATACCTAGGTTAAGGATCCTGTACCTTAATCTCTTGACATTTCTTGGATTACCAATAAAACATGTAGGCTATTCATTGATTAACCCTCTATTGCTTCCTATAGAGACTATTTCCTTTTATCTTTCATCTCTCTATTGATACCATTTATATGCTTTTCCTGCACAGTGCATCTTCAGTGATGCTACAGCCTACTCATAATCATCCAGTCTGTTAAAAAGTATTGTGTCTACAGTGGGTCAGGCACTTTGATAAGCACTGTGGGTATAAGGAAAAGCAAAAGTCCTATTCTCAAGGAGCTCACAACTCAAAGGAGGTGATCACATACACACAATGATGTACAAAGAGCTTATGTATGCAGAAGGAATAAGAAGGAATGAACTAAAATGAAGAAGACTTGGAAAAGGCTTCTATTCGTGTTGAGATTTTTGATGAATTCAGGAAAGCTAGGGGTCAGAGTTGAGGAGGCAGAGCATTCCAGACATAGTGGACAGTCAGTGAAAATGCTTAGGACTGAGAAATGGAGCATCTTGTTTGGAGAAGAACCAGAGGGCTAGAGCCACTTGTTAAAAGAGTCTTGTTTTTTGGGGGGTGGGGGAGGGTAAGATATTAAAAGACTGGAAAGGCGGTAATGGTGAGTGATAGGTTTCTCAAAGGCTTTGAATGTCAGAAGATTTTATATTTGGTCCTTGAGGCGATATAGAGTCACTGCACTTTAGTGTATAGGATGGTGATACCTCTCCACTGCCTTCTGGGTGACCCATGACTTTTCAGAAAATGTGAGATTTCATGACTCACAACCAGATAACATCTTATTGTTAAAATAATAACTTATATAGAGCATTTTTCTGGGTCATACACGGTACTAAGTGAATCACAATTTTTTCATTTTATCCTCTCAACAATCTTGAGAGGAAAGAATTGTTAGTTATCCCCATTTTATCAATGAGTTAACTGAGGCAAACTTAGGCTAAATGACTTGTTCAGGGTCATACAGCTAATAAATTTCCAAGATCAAATTTGAACTCAGGTCTTCCTCTAGTCAATACACCACTTAAGTGAAAAGGATATTGCTTGAAAAAAAAGACAATAATCTATATTCTATTCATTGGACCAAACATTTCCAGAAATCTCATTTAAGTTTGTTTTCTATTCTTCACATCTAAGATTGTTTCCCTGGTTTGGAAACATTCTATGATTGACTTTATCTTCAGTCTAAACTGAGTCCCTTATTCCTGGAGAAGGTGATATGAAAGAGGTAGAATTTTTAATTATCATAATATTTGTTTATAGACAGTGGGTAAAGCAGATAGAGGGATCACCTTGGTCTCAGAAGTACCTGGGTTTAAAATCTGTCTTCATTCATATGAGATGTTTGTTGACAAGATACTTATCAGAGTTCTTGGAAACTTTCAAGACTATAATAATAATAAAATAATAATGTCTTTTTTATATTATATTTTTTCCAAACATAATTCTTCTCCATCCCATTTCCTTGTTAAAGTAAGTCTTTCCTTGTTAAGAGATAAGAGAGGGAGGGAGGGAGGGAGGGAGAGAGAGAGAGAGAGAGAGAGAGAGAGAGAGAGAGAGAGAGAGAGAGAGAGAGAGAGAGAGAGAAAGAACAAGAAAGTGTTGATTGGTTATGGTGGGAGGAGTTTCCATACCAGAACTTCCTCCTTACCAATCAACCGACAAGGATTTTTGGATGTCTACTGCCACATGACAGACACAGTGCTGTGATGAAAAGAAAGAAAAAAATCTCATAGGCCAAATAAACAAAAGAACCACATCAAAAAGTGACTCCTTGGAGTCAGTCAACAAGTATCCATTTTATATATACCATGTACCAGGCACTGTCTTAATCTCTGGAGATATAAAAAGAAGGAAATAGTCTCTGTTCCTAATGATTAAAGCTGCATTAATATACAGTCCTTGTAGAAATCAAGTCAGCATCATTCTCATGAGAGATGGAGACAGGATGAATTTGGAGCTGTGAATTAATTTTTAAAAGGGCATTGAAAGACCTACTTTTCTTGCAAAGTGGGCAGGGCTTACCATGACCACAGTGCAACACCAAATTCAACATTCAAATATAGGAGTAAGACTGCTTCTTCCTTTTCTTAGCTGATAGAGCTTTTCTTTCTCATTACCTCATTTTGAGAGTGGAGGCAAGGAAGAAGCAATTTTGGAAACTGAAATAAAGAATCCGGGCAGATTTAGTTGAAAAATTTCAATTATTTTAGATATTCTTTTATCAACCCAGGGCATATCCCTCTGGGATATTCCTCATTCTTAATTATTATAAATGACATTTTATGAAAGAGTTCAACTAAAATTGGGTGAATGAATGAAATATTTATTCAATATTTATTATGTGTTAATTGCTGGAGATGCAAATGCAAATACACAAGACAAATCCTTATGGAACTTCCAGTCTTATGAAGGAATAGGAAACATGCGGGGGGAAGGCTAGGAAGTGGTATTATGATTTGGAAATGTCTGTAATGTGAAACCCTGGAACTGGGCAAGATGAGGGAAAAGCTTGCCTGTCAGAGCTCGTTACCAAGAGTAGAATCCAGAGAGCAAGTAGTTTAGAAATACTTTTTGTAACTGAATGCAGATATTATTAATAACATTAATTATTATCAATGATGAGGCAAATGTTATAATTATATATTATTAAGGGTAGATATTATAATTTTAAATATTAATTAACAAAAATAAAATAACTAATTAACCAATAATTAACCAATTTGCCAATAAATAATAAATAACTAGTAAAATAACTAATCATTCCAACTTTACAATTGTATCTGCATCTTTGTGATCCTTTGGGGGGGTTTCTTGCCAAAGATACTGCAGGAGTTTAACATTTTCTGCTCCAGCTCATTTTACAGATGAGGACCTGAGATAAATAGGATTAAGTGACTTGTCCAGGGTCACAAAGCTAATAAGTGTCTGAGACCACTTTTGAATTCAGACCCTCCTGACTCCAGGAACAACACTGAATCTACCATGCCGCTTAGTTTTTAATTATAACATATAATAATATGTGAAAAACAATGAAAATAATAATGCCTTTGTTTTTATATCATATTCATTTCCAAATATAATTCTTCTCCATCCCCTATCAGTAAGTCTTTCCTTGTTAAAAAAAAAAAGACATAGAAAGGGGGGAGGCAGTTAAGTGGTGCTGTGGATAGAACATAAGTCCTGGAGTCATCAGAACAGGAATTCAAATCCATCCTCAGACATTTAATAATTACTTAGCTCTGTGACCTTGGGCACATCACTTAACGCCATTGATTTTCCAAAAAGAAAAAGTTTAAGATAATCAACTGAGCAATTACCTTTTACACTATATACAATATATCATACCTATATTCCTCCATTTATGCAAAAAATTTGCTTACATTTATTCATAGTGATTTCCCCCCATATCTTTATGCCAAACCCTGCTCAGTTTCAGCTTCTACATTGTTTGAACTTTTAAATGTTTCAGGATTTATCTGGTAGATTTTGGACTCTCTGAGTGACATCAGCTATCATCCCAGCTACCCACACCAAGGACAGCACCAATATCTTGGATGAAGACCAGTTCATAAGAAAGTTTTGTTAAGAATATATTCTGGCAATTTCCTCTAAAGGAAAGAATCACTGGGAAGAAAAACCTGCATCTTCCAACCCAAATTGGAATCAGATTTTGAGGAAATTGGATTTGTTGCCACCAAGTCCAATAAGCTGATCAGGGGGGACTCGTACCCACACCTGCTCGGATCCCCACCAGTTTTCTGAATGGGTTTATTATCCCCCACGTGTTCCCCACTGGAGGCAGACAGCCGGCTCATTTCTGCAGTGCTAGCTTAGGGGCCCAGGGAGGAAAAACACCAGTCCCATTCATGGCTCCCCACCGGATGCAGGCTATTCAGGAAACAGCATATTCACCCATCCTGAAGCTGTGTTTGTTTTTAGTGGCGGGGAGAAGGGGGAGATGAATGTCTGGGTCTTCACACACACGTGCCTATCATGTTGGAAACAAAACAGTCAGACTTTCTGGACTGAGCACATTTTGCTTAGTGGCTTTGACTGTCCCATTTTCACTCTGTTTTTATATTCTACCAACTTGTCGAGGGCTGTCCATCTTGTCTTTCCTCCTCTCTGTTACACTATGTATAAAACAGGTGGCTAGGGAAGGAACTCACCAATGGGAATATCACTGGAATGGGAAATTTACTAGGATTCGTGGGTTAGCAGCTTTATATGTCTTTTTTGGATTGATATTTTAATTTATTTTTCCAGTTACATTTTATAAAAGCTTTTCAACATTCATCTACATGCATGGTGGCAGAGTAAATAGAGCACTGGCCCAGGAATCTGGAGGATGGGAGTTCAAATACAGCCTCTGACACGTACTAGCTGTGTGACCGTGGGCTAGTCACTTAACCCTGATTGCCTTACATCCAGCTCTGTCTCTAGTCATCTGATTCATCTTCTTGTATGGTGGCAAAGTGAATAGAGCACTGGCCTTGAGTCAGGAGGATGGGAGTTCAAATCCAGTCTCATTTACTTGCCACTTACTGGATGTGTGACATTGGGCAAGCCATTTAATCCTGATTGCATCCAGGACCATCTCCAGTCATCCTGACTCATAATTAGTCATTGGACCAGACGCCTCTGGAGGAGAAAGAGAGGCTGATGGCTTAGTACAACACCCCTTCCCTCAAAACAATTCATGTGCTTGTCATGTGGTATCACCTCCCTGATCAGATGGAGATAGAGATAGATAGATAGATAGATAGATAGATAGATAGATAGAGAGAGAGAGAGAGAGAGAGAGAGAGAGAGAGAGATGATAGAGATAGAGAGAGATAGAGATAGAGATGATAGAGATAGAGACAGAGGTACAGGTACAGGTACAGATACACATAGACATAGACATAGACATGGATATAGATATAGATGATATAGATAGATATAGATATAGATATAGAGATAGAGATAGAGATATAATCATACACACACACACATACACACACACACACACACACACACACACACACACACAATTTTCTTCCACCTTCCCTTATCAGCCCGCTCCTCTTAGTGGTAAACAGTCTAGTGAAGGTTGTACCTGCACATGTGTGCTTAACATGTTTATGCATTAGTCATTTTGTATATGAGGAATTAGGACTAAGGGAAGAGAAAGAAAATGATGGAATAGGAAAGAAAAATGTAAGAGAAATTTTGAAAAAAGTGAACATAGTGTTCATTCAGTTTCTGTTCCTTTCCCCACTCTGGATAAGTTGTCCATAACAGGCCTCCCAGGGTTGCCCTAGATCTCTGAACTGCTGAGTGGAGTTGCATTCATTATACTTGATCAGCTGACAATACTGTTAAAGTGTACAATGTGCTCTTGGTTCTGCTTCCTTCATTCATGCAATTCTTTCCATGCTTCTCTAGAATGCGACCATTCCTGGTTTCTTACAGAACAATAGTACTCCATAACATTCAGATGCTATAACTTATCCAGTCACACCCCAGTTGATGGGTATTTCCTCTATTTTCAATTCTTTGCCACGACAAAAAAAAAAAGAACTTTAGCAGCTTTATATTTTCAAGGATTTGTGAAAATGAAAGTAATCCCTTCATATCCTTGAGGCAATGTGGTGAAGGGGAAAGCATCCTAATTAGAGAGAAAGTACCTGGATTCAAATCCCAACTCTGCTATTTTTCTCTCCCATTGAGTAGAGACAATTGAATAATATGATTTCAAAGTTAAAATAAAACATGATTTTCAGATTTACTGATTATCAGTTCTTACCATGCTAGGGCAACCTATGATTTCACTGACTGGAAAGTTCACAGGGAAGTAAGAACAGATCAACCTTTAGAGAGCTCCCTCATGGGACAGTGAGGTGGCACAATGGATAGAGCTCCAACCATGGAGTCAGGAGGACCTGAATTCAAATGTGACCTCAGACACTTACTAATTACCCCTCTGTGTGACCTGGGCAAGTCACTTAACCCCCTTGCCTTAAATAAATAAAAAAAACAGATGAGCAAAAGTTGAATAAAGAAATTCCCCTCAGTAAGTGATTTGTTCAGGGTCCCCCAGATAGCCTAAGTCAAAGGCAGGACATAAACTGAGACTCCCCTAAACTTGTCACATTTTCTTACATGAAAATGCAAATCAAAACTGTTTTGGGGTCAGTCTGACCTTCACAGGGAATATATAGCACACTGCTGGGAGCTTTCAGACCTTTGCAAAATCAATGAAAAAAACTACTTGAAAGCATTTTATGTGACAACAGCAACCTATGTTATTGATTTGTATGAGAAATGAGCCACATGCAGTAATGACAATGATAACGCATTTGATACAAAATTTTTTAGAGATCCCCAAATTGTTTTGAATATGCTATCTTATTTGAGTCTCACAAAAAAGAACCTTGTAAGCTAGATACACTAATATTAATACTCCCATTAAAGATGAGCAAACTGAGGTGAAGTAACAAGGTCAGGGTTCCACAGCTAGTAAGTGTTAGAGTTGAGATTCTAATCTTGGCTGACCTCATCAAGTTTCTTTTCATGATATAGTCTTGTGTGTAAGTTAGATTAGAGGATTTATCATAGAAAGTAAGTGGGAAGGGAATTTATGTCATAGAATCCTTTCATTTTACAGATAAGGAAACTGGGGGCACAGCCTCAGTGACCAATCCAGGATCCCACAATTGGTAATAATAATAATGTTTGCCCCTCATTTTCGAAGAAGACCACAACAACATCATGGAGGTAATGCCATGACAAGCACATTAATTGGATTTGAGTTGGGGGTGGGGGGCGCTGTGCTAGTCACCGGCCTCACTTTCTCCTCCAGAGCCATCTGGGTCCAGTGGCCATAAGTCGGGACAACTGGAGATGGCCCTAGATGCGAGGCAATCAGGGTGAAGTGACTTGCCCAAGGTCACACAGCCAGTAAATGGCAAGAGTCTGAGGGCTAGACTTGAATTGTCATCCTCTTGATTCCAAGATCAGTGCTCTATCCACAGTTAGTACCTGAGGCAGGACTTTCTCTTAGATCTTTCTAATTATATTGTGCTATGTATATGCATATAGACATGAGTATGTTTGTGAGTAAATCTTCTAAAATTATGTTCCCAAAGACCATCTGTTAACTTAAGATCAAATAACACACACAGGAGAGTGGGGCATAATGGAAAATGCATTGGTCTGAGGGGTGGGTGGGTCAGATCATGAAAAATTTATTCACAATTTTGCTACTAACCTGTTCTGTGACTTTTCTGCAGCTCACTTTCTCACTATTTAAAATAATAGCATTGGAGAATGCTGGTCATTGAACTGCATTCTTTTCTTTCATACTATGGTTTGCTTTCTGAGCCCTTCCCACCCTGCCTCCTACCTGTTCTTCCTGCCCAAGGAACACTGACAGAGAAATAGGCACTTCCTAAGCCTATTTCTCAGCAGGAGTGGCAATGTGAATCCAGAGAATGAAGGCAACCTGTGGAGTCCATATTGAAACAGAAATGAGAATACCTTCCATCGTGTATCAGGTGAACTAAGCATATTAAGAGAAATAAGGGCTCTGATGACCAGTTTCCCAGTTTTCTTTCATTCCTAGGAAAAAAGAACATATAATTCCTTCCAAGGTTGTTGTTCCACCATTTTTCAGTCATCTCTGACTCTTTATGACCCCATTTGGGGTTTTCTTGGCATAGATATTGGAGTGGTTTATAATTTTTTTTTCTCCAACTTGTTTTTTCAGATGAGGGAATTGAGGAAAGCAAGATTAGGTGATTTGTCCAAGTTTATATAGCTAGGAAGTATCTGAAGTTGGATTTGAATTCAGATCCTATTGTCTACAGAGCTGACTGGCTACTGTGTCACCTAACTGCCTCCCAAAATACGGTACTATAGAAGGTGAAAGACAGGCTTTTACAACAAAAGGTAGCTAATAACAACTAACATTGATGTAATGTTTACTTTGTGCCAGTCACTGTCCTTAGTGCTCTACAGTTATTATCTCATTTGATCCCCACAACAACGGCTGCCCCCATTTTACAAATTAGGAAACTGAGGCAAAGACAGTTAAGTGACCTGCCCAGGGTCCCATGACTAATTAGTGTCTGAGGCCAAATTTGAGCTCAAGCCTGATCCTACTTACACAATTGTAACATCTAGTTACCCCTTCAAGATGACTTAAATACAAATCATAGTTCTGTTTGCTGCATTTGTTCATAGGGAAGTGTTAAACTAACATACTTTCCCCCACTCCCTCTCCCCTCCCACCACTGTGGGAAATCATGAGAATACCTTTAGTTTTTTTTTTCCTCATCTAATATAACAAGCATTTATTAGACTCCTACTGTGTACAAAGTTTCATTAGGCATTTGAACAAATAAAAATACCTAGTTACCGAGAGAGTACTATAATGAGATCTATACTTAGGGAAAGGATTTTGGCAATCATGAAGTGACTGATTTGGCAGAAGATAAAAGTTCAATGAAAGGTTTGTTGTAAAACTCAAGGTAAGAGATGGCAAGGGTTTGTACTAAAGTGAAGAAGGAGAAATGGTTGAGAGATGTTGCATATGGCTCATGGTTACCATCTTCTTCCCAGCAGCTTATTGACTTTGTGGCCAGAAGGTTCAGCTGGTAGAATTTTCTTTGAGATGTTTACACTCAATATTTAAATACTGGGATCCTAAGCATACTTGTGCTGTTAGAGTGAACACTTTGGCTTTTGTTTCCTTCCCATTTGGCTCCATGCCAGCTTCACCACCTGTGAGCTCCTGTGCGTCTGAGCAATAATAGCAGCAATGAACAGTCTCCCCTTCTGCACTGGGCTGGGTTAGTCATTGCTTGCTTGGGAATCAACCGTGCGTAGATCTTCCCAAACCTATGGTTGCTGCAATTTTGTCAGAAGCTTGAAGAGGGTCACAGAGAAGTTCAAGAATATTGAGTTTCAAAGGCAAAATCCCATGAGTGGTAGTGGGAAGTGTGGGGCTGTCCTTGCTGAATAATAATAAAGTGAAATATTTTAAAATATATTTGTTATTTTAATATTTTAATAATTGGAATAATTTTATCAATATTCTTCTTTCTTTACTCTCCCAGAGAACCAGTCCATATCACAATTTTTTTTCAAGAAAGAGGAAAAGGGAAAAAAATAGTAAGATTTATAAAAACATTGAAAAAGAAATCTGACACTATATATATTATGGATTCCTGCAGCCAAACTTGACAGTTGAGATTTAGACTCTCTAATCATAAAATATGTGAATTATAAGAATGGGAAATGTGAATTTTGGGGGGGAAGAGAGAAAAGATGTGTTTCATGGGTAAATACTCACCTTCACTGGAGTTGGAGGGGTAAACATGGGGTGGTGGTGTAAATTCTGTAAAGTCTTAAGCATATCGGGAATCCAGGGTAAAAAGATTAATTATAAAAATAAAAGATTTATTATAGCAATAACTACCAGTTTAAGTTCACACAACAATACGTACCACATCTAGTTTGATCACTCCAACCAGACTATCAGGTAAGTTCTCTAGGCAATAGTTATCCTCATTTTATGTAAGATAGAATGAGGGATAGAAAAATTAACTCTAGTCCCATAGTTAGTTAGAAGTCTGAGGTGGGACTTGAACCCATGCTTCTTGATTCCAACTCCATTATTCTATGTAGCATACTGTTCTGGTATTTGTTTCTTGCTGGGATTCTTGTAAAAGAGTCAGGAAAACCAGAGGCCAATTTCTACTTCTAATATCAAAGATGAACCTGGAACCTAGATCTTTCTGACTCCAGGTCCAATAGATTGCACCCATTCCTCAGTCAGGTATTCAAGGATCATTTAAAGAACTGATTCCCCTGAAGATATTCATGTTTTAATAAGTACTCAAAGATCCAATTCCATCTTCTTTTTAAAAGTAATTTTTAGTATTTTAAAATTTTGTTTATTTTAATAATTTTCATCAATATTCCTCTTCCCTCGACCAGAGAATCATTACATATGACCATTTTTTTCAAGACAAGAGAAGGGAAAACTTGTTAAAATTAATAAAAAAAATCAAAAAAGGAATCTGACACAATATGTATTATTCAACATCTATGAATTCCCCACCCAAGAAACGGAATGAGATGAGAGGTCTTCTCTCTTCTTTCGGGTCAAGCTTGTTCATTGTAACTTTGCAACACTTATTTTTGATCATTTGGTGAGTGTTTTTTAATTTACATTGTTATAATCACTGTGCGTTTTTTTGCTCTGCTTACTTCACTTTACATCAGTTCTTGTAAGTCCGTGCTTCTCTGGATCTATCTTTTCATCTAGTATAGTAAGATTTTATTATATTCATATACCACAATTTATTTAATGATTCTCTAGTCGATGAATATCTACTCTGTGACTATTTATTATTAAAATTATGTTAATATTTTAATTAATATTTGGGGGCCCCCTCCTAAAGATTTAGACTCCCTATTGTGTCTATCCTGAAAGTTCAAGGACCATTCCTTCTACTGATTAGAATGGAACTATTGACTTGCTCTACCCTACTTATACCCATTTTAGTATAGATACCCAATTAACATACAGACCTCAGCTCAGAATTCCTCTGCTCAATTCAGTCTCAGACTTCCCAGTGTCTTGCATTACAGTTCTACAAAGCAAAATTTGATGAGCTTAAACATCAATTACCTCCTTGAGGTAGGTGCATAGTTGTGAAATCACTGGCATGAAATGTATGAACATTTTCACCACTTTACATAAATCTGAATATCTTTACAAATTTTGTTGTTCAGTCATTTAAATCATGAATTGCTCTTTATGGCCCTATTTGGGATTTTCTTGGCAAAAAGTCTGTAGTGGTTTGTCTTTTCAACTTCCTCTCCAACTTGTTTTACAGATGAAGAAATGGAGGCAGACAGGCTAAAGTAACTTGCCCAGTGTCACATAGGCTGAATTTGAAATCAGTTCCTTCTAACTTCAGGGTCAGCTCTCTATCCAATGAGCCACCTAACTGCCCCAATGGGGAGTTGCAAGAAAGAAATCTTGATGGGAATTGACCCAGAGTGAAATAGGATGCTTCTGGGGGGATGCAACCCTTTTTGGGGAAGGATTTCAGGCCATGTTGAATAGTTGCTTGTAAGGTTTGGTTTGAATGTGATGGTCTCTTGAGTTTCCTTGAAATTCTCATCCTTTGGGCTATCACATGAAACCCCAAATGCCTCTGAGAGCAAACATTCAATCATGGCTATGACTTTAAATCCTTCTCAATCTGTGGAGAGTCAGAGAAAGAAAATAGATTTGCTCTCCTGAAACCCCGTTGTTCATCTCATTCTTTGGAGCCAGGTCATCCAACTGAATTTTTTCAAAGTCAGCATTGAATGGAGGAGGCCTGCTCAGCGCATGGATTCTCAGCAGCCAAATTCAATGAAGGTCTCAGTAATTCATATTTGAAATAGCTAACAGCACAGGAAATATATTAGGCCAGTGAAGACAATTTTTCCCCCAAGAAAGCCTCCAAATAAGGGGCATTTTTCTGACCTCCAAAACAGAATAAATCCTTGCTATGTTAATGACCAAAGACTGTAAATAAATACTGAAGCAGTTGCTGACTAAACATCTTGGTTTTTCCCCTTGTGGAGAAGTTTCTCCCTCACATGATTTCAGGTGATTAGTGGACAAGAAATTGAATTTAAGGCAAAGAGTCAAAATAATTCATGCTTTGCTTGGTGATTTTTTTTTTAAAAAAGGAACTCTTAAAACTCTCAGATTTTCATCCTTTATAGTTATTACTGAGCGGTAGCTATGGGACAGTGAACAGAAGACCAATCTGGATGTCACAAAGACCAGAGCCAGGCCCTGTTATATAATAGATGAAGTGGACCTAGGCAAATGACAGCGTCTCTTTTTTTACTTATATATGAAATAAGATAATTAGACCAGATGAACCTCAAGGTATTCTCTTTTTCTTTTTTAGGTTTTTTTTTTTTTTTTTGCAAGGCAATGGGGTTAAGTGGCTTGCCCAAGGCCACACAGCTAGGTCATTATTAAGTGTTTGAGTCTGGATTTGATCCTGACTCCAGGGCCAGTACTCTATCCACTCTGCCACCTAGCCAACCCCCCAGGGTATTCTTTAACTCAAAATCTATGAAGCTATGATCTATGGAAAACACTTCAGAACTGAAATATTGGAAGTCAAAGCTACCATTACGATTTATGAAAGGTACTTTAGCATAATGGAGAGAGGATGAGCCTTGGGGTCAATAAGATGTGGATTAAAGCCTTACATTCATGCTGCTTGCATGTTTTCATTGACAAGTCCTGACTTCTCCCTGTCTCAAGTAGCTGTCTAAAAATATAAGTTCTAGTGGAGTCGGTGATCTGCACAAGAGGAGTTTCCCTATTAGATGAAAATACATTCTAGACACCTGCTCCCACCAACAATATGTGTGTGTGTTTGTGTGTGTATGTGTGTGTGTATGTGTGTGTGTATGATGCATATATAATAGATGTATGCATTGTATTGAATTTTAAGTATATATAATCTATCATCTTTACTTAAATATCATATCAATAGCTTTACTTAAATCTTGATATTCTTGTCATAATTATATATTCTTGGAAACTCTGAAGTGGAAAGCTATCATTGTCCAAGGGGTTAGTTACACTGATTAGTTCCCAGGGAGAAGTTAGTCAGAAAAGTTCAGGTATGGACTGACTCTTGTCTACATGATAATATAATTTCCGCAATGTTGAGATTCTCAATTTATGATTTTCATCCCCTTAAAAAAAAGATTTAGGGGCAAAGTAAAATATATTTTTCTTTTTGAAAAAGTGATGAAAAGATTTAATTATGACAATTTCATTTATACATACTAATAACAATAAGGGAGGATCATATGGTAGATCCTGGAGCTGCAGAGGAGAAAGACACGAGTTCAAATCCTACCTATGGCTGTGTGACCCTAGACAAATAATTTAATTTCTCTGAAGTCCAGGTTCTTCCTCTGTAATACCTACCTGTAAGACTTAACTTTATTGGGCTACTAAGTGGACCAAATAAGAGAATGTAGACAGAGCACTTTTTAAAATTATCAGCTATTAATAATAGGTTTTCCCATTTGGAAGGGAGAGTTAGAGACTTTGCAGACATTGGGTTAAACTTAGACTGACCTTTTGAATTTAAGCTCTTGCTTTTGTTCATGGAACCCCAGGGAGAACTGAAGCTTGTTTCGTGACACTGTAATGACTCGGTCATTTCAGGAAAGCTTTCATTAGACTTGTAAGTTGCTTCTTTCTTACCATGGTGGGCAGTGGTAAATTAAAATAGTCTTCTTTTGGCCAAGAACAGATGAAGGGAAGCTCAAGTTTTACGTGTATGGTAGAAAGCATTCTGAATTTCTAGCCAATGGTCTCAGGTTTGACTCTCTACCATTATTTTCGACCAAATAATGGATCACTTCCAGTGTGACCTTGAATAATTTAGTTCACTTTCTGGGATTTATTTTCCATCTCTACAAAAATGGGGCTGGAGCGAAATGTTTAATTCAATAGAAAAAGCACTTTTTAATAAATCTATATGTTAAGCACTTTTCTTCAAACTATGGATGAAAACATAAAATAAAGTAGTACCTAAAGGGGTTTACATTCTTTTTAGGAATAAGCAATGACTCACACATATACATTTCAAGAGTATATAATTGTATACATACATATACACATATAGGAAATATATATTGAGAATGAGAAATAAGAAATATATATCATTCATATGTATATAAATTTACATACATCTATTTACACACACACACACACACACACACACACACACACATACACACACATAAAATCAATACTTAGGAGGAAGGGATGCCCAAAGAGTTGGAGAGATAAAGAAAGGTTTTATAAAAGGAAATAGGAGTTGAATTTTGAATGAAGTTACAGATTTGAAGAGATCATGAGATAGAGCTCTAACAAAGATTTGGAGATGTAAGATGGAATGTTATATATGAAGATCAAACAATAAGGTCAATGCAAAATTCTGTGATAGGTAATGAGTATATAAAAACAAAAAGAAAAATAATGCCTGCCCTCAAGGTGCTTACATTCTGCTGATCTCTCAGGTTTCTTTCCCCGTATCCTATGATAAACAGAAGAACTCGCCTGATCCAGTACTTTTAGCCTCATATTCTTAAAATAAAATTCAAGAAAATCTTTAATTAGAGTAATACTAAAATGGCACTGCTATGGGCAACTGGGTGGTACAGTAGATACAGTGCTGAATATGGAGCCAGGAAGAATTGGGTTCAAATGTAGAATCACATTTACTAGTTATATGACTCTGCCTGCCTCAATTTCTTCAACTGTAAAGTGAGGATAATATCACTTACCTTTTAGGATTGTTATAAGGATAAAATTGGATAACAATGGAAAAGAACTATGGAAATTCTAGATATTATTTTTACTATAGCTAAAAGGTTCCCAGGGTTGCAATTACTTTACAATTTTATACATTATCTCATTTCATTCTTGTAATGATGAAGTTTTATTCTATCTAGTATTATATAAATACCATAGGATTTATTATTTCCATTTATAGATGAAAAACTGATCAATCATTATGCATTTAACATAAGATGGCCTAAATGTCTTTTTGCAGTTTTTAGTTTTGTTAGAATAAAAATGGTAAGGGGGATAGAAAGCCAAAAATGACAATAATTCCTGCCCTCAAGCCTTTGATAGTCTATCCAGAGATAGTTACAGCTGAGTGATTTAGTGAACAGAGCACTGGCCTTGGAGTCAAGAGAACAGGAATTCAAACCTGGTCACTTAATTGTAATTAATTCTGTGACCCTGGGCAAGTCATTTAACCTCGATTGCCTCACATCCAGGGCTATCTCCAGTCATCCTGACTCATATGTGGTCAATGAACCCAGGTGTCTCTGGAGGAGAGAATGAGACTGGTGACCTAGTATAGCCCCCTTCACTCAAATCCAACTCACCTGCTTGTCATGGCACCTCCCTAATGTTATGGTCTTCTTCAGCAACATGTTGTGTCAAAAATCCACACAAAGTGATTTTGGGAGGAAGCCACTAGAAACTTAGCCATTGGTATGGGGTTGGATGTAGAATGTGAATCCAGGTCTTCCTGCTGCGGAGACCAGAAATATGTGGACCATATGACTGTGCTGCTTGACTCTACTTCCCATCACCCCCAAACCATGCTTTGCATCATCAGCCTAAATGACTAAAGAATTTCTTTCTAGGGGAAGATAGGTTGCTCAGTGGATAGAGCACCAGCCCTGGAATCAAGAGGACCTGAGTTCAAATCTGCCCTCAGACACTTAATAATTACCTAGCTGTGTGACCTTGGGCAAGTCACTTAACCTCATTGCCTTGTAAAAACAAACAAAAAAAGAATTTCTTTATATTAGATGATATAATTCTAGGAAATGAGTCTGTTTTGTGAAATATGACTATCTTCATAAAAGAAGATGAGTCTCCTGTTCAATGTAGAGAGCTGTGGATTGCATCCCCCCAACACCTCTCACTTCTGAATGTTTTCTGTCTAAATACACACAGTGTAGCAGGACTCTGATAAATTATCCCTGGTCTGGGACACATTTTCCATGTCTTTAACAGCTGTCATATTGTACATGTGAATAAGAATTAGTGACAATGTCCAAAGTACTTGGTACCTAATTTACCATTTTCTATAACTTCATGTGCATTGGTAGTTATCTCTCCAAATATCCTACAAAGATTGGGAAGGAATAAGCCACAGAAGTAGCTGCATTCTGATTTAGGGTGATTGTATACAGAGGAGAAAAATTTCTTTCCTTTTCTTTTTTCTAGCATGATTTCAGTCATTTTCAGGTTATTATCTGAGTAAGATGCCCTTTATCTCAGTCTGTCTGCAAGCTACAGCAGGTTTCCCCAGCTCAGGACTTGCAAAGGCTGAAATCTGTTCCAAAGACATAATTTTGGCTGGGTTACAGACACATAATGTTGGCCTTGCTCTATGGGGCCACTTTGAGCAGGAAGAATGGCACA
The DNA here is from genome assembly GCF_037893015.1 of Macrotis lagotis. NCBI lineage: Eukaryota > Metazoa > Chordata > Mammalia > Peramelemorphia > Peramelidae > Macrotis > Macrotis lagotis. The sequence continues at coordinate 29,130,329 of NC_133661.1, read as the reverse complement.
GCTGGATGGCTAATTGGGGTTTAGGAGGCTGACGTAAGGGTCAGTAATCTGCCAAGTCCTGCAAGGCCTCTGACTGAGTTGGGCTATGGTAATAAAGGTTGGAGGTGGTAGGTAATAGGTATGTTTTTCCTGAGGAGTCCTTGAATGCAGGGATCTTAGAAATGCTTTTTACAAACATTAATTAAACCTCCCAACATTCCCTATTAAGCACATATGAATTGTAAAGCTGCATGAATTTTCCAGATCATTTAAACAAAAATAACGAGACACGAAATTTACTTGTCTGAAAGAAAATAAAAGAGTTGGGTCCACATTCAGAAGTGTGGACTGACCAACTTCGATGAGGATCAATTCAGGACGATCAATTCACTAAACAATTATTAAACTTATTCTATTTGTCAGATTCCATTCTAGGTGCTGGTAATATACATAAAACAAAACTAGTCTATGATCTCAATGAGCTTTACTTTTCTTGGGGAGAAACATGTATGCAGATAAATCAATGTAACTTTCAAATATTAATGAATGATGGGGCACTGATTCCTGAATCAAGAGAGGACCAATTAGATTGTTATTGGTTTTTTTTTGACCTTCTTGAAGAAGATCATGACATCAGGTTGGTGATGGCACAATATTGGATTTAAGTAATGGGGGAAGGATGGTGCTGTGCAAAGTCCTCAGTCTCACTTTCTTCTCCAGTGTCATCTGTGTCCGGAGGCAACACATGGATCAGAATGACTGAGGATGGCCTTGGATGCTGTAGGAAACAGTGACCTTGTAAAAGCTAACTCTTTCCTAGGTCACAGTTTAACCAAGGCTCATTCAGTGATTAAGGTCGGGTAAGAGAAAATGAGGGAAAAAACCCAAGAATGATCACTCCAAAAAAAAATAATAAATCTAGAGAGGTCAGAGATTCTGATCAAAACAGAAATAATTTCTATTTACATTCACTCTGAATCAATCAGGGAGAGTTTCTAGGATAAGCTAGGATGTGTAGTGAATAGAGCCTTGGTCCTGAAGTCAGTAGTCCTTAAATTCAAATCTGGCTTCAGATACTTACTAGCTTTGTGCCCCTGGGCAAGTCACAACCCCAGTTGCCTAAAAAAAAAACAAAACATTCACTCCTCACCTTCCTGAGACTTAGCTCAAATATCATTTCTGACAATAGGACCAATCCACAGAAATTTTATTTAAAAAAAAGACCCGATTGCAAATTCAGCGCCATATTTTCCTATCTGTGTGACCCTACCTAAGTCACTTTACTTCTATTTGCTTCAGTTACCTTCTTTGTTAATTGGAGATAATAACAGTATCTAATTCTCAACATTATTGTGAAGCTCAAATGAAATAATGAAAGCAATGTACTTGGTACAGAGCCTAACTTATAGTAAACATATTATGATTGTTGTTGTCATTATTATTTTTATAGAATAAGGGAGGAAGGAGCAAATTCCAGGGGAGATGGGAGGATTTAACTTTAGAAATATCAGATATTATCAATGGAAATGCCCCAAGGAGAGTCAAATTGATTTTCAGGTCATGAAGACCTGAGTTCACATTCTATCCAACATACATAGACAAATCCTTTCCCCTCTCAATATTCTAGGTGAGTCTCACAGGTTCAAATGGCACAGTACATGTTTATTTCTGATGGTAGGAGGTCCATATACCCATTACATCATAGATGAAAACACCTACAGAGGACATTTGTTTTGGATGTTTATATTTGAGTTAGCAAAACAGCAAAAGCTGCCTCTTTGGGATTCCTTTTTTTCATCATTCCAAATTTTCTAAGTTCTTTTTGTCTAGATCCCATCTAGCCTCTAATATATGAAATGTAATGTTTTCACAAATTACTTCATTATTGAACCCTTAATCCCCATATTCAAACCCACCACAATAATCAAAGAAGGTTTATATTTTGTTTTGAAAAGAGTTAAATAAAGGATTTGAAATTTTATGAGAAACTACAGATCAGAAATAAAATAAATCCAAACAGATGCACAATTTCCCCAGATGCTGGGGTAGTGATTTTTCCAAACTCCAGCTGGTTACTCTCGGGGCCCACCTGGCAGAGTGAAAAATTAAATAATCACTTGGCCATATCATTTGTCACACAATCTATGTCATATTCTAACTTTCCACGTCAAGGCCCATGTTCCACCTTGTGGACTTTGAGAAGAATCATAGAAATTTCCTGTGGAAAGAGAATACTCAAGAAATTGGCAATCTGAGGTAGGTGTGGGGGTTTGTGTATTATTAACCTCTTCTGGTTTTTAACGCAAAATAGACCTTAGTAGAGGTGATAGGTTTCTTAGAATATGATAAAGAAGTCCCAGAGACATCTGCTTGTTTTCTTATTCTTTATTGGGCCAGCTTAATAAAAGTTGGCTATTATAAAAATAGTTAATCAGAAGGATTTGATTAGAAAAATAGTGTGAAAGACCAAGTTTGTCTTCAGGCTCAGCAGTATTTATTTCTATTATTTGCCCCTTATAGACATTATTAAGTGAGATAATATCTGAAAAGTACTTAGGACAGTTCCTGAAGTGGGTGCTTAATAAGTTCTTAGTAAGTTCCTTCCTTTCTATTCCTTATCATTATGAAAGATGTGATAAATAGAGTACTGGATGAGTTAGGAGGATCTGAATCCTAATCCGGCCTCTCACACTGGTAAATTGGGTGACTGTCTGGGTCAGTCAATCTCACTGACCCTCTGGTCATTCCCTAAATTTATCTGAATTGTAGAAATGTTGGAAGGTGGATGAGCAGAAGTTCCCTCACCAATGGAATCCCACGTCCTTTCCTCCTTTATAAAATGAGAAGAATAATCACACCCAACTCTTTTTGTGAGAATTGATGAGATAATAACTGAATGTTTTCTATTAACATTTTGCCTGCTGCTGTTGCACCTCCCCAGGAAGGAGTCTCCTTGGCCAGGGGTGTTGGAAGCTCTTGGGTCTTTTCTTGGAATTATGTTCTACTTTTCTTCACATTCACAGGGAAATCGCTCAGCACCTTTTCTCCCACAAATTGCAACTGGATAAGTTCTTCTGTGTATTTATTTCCTCACAGATAACCAGTCCTAGTGGATGGGGATGGAAAAAAAAGCCTTCTTGCTGTCAAAACTGTGGGTCATCCTTGTCAGGTTCATTTTCTGCTCAGTGGTCAGAAATCTGGGCTAGCAAATATGGTCATGGTGGATCAACCTTTAATGTTCTTGATGGAATAAATACAGGTATTAACTTTTCATTTTAGATTATTTAAGGTATATCTATATATATGTATATGTGAGCATGTGCAAGTGTGTGTGTGTGTGTGTGTGTGTGTGTGTGTCTGTTTATGAGAGATTCAACCAGAATTTCAGAGAAAACCTGACAAGCGAATGTGTGTGTAGGTATGTGTATGTGAGAGTGTGTGTATTTATAATTGCATGTATGTATGTGTCTGATGGTATGTCTGTGTGTGAGTATATGTAAGAAAGGAAACAGAGACTAGACTGACTCAATGAAAGAAACCCTTCACAAATTTTGAAGATCATCAGTACCTTCGAGTCAGGGTCCATGATCTCTCTTTGGTGGGGGGGGGGGTATGATAGTTCCCCTAAGGACAGATTCAGCTGAGTTAATGTAAGAGAATGTGATTCCTGATAGATTGAGAGAACCATTGAACTCTCTAAGGGAATCTCTGCCTTGTAGTAAAAAAGCACAGTTAAACAAAATTAACCAGCCTATTGGGGCTCTCTCAGGGTATTTCTATTATTGGAATCATATCCACCTCTCCTGATTCTTTATTGTTGAACGTTTCTTTTTGGAAATAATTTACTATTATTTTATCTATATTTTATATTTGAGAGGCAGATAGAGAGGTGATCTTAGGGTCAGGGGGCTCTGTGTTTAAGACCTGTCTCTGAAACATAAAGACCAGGTGACCTGGGTAGATCATTTAACTTCTTAGAGACCCCAGTCAGCTGTGATGGTAGAAGGAGTTTTCTATACCAAAGAAACTAAAAGTAGAGTCTAAAATTAATCAAAACATTCTATTTAGCTATATATGGGCCCCGAGCCATTATTTCATTGGGGTAGATAATTGCCCGATGAAAGAAACAAAAGCATAACTACCAATGCAGGTTGACACTTTCTTTGTGAATCATGATGTTAGACCTTGCTGGAAGCTTTGAGAAGTCAGAGGTATGACTTGAACCCAGGTCATAGTAGCTTCTAGGTCAGTATTCTAGCATTTCTGTTTATATTTCTAAGTATAAACATCATTTCTAACCATTTCCCTCCTGCCCCCAGCAGAATATAAGGTCCTAGAAAAAGAGACTTCTTGATTTGTCTTTAAAACTCTAAGATCTGATGCAGGGTCAGGTCCTGCTAGGGAATATACAAATATTTGCCAAATTGACTCACCTGTTTCAAATAAAAAACTCATGGGCCCCCAGATCCCTTCTGACAGGAAGAAGATCCATTTTATCTTCAGTCATCTGAGGACTACTTTAATGAGGGAGATAAACCCCATCTTCATTCAAGGTCTCCCAGATCTAGTGGCTTGAACATCATTGGGGTATGTAACTTGAGACAGGATGGCTCAAGGTGAAATGCTCACTGTGTTCCAGCGACTGAAGTATGTCAAATGGAAACAGGATTAAGCTTGTTCTGACAATAAAGAAGTCAGACAAGCATAGCCCAGTTTGGGGGCTTCACTGGAAGAACTGGTTGCCATGGTGATCATTCATTTGCTTCCTTTTTGTTTTGACATTTCCGTCTGAAACCAACTATTATGGAATCACCCTGTTTTACTAGAAGCTTCCTGAGGGCAACGACTGCTTTATTTTTTTATTTCTTTATGTGCGGCACTTGGAACAATATTGATACACATCAGTCACTTAATTAGTGTTTGTTGATATATATGGGTTGGTTCCTTCCCTCCCTCTGGAATCTGTGAATAGAGCACTGGCCTTGGAATCAGGAGGACAAGAGTTTGAATCTTTCCTCAGACACTTGACACTAACTAGCTGTGTGACCCTGGGCAAGTCACTTCACCCTGATTGCATTGCATCCAGGGTCCTCTCCAGTCATCCTGACTCATATCTGACCACTGGATCCAGATGGCTTTGGAGGAGTAAATGAGACTGACAACTTAGCATCACTCATATCCAATTCCTATGCTTGTCATGGCATCACCTCCCTGATGTTGTGGTCTTCGAGAATGAAAAACAAAAAAGGTTATTTTTGAATTGTGATTCTGTCCAATAGTACAGTAGTAACATTATGTGTACCCATGTTGTTAGGTTATTGGATATGTCAGGAAGCATCAAGTACCCTTTTTGTCCTCCAGAAGCTTACATTCTAGTCAGGGTAACAGCATTCGCATTTCCCCTTCCTTGAATACACATATAGTTAAATAACACAGTTAAGTAGCAGGATAAGTTAATGACCTGGGAGATGTCACAAAGGTAGCCCAGTTCATGAGGCATGGACAAGTGAATGGTATAAGATGCCAACAGATCTTAGACTTTGTTGGGGCTCAGAGTTAAGAATGATTGGGGAGATTGTTCAGACTCCATGTAGAGTCTGATGTTGGACTTTGGCCACTTCCCATGAAGGAGGGATGTTGTCAATCTGATACATGTCCAGTGGGCAGTGAACGTGATGATGATGGAACTGGAGTCTGTCCTTTCAAGGACTGAGGGATATTTAGTCTGAAGAAGAGAAGACTCATGAATGATTTTGTACCTCTCTTAAAACACTGGAGAATTGTCATATGAAAATTAGATTAGACAAGTTCTGCCTGCTGCAGAAGTGTAGAATTAAGAATCGTAGGTTGAAGTTGCAGAAAGGATGATTTGAGCTTGGTATCCAGAAAATTTTCCCAAATAATTAGAACTATCTCAGTGGAACAGGCTTCCTTTCCAGGTGGTGGATGCCCTCTCTCTGAAAGTTTTCCAGAAAAGTCTGACTGCTCTCTAGAAATTCACATTAAAAAAAAAAGCATTTTGAGTCAAGTAGGGATTATTACCTTAGAAATCTGTGAACTACTTTTTTAATATTTTTGAAAACTATTAATGTTATTGGTTTCCTTTGCAATTTCCATGTATATTATGGTTTGTAAAAGCATTTTTCTGAGAAAGCATTCATATATTTCATCATTCTGCCAAAGGATTTCATGATATGTAAAGGGTTAGGAAACCCTGGATGTAGTCTTTGGAGTTCCTTTCAGTCTTAAGATTCTGTGATTCTATGAGTTGAAGAAAGGGAAGACAGAACTTTGGTAATTTGGGAAGGCTGTACGAATGAGATGAAGTCTTCAGAGAGACTTTGAAGGATATTGGGATTATTGAAGGACTATAGGGTGCAGTTGAGTATAGAGATGAGAAATGGGTACTCCAAGTCTATTTAACAAATGAGCCAAATGCAGAGTCTAAAAGGTTACTCAAGGGTTAATTCCAACCTGCTTTTACCATCAGTTTAATTTGGTCTATTCATCTTCTTCTGTTTCAATTTCCTTGAGTGAAAAAAGGACATGGTGAGCCGACATTTAGCTCTAAAAACCACATTCAACTCAAATATTCGATTATTGGTTGGCTATAAGATAATGAAAAAGATTATAGTAAAAGTAGGAGGCAAGGCAGGAAATGTAAGTTAAGGCTAGGTTTTGGAGGTCCTTGAATGCCAATACCATTTTTTTCTTTTATATGGAATTTATATGATTTTATCCAGGGTAAAGTATATTCAGACTGAAAATTCCCTCACCTATGCAGATTCTTAACTTATCTATCTTAAAACTGTTGATAATGTTTCTAAATACTGAGTATTTAGGTGATTTGTCCATCCAAGGTCACACAGCTGATACATCATAAAGGATAAAATGTGAATATAGGTGTTTTTCCTTATCCAAGGTTAGAGGTTGCTTCTTAGTAGGCAAATTGGCCAGTGGTAAATTTTCTATAGATTCTAAGGGTACAAAGACTTCTGATAATTGAATTGCTAACTCCATGTTTACAATTATGTCCACCAAAGATGATGATTATTTGGTTTGGCATCATAATGGTAGGGGGATTGTGGTGGTGGTATTTGAAATTCCAAATGTTATTAAATGGTTTGTTTATGATACTTACTCATACTTTTAAGCTTTTATAACTTAGGAGAAAATAAAACAGGCTCTTTTGGCAAATGGATGGTGGTGGTAGACTTTTTAACTGTGAGTCAAAATTACCTTTAGGGTTTTCTGTGACATTTAAGTTTCCTCTACATCCTTGATTTCACAAATTGACTTAAAAAAACCTTCAGCATCTTGGCTCACAGATTTTTCTGTTCTGCCTGCCAATTGATCAGGAGGAAGTGAACAGAATCCCAGACTTTGAGTGCTAAAAGGGACTCTTAGTCCAATCCACACCAGAATAAGGAACCCAATTGATAATCATAACTTGTATTTAAAAAGCAATTTTGAGGTTATAGGATATGATGACACATCTTATTTGGTCTTTTCATTAAACTATGATTCAGGTAGGCTTGTTATGACCATTTGTATAGATAAGAAAACTGAGGTAAAGTCTAGTTTAATGATTTGCCTAGGAGTACAAGTTTAGTCTCTGTCGGGTGACTTCTGATTCCAAATCCTTCTGAATCTTCAATACGTTCAATGAGTGGCCATTCAGTCTCTGATTGAAGACCTCCAGTATAGAGAAAACCTTTCACCTTCCTAGGCAGCCTAATTTACTTTGAGATGGCTCTAATAGTTAAGGCATTCCTGGAATCAAGTCACTACTTGCATCTTTGGAATTTCCACCAATTGATTCAAGTTAGGCCCATGGGAGCCAAGCAGAATGAGTATAATCTCTCTTCCACATGCCAGCTCTTCAAATGCATGAGCATAGCTATCATGCCCCTCACCACTCTGCTCCAGTTCTCCCTTCTCCCGGCTAATCAGTCCCTGGATCCTTCAGTGGATCCTTTAAGGGTGAGTTTTGTAATCAAGGTGTGGCAATAGAATGCATAAAATTTTGAAACTCCCCTTCATGAGCAATCAAGTTTCCCAAAAAGTTTTATTCCCTTCTTAGTTGTATATGATTCCTGGGAAATTATATTTAAATGCATTTTCCTGAAGCGTAGTTTTCTTTTAATTTCCTTTACAACAACAGTACTAGCTTTTATTATTATTTTAAAAGTGCTATGTATATGAATGACGAGGTGCCATGCATATTCTAAGTATGCATAGCATTTGTTTATTGATCATTTCCTTCCCTTTTTAGCCAATACTTAAATTATATTTCCATTCAGTCCAACAGTCATACAATGCTAATACAGTCTACCTGCTATACTCAGTTGTTTTTTTTTCCATCATGGCTGACTCTTCATGAATTCATTTAGGGTTTTATTGGTAAAGATGTTGTAGTAATTTTTTATTTCCTTCTCTAGTTAATTTTACAGCTGAGGAAATGACACAGCTACTAGGTGTCTGAGACTGGATTTGAACTCAGGAAGATGAGCCTTCCTGACTCCAAACCTGTCATTATGTGTACTGTACCAGCCAGAATGACCTGTGTGATCTGCTACATGATTGCTTTAAACTAATGGTACTCTGCTTAAGGGCTGCAGATCCAAATAGTCCCTATTTTCAAGAAGCTCACATTCTGCTTGGGTGAGGAGAGAGGGATCATTTATCCAGTTATTTACACAGAAGGCATGTTGAGGAGGCAGCAAACCTTAAATGAGGAATCAGACAATACTTTTTATAGGAGGGGGGACAGTTTAGTTTAGCTAAGGGTTCTTAATGCGAGAAGGAAGGGGAGGGCATCAATAGTATGCCAGACTGCCTTTGCAAAAGCTAAGAGGTAGTAGATGAAATTCTGAGTTCAAGGATTAGCATCAGGTTATGTTGGTTGCAAGGCAGAGTACATGAAGAGGCCAACAGGTAAACCATAATTTCATAGAAAAGTAAGATGATGTAAAATAAATCTGGAAAGTTAGATTGGTTCAAGCCTAGGAATACGTCAAATATCAAGCTGAGGAATTTGTAATTATATTTTATCCCAGAGAACCAGGAACTACTAAAGATTCTTAGGTAGGAGGGTAACATGATAAGATCTGTGTATTAGAAAAAAGATTTTAGCAGTCAAAAGGAGAATGAGTTGGGGTGAGGAGGTAGACAGTGGCGGGAAGCAGGATCTAGATTATAGGTTATGAAAACTCAAAAGAACTGTTAGTAAATAAAGGGGTCAGGATATGAGACATGTTATAGCAATGGAATTCACAAAATCAATGAAATGATCAATCACTCTAAAATGGAGATTGGAACGAGTTAACATTTTATTTTAAATTTTCATTGACATCACTTTCACTTCTGACTTTTCTTTTTTTTTCCTTCTCTACTTAATCTGCCCCTACAAAGAGAAATCAAGAGAAAAAATTGAGAAAAATGAGCAAACATATGAAGGATGTCTGAAAGCAGGATCTTCACACCCCATAATTCCTAAATTCTGTAACAAAGGATGGGAGTGGGAAGAGGGTAGGGAAAGGCCTGCATTTGGGTATGCATGCGCTTCTTCTTTGATGCCAAATTGGTTATTCTTTCACAACACAAATTATTTGTTATTGTGTTTTCCGTTTAGATATTTGTCACATATATTATTTTCCTGGTTCTGCATATGTCATTTAGTATCAATTTATAAAAGTCTTCCCATGCTTTTCTGTATTCACCCTATTTGTCATTTATTACAATGAAATAACATTCTGCCACATTTGTATGCTTTTTGCCATGAAAAGAATATTCACATTCCCACCACTTCTGACTCAGGTCCTAAGCCTGTAAAGATTCAGGTTCTAAACCTGAAGATCAGTAGATAAGAAGGAAGAACAATATTTTAACAAAAATTACCCAAGAAGGGAAAGGGAGCTGGGGTTCAATGAAAAGAGAATGGGGTCTGGAGTCAAGAAGACCTGAGTGCCAATGGGGTTGTAGACACTTACTATTATGTGATCCTAGGCAACTCATTTAACCATTGTCTGCCTCAGTTTCCTTCATTGTAAAGTGGAGACAATGATAATACCTATCTTAGGGGTATTTAGAGGATTAAATGAGATAATAGTAATAAAGAACATATAACAGTATCTAGCACATAGTAGGTGTTATATAAATGCTTATTCCATTCCCTGTTAGAGGTAAATAAACAAGTAACTTGATATGTTTTATTAAGAAGGAAATCTTTGGGGCAGCTAGGTAGTGCAGTGGATAGAGCACTGGCCCTGGAGTCAGGAGGACATGAGTTCAAATCCGGCCTCAGATACTAAATAATTACCTAGCTGTGTGACCTTGGGCAAGCTGCTTAAACCCATTTGCCTTGAAAAAAAACCCAAAAAAGAAAAAAAAAGGAAATCTTGTTTTTCCTATGGGAGAAAATAGGAGGTTGTAATTCCTAGGTCAAACTTCTAGCAAGTTAAGTATAAGGGAAAAAATAACAAGTTTTGAGTCTACTATATTCCAGATACTGTGCTGGGGCCACACCAAAAAGGTAAAAGCCAATGTTTGTTCTCAAGGAGCTCAAAGTTTATTGGGACAGACAATAAGCACAACTCTGTACAGAATTGATGGGTCAAAGTCATGCTGTTGGGCACAGCAGACTCTCTCACACCTCTTGGGTACCAACTTGTTGCTATCTGTTCTTTTATTAGATATAGGCATCATTCATTTTCTATGCTGTTGTTCCATCATTTCTATCATATCTGACTCTTCCTGATCCCATTCGTGGTTTTCTTGACAGACATACTGGAGTGGTTTGACTATTTACTTCTTCAGATCATTTTCTAGATGAGGAAACTGAGTCAATCAGGGTTAAATGTGTTTTCCTATGTCACATAGTAACTATCTGAGGTAGAATTTGAACTCAGATCTGCTTGACTTTAGACCTGGTGCTTTAATAGCTCACATTTATATATCATCACATGGCAGGTACTTTGCAAAGTTTGAGACAATTATCTCATCTGACCTTTGTAGCACCCTTAGGAGGTAGGTATTATTATTGCTCCTATTTTGCAAATGAGGAAATGGAGTCAAATAGATCCTGGAGCAGCTTGCCATTTTCTTCTTTATATCATTATACAGATAAGGAAACTGAGGCAAATGGGATTAAGTGACTTGTCCAAGGTCACACAGCTAGGAAGTATGTGAGGCTAGATTTGAACTTTGGTCTTCTTGATTCAGGGTCTTGTACTTTACTATGCTGCCTAACTTTCCTAGTAGCTGTATCTATATATCTATATCTATCTATATCTATATCTATCTATCTATCTATCTAGATATATATATATATAGAGAGAGAGATATATACCAATTGCCTTTCACCTTCCATATTTTAATGCAATTTGAGTCTCTTTGCCATTTTTGAGGCAGATCCCTACCCCTCAGGGTATCTGAACTACTTAACTGACTAAGCAGAGAAGGACAAGATATTTCTTTTCTTTTTCTGGGACAATTTCTTCCTCCTGAAACTCAATTTTGTAGGAAATCAATAATTCCGAATGTCCTAAATGTAACCAGTGTTGATTTACCAGTATCAGAACCATTTTTCCCCAGAGGAGGATGTCTGTCAATTTGAATGAGGGCAAGGTAATACATTTAGGAGAAAAAAGAACCCAAGATTCTTACAAGAGTCTGAGTTCACAGGAGTTCACAAAAATTGGCTGGGAGTCATAGGAAGTAATTCTCAAAGTCAGACTAATGTGTTGCTGTGACCAAAAGGCCTCCAAATGGTGAGTGGTTTTGATATGGGGTTTTAGAAACTATTTCCTTGTCTGGAACTATGGTGCATCTCTTGGGTATTTGTCCATCAAAAATGAAATATCACATTCAGGAAAGGTTCAAAGAAGATGATTGAAGTGGTCAAGAGGATGGTGTAAAGGAACATTGTTGTACATTGAGAAATGAAAAGATCAGGACTCTTTAAATTAGAGAGATAAGTTAAGAAGGGACAAGACCAAGTTCGATAAAATCATAGCAGTTAAGAAAAGGGGAATGTGATTTTTGTTGATAATAGAACTAGAGATGGCTAGAAGGAACCTGGAAGATCTACAAGGAGAAAAACTTCATCACCTCTCTGAGCAACTGATTCCAATTCTCCCATTCTCAATTAGGAATTTTGCTCTTACTTCATCCTCTTTGTAAATTCTACTTTTTGGTAATCTACATCTGCTTTCTGGGGCACAGTTGAAGAAAAGTAGTCCTTCATTCACTATGCTAAGGGCTACAGAGCCAAAGTTAATTCACAAATAGTCCCTGTTTTCAAGCTCACATTCTACTTGGGAGGCAAATTATTTATATGGAAGGTATCTCGAGGAGGCAGCATACTCTAAATGAGGAATCAGACAATACTTTTTTATGGGGGGGTCACTTTAGTTTAGCTAAATGTTCTCAATGCAGGAAGGAAGGGAGGGCATCAGTAGTTGGTCAGACTATCTCTGTAAAGTCTGGGAAGTAGGAAATGAAATTCTGAGTCCAAGAACTCAGTGGATTCTCCTGTCTCTTCTGGCCTTAGAGGAGAGTCTGTGGATAGATAGGAGATGGGATATGAAGGAAGTGAGTAGTGCAGTAAATAGAACTCTGGGTCTTGAATCAGAAAGACCTGACTTTGAATCCTGCCTCAGGTACTAGTCTTAGGACTTTAGGACTGTTAGTTCATTTCTATCAACCTCAATTTCCTTTTCGGTAAAAACAAATGCTATGTAAAATTATTGATAGCTCCTATCTCAAAGGGTTGATGTGAGGATGAAGAAAGGACTAGATTGTAAAATGTGTGGTGGGATATGGCTTTAAAAGACTGATAAGAAAGACTGGGGCTAGAGTTTTAAATGCCCAAAAAAAAAATGAATTTGTATTTTATAGTGAAGAAGACAGAGAAATCATTGATGGCATATTGCGCAGGGGAGGAACCTGGTCAGAACTGTGCTTTAGGAATATCAATTTGGCAGCAAGTGTAGATGATGGACTGAAGAATAAAAAAGATTGCAAGCTGGGGGACCAATTAATCTGGGCTGTTCATTGTGATGGATTCATTTCTTAAAACAATTAAAATGAGTAGAAAGATTTTTTTTCTAAAAAAGTCACAATTCATCCAGTATTGTAATTCAGATAAATTAACAACAGTTCGCCGAACTCACCATAAAATTAGATATTGGTTCTACCAAACTGGTGCGGATCCTACCACTGGACTGACCCTATATTTAACTTCTGCTTCATTCAAAATTCATCCTTTTATGGGTTAAGAAACAATAGTTTGTTTTCCTTGCCTTTTTCTCTTCTTATTCTCTCTGGCTCTCTGGCTCTCTCTGTCTTTGTGTCTCTTGTCTCTCTCTGTCTCTGTCTCTTTGTCTCTCTCTGATTCTATCTCTCTACTTATTTCTTTTTCTCTTGTTTCTGTGTCTGTGTATGTGTTTCTCTCTTTCTTCCCCTATCTCCCTCCCCCTCTTTTATTCTCTGCCTCTCCTCTGTCTCTCTTTTTTCTTCTGTCAGTCTGTTTCTCTCCTCTGTCTCTTATCTCTTTTTTTTTTGAATCTTGTATGCATCTGTTATTAAGTTGGTTTCCCTCAAATAGGTGTTTATCTTGGGAAAAAATACTCTCTTCTTAGGGCACCTATTTATTTCATGTTGGATTGTTGGATGCCTCTAGGAATAGGCATTACATGCAGAATATTGATTTCTTACCTGACTTAATACAAAGACTTTTGCTAGGAAAAATACCAAAGAAGAAAATAGAAAATGTTAAACCTTGGGATGTTTTTAATGATGCCAAACAGATAAATATATATCTCTTCCTGAGGTGGATTAACAATTGTTGTATAAGCTCCAAATAATGTGTATTGAATGTAGGCATGGTGTTTGAGAGGGATAGAAATGGGAAAATCGACCTCACTTGTAGAGATGTAGGATTTAAGTATGATGCCTAATGCTACAGGATTTCAAAGGATTTGAACCCAGGTATTCTGACTCTGGATCTCTCCTTTCCACTGAACTAAGATGCCTCTCTTTAGAATGACAACTCCTGGAGGGAAAAGAACATTTTTTGTTTTTTCCTCATTTCTGTAGTGCTTACCCCAATTTAAGATATATGGTAAACAATTAAATGCATGGAATTAATTGATTGATTTGTTTCATTATGTTTTATTTGGAAGGCAGGACAATTTGGGTAAATTATTTAGGTTTCAGGAGCATAGATTTAGAACTGATAGGATCTCAGAGACCATTTTGTCCAGATTCTGGATTTATCCAGATTCTGAGTGATTAACCCAAAATATCATAATGTTTAGGCTGGAGAAGAGAAGACTCAGGCTGGATATGCATATCTGTTTCCGAGTATTTGAAGGGCTGTCCTATGGAAGAAGGAAGCAATGAGAATTTATTCTGGATACCAAAAATTATGTTGAGTCCTTTACAAATATTATCTCATGTGATCCTCACAGCAATCTTCCTCACAGAAATCTTGGGAAGTAGAGACTGTGATTATTGTCATTTTACAGTTGAGGAAACTGAAGTAGTCAGGGCTTAAGTGATATGTTTAACCAGAGCTATATTACTGATGAATATCTGGAGGCTAAATTTGAACTTGGATCCTCCTGAGACCCAGCACTCTATCCACTGAGCTACAGAGGGCAGAAGTAGGAATGTTTATCAGGCCAAACTACAGAGAGACATGATTAGATAAGAGTAAGAGAAAAAAAGTGTTAATATTCAGAGTTATCCAGAAGTGAGATGAGTTTCCTTGAGAGGGAGAGGGTTTCCTGTCACGGGAGTTTTTCAACTTAAAGTTGAATGACTTGTTGGACGTCAATAGTGAGTTCCCCCATTAGATGAGTTCCTTGGGGGCAGGGATTTTCTTTTCCTATTTTTATAGTCCTAGCACAATGTTGGCTTATGGAGGAACCAGAATGAATGTATAAATTGATTGATTTAATGGAATTGGGTTTTGGGGAGTGTGGGTAGAATGGATTAAATTAAATGACTGCTGAGGTCTTTTCTAAATCCATTGATTCCGGGACAGACAATGGAGTCATGAACAGTAAATGAGTTATAATGCTAGTGAAGAATATAACACCAGTCTAATTCCCATTCTGATAAAGAATGGGGCTTTGGAGTCATGGTGGTGGTGGGGGGGATTTTGTTTTGAATCCAACAGGTGTTCTTTGCATCATAATTACTCCAATCAATATTTAACATCCAATATGTTAATATGCTTGACAGATGGTCTGCTTATTTTTGTATTAGAACCAGGACTTAAAAATACAGGCTGAAACCAAACCTGAAGAGAGGACGGTGAGGTCGCTAAGCTCCATTAGCCCAAAAGAAACTGATGAAATGAAGCAGAAGGAAGAGTGCGGCGTGTTGAGCCAGTAGGAAAAAATGGTGGCTGTCATGTGGCGACTAATGGAAACCAACTGTGAATTCTCTAAGAGAGAAAAAGAAATTACCAAATCCCTGCATGGTGTAGTGGGAAGAGGACTAGATTTAGAATGCAGGCCCCCCTCATTCTGCCCCATATGAATTATGGAAAAGTCATTTTACCTTTGTGGGCCTCAGTTTCCTCATGTATAAAATCAGGGAGTTGGACCAGATGAACTTGAATGTCCCTTCTAGTTTTAAATTTATGATGCTGTAGGAGCTGGGAGAAAATTTAAAACACACACATACACATACACACATGCTAAGAAAAAATTCTAATTAATTCAGGTCTAACTTTTTCCGATTTCCAGATCTTCATTATCTGACCTTCTGGAACACCTGTCTCCTTGCATGATCTGGCTCAGCCAATTTCTGGCCCAGGACTGGAAGTGTCAAAGTTAATCACCCTTTCAGAAAAGTGAATCCACTCCTGGGCACATGTGCCCATTTGAGAGACAGCTGGTCTCCTGTTAGTCGCTCCATTGGACTAAGTGTCAACAGAGGCTGATTAAGGTAGTTCCTACAGCACTTCGCTGGCTAATGAGATATACCCAATAAAATACTGTAGGTGAAGAGCCACTTTCTGGGAAGAGAGAAATCTGTGACAGAGTTTTAATTCTTGTATTTTCAAAGCCTTTTATTTCCTGTTTTTAATTTTGACTACTTAGCATACAGTCTGCAGACTTTCAGTGCTAATGAATTACAGTCAACTTAATATTCGTTTGGTAACACAAAATAACACATGGCCAAGTAGGAGGAATCTCAGGAGCCATCTCACTCAACCCCCTCATTTCATGTAGGAGGAAACAAGGGGAAACTGAGTTTCAGACATATTATGTAGTTGTTCAGTGGTCACAAGGTAGGATAGGACAGAATCATGAATTGAACTCCTGAACTCTGATTCCAAAGCTAATATTCTTTCCATCATACCATACTGCCTCCCTTCTCTCTCTGCCTGCTGAATTTTCAAATCTATCTACAAGAAAAGAACTCAGTCTTGGTAAGATGAAATTCTACTAGTATTGACAGTATTTAGCAGAATGATCCTGATTATTTTAAAACAATGGGATATTATATATATTATACAGACATATACATATAAATACACAAAACACACATATGCAAGTTACAGGTAAAATGTATACTGCTATGCACACACATATAGCTAAATATATTTAAATGTACTTGTATTTTTATGCATACACATTCTACAACCTATCTTTTCAACATCATAAAGGGCAGTTAGGTGGCACAGTGGATAGAGCACTGGCATTGGAGTTAGGAGGACGAGAGTTCAAATCCAACCTCAGATGCTTGACCTTTACTAGCTGTGTCACTAAATCCTGATTGCCTCACATCCAGGGCGATCTTTCAGTCATCCTGATCCATATCTGGCCATTGGACCCAGACGGCTCAGGAGGAGAAAGTGAGGCTGGGGACTTAGCACAGCATCCCCTTACTCAAAGCCATGTGCTTGTCATGGCATCACCTCCCTGATGACATGGTCTGTTTTAAGAATGAAGGACAAACATCATCAAAACTCCAAGTCCTCCGGGAAAAAATATACCTCAAATATATATACATATAGATATAGATATATACACAAACATATATGTGTATTTATATATATTTAAATTTACTGAGACAGATATATCATTTACTCTATTTGGAGTCAGGCAGATTTGAGTTTAAAGACTGTCTCAGACATTTGCTAGCTGTGTGATATTGGGCAAATCCCTTAATGTCTCTCAGCCTCAGTTTCCTCATCTGTAAAATGGAAATTGTAATAGTACCTACCTCCTAGGGTTGTTTTAAGGATCAAATGGGATAACATATGTTTGCTTTGAAAAATTTAAATAAATGTATAACTATATAGTAGAACTATGGATGATGATGATGATGATGACTACTGCTATTATTACTACTACTAGCAACAGCAGTAGCAACAATGCATTATTTCCCTTTGATGGATTACAAGTATACCAAGGACAGGGAACTTTGCTTTTTTCAGTCTTTGTACCTCCTATATCTAATATAACAATACCCGCCATATAATTCAGTCCTTAGTAGATATTTATTAAAAATAAGTTCCTTTATAAAATTCAATCTTTAATTATTTGCCATGTCTTAGGAAAGACTTTAAAGCTGGAAGGGGTATTGGTATTATCAGTCCAATTCTTTCTTTTAAAATATGGAAAAATTGAGCCCCAGAGAAGGTAAGTGATTTGCCAAAGATCACATGGTTATCAAGCATCTGAGGCTTTCTGAGCATCCCCATGAAGTTTAATGGTCTAGTATGTGACCTCCCATAGAGAGGTGATTCCAGACTGCTCTAATGTCTCCTTTCCTAGAATTTCATAAAGGCCATTTGACAAAAGAGCCTCATATATTTTCCCTATGGGGTTAGGGAGAATGGGTGGTTGGCCATTTAAACTACATCATGTTCTTAAATACAGTATTTTCAAGTGCAGAATATAAAACTGATTTTATTTAAGGGGGGGAAAGCTCCCTGAAATTTGGCCCCAAGGTAGACTGGTATTTACCTGGATGAACCACCTTTGGATTCAACAGTCTTGAGAAGCTTTTTTGTTTCTTTCTTTTTCTAGTCTGGGGCTTCTGATCTCTTACATCAGATCTTCCCTACCACTTTTCATTTAGAGTCATCTTCAGTCATCCTGGTTTATAGCTGGCCACTGGACCCAGATGATTCTGGAGGAGAAAGTGAGGCTGGGGACTTAGCCCAGCACTTCTCATTCAAATCCATTTCATGTGCTTGTCATGGCATCACTTCCCTAATGCCATGGTCTTCTTAAGAATGAAGAACAAACATCACTAGTTTTGGAAAAGGCCCTTGAGCAAATGGGTGAGGGGTAGGGCAATGGAATCTAGCCTTCTTGAGGCCCGGGATGGTTTCTCTCTGGAACCTGAGTTTAGGTTCATATTCGGGTTTTCTATTTATTGATTATGCTTTTTTGAATAGAATCACATGGGAATTCGATCCTACTTTGGACCTCTGGCGATATTGGTCAAGTTGCTTAACCTGCTTAGGCCTTAGTTTTGCCATTTAGAAAGTGAGGGTTATGGACTAGATAGGTGCATTCCAGCTTTAGAGCTTGGATCATCTATGTGAGCAGAAAACAAGGTTCCAACGCGCATGTGACACGCATGTGTATCTATTCACACATGAAAACATGCATAGAGACATATCCATATATGCATTACAAAACAGAAAACTTGAATTGCATTTCCAAACAGAAAATGCCACATTTTAAATAATATATGATCAATTGTTGCAAAACAGATACAAATGTATTACTTTTTCCTTAGGTCAAATATGTTTTAAAATTAATTATAAAGATGCAGTCTAGAAAAGTCTTTAAAGGTGGTTGCAAAATATTGGAGAGAGTAAGGGTTGCCAAGTAAATCTATTGGACTGAGGAGATCAAACCCTAGGGAATCTAACACTTAAATGACAAATTATATAATAATAATAAATCTTAATAATAGTTTTCTTTTTACGTGTTTTACTTGGGCTTACCATTATTGTCAATAATAATATAATAACTTGCATGTATATAGTGTTTTAAGGTTTGCAAAGAACTTTGTAAATTTTATTTAAATTGACTTTTACAACAATCCTGAGGAGTATTTTTGTTATCATTGTTGCTATCATTACTGTTATCATTCCTATTTTATAGCTGAGGAACCTGAAGGAAAGAGGCAACAATTTCCTCAGGGTCATGTAGCTACATGAGAAAGTATCTGAGGTTGGATTTGAACTCATGTCTTCTAAATCCAGGTGCAGCATTTATCCACTGCATCAGTAGCTATCTTATGTACCTAGTATGTAATTTCTGGAGTGCATGGAATTCCAGTATGGAAATTCTTTCCATCAAGTGATTCAATTAATTAATCTATCAAGAAGCATTTATTAATTGCTTACTGTATGCTAGTCATAGTGACCCATAGACCAAAACCAAACAGTTTTTGCCCTCAATGAGATGACATTCATATAGGGGAGACCCTAAGAAAATACACAAGCATGTATGTATGTATATTTGTATTCATATACCTATCTATACATATATATATATATATATATATATATATATATATATATATATATATATATATATATATATAACAAGAATGAATATAGAGTAGTTTGAAGTGAAAGGTCACTGTAGATAAAGGGACTTAGAAAAGGCTTCACAGTGGAATCTGGTATTTGCCCTAAGTCTTGAATGAAATCAGAGCTTCCAAGGGATCGAGGTAGACAGGGATTAATGCATTCATTAATCTTAATCAATCAATCAAATATTTATCATTCACTTAAAATGCAAGACTCTGTGTCAAATTCTGAAGATCCAAAGAGGTAAAAACAGTTCCTTGCCCTCAAGGAGCTTACACTCTAAAGGTGGAGACAACATGAAAATCAACATAATGTAGAAAATGCAGCAAAATTAAAAAATAGTTGGGAAAGGCTTTCTGTAAATTATAGAGTAATTACTCAGGGAGCTCTGAGAAATTCTCCAGGAGACACCATTTTTCAGTCTTATATCATCATCAAAAATTCATCTGCACCAATCTCCCCCTCTCCTGAATTGGATGAGGATCTTCACTGATTCTTCCCCATAACAGTGATGCCAATTTTTGACAAACGTACATCTCTGTTTGTTATTCTTTACTGATACTATTAATGAACAGATCTTTCAATGAAGCTGACTCTGCTAGATCTTTTAAGAAATCTTCAATAAATTTTGATATATGTATTGGGAACAGTTTGTGGGAGAAGAACTACCTTGGTTTATTTTCCAAGATCCCTTCGGCAGTCCGAAACCTATGGGCCCTTTCTCAGCATGATGTTTTTGAATTCATAAAATAAAACCCATACAATTACAAATGGGATTAATTATAGTAGAAAAGCAGTTATCAAAATATTTTTAAAATGCTCTCTGATCCCAGGTTAAAAATCCTTTATTTTAAGACAATATTTTGTTCTACCAAATGAATTTTTTAATAGTCCACATTCAATTAGAACAAAAAAATGATAACCAACTTACATATATCACTTGAAAATGTGTGATATCACATTTCAACCTTCCAACACTCTTGTGAGATAGGTCCTGGTATTACAGATGAAAAAATTGAAACTAAACGAGACTAAGTGAATTATTGCCCAAACTCACAGAGGTTTAAAATGTCTGATGCTGAATCTGAACTCAGTTCTTTCCGACTCCCAGTCCAGCAACCTTTCCACTATCAGAAGTGGTGCTACTTGAACTGAGGCTTGAAGAAAACCATGCATTCTAAATAGTAGAGATAAGGAGGGAACATCTCATGTTGTAAATTCCAGTCTTAGAGAGTTGTCCTGGGGGGGGGGGGGGTTGACTTGGACTCCACCTTATGGATTTTCATCTGACAACAATACTCATCTTTGGTGACACTGAATCATGTGAGTAAATTGTTATTGACATTCTCTCCAACACCTTTTTTGGGGTAATAATAAAGTTTGAGATGTTTTCCATGCCTTTGGCATCAACTCTTCCTTCAGCTAGCTTAGGAATCACTTCCCCAACACCCTCAAAATTATGTTGCCTCTAGCAAGGGTCTTCTTTGTGTGTGTGAACTTGTTCTGATCCAGAAGCTCTTCCCCTTGAATTAGTAATTTTTGGAGAATTTCTGGTTACTCGATGAAGGACAGTCACAGAAATCATCTTTAAAACATGTGTTAGTAATGGCTAAAATTTTAAGAAAGCAAAATTCTGAGAGAGGGGCAATAGTATAATTAACGCTTCTTTTGCATAATCATTGTGTTGAAAACATAAGTATGAGAAGACCTATTGGCCAAAATTGGTAGGGCCCAGTGGTGCTTTCCTTTGTGAAATCAGCAGGCAAAGGGACCTATGCTTTCTTCTTTAGCTCCTGCCTCTCTGCCCGACCTTGCTGTCTAAAAGTCTGCCTTCCTACCAAGCCCCAGTCATTGATTATTGGCTCACCTGGCTCAATATGATAAATTATTCCAGGAAAGGCATCTGTCAGCAAGGGCACAGTGATGTTGCTTATTCAGACCACTGTAGCTACGATAATATCGGCATCCTTTATCTGTGACGGCCACGGGCAGACCTTCCTGGCGGCACATACTCTTTGTCTGTGTGGTAGTTAAATTGGAGGGAATGTTTACAGCTAGGAAATAACATTTGGAGAGTCTACTGGAAGGTCAGTCCAGGTGAAATTGAAAAGTTGGTAAAGGCAAAAATCACTTTGAAGTTTGCAGAACTGTGTGTGTATATGGGTATATGTATATGTGTGTATCTATCATGCATGTATTATATAAGTATTATCCATGTAGGAATTGAATGCACAAATAGCTTTATAAATGAATATATTATATGTGTCTTCATGAATGCATATATGTGAAGATATGTGTGCATACCTTCACATGTGTTTATATATAGACATATATCTATCTGTATGTATAGACATATAAATCTGTGTGTGTGTGTGTGTGTGTGTGTGTGTAATTCTATGCATGTGTGTGTCTGATACCAATGTTTTGAATGTGCCAGAAAGAAATGTTTATTGATTTGGAGACATGATGGTAGGTTTAGGAAAACTTTAAGCTTTTCCCAATTTCATATGAACTTAGAGTCAGAGTTGGAAGTATCCTTTGTAACCAAAGGGTTCAACTGCTTCCTTTTATACTTGAAAAGAATCTGACAATGGTGCCATGCACTGATGTACTGTCCATTTTCTTTTGATTTCATTTCTTCAGAGGCAATGGAGGCTAAGTGACTTGACCAAAATCATATGGCTCTTGAGTGTCTGAAAGCTGGATTTGAACTCTTATCAGTCTTACTTCAGGGTCAGTAATCTACCACTTTAGTACCTAACTGCCCCTGCTTTTCATTTCTCCAGGTAAATAAAAGCAAAATTGGTGTGGAATCCTAGTCGTTTGGGCTGCTTTTCCTATCGAATCTCTGAGTGCTGGTAGCAGACCACATTTCTGGAGTATTTATTCTTCTAACAGTTTTAGAAATAAGTATACAACCAGAATTCAAGATGAAAGCTGTGGGGAGGGGGCAGCTAGGTGGCGCAGTGGATAGAGCACCAGCCTTGGAGTCAAGAGTACCTGGGTTCACATCTGATCTCAGACACTTAATAATGACCTAGCCGTGTGGCCTTGGCTAAGCCTCTTAACCTCATTGCTTTGAAAAATCTAAAAAAAAAAATTTGTGGGGAGAATGAAAAGATTTAGTTTGTGGAAGAAAAGAAATAGGCTTAACCAGATAATTGTCTAAGTATTTGAAGGATGTCACATGTCCTAGGGATTAGATTTCTTCTCTGTGACTTCAGAGAGCAGAATTAGAAACATTGGAAGGAAACTGTAGAGAGAAAGATCAGAGATGCTCAAAATGGAAGGGGCAACTTATGGGGTCTTCTTGATTGGAATTCTACAAACCAAAGCCAGCTAGTCTCTTCTCTAGTATATTATAAGGGGATTCTTGTTTAGACATGAACTAACTTGGGCCTCAGTTTCCTCCTCTTTAAAATGAGGCTATTGGATTGGATTCAATGACTTCCCAAAGTCCCCTCTGATTCGTTCTCTGATCCTATGAGTTTATGAGACCATAAGCCTATGTTTAAATGATAGCTGAGGTCTGTTAACAATGTGAGATTTTTTAGATTCTTGTTCTCGAGCATCATTAGATCATTACTGTACTTGGTCTGTGAGAAAATGGGTCATTTAAAATTTTTTAATGTGATCTTGCAGGAAGATTTTGCCTATCTTCTCTAATCCTTTTTAAACTGAAGGAGATGTTGCCATGTTACTAATGAGTCCCATATGCATTTCTAGCTTATACAAAAAAGCAATGATTTATGTTAATCACATTCCTAATTATGAATCACATCACATGTAGGTTTGGAGGAAATATAATGATTTCTTTGTAAATATGAAAGTAGTTTCAATTTAAAATTTATTATGTTCTTCTATATATTTGAGAATACCTTCTATGCTTCAGTGCTTTTTAAAGATGCATCCTGGGGCAGTTAGGTGGTATAGCAGATAGAGCACTGGCCCTGGAGTCAGGAGTACCTGACTTCAAATCTGGCCTCAGACACCTCATAACTACCTAGCTGTGTGACTTTGGGCAAGTCACTTAAATCATTGCCTTATAAAAACCAAAAAAATATAAAAAATAAAAAATAAAGATGCACCCTATTCCCTTCAGAGAGCTCAAGAAAATGTGTATTTTCCCTATTTTACAGATACAATCACAAGAAAAAATATGAATATGTGTATATATATACACCCATATGCCTATGTATATGTATATGTGTGTGTGTGTATATATATATATATATATATATATATATATATATATATACATTTGTATATTGGTGTAAACATAAAGACACCACAAATATCTGTCCATTTATAGATGTATGCAGATATACACAAATATATCCAAATATGCATATATGTGCACATACACACACATACACACACACACATAATCAGTTAGAAGACAGTAATCTGAGTGTCAGGTCTGGAGTTAGAAAAATCTATGTTCCTGATTTCAAATCTGGTCTCAGACACTTCCTAGCTGCTCAACCTCAGACAAATCACTTAATACTACTTGCCTCAGTTTCCTAATCTATAAAAATGTTCTGGAGAAGGAAATGGCCAAACACTCTGTACCTTTGTCAAGAAAACTGTAGAGTTGGACATGAGTGAAATGACTCAACAACTATATGTTTATATGATATATGTAATGTATCACATGCAATACTACACATATTCATACACATGTATGTGTGTGTGCATCTCATGACCCAACACCTGACAACTAATCTTGTATAGTCTACTTCCTATTCTTGGGGGAGAGGGCATTCTTGTTAGAGGGACTGAGTCAACAGTATTGGTTATAACCCAGTTAATCTTCATATTTGGGAAGGAAGAATGCAAATAATAGTTTCTAAATATCCAAGAAGTATAGCTTCTGGCTAACAGAAGGTTAATCTGAAACCCTTTCGTTTCACACCTTATTGAAAGTCTTTCCAAGATGCACAAATACACTTTGGTGTCTTATTACTTAAGAGACAGCATGGTCCAATGGATAGAGAGTGTAGATGAGTCAGGATATCCCACTTTCAAATCCTCCTGGATAAGTCATTTCCCTCAGTTTCTTCATCAGTATAATGAGAGTCTTGGATTTCATAATTTCTAACATCTCTTCTGGCTTTGAAATTGTGATCCAATGCTCCTCTGATCCTACTTCTAAAATGCACAATGTGTGACCAAAGGCAAGCCAAAATCTCAGGCAATTCCAAGTCTATAAAATCTGTAAATTAGTTGCCAATCTCCATGAGGAAGAGTTTCTCTTAAGGGGGATGAAAAGTCCAGTTCTAAAGGAAAAACAGCATACTATTAAGCTATACTGATAATTTAATTTATCTTTGAAGGCTTTTTGTGTTCCAGTATTTTTTGTAGTTAGTTGTAATTTTTAAACCAGTTTTATAGGGGGGTTGGGGAAGGATCTGGATCTAGCTGGGGTGTCTAAGTGGGTCTTTGTGTGTATGTATGTGTGTATGTATCTTGCTTGCTGAGCTAAGAGGAGCTGTTCCAAGTACATTTGGGAAGAAAACTCCCCAAACAACCCACCTTCCCTCCAACTCCAGTCCCTCCCAGTTCCCCTAATGCCTGCTGCTTCCTGGTCCCAGTCACAGCCATGGCTGAAGAGCAGGCACAGGCCTAGTTGTTTATCAAGGCTGGCAGTGATGGTGCCAAGATTGGAAACTGCCCCTTCTCCTAAAGACTTTTCATGGTGCTCTGGCTTAACGGTGTCATCTTCAATGTCACCACTGTAGACACCAAGAAGAGAACAGATACAGTACAAAAGTTGTGTCCTGGAGGTCAGCTCCCATTTTTACTCTATGGCAATGAAGTACACACACAGACACTAACAAAATTGAAGTGTTTCTGGAAGAGGTTCTGGATCCACCTAGGTATCCCAAGTTGGCAGCTAATAATCCAGAATCCAACACAGCTGGTCTAGATACCTTTGCCAAATTTTCTGCCTTCATAAAGGATTCAAACCCAGCACTCAGTACAAATTTGGAGAAGGGGATGATGAAAGCCCTGAAGGTTCTGGACAACTATCTGACAACACCTGAGGAGATTGATCAAACAAATGCAGAAGGTGCGGGTATCTCCCACAGAAAGTTCCGGATGGTGATGAACTCACATAGGCTGATTGCAGTCAACTGCCAAAACTCCACATTGTACAGGTTGTATGTAAGAAATATCAGGGATTTTCTATCCTGGAGGAGTTTTGAGGAGCCCAAAGATACCTGTGTAATGCTTATGCCAGAGAGGAATTTGCCTCTACCTGTCCAGATGCTGAGGAGATAGAGCTGGCCTATGAGCTAGTAGCTAAAGCCCTCCATTAACCATGGACAGCAATTTTTTCCTCTCCTCTTTTTCTTTCACAAATAAGACTGCCCAATGAACACATTTCAAGATGACCATTGACCACAGAATTTTCAAATAAAGGACAAGGAAGATTGGAGGGAAATGAGTGGAATTTTTTGAAGGAATGAAAATATTTCAATAATAAAACAGTTAAAATAAAAAAACAGTTTTATAGACTCTCTCTTCACTTCTTCCCTTTCTTTCCTACAGAAGCATACTTTATAAAAAAAGGAGATTTAAAAAAAATCAATAAAACCAATACACTGAAAAATTTGACATTATTTGCAATGTTTCACACTCATGTACTCTTATTTGCTTCTGTAAAAGTCAAGGGATGGAGTATTATTAGATCTCTTTTTTGGGGACAATCCTTTTATTATTTTTGTGGTGATTTACATGTCCTCTTGGCTTTGCTTACTTCACATCAGTTCATATAAGTCTTTCCATGCTTCTCTGTTTGCATTGTGCTTATTATTCCTTATAGCATTTTGATTACATTAAATACATGCCATTAAGATTCATGTATAGGATTACTAATTTTTAACATTACTTTTTTATCCCCAAGACTTATAAATAAGAACAATAAAGGAGATTGATCCCAGGGCAAATTCTAGACTTGTCTTTTAAAATAAGTTCCTCATGTCAACTTGGAATTTCCCAAAATGATGATTAAAGAGGGGAAAAGATCAAATTAAGAAATAAGTCTAGTTTAGCCATAATCCACCCAACTGGCACCAAGAAAATATGGTTGGTGAAAGGACATTTCCTTCCTTAGAATCTTAAAACTATGAGTTTCTCAAGAATGTTAATTATTTAGTTTTTAGTCTATCTTTATCCTTAGTGCAGTGCCTAGAAGATAGTAGGTCCTTTTTTGTTTATTTTATTTTTAATTTATGGAATAAAGCAAGTATCTTCACAACACAGCATATTAAAAAGATGATTGTATATGTAACTACAAATCTGCTATTGCTATTCTGTAGGTTCTTAATACATTTTAAAAAATTTGTTTAATTTGTTTACTTGATCAATTCTAGAGAAGGGAGAAGGAAAGTTTCTAACCTTGTAGGATCTTTTCCTTTCTGCCTCCCGCACTTTTGCTTTCTCTCTTTTCCCATTTTTTTCTCTTTCCCTGTTCTTCATATTGCTCCCTCCATCACCTTTTCATCCTTTTGCTTTCCCTTAACTCACAATAGCACTGCAATGAGTGATGGTTATAGTTTATTGCCAATGTGATAAAGAAATGACATTGTTTGGGGGCCTATACAAGGGTCATGACTGCCATCGGATTAACTTGTGCTGTCACATGTGGTAGGTCCCCTCCTGGGCATAGTGTCCCGGAGTCCACAGAGTCACAGAGTCTAAGCTGTGAAGTAGAACCCATGAAACCGAGAACTGGGTCTGGGGACTTTCCTTTCCCTCAGCCCCCTGAGTCATGTAGCTCCTTAGCAAGAATAGTAACTTCCTCCTTCCTCTTGGGGTTGTGACTTGAGCTGCTGCTCTCAGTTCATCAGGATTCGGGATGCTCATACTCAGTTCACCATGAGAACTGCTTCATTAGATATGAGTTGCACATCCCTTGGTCCTGAAAGAGCTGAGTCTTCCAAAATTGTATTTAATGGGCTGGATTTTGACTGGAAATTAGATCGGAATGCACTAATGCTTACCACAGCTGATGCTGCATCATCCCTGCTTTTCTTTTCTGAAGTCCCAACAAACAATGATCAATTTCTTAGGGTGGAAGTGAATACTTTCTATTAATGTGGACTTTTTTTTTAAGAGCAGTACATTTCCGACACATTAGGATGGCATATTGCTGGTAATATATCCTGTACATGGCCTCATCAGACCAATGTTCCTGTAATTCAGCAGGCCTTTTTCATATTATTGAAAAATCTTTGCCTTTCAGCTAAGGGAGTATTAAAATCCCAAACAGAAAGAGATCTGGTTAGGTTTCCATCACAATGCGTGCCGCCAGCATTTTAAAACAATAATTTCAAAAATGCAAACATGAAATCCAGATCATCAAATGATGTGAAAATGCTCTTTTGTTTGCTACGAAATACAGTGTTTATTGCTTACTGAGTATCAGACAAGATGAATTCAGCCACACAAAAGACAAAATTGACTCAAAAAGAAGCTAATGCACTTTGCAGAAGTCACGATTAACCCCTCTAGCCCCAAAATACACATAGTAATCAGATAAATTTAGGTACTGACTATACTTGTATCCTGGCAGCTAGAATGTCTGTTGCCTTTGTAAATAGAAACCTGTCAGTGCCAGCTCTGCAAATTGGTCCTAGACCAGAAGAGGGCTGACACATGGTGGACAAGTAAAGATTTTAAGGAAAATCAAAACTATGTCTACTGCATACCTGTGTGGACTTGGTTATCTTTATGGTGTAGTTTTGATTTTGTTATCAAAGCCTTGTGCTATACTCACTATTAGTTGTTATGGTTGTATTAGGTAAAATAGGTGCAGAGATTGTGATTTCATTAGGACTGAAAATTCCCTGGGTGGAAACTCCATCCAAACAAGATTGCAAGCCCATGTGTGTTTTAGTAAATAATTACTAGGAAGTTGCCTAAGGGATATAGAGAGTCGTTGATTTGCTGGGTCAAATGTTACTTGTGGATCTTTCTGACACTCTCCACCATTCCCATGGTCTTTGCTATTATCAGTTCTGTTTATTGGAATTGTTATGATAGATTAGTATTACTAATACTCAGTCTAAGTATTCTAATATAGTCTAAAGAGCACTGTGACTTGTAACCAGGCAGGGCAAAGTGTGTATGCTCTATGATCAAGGCTGTTATTGACCAATCCCCCTATGGCAATGAATAATTCTGATATTATCATCACTAATATTAATATTTTAATTAGTTTTAGTACTTGAATTATTAATTCTACTAATATTACTTTTTCTACTAATAGCATTTTTGGTACTACCTTTATTGTCACCATTATTAATTATAATTACTACCACTTTTATGAGAATTAAAAAGATAATAATTATAGCAGCTTTTATCCTTCATGCCACATGATACTATTCTTATCACTCTTTTATTATGACTGTTAGTATTGAAGATATTCATTTTTGTGGGTATTTCTATGGGGTAGAGACCCGTTAAGTTTTGGGAGAGTCCCTTTGGACTCTCCTCCTATTTCTTCTTCTTCTTCTTCTTCTTCTTCTTCTTCATATTTTTCTTTCTTCTTTTTCTTTTTTGTGTTCTTGCTGTCCTTGTTATTGTTCTCGATCTTGTTCTTCTTGTGCTTCTTCTTCCGCCTCCTCCTCCTCTTCAATATCTTTCTCCTCGTCCTTACATTAGATTGAGCTGAGCCTCACCTGGGAATCCTGTCCAATAACTTACTGGCTATGTGATCATTGCTAAATCATTTGACCTGCCTGAGCCTCAGTTTACTCATCTGTAAAATGGGGTTCATGATACTAATACTAGCAGTCCTGCAGTGAAGATGACGTGAGATAACTTAGGTTCTGTGTTTTGTAAGCTTTATGCTAAATAAATGATCACTCTATTTCCTCCTCTCCCCTGTTCCTAACTTCCCCTGCCCTTTGAGCATACAATGCCCCAATGTTACCTCCTTCATGGCCAGGGCCCTTAACCTTTTCTTGCTGTCTGGGTATGTCTTCCCACTACCTCAGGTGCACTGTCCCGATCTCTGATCCCTCCAGGCCTTGCTCTACTAGGAAAATCCTGAATGAAACCCAGCCATCACACACTCCAATAAGAGAAGGAACTGTTATTTTGAGTAAACTATTCATATGCTGGAGAATTCTGCTGGAGAAAATGCCTCCTCTACCAAAAATTACCTGCACTAGGTGGGATTCTCAGGGTCTGCTACAGGCTCACCGAGGTTGCACTTTGGAGGAGGGAGAGCTCCACTCAGCTTCCCATGTGAGCTTTGTGAAGGACAGGTCTGACTATGCTGCTGACCTACTCAATAGCCTCCAGTGCTTTTCTGACTTCAACGCCTTAATTATCCAACCTTTCCTACCTTGCAGGTCTCTTTACACCTGTTCTTTTACCACTGCCTTCCTTGCTGTTTCTCTCAATTCCATATTCACTGACCAGCGCCCATCCCTGGAATGTTCTCCTTCCTAGCTAACGGTCTTTGCTTTCTTCAAGTTTCATCTAAAATAGGAGCTTCTGCACAGAGCCTTTCACATGTCCAACCTAGATCTTGTATTTAACTTTTGCAAGGGCATGTGACTGCTTTTGCCTTTTTTTGTAACCTCCTGCACTTAGCATGGGGCCTGATTTGGCTTGGCTCTAAGCTTGACTTGACTTATAGCAGGCTCTTGTGGTACATTAGAAAGAAGGCTGTATCTTGAGTGCTAATCCTGACCCTGAAGCTTGCTAGCCTGGTTTCTTAGATAAATCCCTTCTCATCTGGTATTTCCTTTGGACATGTCTTGCTTTTATTTATCTGTGTTCATGTTTCCCTAGGGTGAAATGAAAGTACCCAAAGGACAATGGCACTTATTTTGAAGCATTGTGGTGTGCTATAAGGAGATCTGGCTCCAGAGTTAGGGTGTCTGAGTTCTTTCTTATAACTTGCTACCTGTGTGACCTTGGCAAAGTCACAACCTCTCTGGGCCTCAGTTTCCTCCTCTATAAAATGAGGGAGTTTGACTTTAGAGTGTCTGAGGTCCTTTCCGGCTCTGAACCTATGAATAATAGGTGCTTAATTATTACCTCTTGATTGGCCTTAATTGATATCTGCAGAGGTGCATTGACAGTGGTAGAAAAGATCTTTTGGGAAAACTCCAAAACAAAACCAAGCA
Organism: Macrotis lagotis; assembly: GCF_037893015.1. Taxonomy (NCBI): domain Eukaryota; kingdom Metazoa; phylum Chordata; class Mammalia; order Peramelemorphia; family Peramelidae; genus Macrotis; species Macrotis lagotis. Next base: position 29,099,618 of record NC_133661.1, on the reverse strand, counting down.
CATATTTTTTGGCCCTTGTAAAAAAAATAGAACATGATGAATAAGGCAGCAATATGCATGTCTTGGTTGGATCTTACAGACTGCAGTATTCTGATTCACACCCCCTCCCCCACTCCCATCATTTTTTCCCATTTGGTGTGTTTGAGTAAGAATCCAAATGAGGCTTGTTTGGGAATCATGGTTGTTTATGTGGATTTTAAAACATGGAGTCACTTTATTTGGCCCAGCAGAGAAATCATTTCCTCTACTCTGCTGCTTCTTTTTCTTCTATGGTGTGTCAATGAACAAGGAAGCTGAAGTCTGGGGATTTTCTTTCCCTCCTAAAATGCTCATTGCTATGCAGGAAGATGTGTTGGAGTCTGGAGTCCTCTTCATTTTAAAGATATCTTTCCAGCAGTTTGATTGCTCCTTATAGAGACTGGAAACTGCCTTTGGGTTTGGAGGGCACTGAAACACAGAACAGTTTGGGTAGTGGAGAACATTTTAAGCAATAGAGGCAGGGCATTCATAAGGGGATTCATAAGCACATGGGGACTTTTTCTATTCTATCATTTAATTTCATTTTTGACCTTGAGAAGTCCCTTGAATTAGTCTTTACTCACTGGAAAGAAGATACTCTGTTCATTTAAAATCTACACTGAAAGAAATGAACCCTTCACTGTAATAATCCATATGTTTTATGGTGAGGAAACCAAATCTCCAAGGGTATAGAGAATGGTATAGAGAACATTATGGTGTAGTAGTATAGTATAGTATAGTATAGGGAGCTATAACTAGGGTGAAGTTACCTAGACTTGGATCCTGGGGAGCTGCTATTTAGAGGGTGCTTATGATACCAAAAGGGACATCTCAGTTGAACTCCTCCTTATATACAGGCCCCCCCTTTGTGACTGTAGCTTCATTCTAGGTTATGATTTTGCTGATAATTGTCCTCAGAGGTAGGTGTACTCAAAAGTGAGTTACAACTCCTTATCATCATTCCTCCACCCTTTGCCCCAAATGTAAGTGTTCCTTAGTTATAACTCTGGTCTAGGATATGCTATTCCAAATTAGAGACATTCTCCATTTCAGTGCATAAGGAAGGATCCTTAAGAACTTATTTTTGATCCATCCACCTTGGGTTAATCCTTTGCTTCAAGGGATAAATCTTGTACATGATTGATTAAGGAAGAAGGAAGGTTCTTTTTTAGTAGTTATTTGGATGACAAATAAAGACGTGATCAAAAAGTCCACTGAATTTGTTTAATCATTACAGACTCATTTTTAGCAAAAATATATATCTCATTCTGCTTGTAGAAAATCAATACAACCAGAAAGGACAATGTTCAATGTTAGAAAGGATGTGGGAAATCCAGGACACTGATACATTGTTGGTGAGTTGTGAACTCATCCAACCTTTCTGGAGAACAATTTGGAATTACACCCAAAGGACAGTAAAAATGTGCATACCCTTTAATATGGTAATACTACCACTGAGTCTATACCCTAAAGAGATCATGAAAAAGGGTAAAAACTTCACTTCTACAAAAATATTCCTAGCAACCCTGTTTGTAGTAGCAAAGAATTGGAAATCTAGTGAATGTCCACCAATTGGGGAATGGCTAAACAAATTGGGGAATGGCTAAACAAATTGTGATATATATGTATATATATATATATATGTACATATATATATAATGTTCCATAACATATATATATATATGTTATGGAACATTATTATTCTATTAGAAACCAAGAGGGATGGGATTTTAGAGAAGACTGGCAGGATTTGCATGAACTGGTGTTGAGAGAGATGACTAGAACCAGAAGAATATTGTACACCCTAACAGCTACATGGAGGTGATGATCAATCTTAATGGACTTACTCAATCCATCAATGCTATAATCAGGAACCATTTTAGAGTGCCTATGATGGAGAATGCCATCTATATCCAGAGAAAGGACTATGGAGTTTGAACAAAAACCAAAGTCTATTACTTTCAATTTTTTTAAAAAAAAAGTATCTTCTGTACCTACATAATTTTGCCATCTCTAATATTTTATTTTTTCCTCAAGGATATGATTTCTCTCTCAACACATTCAATTTCAATCAAAGTGTAGTATGGGTACAATATAAAGATTATCAGATTGCCTTCTGTGGGGGGGGGGGGGAGGAAGGGAGGAAAGGAATGGTGGGGGAAAAATTGTAAAATTCAAAACCTTACAAAAAATGATAGGTAGAAACTATTATAATATAACATTAGAAAACAAATAAAATATTAATAAATTAAAAAAGAAAATTAATGAAGAGCTTAAGAGTCCTTGTATATGATCTTTTCAATGGCATCAGATATAATTCCATCAGTTCCCTTAGATTGAGTGGCATTCTTTCCCTCTCCAGGGAAGAGGTCACAGGGTCATAGGATCATAGATCTAGAGATTGAAGGGTCTTCAGAAGGCATCTAATTAAGCCCCTTCATTTTACATATAACGAAACTGAGGATATAGAAAGGTAAATGAATTATTCAGAGTTAAGCAGGTTGTAATTATCTGAGGTGTAATTTCAATTCAGAATCTTTGCCTCTCGAGCTCCTTAACTTTCTACAAAACTACTTGGGAACTGTACTGACTCCTTTAACTTTTGTGAATATGGTCTTGTCATTATAGCATGATGTAGTAGATAGAGTGACTAAGGTAGACTTGGGCTCAAAAACCTGCCTCTGGCAGTTATAATTCTATGACCTTGAAATCACAATCTTTCAGAACCTTAGTTTGTTGATCTGTTAAAGGGGAAAAATAATACCTATGGTATGTACCTCATAGTAATGCTGTGAGGATCACAACATTTTGCAAATGTTAAAGTGCTACCTAAACATGAATAATAAAAAATGATTGTTGGTGAGTTGTGAACTTATCTATACATGCTTTCGCCCCTTGTAAGAGATGGAATTAAATTTGCTGATGCTTAAAAAAAATCAACATGATTGATAGCATATTTGCACTTGACTGACTGCTAATGAATTCTCATTCAACATGTGTTTGCTTCTGCTAATTATTAATTGTATTTATTCATTCTCATATTCTGTAGGGTTCAGATAAAATTATCTTAGAACAATGCATTTATTATCTTACTTTTATTCCTTTTTGTTTAATGTTGGTCAAAATAGAGGCCAAGTCAATAAAATGGTGGCATTTTGTAGCTGAACATGAGCACTGAGGTGTCAAGATAAACTTCTGTAGACTCACTGAAAACATTTTGGGGACATTTCTAATAACAAACAGGATGATCAGTGTTATTTGTGCTTAATTCTTTCACCATGTGATCTTGAGTTTTTCTCTTGGTCTCTGTGTTTTGTTAGATTTTTGGAGTATGTAGTTTGGAGATTGAGTATTCACTATGTGGATTTTCATACAGTCCTGTCCTTAATTTTTATGATTTAGTGTTATGGTCAGATTATCATGGGCAACTACTATTTTCTTTTTCCCACCAGTATTTATTTCCACTATTTTACAGTTAATTTGTTGAATGCTCTGAAAGAAATGGATGCATTTACAGAATGGGAATTTAGGAAGGACAAGCAAGTTGTGTCTTTACTGTCCAAGGCATTTCAAAAGGCCTACAAGTTAAGGACAAATTGTTAATCCACATTAGAGGCTCATGAAATCAAAGAGGGATTTACAACTAGGAAAAAACCTTAGAGTTCATCATCTGGACTTAGAGATCATTTTAGTGATCAGGCTGGAAGTTCATGAAGAGTGAATGACTTACCCAAGGTCATTTAGGTAGTAGGTGGGAGAATTAGGATTTGTATCCATTTCCTTTGATGCTACATCCATATAGGGGATTGACTCCACTTCCCCAGTACCACATTGTTTTACAGTGACAAAATTCCCTACATCAATGAAATTAAAAATGCAGACCAAATAAGATTACTATTATTAAAGAGAAAATGTTCCACTATGAAGCAGTGACCATCATTCCTTTTTTTTGGAATCCATGGAGGGGAAGGAGGTGGTGTTACTAATTTTCTGTGTTTTATCATGGAATAGCAAGTGAAATATTCTTTAGGATAAAGTTGATGTATTCCAGAGGTCTATACATGCTTTTGCCCCTTGTAGGAGATGGAATTAAATTTGCTGATGCTTAAAAAAAATCAACATGATTGATAGCATATTTACACTTGACTGACTGCTAATGAATTCTCATTCAACATTTGTTTGCTTTTGCTAAAATTATACATAAAGCAAACTTAGAAAACAGCCTGGAGCTACCAAAAGTCCTAGAAAGGGAAACTTAATTGTCACATCTCTGATATATGAACCATTCTATGCTGTGTATTTTTCTTTTCAGGTGGAGCTTCACAAACTCCTTAGCCCATCTTATTAATATAGACATGAAAAAATTGAGACTAGCAGAAATTTTCATCCTTCTCACCTAATAACTCAAAGTAAGGCCTCCCATGCTTAAGATAAGGCTTAATGCTTGTATTGGGACTGTTTTTATTATGACATTATATTTTAAAGATCTAGCAGAAAGGGTGCCTTCCTGAGAGGTAGGAAAACTGAGTTCTTTTTGTTGGCAGCAATAAAGGAGCAATTAGATTGGGGTTGTCTTGGTCTGGAGAAGAGTTGTGGGGTGGAGGGATTAGTGGCAACAGTGATAATGAAGAATAATAAAGAATCAGGAATAAGAAAAGCTAGATAGGAGGCCATAACTGGATGAAAAACTTCAGTTTTTCATCAAGGAAGTAGAATATTTATGAGTGATGGGGAGATCAAATGTATGACTATCTTTAGTTGCTATGAAGTGAGGGAAATAAGACATAGGAGTCGACTAGACTAAAGAATCAGGAGGTAAAAGGGGGGGGGAATCAGATGTTTGAGGGAAAATCAGCATGAAGATTAAAGCATGAACTCTTTTGGAAAGTAATGGATTCTCCCTTATTGGTGTTCTCCAAGTGAAGCCAGGGATGAACAATTATTGAGGGTGTTATAGAAAAAAAAATTTTTTAAGGTACAGGTTTATCTAAATGACCTCTCTTGATCTTTATCCACCTCAGCAGGTGATCAGCCACAATAATAGGAGTGCTTTTATTATGGTCTTCCTCTCTCTTTCATATTTTTCCAATGGGCAAAAGAACTAATTATCATTGTTATCATCATCATCATCATCTTCACCAAGAACTTCACAAAGTTCTTTCCTCATCCTTATGTAGTAGGCACTGTAAGCATGATTTCCTTGTTTAAAAGATAAAGGAGGGGCAGCTAGGTGGCGCAGTGGATAAAGCACCAGCCCTGGAGTCAGGAGTACCTGGGTTCAAATCCAGTCTCAGACACTTAATAATTACCTAGCTGTGTGGCCTTGGGCAAGCCACTTAACCCCATTGCCTTGCAAAAAAAACCTAAAAAAAAGATGAAGGAGACTGGGAGGTAATAAAGAAGAATCTTGCATATTATAAATATGGACATTCTCAAGAATCTTAGTTCTAAGCTTTAATACACTCATTTCTGCAAATGCACATATGTAAATATATATATAAATATATGTACATACACACACAGATAGATGAGTCTGTGTGTGTGTAAAGGATGAAGTTTTACAATAATTAAATGTCAGCTTTTTAATGAGCATTGGTAAAATAATTCTTTTTGAATAGCTATCCACACTAGAATGAGGGGAAAGTGAAATTTATATCACTATTTTTTGGAATTTGTTTTTAATAGGAGAAAAAGACTAAATGTGTTTCTTATTTGGCTCTTCTGTGAGTTTATCTCATTTTCTCAAAAACTTGCCATTTCCAAATTACATTGACATAAGTGCTTACCTTTCTATGTATCCCTTCTTTCCTTTTTCTAATGTGTTGTTGATGAAGCAGTCCAAAATGAAGACCTTATTCCTTTGTCCACTTTACCCCTGCATTCCATTTCCATTTTATGTTTTGTCTCTCTCTAGTAGAATATAAATTCTTTGAAATTAATAATAGTCCCGGGGTGGCTAGGTGGTGCAGTGGATAGAGCACTGGCCTTGGAGTCTGGAGTATCTGAGTTCAAATCTGGCCTCAGACACTTAATAATTACCTAGCTATGTGACCTTGGGTAAGCCACTTAACCCCACTGCCTTGCTAAAACTAAAAAAGAAAAAGCAAAAAACCTTAAAAAAAACCCTAAAAAAGAAAGTAGAAATAGTCTTATTTTTATATCCTATGAGCTTAGCACAGTAGGAGGATATTTAAAAAATGCACCCCCCCCACACTCTCTTAGGACTCCCAATAACATTATAAAACTTCAAATTGCATAGAAGTTTCCATTGTTCATTGGTGGAATGACTTTATGTCAATAAAATCATAGATCCACATTTACTCCTTATTCTAGTAGATACTTAATAGCTATTTATTTAATGAAAAATCAGAGGTGACAACATTGTAAGGAATTAGAATTTGCCTAGACTTCTAAAATTCACACCATACTGTTTTCCATAATAGAGGACTGACATCTTTAACTTTCTTGGAAGCAGGATGAATCTTTTTTTCTTTTCCTAAGGCTCATGATCCCCAGATTTGAGGTAGATGAGAACTGTTCATTAAGAAGTCCTTGACATGACAGTAAAATCTTTGAGTAGAGTGCTGGAAGGGGTGTTGCTATTGATTATATTTTTCTTCTGGCTGAATTTCCAACAAAGAAGATTATGGCTGAGATGGGTGTTTATTTTTAATTTTTTTTTTATTTTTCCTTTGGCAAGAGGTAGCTAGTTTGGATATCTACTACATAAGGGCTCAGGGTTTAATAGTGGACAAGTGATTACTTTACTAATTAAAGGTCCCAGCTACCCAATCCATTTATTAAATACCTACTACATGTCACCAAAGAAACATAAGAGCAAAAAATAGATTATGCTGTTTATATAGTGAAAGAATTTTGCTGTTTATTTCAGTCATGTTTGATTCTTTGTGACCCCATTTGGGATTTTCTTCACAAAAATTCCTTTACCTTATTCTACAGATGAGAAATTGGTGAAAGCACTTAAGTGACTTGCACAGCTAGTAAATCTCAAAGGTCAGATAAATGGGAGCAAGAATAACAAGTGGGAAAGTCATATCCTCAAGTTGTCAGAAGAAATTAAGTCCTTCCGTGCATAGCAAAAGCGCAATGACAAATTTTGGGGAGGACATGGATGATAATCACATCTACTGATTGGATATTGATAGCTTGCACTTGGCATCAATGGAGTATTTAATTATACAAAAAACATTGTGCTGTGCCTTGGGAAACAATAGAATTGATATGTTACATTGCATTATTTTGGTTGGTTTGTATGATCTGCTTTGATTAATATGTCTGAGCTCCTTCACAATAATCTTTTTTGAAATTCCTAGTGATAATGACTTAATAGTGAATTACTATTCAGGTTCACTATTCAGGTTTCATTGAAGGTCCCTGCCTTCAAGGAAATTGTATATCTCCCTACCCACCCCCAATACCCAGCATCAGGAATCAATGGGAATTTCTATGTCCTATTAAAGTAAAATGGGAAGGATCTTGGAAGTTCTAGGTTCCAACCTAGCTCCAGGATAAGATTTACAGTTGATTTAGATACAGATTGCATCTCCCTCCATATTTTCCTCCTTTATTCAGGACTTTCTTAGATCATCTTGCTTAGTTGTCAGACTATTTACTGGACAGATGTCTGCTTAGATCTGCCCACTCTTCCCTGAAAGGCAATAACTACCCCAGTAGCCATTAGCACATGAGGAAATTTGAGTAATTTCATATGGCGCACATTAATTTGCTTCTGTTGATTATTTCACATAATGTAGCAAGTGTTTGCTTCAGAAGACTGCAAGTAAAATAGACATCCACCAGGCCTCCGCTGCTCCCAATACCTCTGAAGTCATCCAAAGTTGCATCAGGGCTCTTCTGAGTCATTAATAAGTATATTGAACACCTGTGTGGGCTCCATCCCTTAGGCAGCTCATTATTAACCTAATTGCACAGCTCCATGGTATTTCATTTAACCTTGATTTTATGACCATTCAGTTGTTTCCAACTGTGAGTCTCTCAAATTGATGATGAGACTTTCCCTTTCCCCTTGTGATTCCTTAATGGCATTTGACAATTTTTTTTTTGAAGGCAATTGAGTGGAGGGTGAAGGGATGGAATTCTCTAAATGAGGAAATCACCTGGCTTGCTTTCTTTGAAACATTTTAAAGACCTCATTTTATGTTCAAAAGACATTCTTCTCTACCATAATCTTGGTCAACCTGAAGTCTGATCTGCAATGCTCCTGCTTTTACATAAATCATTTTCACTGAAGCAGGTTTGGAAGACCAGTGGTTATCTCCTATTTCAGTACCTTTCCATAGACTATTCCCTTCACCTGGAATGCAATTGCTCATTCCTTCTGCCCCTGAGAACTTCTAGTTTACTTCCAGGTCATCTCTGATGCCACCTTCTGAACATCTTAATCATTAGCTCTTTTGTCCTATGGCTTCAATGATTCCCTAAATCCTTATGGATTTACCTGTTGTCTCCTCTTGGTGGAAAGCAAGTTGCCTGGGGACAAGAAGAGTTTGAGACTTGGCTAATTCTCTTACTAGAATCTTGTATATCGCCTTTTGTTCCCTTTTTGTTGTTCAGACTCCACCCCCTCCCCATTTAGTAGTACTTTATTTTTATCCAAATACATGTGAAGATAGATTGCAAGATTCACTTTTCTAAGATCTAAATTCCAAATTTTTGTCCCTCCCTCCCTTCTTCCTCTTCCCTCTCCCCAAGACAGGAAGCAATCTTACATATTTTGTCATACTTTTGATCTCATTGATGGGGGGAGAAGCTGCTTGGAAATTACCTCCACTAATGCAGATGATGAAGATGATAATAATGATGTATTCCTTCATTCTCAAAGAAGACCATGATATTAGGGAGGTGATACCATGACAAGCACAGGTTTAGGGTGGGGAGGGCTTTGCTAAGTCACCAGCCTCACTGTATCCTCCACAGCCACGTGTATACAGTGGTCAGATATGAATCAGGACAACTGGAGATGACCCTGGATGTAAGGCCATCAGGGTTGGGTGACTTGCTCAAGGTTGCACAGCTAGTAAAGTCAAGTGTTTGAGGCTAAATTCGAACTCTGGTCCTCCTGACTCTGGGACCAGTGTTTCAAAGTCAGGAGGATTGGAATTCAAATGTGACCTCAGATACTTGATACTTATTAGCTGTGCGACCTTGGTCAAGTCACTTAACCCCTTGCCCCACAAAAACTAATGCAGAACATCTGGATGGCACAATGGGTAATCAAGTGTGGGCTTGGAATGGGGAAGACAACTTCATAAGTTCAAATGTGGCCTCAGATACTTATTAGCTGTTTGATATTACATAACTATTTTTACCTCATCTGTAAAATGAAGGAAATAGCAAACCACGGTATGTTCACTAAGAAAACCCCAAATAGTGTCATGGAAAGGATTGAAATGACTCAACAACAAAGCAGAACAGCAATTCATCTATATATGCTACTCTTAGAGAGTACCTGAGAGATTAAGTGGTAAATCTAGCTAGTATGTGCCAGAGGTCTTGAGCCAGTATTGAGCCTAGGTCTTCCTCAGTTGGTCAACCTGCATTGATTAAGCATCTACAATAACATAGGGCCAGACACAACCTTCAAAGGAATCTTTCCCTATGTGCATTGTGTTGGACTTGAAGCCACAAAGGTAAAAATGAAACAATTACTGACCTCAAATAATTTGCATTCAGTTGGTGAAAATGGTGCATATCAATGTAAATATGAATAAAATTGATAAAATAAATGTTGAGGGAGGCCATGGGGAACATGAAGTACTGGCAGTCAATTAGAGGCGTCAGAAAGGACCTGGCGTAGGAGGCAGTGTTTCACCTGAACTTCAAAGGACTGTGGGGATAAGAAGAGCTGATAGGGAGGTGGAAACACAATCTAAGCACGGAGGACAGCTACAGCAAAAGTAGGGAGGTGGGAGATGGGATACATGTGGGATAAGCTGCAAGGTCAGTGTGACTAGCATGGACAGTGTATGAAATGGAGCAAACTATAGTAGTATTTTTGCAAATGTAAGTTATGAAGGACTTTTAAAGGTCAAACAGAGAAATTTGTATTTGATCCTATAGGTAATTGGGAGTCATTGAAGTTTATTGAGTAGGGTTAGACCTGTGGTGTTTCAGCCCTTGAACTTCCCCTTGAGCAGTTCTATGGAGGATAGCAGAGAGGAAAAAGACAAGAATAAAGAAGATCAATCAGGAAACTGTTCCAGTATTTGTGAGAGGTATCAGCATTGGGGAGATGGTACAGTGGATAGAACACTGGATCTGAGTTTCAGTTTGATATCAAACGCTTAGAAGCTGGATATCTCTCAGCAAGTGCACTTAAACCTCAGTTTCTTCTGCTCTATCATGGGGATGATATCAGTAGGTACTTTTCAGGGTTGCTGTGAGGGTCAAATGAGATAATATTTGGAAAACATAGTGCCTGCACATAGCTAGCACCATATAAATGGTTATTTCTTTTCCCCCTTCCTCCAGAGATTTAGAACTGGGTAGTATCTCTTACCTTCTCCAACCCCCTCTCTTATAGATGGGGAAACTGAGGCCTAAAAAATTAAATGGGATTCATATTTTGGTCTTCCGGACTCCCAACTCTATATCATGATCTCCAGCATCACTCTTTAGAAGATGATAGTGAGTGATTCTCCATCTTTGAACAACATAGGTTCATAAGAAATGTTTGCTGGATTATTTTTCTACGCCTCTTCCAACCCCCAGCTTCAAGTGGGAACTCCTTGAATCCAAGGGCAATATTGGCTTCTATCTTTAGGTTACCAAATCCTAGTGCATAAAAAAATGTGAATTGGATTGAGCTACATTTGATATTCCTCACTATCTCTTATGGACAATTTGAACGACTCCTTTGTCTTTGGGAAGATTGGTTCAGTTTCTATGTCTGATTTAATCCAAAAAGATGAAGGGTATTCCAATGCCACTGGAAAACTAGTATCCAGTGGAATGGCCGGGCCCTACTTTTTATAGTAAATTCCTCCTTGGGAATGTCGGAAGCATTTCAGGAGAAACAGTAAATCTTTCAGGTTGATGATTCATCTGCTTTAGGGAAAAGTGTTTTATCCTGGCACATATTCAAATGCAATTTAAGACGTTTAGTAAATTATCACACCGGGGCAGGAAATCTAGTTAATGCAACTCTAGAGGTTATGCCTAGGGAACTGCTCACTTATTCTGGAAGAGCTGGCTTATTGTTCTGCATCACATTGAGGGGAGAAAGAGGGGAAAAAATAATGAAAGTATGACGAAATACTTACCAAGAAGAGCAATGGTGAGCCTGGGGTCATTGACCCAGAGCTTGAAGGAGCCTCATAGTCCAACCCTTTAATTTTAGAGGGCAAGATTCTGAGACTTAGAGAAAGCAGTGATTTATCTAAGATCATACAGCTTATAAATGGTAGAACTGGAATTTATATTCAAGTCCTCTGAATTAATCTCCCAGATCATGGGACCTAAGAATAGGAAGAAACCTTAGTGACTGTCCAGCTCAACTTTTTAATTTTACAGATGGGAAAAGTAAGAGCCAGAGCAGCATAAAATCTTTGAGATGAAAAATTAAGTGACTTGCCCAAGGTCATCTAGTTTTTTATTGACAGAACTGGAACTGGAACTTGGTTGCTTAATTTCTAATCCTGTGGTGGTTGTACTCTGTCCCAACAACACCCTGTTAATTAAACAGATAAAATTAGAGACACAGATGAGTCATAACATAATGCCTAAAGACGAAGACACAAAAGAAACTGCTCTAGAGATGTTCATTTGAAATTTTTTAAAGGGTCGATGTCAAATATAATTTTTCCAAAAGAAAAAACATAACAACTGATTAAAACAGCAGTGATAGTGGCTTACATGTTCAAATCTGTCCTTTGAACATGAATACTTACCCAAGCGTTATTCCCTTCTACTCTTCTCTGTATCTCCTCTTCTGATTTTATAGGAGCATAGATTTAGAGATGAAGAGATCAGGAATGTATGACTCTTGGTTCTTGTCCCCCTCTCCCCATCCCATTTTATGAATGCATAAACTGAGGCCAATGGAGAGTCCTTGTCATGGGAGAATTGATTGAGGGCATTGGATATGTTTAGCCTTGAGAACAGTCAGACATCACAGGGCAGATAGTTGTCTTCAAGTACTGAAAAGACTCTCATATGCATGGAGAGATTAGATTATCCCAGAAAACAAAATAAGAAGCAGTGGCCAGAAGATAGAAAGAGACCTATTATAAGGTAAAAATTTCCCCTGATTAGAACTGTCCCAAAATGGAAAAGGCTTTCTGGAAAGGTGTTCAATTCTACCTCCATGGAACAGATTCAAGCAGAACCTGAATGACTACTTGTTAAGTGTGAAATAATGGGAATTCCTTTTGGGAACAGGTTGGAATCCATGGCAGTTGAAGTCTCTTCCATCTCTCAAATTTTGTTATTCTGTGATTCCTTTTAAAAAAAAAACAGCTTAATACCTTTCCTTTAAATTCATTGGGATCCCTTTGGGATAATCTAGGCTTAAGGAAGTTATTGTTCAGTCAATTGTCTGAATCAACTGACCTTTGATGCTACTTGGGTAGGGATGTAGTCTGTATTTGAAAGAATTTAAGCTTGACTCTTCAAACCAAGGTAACCATAAATGCTAACCTAATAATGACCTATTTTTGGCTGAAGGAATCTGGTATTATTAAACTAAATTTTATTTTGGTACAAAACCTGGAATTTCATCTATGGGGAACATCTAATATGAGTTGGAGGTCACATACTTTGGTGTAATTCATAATCTGAGTTTCCTCTAAGGTTAACTGACTTGCCCATAGTCACCCAACTGGTACAGGTCATAATGTATAGAATGTGAATCTCTCTCTCTCTCTCTCTCTCTCTCTCTCTCTCTCTCTCTCTCTCTCAATATGTTGACTCTTTTAAGATACCTATTTTCAAGTCTAAATGTTTCTGAGATATTTTCTGAGAGGTTAGAATCTTCTAGAACCAGGGATGGCCTAGGAGTCAGTTAAATTTGATCATAATATTTCAGCAAGAATTTTCTGCTGGTCTACACCAATCAAAACCTTTAGAATGTAAAAGTTAAGATCTACAGGGAATTTGGCTAAAACCTTTTACTTTTAGGGTAGTTTTGTTTCCAAACGAAATGTTATCATTGTATACATTGGTTTACAACAAGACTAAGTAGGAGCATGGAAATGAAAACTTATTTTCTACTTGGAGATTCTCTGGGATTTCTTTGTCTATTCTCCACCTCCTTCCTGCTCCCCTGGAGTGAGTTTATCACTTGACTTCACTGTATTTGTTCATAAGACATCTCCATTTCCCCCAAGTGTATCCACCCCAAGGAAGTTATTTCTAGAACTCAGACTTTGCCATAGTATTGAAATGTAATTTTAAACCATGCCACAGTGCAATTTAGAAGTGAATTATGAATCTAGGGTTTTCATATTCATATGAAATATTAGCTTATTTAAGTAGTATATAAATTTACTCAGTGCATAATCCATGTGTTTTACTATTTCTTTAATCTACCAAGAAACCCAGATGCTAATTGGGTCTGGAATTCAAGTTTTTAATGTAAATAGCCCTCACTTTTCTCTTCTCACTTTTAATCCACTCTAAATTTTCAAGAGCATTCATCATTTCCTTCTTGCTGTCCTCAAGGAGTAATGGGGCACCAGGACTCTCAACCAAGGACTGTGGATTTGCATACCAAGTGGGTATTTTTATATTTTAAATCTGTCTCTGTTGTATGGCTCATAAATCTGTCAGTGCCTTAAGTTCAAACAGTATAAATACACCAAGGGAAGCTACATATGAACGAATGGACTCTTTCATTATTATGAATAAAATGTAATTCTATTTTTCCTTTAGATGAAATGTTTATTACCCAAGACCAAAGTTCCATGTGATTTTCAAATTTGATTCAAAACTTAAATATAGGAACTCATTCTGAGGTGTCTGTTGACATGCATTACCCATTTCATTAGCATGAAACTGTTGAAACAAATATAAATATCACAGATAAGAATAGAATGGCCTCTTCAGGGATACCTAGACTAATAACTTAATTTTATACTAAAATAAATTGAAGCCCTGATGGCAGAAATAACTTATCTAAGGCTAGTTGTGATTGCAAAATTCAACATTCTTTTCCACCAAACCTTACTTCCTAAATTTGAAGATCTGAAGAAATCACATACACTTTAATTGTATTTGGAAGAAGGTGATTTATTGAGTCATGGATAGCTATCTCAGAAATCATCACATGACTTCTTAGACTGGATAATCACCATAGTAAAGGGGACTGGATCCAGGTAATTTCTGAGAAGTTTTTCCTACCTTAAAGTGTTCAAGGTAATTAGGAAAAGGAAGGATTGGATTTGTTCCATTTGACCCCACAGAGTATAAGTGCACACAATTAGTGGAAAGTAAAAAAAAAAAAAAAAAAGAACTTAGATTGCATGTCATGAAAAGTTTTATAGCATTTAGAACTATCCAGAAATGGAATTGGCTACTTTGTGAGGAGGGCATAATTTCCCCCCTTTCCCGGAAGTACTTAAGCAAAGATTCAATGACTGCTTGTGTTTTTTTGCAAGACAATGGAGTTAAGTGACTTGCCCAAGGTCACACAGCTAGATAATTATTTCATGTTTGAGGCAGATTTGAACTTGGGTCCTGATTTCAGGGTCAATGCTCTATCCATTGTACCACCTAGCCACCCCAGGTGACTTCTTGTTGCCTGCTGTAAAAAGGATTCCTCTTTGGGTATGAGCTGGTTTAAAAGGATTCTGAGGTTCTTTCCAGTTTTGAAATTCTGTGGTTCTGAGATGATTGTCATTTGATTGTGCTGATCATTTTGCTACCAACTCTGTAAGAGTTAGTATAGGTTAATGGTGGATCAGTCATAAAACTAAATTTGAATGTTACATTAACATTTAAGTCAGTTAGTTTCATATCTAATAAAAATAACAGTAAAAGTGACTATACTTTTTTCCATTTCTATTGATTACAGTTCTCTTTCCAAACTATTGATGGACCCATTTGAGGTAGAAAAATGTAGTATGGATGTCCTTTCTAAATATCGCAAAAAGGGAAAAAACCCTGAAGTTGTAAGCTATTATTATTAACATTAATAATTAATATTAATAATGCACTGATAGATTGATGAATAGATAGAAAAAAGAGTGATAAGAGAAAGTGAAAGATGAAGGAGGAAAGGAAAAAAAAAGGAAAAAAGATAAAAGATTCATTAAATGCTTATTCTGTATCAGGCATAGTGTTAAGCCCTTTGGTGTCTGTTTATTTGTATCTGACTCTCTATGACCCATTTGGGGTTTATCTGATAAAGATACTGTAGTGACTTGCCGTATCCTTCTCCAACTCATTTTATAAATGAGGAAACTGAAGCAAACAGAATAAAGTAACTTACCCAGGGTCGAACAATTAGTAGATCAGGATTTGAACTCATGAAGTTGAGTCTTCCTGACTGCAGGCCTGTCATTCTGGACACTATGGTGCTACTTACCTGTCTATTTTTACCTTTCTATTTGCCTCTTTGAATCAGGTCTCAATTTACTATCTGTGTGAACCTGGACAAATCAGTTAACCTATATGGGTCTCGGTTGCCTTCTTTGTTCAACAGAAGGAGTTTGGACTCAATGACCTCTTAGGGTTCTTTCAAGTTGCAGATGGACCTTATAATATTAGATTTTGACAGTTAAAGATGAACCAAAGGGGACTAATCATGTATAATCAATGAAGTATTCCATCAGTTCAATAGGCATTGATTATGCCATTATATTCCATTTTTTCCTAGCTTTCCTGGAAGAAGCTCTTAGCAGTGGGGCTCACTATAATCCTGCTAGTACAGATAAATCAACAGTTTTATAGTCTTAAAAAGTTGTGGTTAATGAAAGACTGAATCATTTGCCAAGGGATAAAGGAGTGTCCAAGTTTGGACCTGATGAGTTCTTCCTGTCCAAAGATTTTTCTCCCTCTTCCAAAAAAAGAAAAACAATCTTTTTTAAGTGTGTTTTTGTATATATTTTATTTTATATTTGGGCTGTATTTACTTATATGTGCATTCATTGTCTCCTACTGGAATGTAAGGCCCTTGGGAGGAGACTGTTTCCTATTTCCACTTGTAGTCTAAGTGCCTCACATAATACTGATAGTTAATAAAACCTTGTTGATGGATGAATTTATTGATTTTATTCCCATTCCAGCATGTTGCCACTCAAGGCCTTGGGGATGCAAGGACAAAAATGAAACTGGGCCTGCTGTGTTTATCTTATCTACCAGCTATATACCATGGCTCACTTGGTTTTTATTAATGTAGATAAGCTAATAAAACTTAGCTAAAGGGAAAAAAACTCAAGGCAAAGCATAATTACATTTTATCCAAAATAATGAAACTATTTATTCCCATATAGCTTTTCTTAATTGATATATATACATAACACAAAATGCATATTAGTATGCATATATATGTGAATATATATGTATATACTGTTCAAATAATAAAGCTACTATCATATAATTTCCTTATTATAATAAATAAAAATTAAGGTCTTTATTTGAGGTTAGGTTATCAGAATGAGTGCTTGTAGAGAGTTCACATGAAAGAAGAAAAAAATGACTGAAGGATTGGAATGATTGACTTTTGCAGATTTCTTCTGAAATTTCTTTTTTTAGATTTTTTTTTTTGTAAGGCAAATGGGGTTAAGTGGCTTGCCCAAGGCCGCACAGTTAGATAATTATGAAGTGTCTGAGACCGGATTTGAACCCAGGTACTCCTGACTCCAAGGCCGGTGCTTTATCCATTACACCACGTAGCCTCCTCCTCTTCTGAAGTTTTTTAATGGTTATAAAAATTAAAAAGGAGTTTGAAAATGGGAAATCTAACAATAAGGTATAGTGAAATGGTGAATATAAAGTTAGAGGATCTTGATTTGAATATCAGCTCCAATGAAAAGGTGGAAGGAAAAATGAGAAAAGGGAAGGAAGGGAGGAAAAAAGAAAGGAAAGGGGGGGGGAAGGAAGGAAGATTTGGAGGACTAATGTCATATTAAACTGGGATCCTGTTATTTTAAATAATCAATCGTGTATAATCGGTATGTTCCCCATTCCACAATACCATTATAACTGGCTTGAGTTTATGGATATGCATGTTTCAAAAAGGAAGGCAGATAAGATGTAATAGAAGAAAAATATACCAAGGCTTCTCAGAAAAGTTCTAACTGCTCCCCACACTAAACACTGGAGTCAGGGACTGGGAATAATAAACTAAACTGGAGAAAGAAGAGATATAAGGAGGTTTTGGAAATTCTAGGTCAACTCGGATAAAAGGAGGCAGTTATAAACTATCTTGAATCTAATGCCAAAAGGGGGGGGATGAAGGTGTATTATCATAATTACCAGTTATAAATAAGTCAGTTGTTCATTACTTCTATTGAAAGAACAAGCTGACAACAGCATCTATTCAATGTGTGAATGATTCACTTAATGACTTTTCATGCCTCATTTCTGACATTTTATTTTGGTGTAAAAATACTGAAATGATGGAAATACCCTATGTTGGGTGTCTAGCATATAATTCATTACTAACTGGTTATCTCATTTCTAACTGAGAAATTTATTGCTCTAGGAAGTGGAAGTCACCCTTGGGCTAGAAGCCACAAAGTTTTCCTAAAAATATCTCAGTGGAACCCAGATGCCAGCACCAGGGGCTAGGTGAATAGCCCCAAATTATTTTTTCTCTTCAGTAATCCCTTCCACTGGTCGTCTTGATAAGGTTGAGGTCATGTTTATAGATTTTCCCCGAGGCTGATGGGACAAGACAGGTCATTGTGAAAAGAAGGGCATTTGGAACTGTGTGTCCATTAGACTGCCACTATGTCAGCGTAGTGCATGATGGATCAGAGAACTGGCAATTAAATACCTAAAGGGAACTGGGAGACCTGCTAACTCAGCTTTCTCATTTTCTCAAACTGAGTTTGTAGAGGTGAAATAGCTTGTCCATAGTCACATAGGTAGTAATAAAAAGAACCAGCATTTGAATCTGGAGTCTCTAAATACATCATCCTTCCCTCTGCCTCTCACCAGTAATGATGACGATGTATAAAGAGTTCAAGGAAAATTTTTGTCTCCTTGGAGTTCTAAAATTTTTATTTTGGTCTCAGAGTTTTTAATTTTTATTAATGCTTTTCTCTGTGTTTTCCTTTTTGACTTATCTATTTGATTTTAGTTAATACCATAAGGATGGAGAGTGTCTTTTTAACAATGAATTTATACATTTTTGTACCCCACTTTTAAACAGCTACTGTCTTTGATTTCTATGAAATACAGAACAATATGTGGTTTTAAGCATTTCCTAAGAAGAAGGAATTGTCTCCTAGCAAAGAATGAGAGACTGCAGTATGAGAGTGATGCTTACTCAATGTTAACATTAAAAAAAATTACTTGATTGAATCACCTATGGCGACAAAACATTATGAATGAATGTAGGTAGGGTCCATAGTTGATGACTGGCATTTATATGATTAAATATAAAGGCAGCTAGGTAACGCAGTAGATAGAAGGTCGGAATTGGAGTTATGAACAATTAAGTAGAAACTGTGCCCCAGGTACTTTCTGGCTATTTTGTTATCCTGGTCAAGTCATTTCATTTTTCTCTGCCTCAATTTCCTCATTTATAAAATTGTTATAAACAGAACAAATAGAATAGGATCATTAGGAAAATTAGATGAGATTATATATATATATATATATATATATATATATACATATATATATATATATATATATATATAAAGTGTTCTGAAAGTCTTAAAGTCATCATCATAGTAATATGTTGTCATCCTCCCCTCCTTCTCTTCCTTTTCTTCCTCCATTTCAAACCCTGAATTGTAAACTGGAAAAAAATATCACCCAATTCTCTTCCAAAGGTGATAAATACAGGAGCCTTCCATAATACAATAGCTTCTTGATGATTTGGAGGTACTACGCCCTATATTTTTGCATATTATTTTGGCTTTATATCATTATATTTTATATCTGCTAGAATTATATTTACTTTGGGGAAGCTTGGTGGCACAGTTAATAGAGCTCTGGTCTGGGAATCTTCCTCATTCATCTTCCTGAATTTAAATTTTTTCAAATTTAAGACAAATGGGGTTAAGTGGCTTGCCCAAGGTCACACAGCTAGGCAATTATTAAGTGTCTGAGGTTGGATTTGAACTCAGGTTCTCCTGACTTCAGGGTTGGTGCTCTATCCACTGCACCACCTAGTTGTCCCATCTTCCTGAATTTAAATCTGACTTCAGATATTTGCTACCTGTGTATCCCTGGGCAAGTCATTTGACCCTTTTTGCCTCAGTTTCCTCTCCTATAAAATGAGCTGGAGGAGGTAATGACAAATCACATCACCATCTTTGCCAAGAAAATCCCAAATGGCCCATGAAGACCTGGACATGACTGAAAAACAACTTAAGAATATACCTACCAGATTTGGAGTCCCAAATTCTAAAGATTAATATTTGTTTATCTAGGCCTTCCCTTGAATGCATTGAACATAGTCTTCTTGAACATTGCAGGTGATTGAGGCTAACTTGCTAGATGGTGCAGTAGATAGAACAAAATCTGAGTTCTCATCCTGTCTCAGATAAGTACTAACTTTGTAACCTTGAATAAGCCACTAAAGTTCTCTCAACTTCAGTTTCATCTTTTGCAAAATTGGAATTATAGTCATAATAATTGCAGTCATTTTACATGGTTGCTCTATCAAATGAAATTGCATATATAAAGTAGTCTGCCAACTTAAAAACTCTATAAATACAAACTTCTGTCACTCAGTGTTGAATTGAATTGGATTAGACTGGATTGAATTTCTACTCTGTCCTTTCTAAGATATGAGATTTCAGAGAGTAGTGACTCTCCTCTTCTCCTTGGGCCTCTACTGGCAGCTCTCCGCCCTCTTTCCTCTCTCCTCTCCCTCCCTTCCCACCTCCAGTGCTTTCTTCTATAGTCTTTTGAGCTCAAGTATTCAAAGCCAGAAAAATTTCAGGAATGGAAAGGCAGATTTTGGCTCAATATAAAGAAAAATCCTTAAAATATCACAAGAATTATAGTTATGTATGAGTTGGAAGGAGCTGTCTTAGTAAGTAAGGGGTCCTCCCATCATAGGAGGTCTCCTATGCAGAGATAGTGATCAAGTGTTAGTCATGCTTTAGAAAAGATCCTTTGTCCTATCAGGGTCAGGCAAGATGACTGCTAATGACTTGTCCTCCTAAGATTCCATGTGAAAAATGAACCCAACAATGGATCCCACTACCTCCTGATGGGATGTGCTGCCATTTACAAGAGCTATTATATAAAGCTTCAGAAATCCACAGGCAGTCGTCACTTATCATTAATTTATGCTCGCTAATAAATTATTATTCTTACATATGTAATACTTCAAGGATGACACTAGAAGAACCAGTCATTAAGGATGTATTAGGTGTTTAATATAACAGGACTGGTTGCAATATAATGAATCCTTAGTTGCAGGCTCATTTGCCCCCCACAGCAGGTGCTGCAGTGTAGCTAATGATTGAAAGAGACAGTTTAAAAGTAATTTATTTACAGCAAAACTTAAGTTGATGAATGACAATATAAATTCTGTGTCATCTGGGACTTTCATGATTTCACTCATCACATTTCACCATTTGCAATTCGCATTGGCATTCCAGTGGAAACCAATTCCTTTGGCAATCATTAAAATACGTTATTCACGATGAACTCTATGGGTGTTAATGTGGATAAGTTTGGAAAACTTATAATTAAAATTAATCAGCTTCTCTAATTGCAGAGACCCGGAACTCACGCCTTGACCTAGTTACTGAAAACAGTAACACTATTTTGACTTGAATGAATGAATGTAAGCATCCTTTAAGACAAACTACAGAACAAGTATCTTAGGCACTGATTAGACAAGTAGGCCCCTTGGGAGGCAGTATGACTTTCATATATATATATATATATAGATATATATATCTATATATAGATATAGATATAGATATATAGATATATAGATATATATACATAGATATAGATATATATGTATATATATATATATATAGTGGCACTTAAGAACATGAAAAATAACTCTTGAAAAGAATATTTTTCTTAAATTTTCTTTTTGTTTGCAAGGCAATGAGTTTAAGTGACTTGCCCAGGGTCACATAGCTAATAATTAATTATTAAATGTCTGAGGCCACATTTGAACTCAGTTCCTCCTGACTCCAGGTTCAGTGCTCTATCCATTTCGTCACCTAGCTGCCCTGAAAGGAAAATATTTTTAAGACAGTCTGGTATTCCCACCAGGTGTGACTGTCCAAATTTCATCAGAGGATGCTTTTGTTTCCCCTCCAACTAAGATAATATTTGAAAATATTGGTATACAGTAGGTACCTAATAAATTATTTTTCAGTATTTCTTTCTTTGAATCACAATGAGACTATTAGAGCTAGAGATAGAAAAGATTTCAGAAAGCTTATCATTCAATTGCCTATTTATTGGATAATAATTTGTACTTATTCCCATTTCACAGGTAAACTAAAGAACAACAATGAGTTAATTTGTTAAAAATTGTTCATCTAGTCCATGGGCATTGGACAGATCATTTCTGAAATGAGGAAACTGAGGCCTGGGAAAGTTAAATTACTTTCCCATTTAATCAGTAAGCACCAGAGGCAGTCATATAATAGGCTACCTTGAATGGTAATGAGGGTTTCTTCTTTGGAGATTTTGGAGAAGTCGATGACTAGTAAGGAGTTATGTCATAAAGGAAATTCTTGGTGAATTTTGGATTGAATCAGTTGGTCTCTCCAAATTGGCGATTTTGTGATTCTGTGACTTTTCTTCCTTAAGATGCTTTTTGAAAGAATTGGAAATGCTTATCAATGAAGTGGTTTTCAAGTACCTACTATGTTCTAAGCCTTATTCTAGATATTGAAAAAGAACAGATTATTGGATCTTAGGGGACTATTTGGCAATTGGAAGAAGGATAAGATTGTTTTATGTGACCCCAGGATCAAGAGTAACAGATGGAAGGTAGAAATTGCCATCAATCAAAAGAAATTTTATTAAGTGCCTGCTGTATGTCAGACATTATGCTAGACCCTGGGAAAACAATTGAAACAGTTAATTAGGTATATCCTAAGCCATCTGAGATGATTCCTGAAGAGGACATATAGTTCATAGATGAAGAACTGAAAGAGAAGTCTTGTGTAATACTCAGGGAGATAGAACAACTTGCCCAAAGTCATACAGGTAGTATCAGAGGATTGAGACCCCTACTATCCTAAGTCTTCAAGTGAAAGTCAAAGACCCACCTGTTGGAGACATGCATAGCCACTTAGGAATTGGTTTAGATGGCCTCTGGGGAACTTTCTGACCCCAGTATTGGGAGGTACCTCAAAGACTCATTGTACCTAATCCTCATTTGTTTTCCTGTCCTTCTTCTGACTTGAATTGGAGGCAGCAATAATTTAAATTCCAGTAGGGAACTCTCCCTTCCACCTCTGGCCCTACTCCCTGGAGGACAAAACAGCAATGTGGACCTTTTTGAGACAGACATGGATTGAATCCAGAATAAAAGGACTCAGAAATTCCATTAAACACATTTTGTAGAAATGTAAATATCCATCTGTGCTTATCACTGAAGCTCAAAATTGGATGCTTTCTCTTTCCAATTTTTTCCCTCATCATGTTTCTAGGATCCAGTCTGGAGCAAGTCTCTTAACAAAAGACTTTTCATTATTGTAGAAGGAAAGAAACACAGTAGGAACTGGGGAAAATACCAGGCTCCTAAGATTTCTAAAGTATTAACTCTATATTAACCTTTTACTTCAGGGCTGTATTGGAGAATCTGAACGTCACTGGGTCATGAGTTTTTGTTTTAGGATGAGATGTGATGGATTTAAATGAATGGTTTTCAGGGTGATTCTTTGTCTATCTGTTTCTGGTATCATTTATGGGTCTATTATTGGCAGAATGACATACTAGGTATTACAGAAAGGGGTTCAAAGTAAACAGGAGATGCTAGCCAAAGGTCTGTGCAGCTCTTCTAGTCTAATTTTGGATATAGACAATTAATTTCAGTATTTCAAATACCTTTTTTTGAGTATTTCATGCACCCTCAGAGATGGAAGAGTGTTGTGACTTAACTAAAAATTCAGTGCGCTACGGTCATACTAATGAGGGGTTTCTATGTTCTTGAGCTGTGCACCATTCTTCAGCAGATCCATTCTGTTGTTATTAAGTGACAAAAAACTGGACTGAATAGGAGTAGCCATCTATTGGTGAATAATTAAATTATGGTTAATGAACATAATGAAACATAATTGTACCATAAGAAGGCACTGGGAACATTCTTGAAGCTTTTCCAACTTGATAGAGCCTGAAGGAACATGCATTTCCCTGACAGAACCTTGGTGAACCCAGCTCATGGATATGTGAGGGGAAAATCAGAATGCTTACAAATCAAAATGCAAATAAGTGCAAATTAGCATTGTTGAAAGTAAATTCTGTACATAAGCACAGAGAAAGGCAGAATGCAGAAACAATCAAAGGCTTATGGGAAGAAGTAATTTTCCCACTTTAAAAAATACCTGATAATTTACTTTCCTTTGTTTTATTTTTTAAAAATAAAATTATCTAAGGGTCTGTATCCTCGGGATAGAGATAGTTCTGTAGAGGTTGCTACTATTCTCATTATATGTTTACTCAATATTGTATTTTAGGGAAGAGATAAGTGGAAATTGAAATGATCTGTCCAATGCCTATGGACTAGATGAGCAATTTTTAACAAATTAACTCATTGGTGTTCATTAGTTTGTTCATCTGGGACATGGGAATAACTTCACAGAGATCTTATGGGATTTAATGAAGCAGTAGATAAGAAAATTCCTTGGAGACTCATTGGAGCCTTTGTTTATCTTTCAAATCCCAAGGCTCAATTCTTTCCTTATGCTTTTCTCCTCACTCCACCCCATATCTCCACCTGTTTTCTCTCCTTATTCTGACCATCATTTGTAAATATTGTTTGCATTTGTTTTTGTTCATTTTTTTACATCATCTTATATTGTTCTAGATTTCATGCAAATCATGTGGGAATTTTAGATGCTTATTATAAATCCATTTATATTAAACCACATTAGCATCTGCTCTAGAGGCAGCTTACATATAAGTGGTATAAGCTAACTAAGACTTGAGTCAGAAAGTTTTGGCACGAGTATTGCCTTTTATATACCAGTTATATGAACAGGAACAATTTGCTTTACCTTTTGGAACCTAAGGTAATTCTCTAAGACTTAAGTTTCGGAAAATTGCCAGTCAGCTTCTATGGAAAGAGATTTCACACTGAAGTTCCCAATATAGATGAAATCACAGTTCCAGACAAAAAAAAAAAACTATTTTTAACAACAAAATAATGCCAATTGTGGGGGGTATAACTCAGCAAATATGGGTTATGCTGAATGTATTATGGGAAGACATGGAATGGATAAATATTCCTTTGCTTGTCAACCAAGTACAGTGTTTTCCAAATGTAGCACAATAGCGTCATTTAGGTTTCATAGTGGTTAGTGCACCAGCCCTGGAGTCAGGAGGACCTGAGTTCAAATCTGACCTCAGACACTGAATAAATACTTAGCTGTGTGACCTTGGACAAGTCATTTGACCCCACTACCTTGCAAAAAACAAAAAAAAGTTCAAATATAGCACAATGCTCCTTAAAATAGTGAAGAAGAAAAGGATGGATACTTGAGGAGTTCTCACCAAAATGGTTTATGGATCCTAGATTGCCAAGAGCTTTATAATTAAGAAACTGCAGGTGAAAGCATGGTGCAGCTAGGTGGTGCGTGAATAGAGTGATGGGCCTGCAGTCAGGAAGACTCGTTTTCCTGAGTTCAAATGTGGACTTAGTGACTCTGGTCAACACATTTAACCATGTTTGCCATAGTTACCTCATATAAAATTAGCTGGAGAGGAAAATGGCAAACCTCTCCATTATTTTTGCCACAGAAACCTCAAATGAAGTCACAACGAATTAGATATTATTAAACAGTAACAAAAATGGAAAAGCAAATTGATCATTAATACAAACCACATAAAGGTTTATTATGCTTGAGTTTATCCCATTGTTTATGATCAGAGACTTAGCAGAAAGCATAATTTAATCTGACTGTATATGGGATTTTTTCTGTATCTTCTAATATTTAAATGAGACTATATTTTTAAATGCTATGATCAATGGAATGTAAGTTGTGGCAGATTCTATCATACTGTAAGGCTTAGTTTACCCACTCTTAGAGACAAAGAAAGTTTGCTTTGAAAGGGCCAACTTGATGCCTTGGATATTTTTAAATACTTTACTCAATATCTTGAACTTAGAAATTGGGGTGGTCATGGAATACCACAGGCAGATCTCCCACAGGAACTGGGGCTACTTAGCCAGAAAAGACTTGCAAGAGGGTATGACGACTGTCTTTAACAATTTATTATTTGAAAGAAAGATTAGCCTTGAAATTGGCATGGCTGTAGTTTCAGAGTGGCATAGTGGATAGTGTGCTGGATGTAGAATCAGAATCCTGAGTTCAGATCTGGCCTCTAGACACTTGCAACATTATGCAAATGATTAGCTTTCATTGTGATCAGTCATCATTGATGGTACTTTTAGCCACAGGAACACATGAAATTTAATCAAATGGAAGCTCTAGAACAGGGTTAGGGTATGCCCCAACCAGATTATTTTGGTCCTCAGATTGTATAAGGCAAAATCATTTGGTCTGGCATGACCAAGTCAACCGCAGGTGGGATTCAAAATTCAATGAATTCAGGAGTTTTTTTAGGGATGAATTGATTCAATTCAAATATAGTAGGCTAATTTCTAAGTTGCTAGTTTTTAATGGTTTGTGAATGGTGTTATAAATATCCAAATAGCCCTTGGCAGAAAATAAGTTCCCTACTCCTGTTCCAGAGTAATGGGTCCTTCAAATTATTATTGCTTGTCCTTCATTGTCAAAGAAGACTATGACATCAAGAAGGTCATGCCATGAAATGTAAGTGAATTGGATTTGAGTGAGGGGGTGCTGCGCAAAATCACCAGTCTCATTCTCCTCTGGAGCCATCTGAGTCCCAGGGCCAGATGCATATCAGGATGAATGGGGATGGCCCCAGATACATTGGGAAACCCTGGCCTTTTTGTGTTGTAGTCCTTAAAAAAATTTGATATTCCTGGAAAAATAACAAATATGTTCCTACTTCAATTTTCTTATCTGCAAAATGAGGGAATTGTACCTTATGGCCTTTGAGGTTCCCTCTAGATCTAAGTTGATGATCCCATGAACTTTGAACTGGGTATTTTTTTCTTAATCTTTGATTTAAATTCCATGTTATGATTTGTATTTTTTCTTCTTCTGAAAAAAAAATGATTCCCAAACAATATTTTATTCTTGATATTTGTTCTCTTAAATTCATTCTCCTCTTTGCTTAACCATTACAGGCAGTTCATTTCTTGGTTTATATCATTAATTGGAAGTTGTCCTCCCCCACATTAGACTGAGCTCCTTGAGGACAGAAATTGTTTTTTTACCTTTTTTGCCAGGGATAAATGGTGTCTGTTAGAATAAAGTACTTATCATATTCTTTCTTATTTACTGACTAACTCTGCATTGGCCTCCAAAGAGTGTGCTCAATGTTGCTATAAAAAAAATGCTAGTCATTTCTATTCTATTTTATAGAATAAAAGTGGCACCAAGTCATCTACTAACACTCACTCAGACTTCCCTTACCTCTTGCTACAGACTTGGTATTTTCTTCATTGCCCTCTCCTTTATCTTCAAGTCAAGTCACCCAAAGGACATTTTGTCACCCATGATCACCACTATTCAAAATATTTCTGATAATATCACCCAAATCATATATGAGGTGCCAGTTCTAAACAGATACAGGAAATAGGTGTTAAGCATGCCAGGGCCCCTTCTTATCACTATTTAAGTCCCATTTTTCAATTCCTATTCCAATTTTGCCTTTGTAACCCTGCTACTGATTTCAATAAAGGTGGTACTAATTATATAAAACATTTTCCTGATTTCAAAATCTCTGACAGTTTTTTTAAAAGGATTTTTTTGGCCTGGATTCTCCATGTTCTCAAACCATCTGTGATAATGGAAGTAAGTGGCAAGAGTGGAGATGGGATGAGCACTCATGTAATTCTATGATGACCTTACCTTGGTCTTGTCCAACATCAGAACTAATCAGTATTTCTTTGAACCTTTAATGGAAAAAGTAATTCTTCTTTTCAGGTACCAGTTTGAGCCTTGTTGAAGATATGATTTTAGTTGAAAATGAGGCAGAAAGCATTTAAACAGGAGAATACCCTTCCCACTTCACCTCCTCCTACCTTGCACAAGAAGGGAGAACCAAGGCACATCTCCAACAGGGACAATCATGTTAGATTTCAATTCAGTATCCACATTCTTTACTGTTAGTAGCTTTGAAGACTAGCATCAGGTCATTGTACTCCTGGAAGGAAGAACACTTTCCTGGTCTACTTTATACACTGTGTATAAATGAATGTCTCTGATTGTGGCTAAGTAAGCATTTATCCATCAAGGCCAGCACATTTTCAAACCACTGGCATCCAGTGTCTGCCGCGTTGCTCCACAAAATTTTTTTGAACATTAGTTATGGATTGGCCAGTTACCAATTGGCCTTCTGTTGCTTTATAAGTTGTTGAATTTGTACTTCATTATTTTATTGACTATTGATCCTTTTAGCCTTAATTACACTTCTTTATCCCTCTTTTATTCCTTTTACTTTTTTTTTTTTTTGCTTTTTGCAAGGCAATGGGGTTAAGTGACTTACCCAAGGTCACACAGCTAGGTAATTATTAAATGTCTGGTGTCAGATTAGAACTCAGGTCCTCCTGACTCCAGGGCTGGTGCTCTATCCATTACACCACCTAGCTGCCCCTCTTTTACAATTTTGTTATAGGTTTCAATTTATCATTGTCAGTTCTCGTTCCACTCAAACCGATCCTATCAGCTATGTTTTATGTATGTGGTCCTTGCTCATGCCCTTCACTTTCCTGACATCCTCCTTAGAAATTTCCTGGTCTCTAATAATTATATTTTAGCTATAATTGGATATTATGCTTACCATAATGCCAAATGCTTCATAGATATTTGTTGATAGACTTGGCAATGAAAATGTATCCTGGGTAATTAGTGGATTACCTATTCCATTTGCTTCTAAAGATCTTTTTCTCTTAATATTTTTCTATGAGAAATATACACATTTCAGGAAAAATAGACAAGTGTTGCTAATCTTCCAGTGCTTGATATTGTTTATTTAGTATCTCAGGGATACAACCCAGATTTATGCAAAATGGAAAGAATATTGGTTTTGATTTTTGATGTTCAAAATTTAGGTCTGAATCTCCGATCTGCTACTCTAATTTGTATGCCTTTGGGCAAGTCACTTGCCTAGACTTTGCCAATAATCTACTCCATGGCCTCAGTCTCTTCTGTAAAATGAGAGAGGTGAACTTAGAGGCTCTCTCTAAGCTCCTTTCTGGCTCAACATTCTATGATCCTGTAACATATTTAGACAGAGGGTGATATTTTTGTTGGAGCTTTTATATTGGGGAAAAGAAAGGTCATTGACATATTGCACTTGTTCTTAATTAACAAAAGGTCACTTTCTTTAGAATTACCACTTAGGTAATTGCAAAAAACCCTGTAAGCTTTTCATTAGACAGCTAAATGCATTGCTATGTGACTGATTCCTGTACCAAACTGATGGGTTAATGTTTACACCTGCTGATGGAAAAGATAATTGTGAGGAAAGAAGTTTATTCAGAAGCACAAATTGTATTGAAATAGGAAAAACAAAGATCCTTGCACACTGACAAATACTTCCATGGTTTTTAATGTTCATCCTTCCACTAGGGAGGAAGAGAGCATCAGTAAACTTGAAGAATAGCAGCCTCATTGGCAGAGGAAAACGCAAAATGACAGCCACCAATGCCTAGAGAATGTCAGTCAGTAGAGTACCTTGTCATAGGTCCATCTATCCAGAATGATTGTCTTCAGTCTTCCTTGGTCTCTCCTTTGGATCTTTCTTCAAGCTATTTCCCACATATGGCAATCCATAATTGGATTCTCTGATTTTTTATTGGAATTTGTGCCAAGACCCATTTCCTTTGCATTACCTCTTAGAATCCCTCATTTTGTTCAAGTTTCAGATTAAGGGCACCTTCTATGTGAAAATTTGTTGGGAAAATTAGACATCAATGCTTTTTCCACCCAGAAATTGCTGTGTGTGTGTGTGTGTGTGTGTGTGTGTGTGTGTGTCCATTGTGTTTATTTGTTTATAGAAATGTTGTCTACCCCATAGAATGTACGCTCTTAGTTTCATTTTTGTCTTTGAATTTCCTGTAGCTGTCCCAGTGTCTGGAGTATATATTAAATGCTCAGTAACTATGTTTTTTCACTGAGAAATAGTCTATGCTTGAGTTACAAAAGACCTCAAAATCTCTATTCGTTGACTCTGAGACCAGATCCTAAACCTGAGACCATTGTATGCATAAAAACAAAAAGTAATCTACAATTCTGCTATCCATTTTCCAATTTTCCAGTTTTTAACTGTTGTTTCTTAAAACTCAAAGATGTTTAATTTTTTTACTAGTATCTCTACCAAGAGGGATCACCTCTCAGTAAATAAAATTAGCTTTATTTTATATCCCTTCTTATTCTCTGTTCCTTCTTTAAAATGAAGGTATTAGCTTTCATTATCTCTTGAAGGTTTCTTCGGTCCTTCAGTCCTTGATTATTCATTAGTACTTTCCTCAATAATTCAGAAGATGATAGGTTCATAAGTCCAGGGCTATAAGGGACCTTAGAGGTCACTGGGTTCATGTCCCTCATTTTATAGGTGTGGAAGATGAGGTCCAGATAAGTTCAATGACTTGCATGGGATAGCATAGTTAATTAGTGTATGAAGCAAAATTAGAACTCACAATCTTACTGAGCCTGAGTCTCAATTCACTCTACCACCATTGCCTCTTAGTTCAATTCATAAAACATTTATTAATCATGTATTGGGCTCCAATCTCTATGCTTAGTGCTGGGGATTCAAAAAGAAGAGGAACATTTTTGCTGCCTTCCTTCAGGGAACTTACATTCTTATTTATTTACCTATCTTGTGTCTATTAAATTTATTTATGAATGAATTTTAGCCATTCACTTGTAGATTATGAAGTATTTGGTAACACCAGAAAATTATATAATAGATGATCACTAAGCCTCTGTGAATCAAATATGGCTTTCTAGGGAAAAGTTTGAGTATTGAGGATTAACTGTAGCAGTATCATTTCTATATGCCACAGAATCCAAGTAAATGCCCCTGGATCTTAAAAGGATAATGGAAGGACAGACCTCCATTTCACAGCTGAAGAGAGGGGCATAACACTCCTCAATAATTTTTGAATTTTGTCTGTTTTCTACATGATCCAATTTAAGGAACCTAAATATCTGGAAGGTCACACTTTTGAAAGAGAAGGAACAAGTGATTTTTTTTTCCTTAGGGAAAATGATACTTCAGGGATTGTTTAAAAAAAAACAAATCCCCTCTGTTTCTTTGCAAATCCTTGAATTGTTTATAGTTATTCATAAACATATTTTTCAATCAAAGTGATATTCATCCCTCTATCAGTGGAACAGGGAAGAAATCAAAGCCCTCTGGTTTCTCTTCTATTGAACTCATATGTTCTTCCAAGGCCAGTCTTCAAGACAAATGGCTTGTTTTCATTTTTAAAAAATGAAACATCAATGCCTTTTCTGAAAGTACTATAAATGAAAAAACGAAATAAAGATTAGATCTGTTTTTAAATTCCCAAATAATCTTCTTTTTAAATAAAACTCTCCCTTGAACAACTGCACAATGTTCTGGTCTTGAACTTGTCAGTCTGTGAAGTGTTGATCTCATTGGAAAAGTACATTCAATATAGAATGCTAAAACTGGCGGAAACACTGGAGGAAGTTAATTGTGCATTTCCTTCCAGTATTAAACAAATGTGATAAATAGATGACCCTGAATCTGACTTATCCAAGGAGATGCAACAACTTGTTGGTGGGGAAGTTGAGACTAGGATCTAGTTCTGGTGGCAAATTTTATGATGATGTTTTTATCAAATAAAATAAATTACTAATTCTCTGTGTCCTCTTTTACAATTACTATAGACATGTGTGGTTTTATAGAACTGAAACTCCTTGAGGGCAAAGACTATTTCATTTTTTTCTTTGTATTCCTAGCACCTGGGTGCTTAATAAATGCTTGCTAATTTGAATTGACCTTTTTTGTAATGTCATATTTGTTAACCCTACTCAGATTGTGATTTCTTTGGGGTAAAGAGAAGTACAGCTACTGATTTTACAAAGACTCACCCTTGGAGCCCAGTAGATAGTTTCACCTCAAGAAAACTTCACAAAGAATCTCTAAAGGGAGAGAGAGACTTGCAATAATTTGGAATCACATGAGCCTTCTAATCTTGAGTCTACTTCCTTCTGAACTTTGTGTACTTATGATAGAATGTGTTCCCAGGTTGGGGTAATTTTTTTTATCAGCTATTCTGGCTGCCTTAGTGTCCTGCCAGCTTAATAAATGCTTATTTTTTAAAAACTAGTTTAGCTTTGCCTGGCACACTGATAAAAACTTGAGTGAACTGGTGGGGGCTCACAGGAAATAGCAATAGCTTATCCTAGACTCTAGACTCTGTTTCTTAGCATCTTAATGGCATAAACCATCAACTGTCTTCAGGGGATACAACCAGTCAGTACTAGAAGCAGCTCAGAGGTCTATTAAAATTGGGAAGGATTTTGGAAGCATCTTCTTATTCTATTTAAGGTTTTTCTAAGGTCCAGTCTTTCTGAGAATGGATTGACTCTTTCCTTCCCTTTACCAATTTGTAAAATCTCTGTGCACTGAACCTTTCCTTTATTTATTTCTCTGCATTTATAGCCTATTTGAGCACAATCACCCAACCCCTATTTTAAAAGCATGTAGAGGATGCATGGTGTGGGGTTCCTAATTTGGAAGGGACTTCAGAGGTCATCAAGTTCAATATAAGTCTGAGACTTTTTATAGCATTTTCAGCAAGGGCTCGTTGTGTCCAGATGGAAGCCCTCTAATGAGAGGTAGCACACTACCTCTTAAACAAGTCCAACCCACTTTTTTGATAACTCGGATTGTTATTTTTTTTCTCAACCACAAGGTGTGGGACCTGGAATCATGGTTATCAGAGGCTCTAAATCAAATTTCAGCTTCCTCTCTGCCCTGGGCAAGTCATTTAGTTCCTTTAGATCTAAGTTCTACATTTGTAAAATGAGCATTATCTCATTAAATATACAATCCTAAACTGTTTCATGTTTCTGGCTTTAAATCTATGCTTCTAAAATGAAAGATATTTATATTGATCTTTAAAGTTAGCAAAGTATTTTATGCACAATCTTATTTTAAATAATTCTAAAATCCTTTTTCTTCAAGCATGAAACTATCTTTTTTGCAACTTGTACCCATTGCTCTTAGTTCTGTCTTCTGGGACTCAATACTCCAAGTTTCATTCCTCCTCTGTGTTTCAGACTGTCAAATACTCAATGATGGCTACAATATTGCATCTGTTTCTTCCTTCCTTACTTAAATATTCTTGGTTTCTTCTTTTGTCTATTCTTGGTAAGTGTAGTTTTGATGTTTTGATTGTTGACCCGATTTTCAGCCTTGGGCATGTATTTTAACACTTCTGATTTCTTTAGAGTTATTTCAAGTCTATACTGTGTGAGATGATGTCGTCTTCCATTGCGAATAGTAGAGGGAACAAATACCATTCTATTCCCTTTTATGTAGCAGGAGATTATATTCTGAATCCAGTAGTGAAGTCACTAATGGAAATATGCTTGAACTTTGTATTACTTTTAAGTGTCTGAGACTGGATTTACACTCAGGTCCTCCTGACTCTAGGGCCAGTGCTCTGTCCACTGTGCCACCTAGCTACCCCCTAGTACTTTTAAACAGGATTTTGGGGACATTATATACATCTACAGCCAACTATACCTTAAAGTTCTAATATTCTGTTTGTGTGCGATATCTCTCCCTCTGTCATAAAGAGTTGTATGAGACTATGGGAATTTAAGTGGTCTGCCCACATTCTCACTGCTAGCAAGAATGGGATGGGATTCAAAGCCATATCCCTCCAAGGTTAGGATGTATACCATTTTTGCAGCAGTGTAGCAGAGTCACAATTCTTTTTAATTCTGGCATGTCCCAGGCCATTTTTAGAAAGGATCAACAACCCCAGCTTCAAGATGACTGAACTTTACTGTGAGGTGGGTAATTTGAGTCAGTGTGCAACTCCAGGTCTACCCTGTTCTGTGAAATGAAACAAAACAAAGCAATATATAGTATTTTAAGAAGAAGAGGATGGTTGGATATTTTTTGTATTAACTAGAGACAAGTGGGTTTATGTCATGGCTCCCCACCTTGTTCTGGTCTTCCTAATTAGTATAGCTATAGGTGTGTCTAACATTGCAATGATTCTCTTTAGACATGTCTAACACTGTAATGATTCCCTTAACAGATATCCATAAAAGCCAGAACTTCTGTCCTTGTGTGTTCCTAATTTCATAGGGGACCATGGGTTCCACATAAACCTATAACATTAGAATACCTATTCTTCTTGTCTATACGTGAACTGTTGTGTTAACTTTGTGGCTGACTACCTTCTCTAGACACCTCTACTAATATCTTCCTCCTGTGTCCCATTGTGATATGCTGGTGGTCCTGCCAGTGGGTTATAGCTTTGGCTGGGATTACCTAGCTGGAGACGCTTTGAGTGGGGGTCTGACTGTATGTCTGTTGTACAAGACCTATCTAATTGTAGGGGCAGCTGGGAAGGGTAAGAGATAGAGTATACAACTGGGAATCATGGAAACTTGATTTCTAATCCTGCCTCAGACACTTACCAGCTGGATTAAGCAAAGGGTTAACCTTTCCTAGCCTCAGCTTCCTCATATGTAAAAAGGGGTTGATAATAACAATATTTTCCTCCCAGGATTGTTAAAGGGAAATGCCATTTTAAAATTACTTTTCAAACTATATAACTTCAAGCTATTATTATTATTATTATTAAAAAAGTTAAATTTAGAAATATTTATTATCCAAAGGGTCTAAACTAAGATGCTTTTTTAAAAAAATCACAATAAACAACAGGGATCTTTATTAAGAGTGGAAGAGTGATATTAATCTTCCTTAGTATAATGAATAACCACACTGAAAAACGTCCATCCTTGAAATATCCTGAATGGTGATATTTGGCTGGGAATACCCCAGAACTTCAAATTTGGCGAGTCAGACTATATTTAATAAAGGCGTTGTAAAAATTGACTTTCGCGATCCCTGTGCCAGTTGTCAAAGTTCTCTCTCCATCTGGTCCGCCATTCGTAGAGATGATTACATACCCCCACTTGAGTCAAAGGTTTGTTTTACTTTAGGGGAAATGGGTAGTTTTCATTTTTAAAAACCATAAAAGGAAACTCCACGCATGATGGTATATTGGATAGTACATGGGACTTAGGAGTGTTGACCTGAGTTTGAATCTTTCCTCAGATACTTCCAGTCTGTAATCACTTAGCCTGCGAATCACTTAATCTTTCCTCAGCCTCAGTTTCCTCATCCTTCCTGGGGATGATAATAGACTCTGTTTGACAGAGTTGGTGTGAGAATTAAATGAGGCCACACGGATAAAGCGCTTTGGGAAAAGTCATATAGAAATGCTAGTTACTATTTGTTGCTGTTTGTTCCTCATCATTACTGTGATCATGTTATCGAAGGCGCCATGATGTAGTTGGGGATGAAAGACAGACTCAAAATGATTACACGTTATCAGACGAGATAATGTTTGTTAAGTGCTTCACAAAGCTTCAAGCCCAAAACAAATCTGAAACATGGTCACAAACCAGTGTGGTCATTATTAGTTCCATTATAAAATGGAAAGAAAATAGGCTTTGGAGCTAGGAGTCCTGGATGTAAATTCTGCCTCTGCCATTTATCACCTCTGTGTGACTCTGGTCAAGGAACAACCCCGCTGGGATTCACCTTATCTGAAAAATGAGATTGCTCTAGATGATTCTAAGATCTTTTCTGTCTCTAAACTTGTGATTCTTTTGATAGCTCTTCCATCTTCATATTAAGCTATTAAATTGACAAATTAATTTCCTTTCAAAAATTATTATTGACAATTTTAAATTTGAGAAATTCTCTGAATTTTGAATCATCATCAGACTGTGTCCTTTCCATAATACTTGGACCTTGGGGTCTAGATTGTGTGTGAACCATAGTTCCAAGGATATAGATTACTCCTTATTTTTTATGAAAGCCCTTTTGAATTCTTAGAAAAAGAATATTGTTTGGGAGCACCAAAGGACAGAGACAGGTTTGGTGATGGTTCTAAAGAATTACAATTCCACCAAATAGATTTTTTTAAATGGTGGAAGTTTTCTTCAAATGAACAAAAGCCCCTCACTTGTATGCATATTGTCCTTTAGGAGTCAAATCCCAGACTGAAAGTGGTTCAGGAAGAAATCTCATTTGATTGTCTAAATTCCCATGTTGTTTTAAAAACCAACCATTTAAAAATGTCTCTGATGAATGGAAAATGCATAGGTTCTTCCCTCCATATTTTCTCTGCATGAAAAACACCATGATTTGGAGAGGAAAATTTTGAGGACAGTCCAGTCATGGATCAAAAAAATTGGAAAAGGGAGTGGGGAGATATGAAGATTAAAAATTTAGCCTTATAGTACCAAATAAAAATGTTGAATAGCAAATAATTCATGAAAAATATGCTTTGAAAATTGAGAATACTAAATAGATGATATATGACATTCTATATTGACATTTTCTTCCACCTGAAAACATGAATTTTCATCCCTTTGTTTGATATCCTGCATCATTTTTCAGACCTGCAGTGCCTACAGTCTTTTTGCACACATTTGCCCTATGATTTTCTAGTTCATTTTCCTTGAAGCCATTCTGAAGCTGTGGTGTGATAAACAACCAGAAAGCATGAGTCTTTTGAATATGTAATTTTCTATTTGGAGGAAGACAAAATTTAAAAAAGTTTTGGATATAGTTCTCACCTAATTTGTAGAAATACTAAGTGTTTCTCATTGTTTTCCCTCCCAGCTACATTGCCTTATTTTTAGTTTCCATTTCATGAATATAAAATAACCTTACTTAAAAATAATTTTCCTCCTAGTGCAGAATTAATAGAAACTTGCACTATTAGGAAAATGGAGGGTACAGTAATTGCTATCATATGTCTTTGAATTGTCAATATTGAACAATAACCTGTGGGAAGCAAATAATAGAAATGAGTCAATTTTAATGTCCTGTGTACACAATTCCTTCAAATGCTTAAAAGCTAGGTTTTTCCCAACCTGATCTACATTAACATTCAAGCTCAATTGTACACCCACTCTGCATCCTCTTTCACAGTTGTGGGTCAAATTAGTTTCCAGCTATTTTTTCGGATAAATTAGAGGTGACCTCTTGCTAAAGACATTAACTCAAACTGTTTAAAAAATGGCAAGGATGGTTAAACTCAAATTTTAGTAAAAATAAAAGTATTTCCCCATTGTACAGAGATGTTGAAATAAGCATTGAATGTCCATATCTCTTCCCCAGAGAGAAAAATCATATAGAAAACACTTTTCTTTCCTTACCATCTCACAAAAAAACAGAAAAGAAAGAAAGAAAAGTACAAAGAAAAAAAGGAAAATGGGGGCAGCAGTATCTGAGTTCAAATTCAGCCTCAAACATTTAATAATTTGCCTAGCTGTGTGACCTTGGGCAAGTTACTTAGCCCCATTATCTTAAATAAACAAAAAAGAAAAGAAGGAAAAGAAAATAAGAAAGGAAAAAGAAAGAAGGAAAAAGGGAAGGAAAAAAGAAAGAAAAAAGGAAGGAAGGAAGGAGGGAAGGAAGGAAGGAAGGAAGGAAGGTCTTTTCCTTTAAGGTTTCCTGAATATAATCTGAATCATTTCCAAATTAGATACTTTTTCAATGACGTGCTATTTGCTTATTTTTTTTAAAAGAGTAAAACTCCTTTGGAGAGGCAACAAGGAACAGGGTGTGGAGAGGAGGAAGGCTTGGGTTCAACTCCTTCTTTGAACATACACTAAATTTGTCGTCATCCCTTCATGGTCCTTCCTAGGTCTTGATGCCCTAGGCAACATAGCTCCAGAGGAGTTGCTAATCTATATTATGAGCAGATTTCTACCCTGAATTTTAACAATAATGATGAAATTATAACTCCCTCTGAAAAAAAAAAACAAATAAACAAAAAAACAGCCCCAAAGTGAATTCTTCTTGGATTAAATAGAAAACATATCAACAATGACCATTTACTATCCTCCCATACAGGCCAGGGCAATCAGTAATATATAGGATTTATAGAATGCTCTCAATGTTTCACAATACTTTTGATATGTTAACTCATTTAACATATTATATACCAATTGCTTATACTATTGGCAAATGTTTCCTTTGTGGTTTCAGATTTAAAATGTGTGAATGTACCTGTTGGTCCCATTATGACCTCTGTCTCTACTGATGTCCTGCCAGTATATTTGCTGACTCTTCAACACCCACACTATATTACTCAAAAGAATAAAATAATGAGTCATTCATTCAGAAATGTATTGTTAAAATATCCCTCTTTATCATTAACATTTTGCTGCTTAGAAACTAGGTTGTGATTCAAGGCAACAGGAAGTCTGAGATGAACCATTAAAAAAACAAACCACTCCTGATTTTCATTTGTAAGGGGGAAAAATTGTCTCCATCATTAAAGAACCTCTTATAAATCTCAGCAATTAAACTTTCCCCTCCTTTTGGTTAATGTATTATTTATGGAGCAAGAAGATAAAATTCTGTGTGGTAAGCCTGGTAAAAATAATGTGGGATCTGTCTGCCCATCACCGATTCCCAGAGCTGGGTCCCAACGTAGTAATAAAACCAGTCCCTACAAAATGGAGTAACTCGGAAGAACACAGGAAAGACTCATTGTTAATTTAAAATTTTAGAAACAGAAATTTGTAAATCAAAATGTAATTAAATCATGGTACTGTACATACCAATTGCTCTTAATAATTGAAACTTTACAATATGAAAAATACATTAGCTCTGTACAGTTTTTTTTCTTTTTTCTTTCTTCTTTTTTTTTTAACAGGTAGGTAGGATGAGTTCTGAAAAAAGATTCTTTTTTCTCCCCCCAGGTCATACTCTGTTTAAGTCAAAAAAATACTGCACAACTTAGCTAATTACAAAGTGTCAACTTGAAACAATTCACGTTTTATCAATTTCGGGTCTCCTTCTTGGTTCTTGTTGGTTTTTTGTTTCTGTTTTGCTTATTGGAACAGGGGTTTTGGAATCCATAATGAACAACCAAATCTTCCTCCTTTTTTGTCCTTCGGGTGACATAGAGTTTTACTGGTGTCCCTCTGCTCCCAAAGAGTTTAATTAAGCCAGCTGTTGAGTATGTTCACTGATTCGGGCAGCTGTGGTGATTGTGCTCAGATCCAGGTC
This sequence comes from Macrotis lagotis, assembly GCF_037893015.1. Taxonomy (NCBI): domain Eukaryota; kingdom Metazoa; phylum Chordata; class Mammalia; order Peramelemorphia; family Peramelidae; genus Macrotis; species Macrotis lagotis. Next base: position 29,060,873 of record NC_133661.1, on the reverse strand, counting down.
AGTCTCTAGGTGAGTCTCCATCGTTTCTTCCTGTGCATTCGTTTCAAAGGGCTTATGAGAGAGAAGATCATGATGCACCCCACAGTAACTGATAGTGGGCTGGTCATACGCGAGAAAGGTTGACACATTCATTGATAAAGGTATCTGGGGAAAAATGAATATGAAGAATAGTCAGTTATGGAAAGAATGATAACTTCAGGACCTGAGGTTGGTAGCCATGGGAACCCAAGTTTGAATGAGAAATACTCTGGACATGTACTGCTCAAGGCTTCCCCCATGGAGTGTTAGTAGAATGTCAAATGCTGGGTGAGCATGGGCCTCATCTTCTGGGGACTGATGAGTTAGTGATCAGATTTCTAGAGTGTGGGAAGAAAGAGCCCAGAGGCTGGATCTCTAGCCTCTGGGAAAATAGAAAATAGCAGCCCAGTTTACCAAATGTTACAGAAAATAACAAGCACATGACTGGAAGAATATGATGAAATTTTTTTTTGTGATTGGAAGAAAAGTGATTGTTCAGTAAAGCTGAAGATAATAATTAGTTGGGTTTGAGTTGTGTTATAGAGATCAACAGATTTCCACAGAAGGGCAATGGCCAATTTGGCTTTCTTTAATCTCTGATTCAAAAACTGCAGGGGATTTGTGAGTGTATTTCTTATAATAAATGCACTTCTTCAGTACAAAGTCCCTCCAATGATATAAATGATAACCCGTGCATATCTACCCAATCTTCTTTTACATTTGTGCATTTTTTTTGTTTATGTAAGCTCTTCACAAAGAATTTACCCATTTTGTATTCACTTGACACCATTTGTATACCAATGGAGTATTGGAGATATTTGTCCAATTTCCAAAGGATAGATTCTAAAATTATGTTTGTTTTAATTTGATTTTGAGTGTTTGTTTATCTTGTTAATAAAAGTAGAGTTCAAAGACAACTGAGCTATGAATTGAAGAGGTAGATGACGGGGTATGTCCCTCATCTTATTAGAAGGTTTCAGTTATTCATGGCACTTTCTTATAATAAAAGATTATGTGTGTGTGTGTGTGTGTGTGTGTGTGTGTGTATGTAAGTGAGTGAGTATGTGTGTGTATGTGTGTGTGGTATCGAGCTCATGGTACTTCACGTATTGTGAAGAGAAAGAAAGAATAACTATTATGAGAAAAGAAAAAACATATTAAGAACTAAAAATCCTATGTATTTGAGCCAGATAACATGATTTTTGTGGGAAACGACCTAATGAGTCATGGTGGGTTCATGATCCATAGAGACAACTTGGGCAAAACAACTATTGCAATAGTCAATGACACTGAAATTTAGAGGATGTTGATAGTACTGCAGTACTTTAGACACAATTGTTTTTAGTTTCTTATTAGCAAAAAATAATAGGTTAAAATAGGGACCCATGTGAACTTTCTCCCATTTTACCTCAAAGTAATTGCTCCCTTGGTATTCTTTTATTTGTGATTTCAGGAAATCTTTCATTTATTAAAATCCTATATGTTAAAACTGCCAAACCACATCCCTTTATCCCTGGTTTACTAACATTATATTTGATATCATAGTTATTAGGTTGAATTTTAGGAGCTGTTTGACTTTACTTTTGTATATTTTGTATCTCTCACAATTTGTGTCCCACAGTAATTGCTTAGTAACCATGCTTGGCTGATTCATTGCTCCTTTATATGGGAACTAGCTTGGATGGAGACTAGTCATTCAAGTTCCAAACTCCTTGAAACCACTCAGATCCTTTATCTTTGTTTACTAGACTGAGATATTAGAATCTGTTCTTTCTACAGATGGGATTTCAATGCATCATTAACCTAGTTTCCCCACTAATTCCTTACCTTACCTTCCTTGCTTTCCCTTTTCTCATCCTTTCACCTTTCCTATCAACTCTCATTCTCAGGATTTATTCCCTATTAAATAGAAACTTAGTTGTGAGGAATGATTTCTTTGTTTCCTTTCCCCAAAATTATTTCCTGCTTCTTAGATGATTCTAAAGGTATGACACATTGATTACAATTGTAAATTTTAGTCCTTGCCAAGGAGAAGGAAAATCCAATACATTAAGTCAGACTGTTGTGAATATCTAGTCTTGAATTTAGCTAATTTTGTTTATTCTGGACATGAAAATATCTGAGGCTTGAATTGGTGACATCAGGATTTTTTAAAAGTTAAATGTATTGAAAGATAATCAAAAAAAAAAATGCTTGAGTAAACCCTATTCTTGCTAAGGTATTTCTTGTGTACTGATTTAAAACATGATATTTTCCATTATTGTGGATGGCCTAGAGTGAATGGAGGGGAATATATCATTGAATCACTGAAATGGGGAAAGTTAGATAGGGGAAAGATCAGAAACTTTATCTATTATTGATGCTCATAAACCTCACAATTATCATGAAGAAAACCTCTCCACATGGACTTTTCAGTCATAAATTTTTGCCCAGTTTTGTTTGTTTTCAGTCATTCTACTTTATTGATGTTGAACATAACTTGATTTAATGTAAATAAATGTTACTGGACATTATGTATTAATCACCTTTTAGAATTTCTGCTGTTCAGGAAGATGAAGAATAGTAGAAAATGTGACTGTTAAATTTTTATATATAGTTTTATAAAATGTCAGGAATATGGATTGAGATGGGAGAAACCTTAATGGTCATTCCTCTAAAATTATAGATAAACAATATAAAGTTCAGAGAAGTGACTTATAGCTAATAAGTAGATTAATACCAACATCCTTTGACTAAGAAATCACCATGCTTGACAATGTAGATGTATGAGGTTCTTTTTAAATTTTGTGTGGGAACAACCCCAATTCACTCCATATCAACCCAAGACCTGCAATATGATGATGATGATAATAATATTTATATGACATTTTAAGCTTTGCAAAGTACTTCCCATATATTATTTATAATAAAAAGTGTCAATCACATATTATATGAATGATTAAATATTGATAAAATGTCTTTTCTATTCATATCCTCAGAACTTTGGACAGTTCTTGATATATACTAAATGTTTAATAAATACATTTTTACTTTAATCATTTCAGTATTTCAATTGCTCTTCCCAATAACTCTGTGAAGAAGATGTTCTTGTCACCCCCAGTTTAGTGATGAAGAAACTGAAGTTAACAACCCCAGAGGATTTTCTTAAAGTGAGAAGTACACTAGACCTGGAATCGGGCAACTGAGACTCAAGTTTGAATTTGATGATGCCTAGCTAGGTGACTGTGGTAAAGTCATTTAACCTAAGACTCAGTTTCTTCATTTTTTAACATAGAATTCTAATATTGTTCTAAGAGTCTCAAAGGTAAATAATATTGAGTTGTTATGGGGTATATATCTATATCAGTATTTTAGTTTTTATCACTTGAATGAAAATGGGATATGCATTTTCATGCTATACATATTTCTCCAATGTTACTTTTTATCTTGCAGTTTTTTTTCAACCTTTGCACCACCAACATCTATATGTAATGATCTTTCTTTGTAGAAAGATCTGCTACTGCACCATTACCTGGGGTTTTAGCCACTCCCCCTGAAATAAGGAAAATGTTCAGGGAAGAGCACCTGTCCAATCGACTCACTAAAGCATGAGCCTTTTGGTGTATTGTGATTGGTTTCTGGTGTGACCCAATCTTAGCGGAAAATCAGAATGAATGGCAAATGCTCCTAGTGGGGGGGGGAGAACAAAATTTATGCTATTCAAATAGCATTGATATTCCAGAAAAATTGTACTCACTGACATATATTTAATGCTTTTATATTTCAGATAAATCATTGAATCTAACAGGATAAGTTCTAACACAGAAAAAGAGAGAAAGGGGGCCTGAGAGTCTCAACCTGTGACTCTCCAGATGTAGAAATTGCTTCCACTTTTATAAATCTGCTAAAACATAGGTTTAGAGAACTGACTAGGGGCCCTGAGAGGTTAAATGACTAACCGAGAGTCACACAACTGAGAGGCTAAGCAGCGATGTGTTATAGTGGATAGATTCAGGGTCAAGAAGACAGTTTTTGAAGTGACCCTTCACTACTAAAGAGTTTCATGATTCTGAGCTTCATTTTTCTCAACTTTAGTTACTGCATCTATAAAATGGAGAAAAAAGTACCTTATGTTAGAGGGTTGTTATACAATCAAATGAAATTATATATATATCGATAGATATATAGAGATATATAGATATATATCATCTATGTGCAGTTCACTGCAAGCTTTTAAGAGTTATATCATAGTAGTTTATCCTCTTCCTCTTCCTCCTCAACATCCTGATCGTAAGATTTTGTGTGTTAGGGGCAGGACCTGAACCCAGGATGGTCCTTTCCCTTTAGAGAGAACTTCTTGGGAATGGATGTGTCCCACGATGGGAATACTGCCCAATGTAGTTTTCAACTCTTCAAAATCTTAATATACTAATTTCAAGGAACTTCCTGAGGCATATGGAGTGATCTACACAGAGTCACATAGTAACTTTCAGAGATTGGGATTTGAATTCCAGACTTTCTGAAATTCACTCATTCATCATTTAAGAAGGACATACTATGGACTAAAGACTCACAATTTCATATGCAAAGAAGATAACAATTCATGCTCTCAAGAAACCGACATTCTTTATGGGTAAGATGAGGAGATAACTAAATAGAAATATTTCCATTTTATTGATTTTCATTTTATAAGAAATATTTCTTAAGGAAATGTAATATAATTTCCTGGGGTGAGGGTCATTAATATCTTGGAGTGGAGAAAGGGGGATCAGGGAAGGCCCATGGAAGAGATGGTGCTTGAACTAAACATTACAAGCAACCAGGGCTTAGAATCGGTAGAAGTAAAGGGTGAGACTCAATCAATCCACACCTTGTGTGACAATTTGTGAAGAAACTTGGCTGGAGGAGAGGGAATGTTATGTATGGGGGAAGAGTAAGGAGATCAGTCCTCTATCAGCTCTGCCACAATCATAATACATAGCCAGATGGCCCAGTGGGGAGAGTTCTGCACCTTTGGGGATCAGCAAAACTTGAATTCCATTTCCGTTTTCAGACACTTACTAGTTATGTGATCCTGAACAAGTCACTTAAATGTTATATACCTCAATTTCCCGATCTGTAAAACAGAGATAATAACCTCACAAAATTATTGTCATTATCTCATACTGAACATTTTCATGCTTTAAAGAACTATATGAATGTTAGTTATAATTTTGAAATGTCTATATGTGTGGCCATACAAATATGTATACATTTATGTATATATATAATTTATATTCATATTCATATTTATATACTCCTAAACATACTGCATGGCACAATGGATAGTGTGCTTGACCTATGAGTCAAGAAGACTCCTCTTCCTGAGTACAAATCCAACCTTAGATACTTATTAGCTATATGATCTTGGGCAAATCACTTAACTCTGTTTACCTTATTTTCGAAATCTAGAAAGTGAAATGAAGAAGGAAATGGCAAAGCATTCCCTCATGTTTGCCAAGAAAACCCCTAATGGGGCACAAAGAGTTAGAAACAACTAAAACAAATGAAAACAACAATGCCTAAACATGTTCACACAATAATGCTCTTTATTTCTAGTGTTCCAATAAAAAAATTCATAAATCAGACCTTTTGCCAAAAAAGCAACTATTTAAACTAACTCTGTCCTGCTGCCTTGAGAATCAAATATGACTTTCCAAGGCTAAAATCATACTGTAAAAAAGTCTATGTTTTTTTCCCGCTAGAGAAATGAAAAACCTCAGGGCAATGTAGACTTACTAAATAAATTTTATTTACCTAAAGAAACTTTAAAAATAACAGTCACCTAAAATACACTTGTTGGTTTTCTCTTGGTATCATTCCTGCTGTGTTCTTTATAAATATAATCCAGGAAAAAGAAACTTTTTAAAGGTAATAAATGGATTGTCTGCTATTTTTCTTGGCTCTTTTGTAAAAGGTAATGACTTGGAGTTCTTTCCTCTCCCCCTCCCATCATCCAGTTCCTCTAAATGAATAGAATCCAAACTGTTGCTCTGGGCTCAAAGTTATTTGATATCAAAATTTTCTTGATTTCTGATTGCAGCTTTCTCTGTTGTATTATGGAGCACTATTCATGGGCCTTTATTACATTATTTTAATCCATTGCCTAAAGAGCTTTTCATCTCAGATTATTTTTACTCATTAACATATTAAACTAAGAAAAGCAGGTGTTGCTTTCATCATAACAGTTTTACAGTATGTACAATTTTCTGTAATTTAGCACAAATTGGATACATAAGTGCTATGCTGAAAACATACTTGGAGGGGGGGTCTCTCTGTTCTGGGATTACTTTTGAGTGAAATTTCTTGATCTGTGTCTCAATAAACTTGTTAGGAACTTAAGATGTTCTCCTCAATTTGGCCTTATGAATCACAACATTCTCCTTACTTTCAGTAAACCCAACAAGCATTATGAAGGGCTGCCATTATGAGCAATGTTTTAGAAGTGTAGGATGATTCTATACAGTGCCTTTCCTGATGCCCCAGTTATTAGTAGGGCCACTAGGAAATGCAGAGGATAGAACACTGGACCTGGAGTCAGGAAGACCTGTATTCATATGTGATCTCAAATACTTAGTGGCTGTGAGAGCCTGGGCAAGTCACTGAACCCTCTTTGTCTTGGTTTCTTCATCTTTGTTACTTATCAACAACAGTAATTGATGCTCTGTCTCTCTCCCAGAATTCCTTTGTAGGATTTGTGTTTACTTTTATATACTTAACATTTGTAGAACTTTTCCTCTCAAAAACAGTTCAACCATTTTAATCAACATGGGAAAACAATCTTATGTAGCTATATTAATTCAGTGTACTGAAGGGGTCTCATATGTGTGCATATAATGCTTTCAAGAATTTGTGTATATACATACTGAGCATTTCTTTAATTGAATGGGCATAATTTACTCTTGAGTGCATTTGTTGGCAGTGTTTGTTTTGTCCTACCAAAATGAACCAAATGCTATCTAGGTCCACAATACAATATCCATTGTTGAATAAAACATTTTGAAGGATGATGAATCCAAAATTTCTTCCAATGAAGAAAAAGATCCATGGAGTCAGGAAGACCTGACTTGTCCCCTGCCCCCTACCATATATCAGGACATCTCTACCATTCATTGCTCCATTGGGCTGTTAGCATTCAGAAAGGGTGTTAAAAGCAACCATTATCAGCTAGAACTTTGATAGCTAAAAAAATGTGGTTGGCACAGTATTGTTCATCCATGAAGGGGAAAAAATTTTCAAGAATGACATAAACCCAGAGGCTGAGAATGAGAACTGATCAGTGTGTGTGTGTGTGTGTGGGGGGGGGGGGGGTCTGTGGCAGGAGTGGCCACATCTGGTCAAGGTAAAAATCATGGTAAAGGACAGCAGAGACAAAGGATGGTTGATCTGCTCAGTCATTGTTTACTTGAAGATCAGCTCTGCTGTCATGGAACATGTATTGGCTCTGGAATCCAAGAATCTAAATTCAATACCAATACTGATGCTTTCTACCTGAATGACTTTGGGCAAGGCACACTTCCTTGTGCCTCATTTTTCATGTCCATAAAGTTGTGGAGGTGAATTAATGTCCCTTCCCATTCTAGAACTATAATAGATAGATAGATAGATAGATAATCAGACAGACAGACATAGTAAAGGAATCCCATAACCAGCCAAGTCAACTCCCCAAGGATCTTACCCTGCCCCAAAAAGAAAATATACTTTAGTATGTTCTCTAAGTCCATGAGCTCTCTTTAGAGGCAGATAATATATATCTGAAGTGATCAGTATGTTTATCAGAGCTCCTAAATCTTTCAATGTTGATTAGTTTTAAAATATTATCAGTCTTCATCTTCAAAAAAAAGTTTGTCTGATGGAACAATCCATTTAATTTTGGATGACATATCTAATGGCAAATACTACCCCTCAAGTTTCCTAGACATTCACACACACACACACACACACACACACATACAGAAAGAGAGCTCTTTTCTTCTGTACACTCAGACCCCCATTAAAAGCTGAGGACTACCATCAGTCGTACCTAGCATGAACTTGTTTTCACTAAGGACTCTCAGCTTCCACATTCTTTCTGACCTCCTCACCCCTAACTCTATTCATAACACACTTCCTTACAACTGACCAGGGGCAGGCTTTCAAACATACTGACTTTCCCAATTGTGAACATAGGGTCAGCTCCTGACACAGCTTTATAGCACATAACTAGAAGGTTATTCTCCAATTACAGGCACTTTTCAACTCCCCACACAGCAGCATTCCTTGCAAGTTGGGTACCCTGATTCAAGTACTTTTTGGTTCCTGTAGTGTTGACCTCAGTTCTGAAAACATACTGATTATCAACCTTGGCCTGGTTTGAGAACTCAGAGCAGTTAGACATCACAGCATGTTTCAAGTCTCTTTTTTGATATCTCTGAAACTTGGATTCTGAAGTCTGTCTTATTTTTCTAATATGGTCTTTTTTATGGTACCTAAGCATAATTTAACTTTGGACAGATCCTGCTTTACCCATTGGTTTATCCAGGACAGAAGATTATAGACTGTGAGAAAAAAAACTGACTAAATATGAGTGGGATAGACTATTGCAGCTTGATCTTTGTTGGCTTTTCACCTCCTTATGATGACTTATTACCAGATCTGAGAAGCAGGGACTCAAGTACCTTGGACAGAGTCCTTAATGTAATATTTTGGCTGGCCAAAATGTTAGGTTTCATGGAGCTAAGATATACTTAAAGGAGCTTCTGATTATTTTGCAAGCAAGTATAATGCTAACTTAGAGAACACTAGAGATGATTCTAATAAAATTACATCTAATTCTATAATATATACATATTTAAATATTTGGATATGAATATTAATAAGTTTATATGTGTGTACACATGAACAAAAGCATATCTCACAGATGTTCAAGGAAGTCAAAGAGTTAGAAACCTTTAAGGAAATCATATTTTCCTTTAGAAAAGTTGAATTAGGTGCATTTAAGAAGAGGGAGGCTAGACACATTTACAAGTAGTAATTAAACATACTAAGCCAATACAAGATGATTATCGACTTGCTCTTTACTCATTATGTGACTTCCACAAGTTACTGTCATCTCACTGGGCCTACTTTACTTTGTAAAATTCTGGAGTTGGAGGAGATGACCTTGAATAGCCTACCAGCTTGAGATTGCTGATCTTTTGATAATTTTTTTATACATTCCCTGTCAGGATGGACAGACCATTGTATCAAGGCGTTTGTATTGTCACATAAAATTTAAGCTTTTATTGTTAGGATTTACTGGAGATTGTTAGTAGATGCTGAAAAAGTAACTCATTGCTTACATTTATAGACTCTTCAGAGTTTATGGAGTTTGCACTCAGCATGAATTTGATTTATTTCTTCAAATAGAATTCTAGTCTGAAAACTCTTTAGGATACTAGCTGTTAATTGGTGTGAGTACACTGGAACGCTGGCTCATTAATTTCCATTACCTTGAGTCACAGAATAAGATAATCTCTGATTTGGAAGGCCATCTCTGAGAGGCCCCTCGGCCCTACTAATAATTTCTTTCTAAAACATTCTCTAGAAGTCTTTAATTAAATGGAGTAAGCCTGATGTTGTTTTAAAACAACTGAACCAAAGTTAAAGGAGGGGAAAGATAGTTTTTAGATTATAGGATTTAAAATGGGAAAAAATCTTTAAGGTTCAGCAACCTTATTTTATAGATAAGGACAGTGCAACCCAAAAAGGAGATATGAGTTGCCCACTGTTACACAAGTGGTAAATAGAAGGGTTAGAGCAAGTGTAGATCTCTTTCAAGCTCTCAGTCTTGATTACAAATTAAAATACCTCTTTCACAGGTCACACCTTTCAAATTCTTGAAGATAGCTATCTTGAATCCCTAACCTCAATCTTATCTTCTCTAGTCTAAACACCCTTATATACTTTAACTCCTCTTTCTAATCATGAGGTCCTTCACTATCCCCATAGTGACTTTATTTTGGATATTCTCTAGCTTATCTACTTCCTTCTGAAAATGTGGAGGACTGTACTGAACACATCACTCCATGTGTGGTCTGAACATGGCAAGCATACAGTGCAATATTCATTTTTTTCTTGAACTTTCATTTTCTGAAAGAAACCAAAGATACCACTACCTTTATGCCTATCTGGTTATGCTGTTGACTTTTGTTGAATCTCCTTTTTTGTTACTTTACTCCTTTTAATTTTGACTTAACTATGACTCCCTTTTTGTAATGGGGGTGATGTTCTTATCCCAAGTACAATATTGTTGATTCAGGGTTTTAGCCCTTTGAGATAGTTTCGAATTCTGACTTCGTCACCCACTGTGTTACCTCTCTTTCTTAGTTTCATGTCATCATCAGTCATCTAAAAAAACATATGGTCTTCTGAAAAACAAATGATTATCTTGACAAGGTTTAAGGAAATGTGCTATATAATTGACACAAAGCCAATTAAAACTGTATTTTTTTTTACAAATCCAAGTGTTTCAGTAGGCTATTTATTCTAGTCACATACTTATTAGCATGCCCTGTTCCTTGAGCAGAATGATAGGGTTTTTATGATTGATAGCTTCTTATAGTGATCTAAGTGCTCAACTTCTCTGGGACCCAGGCAAGGAACAGCCAAATGGAGCATTTTAAAGCTTTCACATCCTCAGGTAATGTTCTCTTCCTACTAGTCTGGTGAATCAATAGTGCTTCAGGTGACCTGTTTTTGGTGCAAAAAGGCAATAAGAGTCAATACATCTATCAAACATTTGCTTTGTTTCTGGAATGGTGCCAAGTTCTGAGGATACAGAAATAGCCCAATGAAAATAGTTCTAATTTCTTCTGTTTCCAAAAGAAAGGACTGATAAAGCCTTGGAAGGAATTTTTATTGAACAATAAGATAGAATAAAAATATCTTGATTGAAGACAATTGGATACTCTGTCCGTGCAGGAAAATTCAGATAATATTCCTGAAAGAGATGCAATGTTTAGAATACTGCCCTAGGTGTTGGTGATAACAAAGATAAAACCTTCCTCAGCTTTCAAGATGCTTATGTCCTATTGAATGACAGAAAGGGATCTGCCTTCATTATAAGAACCAGTTTAGTCAGTGATCATTTGTTAAGCACCTACTATGTGTTAGACACTATGAAAAGTATTGGGGGATATAAAAGGAGACAAAAGAAGATCCCTGCTCTCATGGACCTTGCAGTGTAATGGGGGAGACAACAAGCAAACAGATATGTATAAACCAAATGTACAAATTAAAAGATGGAAGGACCTCGAATTAAGAGTAGTTTGTAAAGGTTTCCTGTAGAAGACAGAATTTGAGGTGAAAATTGAAAGAAGCCAGGTGAAGATGAGGAAGGAGATCATTTCTGACATGGGGGTCAGCTGGCAAAAATGCCAGTCTTGTTTGAGGGACAGCAAGGAAGCTAATCTGGGTTAAAGTGCATAGAGCTGGAGAATAAGGTGTAAGAAGACTGGAAAGTTCAGTTTTATCAAGATCAATGATTATAATATGAGCCTACTGTTCACCACTACTGTACTAAGATATGGAACTTAAAGGAAAAAAGCAAAATAGTCCTTACCCTCAAAGAACTTATGGTCAGTTTGGGGGGAAAAGTGAGGAGGAACTGCTTTCCATACTTTAGGAAAATCTTGTGCAAATGGATCAAGGTGGGAGATGGAAGCTCATGGCAAGAAGATAATCTTGTTACTCAGGTTAGGATAAAGAGTGTGAGTAGGAGAATCATAGAAAATAATATTAGAAAGATAAATGAGAATTAGATGTGAAGACCTTTGGATGCCAGATTATTTGAAACTCAGTATTTGGCACAGTAAGGGCTTAAAAAGTATCATTCCTTCACTTATCCTAGAGACAATAGGAAACTGCTCAACATTTCAGTGTTGCATTCCATCAAGGTTTTGAGCATATGTGATCCTGACCTGTTTTCCTAACCATTTTGTTTTCTTGCATCCATTCTGACCTGAAAGTGTGCTGCCTCTGCAGATGAAGATTCTAACTTCTTTGCAACATAATAGATGGTTTTCAGATGATGAAGACCTGAATCATCCCTTTGTAATCTGGTGATGATCTTCTAGGATAGGTAGGTTAGTCCTCAGAAAATAGTCATAGAGCTCCTCAGCTTGTCCATCCTTGGGTTTTCCCAGGATTTTCTTTTCAATGGCTCCCTTTTCTTCATATTATACTTGACTATGTACTAAGATCATTCCACTTCTTCCATCTCTGGACCATAAGTTCCTTGAGATTTGGCGCTATTTCATTTTATTGTCCCTAAGCCATTCATGTCCTTGCATGTGCTTAATAAAGTTTAGATGAGCTAAATTAAAGGGTGCCACCAAGTCCACCACCAAAGTCTTTTCAGTGCAGTAATATGTGCCAGACTTTGCATTCAACCAACCACTTTTGAGAAGCCAAAGTCAAATATATATTTGAAAACATCTTTCCAAGATAGCTTCTTATCACATTTACTTGACATTTAGGCCTTGAGATTTGAAATAAATAAGCATTTTTTGTTGATTATGCAAGGGAGGATGACAGCAATGAAAGTGAGTTTTTTTTAAAGAGAGGAAAAATTAAAAGTACGAGAGAATCTTCAAAAACTAACACCAACTCCTTTTTCCTTAGGGTATTTTCATCGTTTTCATTTGACTACTTCTGTTCTGCCTGCCCTAAACAAATTTTCTATAGGTAGAAGTTCATTGCAGAGGGGCAACTTTATGTCTAAAATAAGAAGTATTTCCTGACAATGAGAGATACCAATAAGTGATGTGGACCACCTTAAGAACTAGGACATTCCCCCTCACTTAAATTGTTCAAGGAAAGGATGGGAGATCACTTGGTCTATGAAAGAGAATCAGATTCTTGTTCAGGAATGAGTTGGACTGATTAGTTCTTGGGGTCTCCCAAATGCAAAATGTTTCTTTGATTACAATCTTAGCTGTACATGTCATGGTTTCATTTAAAAAAATCCTCAAATTCAAAAGAATATTAAAATAGCTCAACAACCAAAAAGAAGAGAAACAAACCATTCTTTCATCTTGAAAATTTCCCTGCAGTGATTTCTACCTTTGTCTACTGTCTCTCTGATCTTCCAATCTACTCTACCTTTATATCTGCCAAACTCTCTTGTTCTTCTTTGGGTCTCAGTCATTTATGATCTCCAAGAACATGACTTACCCTTCCAAGCTCTATTCTCAGTAATGTCCTCTCTGCTCTTGTACCGCCTGTGAAACTCTTCATTTTTTTTTTTCATTATTACTCTGAAGAAAAGCAATATTCTTTTGTTAGGAGACAAGAGAAGGTTTCCCCAAGCTGTGTTCATTTACATGCAAATCTCTTTCAATGGCTCTAGGCTGGTGAAATCTGCCTGGCTGCCAACTAGAGTGATGGGACCCAAATGGAGATCAGGGCCCAAGGGCCCTACTAATCTTGATGTTGGACTTCCAAATCCCTTTCTTCCTGCTGTGATGCCAAAGAAGTTGCAATTGGTAATCAGTGTATAAACTCTAACTCTGTTTTGTATGGTGAGCAGGGTGATTTCTGCAAAGGGCCCCATTAAAATGATATCAAAAGTGATGTTTTTTTATCTCCTATAGGATTCCAAGGAAGAAATTTGCCATTTCTATCAGAAAAAATGTTATCTGAACTTGTTAGCACTGTGACAGGATGTACTGTTTATGAGTTTCTCTTTTTATCTGAGAGTGGGTGCGTAATAAATGGGGTTTCTTTTGACTGACTGTTAGAAAGATTTTATGTGATGAAGTGAATACATGAGTGAATGAATGAAAATCATTATCAAACACTTTATCTATGCAAAGGTCTATGCTAAATACTAATAAAAGGAAAGTCCAATTAAAGAGGAAGGTGTGGCAAAAGTCCCATGCCAAGTTGGCTATTTCATTTGTCCTTTGGAATTCTGTTTAGACCTTCTGACATACCAGCTGGCATGACTAGCTACCTCTTTTCTCCCCCTTCTCCCCACCTCCCACCAACCAAGTCCACCTTTCTGGCTTGCTACTGTCATTACAACTCCTTATAATAACAGTTGGCCTCATTTTCTGTCCCTCTAGGCTGGACAGCTTGCACTGCTCCTTGTAGCATATGGATACCCCTACCATTAAGGAAAAGTGCCTGTTCCTCCTGTCTTGATGTTCCTACCATTAATCCTAATAACTCTGCCTTTTAAGGAATTGTTTTTACTAATGAGGACAACTCTGAATATTGTTTTATCTTTTTATTAAAAAGTTAACGGGTTTCTGAAACTACTAGTTCATGACTGTTGGGTGAAATAAAAAAGAGAACAATTAGGTATAAAGAGTTTGTATCAAAAGAGTAGTATCAAAGCAAGGCCAATTTGTTACATTTCTTCCATTAAGTCATTCAAGTATCACCTCCTTCAAAGAACTTTCTAGATTTATTACTCCCAATAGTAAGGTAGTATAGTGGATAGAATGCTGGGTTTATAATCAGGAAGGCTCAGTTCCCTTAGTTCAAATCTCAGAAATATACTAGCTGTGTGATCTCGGATGAGTCATTGAACTCTACTTGTCTCAGTTTCCTCATCTGTAAAATAATATGGAGAAGGAAATGCCAAACCTCTCCATTATCTTTGCTCAGAAAACCCCAAAATGAGTTTTGTGGAGTTGGACATATGTGAAGAACAATAATGACAGCAGCAATATACTCATCTTTCATGACTTTGAGTTCTCAATAGTAAAACACTAAGATAGAGGGGAAAGATTTCAAAGTTCGTGGCCAGGGACTACTTGACTCTCATGAGCCTTAGTTTCCTCGTATATAAAAATGGTAATGGGGAAGTCAGGTGGTATATTGCTAGACCATTGAACTTGGAATCGAACTGCAACATCAGACACTAGTTGTGTGATGGAGTAAATCACTTAGTTTCTGTCATTCTCAGTTTCCTCATCTGTAAACTGGGCACGATGATAACAACTGCCTCTCAGGGTTGTGAGGAGTGGATAAGGAATAGACAAACTGTGTATATACTATTTACCCAGCAGTGGACACACTTCTGATTTCCTAATGAGCTTGTTCCTTTATCAAGGCTAATTTGTCAATTCAATTAATGACATTAAATCTGACTTGTAAACAGCAAGAGCACAAGAATCTTACTGAGGGTTGGCTAGGAGGAGCAATGGATAGAGCACTGGCCCTGGAATCAGGAGTCCTTGAGTTCAAATTCAGCCTCAGACACTTAATAATTTACCTAGCTGTGTGGCCTTGGGAAAGCCACTAAACCCCATTTGCCTTGTAAAAACCTAAAAAAAAAGAAAAAAGAATCTTACTGAATCAGAGATGCTTGTAGAAAATACAGGATTTCTAGAATTCATTCAGATTAAATATCAAAAGCATTTCCATTCATTAGTTAACATCAATGGAGCCCATGCTCTCAATTTAAAGAAACACATGATTATTCTTGACATTGTAATTATTTGGTATTTATTAAGTCCTTATTCTGTGTTGACTACCATGCTAAGTCCTGGTATGTAAAACATAAAAGGGAAGTTGCTACAGGTCCTTGTTAAGGAGCTTGCATTCCAATGGAGGCAGATAATACATGCAGGGAATGGAGCATAGCTATGGTGGTATTGATTTTATTACTGGAAAAATCTCTGAGTTCACAGATTTTCTAATTATTCTTCCTTCCTATGAAAATTCACTGCTTCGCAGTCTCTATTTTTGAAAGCGTGTTTCATTCTAGGCTCATATTTCACAAAGTATACCAGCGATTGCTAATATTGATCTTTTCTCTTTAAAGTTTTCTATGTGTTTTATACATGCTATCTAATTTGATCCTCATAATAACCCTGTGGAAAATATAGTTCTGGGATAATTATCCTCATTTTACAGATGAGAGAACTAAGGATCCAAGAAATTATGTGACTCTGTCTCCCAACTCTATGCCTTTTAATTGGGCCCATTCCTCGAATGTTCTCCTTTCTAATCTCTGACTCCTGAGTTTCCTGCTTCCTTCAAGATATAGTCCATATCTCCCTTCTGTTAAGAATCCTTTCCTTCATCGTCCTCTTCCATCTCCTCTTCTCCTTCTCCTTCAAAGATTGCCTCCAATTTAAAGCTAGATTAAATCCCTGAGTTTGGAATCATGAAGACATCTTAGTGAGTTCAAATCTGGCTTCAGACTCATTAGCTGTGTGATCCTGGGCAAGTCACTTAGCCTTATTTACCTCAGTTTCTCATCTGTGTGATCAGCTGAAGAAGGAACTGTCAGGATTTCCAATTGTTGCTGTTTGTCTTTCATATTATTTTTTCTTTTTTTGCAAGGCAATGGGGTTAATGACTTGCTCAAGGTCACGCAGCTAGGTAATTATTAAGTGTCTGAGGCTGGATTTGAACTCAGGTCCTCCTGACTCCAGGGCTGGTGCTCTATTCACTGTGCCACCTAACAACCCCTTGTCCTTCACTCTTAAAGAGGAACATGATATCAGGGAATTGATGTCCAAGTAAATTGTATATAAGTGAGGCAGTGTTGTGCAAAGTCACCATCAGCCTCACTCTCTCCTCTGGAACCATCTGGGTCTAATGGTCAGATATATATTGGAAGGACTGGAGTGGGCCTTGGATGCAATGGGAAACCTTGGCCTTTTTAAGTTATTGTCTTTATTAGATTTCTGTTTGACTGAGGCAATACCCATTCAGTGATTAAGGCTTGATATCTCCCTAGTATCTTTGCTAAGAAAATTCTAAAATGCAATCATGAAGAGTACAATAAAACTGAACTACACCTACTATAAGTGTGTGTGTGTGTGTGTGTGTGTGTGTGTGTGTTAGAATGTAAGTTCCCTGAGGACAGGGACTTTTTTTTTCTTTCTTTATGTACTCACCTAGGATAGCACCTTCATTGACTTGCCTATGATCATAGACATGGATAAGTATGTAGGGTGTATTGAAACCTAGGGTGATTGCTCCAAGCCTTGAGGGCTCTGTATAATAAAACATTGTCTGAATTACAATATTAACATTACCCCAATGATATTCAAATAAGTTTTCCCTTAATTTGACTTACTTTTGGAACCCTGTTCCTATAATGGATTCTCATAAGAAAACGTTTTTGGACTATCTGTTACGTGTATTGGGTTGTCCATAGTACACAAGAATCATTCAGAGATCCATTCACTAAGAAGAGACACGATGGCTAATGCCAATTGTCTCATGTACCAGTCAGAATTGCAAAACGGTGACTGTGCACATTGACTCAGTGAGTCCACTAGGGCAGAGCCAGACAGATCATTGGTGACCTGTAAATATGAATAGGATCAAAATGAACCCTATCCAAGAAAGCGAAATTCCTATCCAATGAGCCCTTCCTTTTGCCATAACATCACAGCAATGTCAGCAAACCTGAAATGCGATTGCTTGACAACAAACCATTTTAAAGTAAGAATTACATTTTGCAGTATTTTTGTTATTAAAATCCCCTTCTTCAAATGTTCTCAATTCTGTAATTCTGTTCCATGCCTCAGTGGTTTTGTTTTAAATTATAAACAGTGGAATTTTCCTGAAAGGTAGAAATTAACCTGCTGATACTTCGGGTGTCTCTGTTTCTCCCTCCTCCCTTCTCCTGCCCATGTTCCCACCACACACACTTCCTGCTGCTCTAGAAGATAAATGGAAAATGCAATTTGAAAGGCCAATCCAGCAGAAAATGAACCTAGAGTTAGTTTTCTTGGGCTGCAATCTTTGGCTGGCTTATCATACGTGTGTGTGTGTGTGTGTGTGTGTGTGTGTGTGTGTGTGTGTGTGTGGTTGGGGGGGCAAAGAGAGAGAGAGAGAGAGAGAGAATGGAAGCAGCTTTAATTTCATAGACAAGCCTTAGAGATTTGTCCAAATTTCAGAGGTTAAATTTCTTGCCCAGGGGTTCTAAGTTGTTCTTGTGGTTCAGTCATATCTAACTCTCCATAGCCCCAGTTGAGGTTTCCTTGACAAAGATACTGGAATGGCTTGGTATTTCTTTCTCCAGATCACTTTACAACTGAGGAAATTGAGGCAAATAGGATTAAGTGATTTGACCAGGTTCTGAGGCCAGATTTAAATTCAGGAAGATGAGCCTTCCTGCCTCCAGGCCTGGCCTTTATCCATTGAAGCATCTCGCTGCCCTAGGTAAAATCTGCTTCAGTATTCAGCTCAAGCAGCCACCATTCTGAGGAGTCATTTTCTCATTCCCTCAGTTATTAGTAGTATTTTATCACATAACCAGATTCCATTGTCCTTTTTAGCTCTCTTTTACTAGATTTATGACTTTTTCAGCACAGGGAGGATCTGGTGAGGAATTGTCTTTGTTCTGGCTTGATTTATTTGAGTTTATGTTACTCCTCTTCAGTAGAATGTAAGCCCCTCAAGGACTGAATTGTTACAGTTTTTCAATGTATAAAAGAGTAGAAAGTGAATAAATATTTGTCAGATTTAGTTCGGTGGAATCCAACCCTCTTATTTTGCAAAGAGGTAAACTGAGGCTCAGAGGGGACATGATTTCCCTTGGGTCACACAGAACTTAGGTGGCAGAACTAAATGTCAAAACCAGTTCTTCTAATTCTACTTCTTGTGTTGTTTATATCACATAACCCTGCCTGCATATAAAATGAGATTCAAAGAGAAGTGCTAGCACACAGTAAGCATTTAATAAATCCCTATTCCCTTCCCCTTCTTAAGTAGCTTTGGACAGGATTCCAGAGAACTGAATGATCTATGCTACCTATGATTGTCAGTTTTAGTTCGGTGGGATCATCTATGATCTATGCTACCAAGAGTTCATATATTTTCTATCAGTGTGATCCGGGGCAAGTCACTTAACCTCTGTCTGCCTCAGTTTCCTCAATCATATAAGGAGGATCACCCTATGTCTCTGGTTCATTTTGAAACTCAAATGAGATAATATCTGTAAAATTTGCTTGGCATAATGTCTGCCACATAGTAGGCATTAATAAATGCTTGCTCTTCCTTCCATCCTTATAGAGGTGATAGACTGTAGAGACAGACTTTTTAAGGACATGGACAACGTGGGAATTTGTTTTGCTTGGCTATGCTCATTGGTGATGGGGATTTTCCCCCTCAGATTTGAGAAGGGTTG
Source organism: Macrotis lagotis (assembly GCF_037893015.1). Classification (NCBI taxonomy): domain Eukaryota; kingdom Metazoa; phylum Chordata; class Mammalia; order Peramelemorphia; family Peramelidae; genus Macrotis; species Macrotis lagotis. The sequence goes on along the minus strand of NC_133661.1, from coordinate 29,041,714 downwards.
GAGAGAAATATTTGTTGATTGAAAAAGAAAAGAAGATAAAAACCAAAAGTAAACGAAAAATTCTCTTCTATTCAATTCCATTTTTGTAACTACATAATAATTACAAATCACCCTGGCCCTTTGCTCTTATTCCCCTATTTCTCTCCCTTCTAAGGCTTTGGTCTTTTGCTTACTTGACCCTCTTAGAGTTTCTCTCTCTTTCTCACTTTAGGATTCAATGCTTTTCTGTTCTGTCTTGCTGTGTGGTTGTCCTTCTTTGAGCCTAAAGGCTTCTAGGTGGTTCCCCTGAGGACTGGCCCTGCACACACTAGGAGCTAATGAATGCTGATTGGGTTGAATTGAATTGGGAAAGTAGCTACATTAGATCTGAGACTGAGTCTGGGAACAAGTCTTTCTAGGCCTTTGTTTCCTTCTTGGGATTTTTCCCTCAGCCTCCAAAGCAGGCATTTTTTAAAAATGTACAACATGTGCTCATAAATCAACCCTGCATATAGATCTGCAGGAAAATAAAATATGACTAGCTGAGCATCAGGGAAACTAAACTGGGAATGCAAATTTTGTCTCTGAGTCTCATAAATATGGATGATGCTTTGTCTGCCAGGATGTTAGGAATGATCTGTGGCCTTAAAATTTATAGTCTTGCCTCTAGAGGGGTTTGGTTAGGGACTTTTTAGCTAGAGGACCCTAATTTTGGAAGTTCTCAATGAGAGATTCCTGTCCATTGTGTCAGATGATCAAGGTGGTACCTTATGGCCTGGGATCCTAACAGTTTGAGTTTTATTTTGTCTGAACTCCCAATTGTCCCTTCATCTCCCTCCCCACCCCCCACTGCCCTCCCTCCCATCCCATTCTTGTATTACTGTGGTTCTTTTTAATGATTTGTGACCATTTAGTTTTTTTTTCCTAGATCCTCTGGACCCTGAGGCTATAACTGACCTAGCCATCAAAAAGGCTTAAAACCTTCGAATTCTTGATGTCTCTCCACTGTGGTTCCCACAACTTTTGCCACCCCAATCTATTTCCAACCCAAAAGAAATTAGGACTTGACTCAGTTTCTCCAACCTTCTCCAGCCCCACCTTCTATCCCCCTAGGTGAGCCTTTTGCTTCAGCAGAGGACCTAGTTATCAAACTGCTTCCTCTTATCTTTCTTCCCCCACCCCTCAAAAAGATTAATTCTCCACATCCTCTGGTAGGGACAGTTCTGTTTGTTTTTCTATTTTTTTTTCAAGATAATGGGATTAAGTGGCTTGCCCAAGGTCACTCAGCTAGGTAATTATTAAGTGTCTGAGGTTAGATTTGAATTCAGGTCCTCCTGACTTCAGGGCCTGTGCTCTGTCTACTATGCCTTCTAGCTGCCCCTAACTGTTTGCTTTTCTGTAGATAAATATTACCGTGCTCATCAAAGTTTATCCACTGGCCAAAAAAAGTCTGCATGATATGCTTCAAGTTTAATCTGAATTATTAAAATGTTCTCTATTGTCACTCAAATTTAGGCAGTCAACAAAAATATGAATCAAATCCTGATTTGTCATATTTGACAATTTCTGAAATGTAATGTTTTACTAAAGTATGACAATTTTTGTGGTCAACTATGGTACATTCCAGATGACATGTGTCTATATACTCAGATATGTAAACAATGGTGTATGCACATACAAGTCAACCGTGGTAAGCTATAGGTGGCAACAGAATTGATTGTGTGTATAATGCATATAATGTATACATGCATGTGTGTATAGAAGATATATGATCCATACACATATATAAACATGCATGTGTAAGAGTGGTAATGTGACATCTATCTATATATGTGCATATATATGGATATATAAAAATATAAACATATATATATATATATAGATATATATATAGATATAGATATATGGAGAGAGAGAGAGAGAGAGAGAGAGAGAGAGAGAGAGAGAGAGAGAGAACTTCTAGGTCCAAAGCCGGGGTTCCTTCAATTGGATCACCCCTTCCTCCAAGATCCACTTGAGCCGGGATCCTTACTGTTAACTTAGGAAGCAACGGGGTGCAGTGGACCACTGGAGTCTAGCCTTGGAATCAGTTTGTCCTGGCCTCAGATTTGACCACTGCCATTCACAGCTGCCAAGCTGTGGGACCATGGCCAAGTGATGAGACATCGCAGAACCTCAGCCATCAGATGCTGACTGCAGTGCCTGCGGCCTGTGTTTCACACAAGGGCCTTGAGGCTGAGATCATATCCCCAGAGCAGGCTGCAGTCGTGCTGGTGCCATATAACTTGTGATTTATTATAACTTCAATTCCTGAAATATCTTAAGTGCCACCAGGTCCCCTCCCTTCACATAGAGGTTTTCTGTCTTTTCTTCCTTTTTCCTGTTGTAATATGTGAGTGTGATGGATCATACATTTGCCATATTGTAAGGGGGCCTGCTTAGTCGATAGGTCACAGGGACAGAGATTCAGAGTTGGATGGGGCCTGAGATGAGTCCCAACTCTGTCATTTTTTAGATGAGGAAAATGAGTCACAAAGAGAAAAAGTGATTCAATTAGGGTTACATGATCAGTAAATGTCTGAGGGCGATTTGCACCTTGCTTTTCCTGGCTCCAAGTCCAGGCAGCTCCTGACAATACCAGCTGTAGCCTGGCCTCCTTTGAACAGTGATGAATTCTGAGGAGTATAGATCAGATTGGTGGTGGGGTTGGGGGTGTCCTCACAAACCCAATAGATTGTAAACTCCTTAAGGACATGCTGTACTTTTTAAAAAATTTCTTTTATTATATCCTTGACCTTTGGCATCCTTCTTGATACATAATAAATACTTAATCAGGACAGCTAGGTGGCACAGTAGATAGAGTCAGGAAGACTCATCTTCATGAATTCAAATTCAACCTCAGACACTTAATAGTTCTGTCAACCTGGGCAAGTCATTTTACTCTCTTTGCCTCTGTTTCCTTATATATAAAATGACTTGGAGAAGGGAATGGCAAAACACTCCAATATCTTTGCCACCAAAACCCCAGATGAGATCACAAAGAGTTGAAGGTGACTGAATAACAAGCAATGATTGATAAATTTGATTGATTGATTGATTGGTCATTAATTTAGAATCTCAAGCTTCCTTCAACTCTCTGCTGTAGGATCACTTCCTCCAGGAATTCCACCCTAATCCTCTATTTGCTTTGCCCTCCCCTGAAATTCCTTTGAATCAAATTTATAAATATATCATACACATGTGCATGTGTGTGATGTGTATCTTCTATTTCTTTCCAAAAGAAGGACCAGGACCAATTTTGTTCAAATTCTTGTATATGCCTAGCATAGTGGGTGATCCACAGGAAACACTTAAATGCTTATTAGCTGGGGGAAAAATGAATCTTTGCTTATATCCTTAATCAGCTGGGAAGGAATCATTAGAATAAAGTTGTAAATAGGTATCCTAGCAAACATTCCAAGGGAGCAGGTACTTTGTAAAAGACCTAAATTTGGAATCAATCTGCTTCTGAATCCTTCTGCTTATTAGAGAATGTAAACTTCCTGAGGACAGGGATATTTTCCCTTTATTTCCCCAGATGCTCCCATAGTTCTTTTTACATCTTTCAGTTATGTCTAACTCTATGTGATCCCATTGAGTATTTATTTATTTTTGGCAAAGATACTTGAGTGGTTTGCATTTCCTTCTCCAGTTCATTTATTTATTTTTTTATTTTGGGTTTTTTTTTTTTTGCAAGACACTGGGGTTAAGTGGCTTGCCCAAGGCCACACAGCTAGACAATTATTAAGTGTCTGAGGCTGGATTTGAATTCAGGTCCTCCAGACTCCAGGAACAGTGCTCTATCCACTGCTCCACCTAACTGTCATGCAGTTCATTTTTATAGATAAGGTAACTGAGGCAAATGTGATTAAGTGATTCGCCCATTGTTACCTAAATAGTAAGTGCCTGAGACCAGATTTGAACTCAGGGAGAGGAGTCTTTCTGATTTCAGCTCTAGAACTCAATGCTTTATATGTCCACTTAGTGGTCTTACCATAGTACCTGGAACTAGGGAGCCAAATAGACTATTTGATATTAGATTCTGGAAGAAAAATTCAAAATGCTCTAGTTGCCATTTAAAGCCCTTTGCCACCTGACTCCTTGGCTTCCCAGTCTTCGAGTCTTCTCAAGCTATCCTCCTGTCTCTTAGGACTCTTCATCCCCAGACTGTTTGATTCGCTTTCTCGAGCTTTCTCTTTCCTTACTTCTGCCACCTGAGGACAGTTCTCATTCCATCTTCTGCTGGAGGCCTTTCATGGTCTCCTTCTCTTTGATATCATTTTCTTCTATTCTATAAATATCTTGTAGCTACATAGGTGTTTACATATAGTCTCAAATTAGAATGGAAGTTTCTTGAGAGCAGGGCTGAATTTTCCTTTCTTATTTTTTATTCATTATTTTGTTTTTTTGGTCTCAGCACTTATTACTGATACTTATGTTCTACACCAATGCTTGTTGACTGACTAACTGATGTATTAATCACTTCCCTAATGCTTATTAAGTTGTACAACATCTTGGACAGGTCACATCACCCCTCTCCCTATGTCTCAGTTTCCTCATTTGTAAAAGGAGGGGAGTTGAATAAGATGATCTCTAAAGGTCTTCCATTCCAACACATATTCCCAGAATCCTTTAAGATGTTCCTTCATATTCAAGAATAGTTTAGACCCAAGAATGCATTGAGTCTCTTGCAATTATTATTCAGGGTCTTATAAAGAAAAGTTTATAGGTTCTGCCAGCTTCATACATATCCTGAAAGGCAGCCAGATTGCTGCAGAATATGGTGGGGAGGGGAGCAACCGGTTTCCAGTGTCAGCCACAGGTGTTGGATTTGACTGTTAAATTCTACAAGTCCTTAAGAAGGGAAAAAAAGGAGAAAGAGGTTTATATAAAATGGAGAAAAAAGAAAATTGCCTTGCGGATGTAAAGGGCCATCTGCTTCAGGATCTGTTCTGGGCTCTACACCTTTCATGAAAGGGATGGATGATTGAAGACTCTGATTTTGCTGGTGAATTAGAAAAAAAATAACGCTCTTCCTGAGTTGCTTATGGTGCAATTTAAAAATAGATGACTGAATTTGGGAGTCAGGTTTTAGTTGTATTTGTCTAGGGTGCTCCATTCAGGAAGAAGGATGGAGCACTCAAGACCATTCCTATTGAGCATGGCTCATCATGGACCTTCCCCAGGTTGGAAGCCCATCACCTATGCTTAAAGAGGTCAAGCCACCCTTTTTTCTTTTGGACATGTTTCATTTTCTTGCCAGGTCCCAAGGAAGTCTTGATAATTTCTTGATCAGAAACCTTTATCATCAGAATCTGGTTTCTTATATATATCAGAGGAATGATAAGTTCTGATTTTTATATCACTTTAAGGTTTGTGAAGATTTGGCTCTCAAAGCAGTGTTGATTAGCTTATTTCCATTTTATAGAATTGGATACTGAGATCCATGAAGCAACTAATGTGAGAGCTGAAATTTGAACCCTTGGGTTATAGGATTCCAGATTAGAAGCGATCTTAGAAATGATGGCATCTAGCCTCTTTATTTATAAAGAGAGAAGAGGCTCAGAAATCCATCATTTGCCCAAGTCACACCAATAGGAAGCATTATAGCCACTATTGGAACACAGAGAGTACTGAGTCCCAGGACCAGCTCTTTTCACTACATCAGAATTTTATTTTATTTTTTAAAATTTTTTAGTTTTTTTTTTTTTTTAGTTTTTGCAAGGCAGTGAGGTTAAGTGGCTTGCCCAAGGCCACACAGCCAGGTAATACATCAGAATTTTAAAAATGGATAAGGGTGATCCCTTGCCTACCTGGTTAACTTGAAGTTTGTCTTTGGTATCCTTTGACCCTTTTCTGTCCCTTCTCCATCCCCACCTTAGGATGATTTTTTTGGTAAAATCTACATTTCAGATCATGGACGTAATACTGGAGTGTGACCTTTAGAGGCTTTCTTGGATGAAAGAAGGAATCTGAGACCAGGAAACTTAAATGAATTGTCCCAGGTCATACTGAGTCATTGGCAGAAGCAGGTTTCGATTTTAGGTCGACTGACTCCACATTCAGCATTCTTTCTACTGTTTTATTGTTATTGTTCAGTCATTTTTAAGTCATGGCTGATTCTATTTGGGGTTTTCTTGGCAGAGATACTGGAGTGGTTTGATATTTCTTTGTCCAGTTCATTTGACAGATGAGGAAACTGAGGCAAACAGGGGCCAGTGACTTGACATGGGTCAAACAACTAATAAATGTCAGAAGCTTGATTTGAATTTAAGATGAGTCTTCCTCACTCCAGAGTTGGTACTCTATCCACAGTACTACCAAGCTGGCTCCTCTTTCTCCTATATTCAGATGAATTCTAGGTCAGTATACATTAAAATAAAAGATGAACTCTTCTACTCATATTTACAACATAATCCTTCTTTCTTTTGGAATAAAAAGTTCTGCACCCATTCAAAAAGATTCCAAGTAGGAGTAGACTTAAGATGAATGTTGTTCTGTGAGCCAGAGGCAGCCATCTATTCTGCCTATGGACTCACACTAGTCTCCATAAATCTGGAAGATCCTAGATCTCTCACAAAGCTTAAGCTGCTAGAAAGATATTAGAAATGATGTTCTCCCACCCCCTCTGTTTTATAAATAACAGTTAAAAAAACAGTTAAAGAGTTAACAGATTGACCCATGTCACACAGCTTCCTAGTAAGATTCAACTGGAATGTCTAAACATTTTTAAATTTTTTATGTAGCTCTATTTCTTTTTTTAATTAATATTTTATTTGATTTTCCCAATTACATGTTATGGTAGTTTTTCAACATCCTATCCATGTGCAAATTTATAAGCTACACATTTTTCTATTACCCTCCCTTCCCTCCTCCCTCCCCTTGGCAGTGAACAGTCTCATATAAGTTGGACATATATAATTGTTAAACAATTTTTTTTAGGAATTTGAAATTGCCCCAAGCTGTATCATGTCTGAAAATCAAAATAGCAGGTGCACCCTGCTCCCTTCCAACATGGTCAGTTATACCAAATAATGGAGCCAGGACACCAAGTTAGTTATACCTGACTCCAAAGGCCATTTCTCCAGATGGCATCTCATCTGGTGTCCCTTGGCTTGAATTATACAAGTCCTACCCAACAGCTCTGCTGAAAACAATCATACCATTAGAAATGCCAAATGTATCCCTGAACACCTAAAGGGGAAGGAGTAATTATCCCCCTTACTCTCTTAGTGTTCTCTTAGTGCTTAGTGAGAGTGAGGAGCTGAAGGTTTTAGAAATAAGCTTGTGAAATATTCTCTGACAGTCTTGTCTGCCATCTAAGTGAATTCTTTCCTCCAACTACTTTGGGATTAAATGGTAGAAAACTTTGCATTTTTCCTAGGTCACAGCTTTAACTCCCTACATATGTGTGACTGTGAGATAGGCAAGATGTCACTTGGAAAAGGGGATCAGACAAATTCAGGGGACATATCTGGAGGGTTTGGTATTAGAGGAAAAAGTCCTAACAGAGAGAGCTGTCTACAGGTAAAAGTGGGTTTCCCCTTCAATGGCAGCAAAAGCTGGATGACCAAGTATATGTTTGGTTCACTTCTCATGTATGTTGCCTCTCAGGTCCCACACAGCTCTGTCACCCAAAGATGCTGTAAGAGATGAAAATCTTAAGATTTTAGGTATTGTACTTTTTTAATTGGTTATTGGGATTTTGAGAAATCTAGAATCAATGAAAGAATAATGGAGTAATTGGAATCAGCATATCAGAATAATAGATACATGTAGAGATTTAGGCAAATGTTGGACAGATAATAGATAGATGATATATAGTTAATAAATAGTTGCTATAGATCTGACAGGTAGATAGATGATAGGCATGCTGGATGATAGTTATTTAGGTATCTAAGATGATAGATGGATAGATCAAGGTTTTATTAAGTGGCTACTATATGTCAGTGTTCTGGGGATATGAATTTAAGTAAGATAATCTCTACCCTCAGGGACCTGATAGTCTCATTGAAAAGATACCTCATAATGGGGAGCTAGTAGGGAAGTGGTCCAAAGAGGCACTTACTTGAAGTAAGGCTGTGGATGAGGAGCTAAAACAGAAGAGAGAGTAAGCTGAGCCAAGAGTGATATGAGTATGGCTGAGGGTCCTCCTGAAATGGTGATCAGAGTGAAGGACTCACCCATCAGGGGACCAAGCCTCTTGGGCTCTTGATTCTCCATAGAGAGAAAGCTGATACTGAGGAAGATAAAAAGTCAGAAGAATAAATCTAGCTGGGAAAAACTTATAATTTTAAGTCAGAATCATAAAAATCACGAAAAAGACCTCAGAAAACATTCAATATAGTCCCGTTGCTTTTGAGGTGAAGAAACTAATGGTGAACATGATTGGGACTTGCCTGAGGTTATAACAGTAAAAAAGATGAGACTTGAGGAAACTCTCCTACCTCCTTATGGTTTCAATTTGCTTATCTATAAATGAAGGAATTTAATTATGAAATATACAAAGTCCCTTCTCTTCCCAAATCTACTGTTGATATACTCACAACAAAGCTAAGGGTTGAACTATTAGTCTTCTGACTGCCTGGTGTACTTTTCACCTTACCAACAAAATAGAATGAACCTGACCAGTCATCTTGTCTAGTCTACACCTTCCCCAGAATCCCTTCTACAATAAGTCCACCATGTGGTTTTCCAACTTTGCCTGGAAGGCCTCTTGAGGCAAAGTGTCCACCAACACTTTGGATCTCATGGAGAATATCGATGATACTTTCTAGTGCAGCTCACAAAATTGGTGCTAATGCAAAACAGAAGAGTAATAGGTAACTTCACATCATTATAGTGTTCCAATATACAATACTGCTTTTTATTAGAAAGGCTTTTTCTTGTTCAAGGGTAACATCTTCCTTTCTGGGCTTCTGTATTTACTCTGAGAGAGAGAGAGAGGTATGTGTATATAAATGGGAAAATAATCCATCCCTGCATTCTTTGACATTTAGAAAATCCCTTTAAGAAGTCGTTTCTATTGGAGAAATATCATTGCTTTGTATATTTGAGACTAAAAAGGAATCTTAGAGATGCTCTGATCTCTTATTGGAGATGAGTTCCCATTACTCATCATATGAGAAAATGAGGTTTTATTTATTTTTTCTAAACCACAGAACTGTTCATTCTCTTTCCAGCAGGCCTCTTTCCTCAAGCCCCAGTTACCAAGTTGTCCATAGACAGTAGTGATACTCATTCACTCAACCAGAATTTATTAGGCGCCTACAATAGATGCAAAACTCTAAGATGTTGGGACTACAAAGGATATTCTGAAAAAACATTCCCTACCCTCAAGGAGTTGTCATCCTAGTGGTATATAAGTAAATATGGCATTAAATTTTATATGTTAACAACCTTTACAGCCTTCAAAGCATTGAGGCAACTAGGAGGAACTTTGGATAGAGTGCTGGCCTGGAGCCACAAAGACCTGAGTTCAAATCTAGGGTAAGACACTTACTATTTGTATGTCCCTGGGTAAATCACACAGTGGGGATAACAACAGCACCTAACTGGTGGGGTTGTTCTTTATTTACTTGAAGATTTAATGATATGAGGAATGGATGAGATAATAAAAGGTATTTAGCATTGTACCTAACACGTTAGAATGGGTATATGTAATATGTGTGTATATCTATCTATATGTCTGTCTGTCATTCTATCCATATATCCATATATTGTTTATTTCCTTGTTCTTTCCTTCCATTTCCAAACATGTGATGTCAACTGTACCAGAACTCCGGCGTCCTTTGACATCTCTGGAATTATGGCAAATATGGAGGCAAATGGGGCTATTTAGAAAATTCATCAATTTGTACTTGTAAGACTTGGATCCCCATCCTGGTTTTGACTCTTAATATTTGTGGGTGACCTTGGGTTAGTCATTTCCTTTCTTTGGGTCTCTATAGGATGACTTGTTATCAGGATACATATTAAAAGTAAGTATGTGACTAGATAGGAGGCTACCAAAGATCTTGCCCTCTGGGTTTAAATTTTCTTCTTTTTCAGATTAATTTGTTTTTTTTGGTGGATACAAAACATTGTTGAATGCTTAAAAAAACAAATCATCATGGACCAACCCATATCTTTTCTGTAGGGTTTCTTTGGCAGAGTCCCACACGATGTATTTTGTTTCAAAGTATTCCAACTTAAGTAAAATAATCTCTACCCTCAGGGAGCTGATAGTCTCATGGAAAAGATACCTCATAATGGGGAGCTAGTTGGAAAGTGGTCCAAAGTGGCACAAAACAGAAGAGAGAGTAAGCTGAGCCAAGAGTGGTGTGATTATGACTGAGGGTCCTCCTGAAATGGTGATCAGAGTGAAGGCTTCAAATTCCAAAGAAAGTCCAAGGGATTTCTAATTCAAAGTTAGAATGAAGATTCTGATAGAAAACTTGTCCTTGGTGAGCAAGAAGCAGAGGGTTGAAAAAAAAAGTTAAGGCTATAGAAACTTGTTATCTGGTCCTGGATGGTATTCTAAAGCACTTGGTTCTTTGGGTTATTATCTTTTTTTTGGAGGAAGAATTGCCTATTAGAGCCAACACTCTGAGAATAGACAGATTCTTCTTATAAAGAACAAAACTGCTAATATTATTTTTTCTTCATTTGATGATAGGGTGTATGAAGGATCTACTTTTCTAAAAGAACCATAACAAATGGGTGTAAAGCTAAAGGAGATATGTCAGAGCCTACTCCCTGTTATGGATGGGAGGTTGTATCTCAGCTGATATCTTTAGCTAAAAGCAGAAACAGAGAAACTCCCTAATGGCATTCCAAATAGAGATGTGGCTGACAGTGACCATTGAATCAGTGAAGCACTGTCAAGTAGAAGTCACTTGAGACTGTCAGACACAAGAGTCCACACATTATATTGACAACACTCATGGACAATGCACGCCTCAGGAGACTCTGGACTTATCCATCAGAATCATCAGTAGCTAAATGTCTGTATGGAATGGTATGAGCAGATTCCTGTGTTAGGGGCAAGGGAGGGAGCTGAAGGCAGCAAGATACAATGGAAAAAGAACCGGACTTGAATTCAAATAATCTGGGTTTAAATATTGGCTCTGACACTTATTCCTGTGTAACCATGGTCATGTCACTTCTTTCTTTAGGAGTACATTTCCTCATATTTCAAATAATGTTAACTAGCTTTAACAGTCAAGTTTCCTTCTAGCCATAAATCTATGATTCCAAGACTTTTAAGTCTTTCTTAATTGAGATTCTCTGATTTTACCAAAGAACAGGAATGAGGCTGAATAGGATTTCTTAATTTATTTACTTGAAGATTTAACAAAACTTCCCATCTGTCTCAATAAACACTTATGGCCTTTTCATACACTTGTTTCCCCTCTGCAATCTAGCAACATTTTGATTATTGGGAAAATAATTTGTGAAAATATTCCTTGAGGGTAGATAGCCATGGTCCCCAAAGGAGTCAGGGAGAGATGGGATCCCTCCCTACTGCCTGCCAGATTGATAGCAAGTGACAGATCTCTACACCTCCTGGAAATCTTCCTTGGCCATGAGTGGGGCACCTGAAATTGTCTTCCTGGGGTGTGGGCAGGCTGGTTCCACGTAACTTGGCAGAGTTGAGCAGCATGCTGAAGTCTTGTGTGCATTGTAGTCACAATTCATGAATGTATAATGATTTGTCCAGAGGAAATAAGAACAGTTGAGTCCTGCCTAATTCCCAACTCAAGTTAGCCAAGCTCAAAAATGTCTCCTCATTCAATTTCAGTCAGTCATAGAATGATCATGGCACTCATCTCACCCAAGTCACTTAAGGGATAGGATTTCTTTTCAAAGGAAAGGTTCATTATTTAATCTAGAGAAGGGAAACTCGAGGAACAACTTCAAATATTTTACCTGAGGCAGGATAACCAACTATTTTCTAACTTTGCTGATAACTAAGCTTGAAGAAGTGGGCTTAAAATGTTGCCAGAGAATTTTAGTTTAGAAGCTAGATAATTTCTCAGAGAGGAAGATAGTAAAATGCAACCTGAGGACATGGATTAGTTGGTGAGTGAAATCTTTGATTATATTTTGAAATATTGCAGGAATGAGAGGCAGGAAGGGAATAATATCCATAATTAAAGGTAAGAATCTCAGCACATAGATAAACTTGGATTCAAGACACTGGGTGAGTCACAAACTTATAGTGTCTGAGAATACTCTCTAAGACTCTAAATTGTAGCTCAGTAATTAATCTGGTAGGAGGTGGAACATGTCTCCTCACCAGTAAGTTCCAGTTGTGGATAAAATCAAATACACACACAAACACACACACACACACACACACACACACACACACACCACAAACACATATTTCACTAGGCAAATATACATTTATTATACAACACACACACACACACACACACACACACACACACACCACAAACACATATTTCACTAGGCAAATATACATTTATTATACAACACACACACACACTATCACACACAAACACACACACACACACACACACACACACATACACACACTACTGCCCTCTTTGAATTAACTTAGATCTTATTTGACTTGGAGGTTCAAGAGTGAATTAAATGAACTTTCAGCTCTTTTTACTCTTCCTCATATATAAGATTCCTTCTCCTATCACCATCACCTTTCACTGTCAGATTTCCATGGGCTCCCTCCTTAATGCTGTCTCTTGGAATCCGTGGTTCCCTTCAATACCTAGCTCAAAACCCATTTTCTACATGAACCTTTTCTTCATCCCTCCCTCTCCTTATTAAATTATCTTCTCTCTCTTTTGTGTCTGTTTTGTATAAGACTACCTACATGGTCACCTCAGAGGAATGTAAGCTCCTTGATGGCAGGGCCTGTTTCACTTTTGTCTTTTAATCTCTGTTGCCTAATGTGCTTAACAGACAATTAACTAATGCTTAATTAATGGAATCTTACCATATAGAAGAAACACAGATGATTCTAGGAGAAGTAGGGAGGGACCTTGTATTCTACATGTGTAAGAGAGGAAAGGGTTCTGGAATGGGGATCAGTGAATATGGGTTCAAATCCCAGATCTTCCCCTTCCCATGTGAGTACACTCATTCAGTTATTTAAACTGTCTACATGATGCATTGCTTCATTTTTAAAATAAGAGAGGAGGTTGGACTAAGGTTCCTTTTATCTTGACATCTTACAGACTTCAGCCTTTCCACCATTAAACTAATTGTTGCTTTAGAACTAGAAGGAATGTCAAAGGCCATCCAGTTCAACATCTTTTTTTGATGAGAAATGGGGGGACATGTAGAGTCAGAGTTTGTCTTCATGTCCTCTGACTTCCAAAACAGTTCTTTCTATTGTATTCTCTGCCTTCAGGGCCACAGAAAGGAAGAGATTTTTAGAGAAAACTTAGACAGAAGATCAGAAATTTTTAAGGAAAAGGGACCTCCTGTAGCATCTAGTTCAGTCTTCACAGATGAGGAAAATGGAGTACAGAGTGGTTTAGGGACAAGCTCAGGGTTATTTTCTTCTAACTCTAAATCCCTTGCTTCATTTTCTACCACTTCAGAAAACTGGATGTTAAAGAATAGGAGTAAGGATTGTTCAGAGTCCTCCAGGAGCAGCAAGAACAGCACCAGGAGAGATTTTAAGCCTTACTTCCCCTCTCCTTATAGAGATGAGGACCTCCCATGATGATTAGGCATTTCCTTTTAGTAGGAACAAATGACATTGACCTACAAATTTGACATTTGACATTCCTGGATTTCCACAAAGTCTCTCTGCTATTGATGGTTTGGATATGATTATTCTTTCCCTTCCTCCTCCTTGCCCTACTTCTTTTGACTTGAGTTGGTGATTTCCTCCATGTAGGAAACTTTAGGGAGGAGCTTATACCAATACACACCTTCCTTTCTATAAAAAGTATAGGTTTCCTGAGATTGCTCCAAATAATCTAATTTACTCTGTGTTCTATTTCGTTTACCTTTATAGCTGCCTGTAATGAAAACGTTATGCCAAAATGCCATGTAAACAATTATCCAATCAAGAATAAAGAAAGGAAAAATATAGTCTTAGTCAGCAGGATCACCCAGTAGTAAAATGACTGGCCCAGTGTCACACAAACAGCATGTGAAAAGATACAACTTGAACCCAAGTCTTCTCTCTGCAAGGTTCCATCAGTGTTACCTATAAAGTTATTTAAGGTATTTATTTTGATATTTATGGACAGACCATGAGAAACTAGACAATGTTCCTGACAGATTTTGTAAAGGTCACATGATTGTGCCATCACGCTCTCAGTTTTCACAAAGTATGAAGGCTCCAGTAGTTTGGAAGAAAATGAATTCAGAATTAGGGAGGTCTTCCCAATGATGTCAAAGGATGTTAGCTGTAGAATAGGCAGGAACCCTTGTCTTCAGGTGTTGACTTTACTAAGATCACAAATGTAGCTAGTGGCCAATTTGAGATTTGAACTTGGGTTCTTTGACTTTGGAATCAATGCTGTTTTTTTCCCCTTTGAAATGATGTGTTAAAAATGTCCAGGGTCACACAGCTAATATGTGTCTGACACTGGATTTGAACTCATCTTCTCCCAATTTCAGGTTTAGTGCTCTCTTCATTGCCCCATCTAGTTGCCCCTGGAGTCAATATTTTGTGCATTGTTTTTTACTTCCCCAAATCATAAGGAGGGAGAGATTGAGGGACTTTTCCATTTGCCTATTTCCACTTCTTTAGAATCAAATAAAAACCATCTTTGAACTGGTATCCACATCCTAGAAGATGGGCTAGGACACCAGATTTAGGAGCTCTGACTAAGGAACACATCCCCAGGTGTCAGTGCTCCCGAAACAACAATTTTATATAACTTTGTCCAGTCTTTATATCTGCTTACCAGTCTAGAAATTATATCTATTTCATATCCCACCCACTCTCTGCTCCCTCTACTCTGTCAGTAGAAGGTTAGTTCCTGGAGGGCAGGAACAATTAAAAACAAATCTTTGTGTATTCAGGGTCTCACACATAGTAACAGCTGGTGTCTACTAAATGATCTTTAATTTGAGTTGAATTTCTGGTGTAACTACTTAGTTCTGACTCTGAGATATTTACTTGTAGTCAGCAGGTTAGAGTTAAAAGGAAAACTGGGAACCATAAGATCATTTAATTTAGTTAGAGTTAGAAGAGTCATTTAGTAAAACTTTCTTTACAGAAAATGAGACCTGGAGGTCAAGTGACTTATCCAGGGTGATGAGACTAGTTCATGAAAGAGATGAGGCTATTGACCATCAGTCATTAACATTATCATTTGCACTGTATCTTACTTCTTCAACAACTTGTCCTCATTTTATCCATATTGGCATAATGGTTGAAACTATAATTAATATCACCTAGTATAACTATTCAATAGAAAATAGTAATTATGAGGTATCTTTTAAAAGTTTTGACCTCAATAAATTGGTTTTAATAAAGTGATGTTGTCATTATTATTAATATTATCATGATCATAATTAGAACTTGAGATATAGGCCTGCAACCATTCCTCACTAAAGACAACTGTGTGTTGTTTAAAGCTTTCTCTTGGCAACTACTAATCCAAACATTTCTCTAACTACTTTTTGAACTTACATATTTTATGGTTTTTGTTCGTATGGGTGCCAATATTTTAAATATAGCATAGCTATGAAATTAAGTTGAAATTAAGTGAGTTCCAGAAATACTTGTATAGCTTCAATGGATAGAAAGAACCGAATTTATCCTTTTGATGGAAGGAATAATTAGAAAAATAACAAACCAGTCAAATAACAAGACTATGGGATAGCCAATGGATAACTCTTATGAATCGTTAATGTTCAAACAGTGTCAAGAGAACTTGCGGAATGTCCCTAGTGTTTTGGATGGTCCTGATAGGTGAATTGATGGGAAAACATGGTCACACAGAATGGGCAGCCATGGATGGATTGAGATTTACATTGCTAGAACGAACACCAATATACATCAGATCACAGATCCATTAGCACATTGAAGGAAGCTTCCAGTCAGTAGGACTGCTAGCTCTCTTTGCCTACTACTCCTTCCCCTGACAATGGTTTCCCCAAGAGTGGCCCTACCCGAGGAGGGCCAGCATCCCTCCATCTAGATCCTCCCTTTGCTCAGTGGTATCCCAGGGTCTTTCCCTGTATGGGAAATTTAATTTAATTTAACTTTCTTTCTTTCTTTCTTTCTTTCTTTCTTTCTTTCTTTCTTTCTTTCTTTCTTTCTTTCTTTCTTTCTTTCTTTCTTTCTTTCTTTCTTTCTTCCTTCCTTCCTTCCTTCCTTCCTTCCTTCCTTCCTTCCTTCCTTCCTTCCTTCCTTCCTTCCTTCCTTCCTTCTGTATATATGTTTTTGCAAGGCAGTGGGGTTAAGTGACTTGCCCAAGGTCACAGAGCTAGGTTAAATGTTAAGTGTCTGAAGTTGGATTTGAACTCAGGTACTCCTGATTCCAAGACCAGTGTTCTATCCACTGTGCCACCTAGCTGCCCCTGGGACCTTATATTTAGAGACCTTTCCTCT
Source organism: Macrotis lagotis (assembly GCF_037893015.1). Classification (NCBI taxonomy): domain Eukaryota; kingdom Metazoa; phylum Chordata; class Mammalia; order Peramelemorphia; family Peramelidae; genus Macrotis; species Macrotis lagotis. The sequence continues at coordinate 29,025,144 of NC_133661.1, read as the reverse complement.
ACTCCATTGATTTCCCTGATTGTGGGATGGTCTCCTATACAGAGAATGTATGCTCTTTGAACATTTTTGTTGTTGATTTTTTTTTGTCTTTGTATCTCAATCTCTTAGCACAAGGCCTGCTTCATGATAGGCTCTCCACAGCTACTTGTTGGTAGATTTGTTGATTCTTTCTTGGGTCAGAATGACTAATTACAACTGTTATTTTGGAGTCACGGTTTTAAGACAAGCCTAGCATTAGCCTTTCATTAGTCTGGAACATCCATTTGGGTCCTGATTCTGTTGGAGGATCAGAATGTTAGAGCTTGAAGGGATCTGAGAGGTGCTTCCCACCAGCCCCCTCATTCTCCAGAGGAACAGGAAGCTGAAATGTTCAACTCTGACAGCAAAAGCAACCCTTGTTTTCTTTTGGTGTGTCTATCTCCAGTGACACCAGTAAAAGGACTGCTCAGAGGGAGGAGGAACCAAGGAGCTTTGTTTAAAATAGGGTTATTATGGAGAACTGCTTTCAGTAGTGTCTTTGATACTGGGAAAAGGACTTGGATATAGCTGAGAGACTTACAATCTGAGATTAAAACAAATAAATAAATGAACAAAAAATCCATCATGGTCCCTTCCACAAAAAGATTGATCTTTTGAAATGAATTTAATGATAAATATAATATATAATATATGTTTGCATATATATTACATAGTTTTAAATCTCATGATTTTGCTTAATTTCCTAGAGCTAAGTAATTATAATTACATTATTACTTGCAGGAAGTTGGCCCTGCATAATTATTTATAGGTTGAAAGGAAGACATCATGGTAGACAATATGATGGAAGCCAGGCAGAATGCTAATGTCTGCTGTCTGCTGAGTTGGAAGTTGGGCAGACCAGAGGCCTCCAATGTAGCTACCTAAAATCCTAGCTGTATGGCAGGACATTTTTGACAATTCAGATGTCAGAATGACGGAAGATGAAGGGAAGGACTTATTCATGGGCATGAATGAAACACAGGCGTAGGCTAACTAGGCCAGGGAAGATGCATTCAAGATGGAAGGCAGATGAGTGGACTATTAAGGGAAAACCTTGGGAAGTTGGCATGGTGCTGTCTGACTTCACTGAACAGACTATCCAGAGGGGGAGGAGAGTCTAGCACTCCATTCACATGCCAAAATTATGAGACTGTATATTGGTAAACCATTTCCTAATTCCTGAGTTTGTGCATCTTTGTTCTAGAGACAGAAGACTTGTTTTTACTACTTTGGGAACCTCAGGCAAGTCATTTAATTCCCTTTAGCCTCAATTTCCTCAACTACAAAAAAAACAAGGGCCTTAGAATAGAGACTATCTCTGATCCCTTATAACTCTAAATCTTTGACCTCTGATCCAGGAGAGATTGTTCATGAAGGAAATAAATCTTTTAAAAATTTCCTATTACCTTAACCTCCTGGATTTCCAACCCAATAGAATTTAAGCTTCATCAGTTTATTAGGCAGTCAATAAACATTAAACTCCTATGCCAGGCATTGTGGGAAATATTCCCTGAAGGAAAAAATTAGCTTGCTTTGGTCTTTATATCTTGAATATACAGCATAGTACCTGACAGAATAATCATTAAATAAGTGCTTGGAGAATGGGTTTAAATTGAATTGTGAGGCTAAAGGGATCAGTAGGACCCAAAGGCTGAGGTCTTTGGAATTGAAATCCATAGTATTACAGAACCTTAGGGTTGTGGGGGGGCAGAGTTCCTTTCCCCTCACATTCTCCAGGGTCCTCACACCCAACCACTGTTAGACAAGAACCCCTTCCCTTTAAAGCACACCCAGTGAGTTTTCAGTTTTTTAGACTCTGTCATGAGAAGGGAAGCTCATTACCTTTTGGGCTAATTCATTCTACTTTGAGACAATTCTAAGGGTTTTGAAGATATTGGGGCTAAAGCTTACTACTTCTCCCTATCATGTGACCCAGGGGAATATGGCAATCCATCAGTAACCATTTGTTAAGGGTCCACTATGTCTATCAGGCAGTGAATCACATACTGGGGAAAGGAAAAGAGGCAAAAGACATTCTTGCCCTCTAGGAATTTGCAGTATAATGGGGGGGAGACAATATACAAACAAATATGTACAAAACATGCTATATACAAAATAAAGAGGAAATAATTAAAAGAGGGAAGGCTAAGAAGAGTTGGATTAGGCTTCCTGTAGAAGGTGAGATTTTAGTTAGAGCTTGAAGGAAGCCAGTGGTTAGAGCAGAGGAGAGAGACCAGACTGAGGGTCAGTTAGGGAACATGCCTAGATGTCTAATCTCTTGTCCATATGTGCTTCCGTCATATTCTTGTAGACCACTATAATATTCTTCTTCAGTCTTCTCCCTATAGCTTACTCAGTTTCACCTTCCTTTGTATTCTTTCCTATTTATCAGTATCCAGGAGAGCTATGAATAGGCAAGAATCTATACATTCAAATGTGCATTCTTCAAACCTTTCTCTTTTGGAAGTTACACATTGAATTTAATAATATTGAAATTTGAGAAAAGAATAGAGGAATGGATGAATTATCTTCTGAGACAGTTTTTGATCTAGTTACCAAAAAAGCATTTCCATGAATTTTTAGCCATACCTCCTTGGTAGACAGAAGTGGTGCCATCCAGTATGGCCACTAACCCAATAAGTCAGATGTGACTCTTAATGGTTACCTACAGTACTGAGTTCCCCCCTCATTGGTCCTAAGACGACACCAGTGGGGCCAAGCACAATGATTTAATCCTTCTTCCCAAGGACAATCTTCCCATATTTGAATGTGCAATTACATATACTATATGTGAAGAGTGACTCACATGCTTCGTAAGCTACTCTAGCAACGGGACTCGTGAAAGACGTTGTCTTATCTGAGTCACCCAACAACCTTGTGAAGTAGGTAATGAAACTATTCTTGTCATCATACTTATTTCAGGATTGCAGAAATTGAGGTTTGAGTTTACCTGACTTTTCTAAGGTCGTGTGGCTGACAGCAGATAATGAAGCAGAAAGTGGGTCTTGTATCTCCTGACTATAGGGTTCTTTTCTTTCCATTACCCCATAATGGTATACAGAAGGAAAGGATCAGAGATCAAAGGGACCCCATGAAGGAATCTTCAGTGCAACATGTCTGACAATTGATCATCCAACCTTTGTCCCATGGCCCCCAGGGTTTGGGAGCTCCTAGGCAGCCCTTTCCAACGTTTGAATAGCTTTCATTGGTTGGGAAATTTAGCCTTGCCTTTGCATCACAAAGAGAATCATTTTTGGAGTCAAGAAGATTTGGGTTCAAATCCTGTCTCTGACACATACAATCTCTGACCCCCTGGAAGGATATTGATCTCTCAGTGTCCTGATCAACTTTTTGAGAGTCTAAACTACAGAAAGGACTTAGTGATCTGCGCTGGTAGAAGGAACTTCCTCACTAGAAATTTTCTATATAAACAAAATCACAGGTTTGTGCATTTTTATCCCTCCCCTTGCCCCAATCCCTTGCCAAAAAGGAACAAAACAAACAAGCAAAACAGAGCAAAAGAACTTCAGCCTCCTGGAGGCAGCCCCAGGGCGCTGGGAGCCACTCTCACAGCAGCGGGGGAGTTTCCTGAGCTAAGGCCCGGGGAGCATGGAGCACCAATTGGGGGAACAGCTGGGGGACCTCTGTCAGAGCAAGCACGTGGAGCCCAGCCCTCAGAGCACACAGGGAGCAGCTTGGCCAGCCCAGCTGATATCCAGGAAACAGAAGCCAGAGGAGCTGGTAAGCAGGAGCCCCCAGGGCATGAGCCCATTGAACCTGGGAAGGGGAGTGAAGAGAGACTGCAGAGCTTCGTCCTCTGCCCCTGGAACAGGACTCTGGGGTTCTGACCACATTCAGATCCTGACAGAAGTCTAGGCCCCCCCATAGAACAGCAGGGGCCCCCTCCACCTCAGTCCCATAGCAGAGGGGGGCTCATATGGTCATTCACAGACCAGGAGGGAGGACAGAGCTTCTTCACACATTGAGACCCTTGTGGGAGTGTCTCAAAAGCTCAGGAAGCACCCCCCAAACAGGCTAAGGCTGGGAAAATGAGCAAGCAGAGGGAAAAAAAGGAACACCATTGAGAAATATTTTGTAAATGAGCCCAAGAAGGATCAAAATACTCAGTCTGAACATGAGGAAGCACAAGCTCCTGCATCTAAAGACTCCAAGAAAAACAGAAATTGGGCTCAGGCTATGACAGAGCTCAAAAAAGACTTTGAAAATCAAATGAGGCAGTTAGAAGAAAAACTGGGAAAAGAAATGAGAGAGATGCAGGAAAAACATGAAAATGAAGTCAGCAGCTTAGTCAAGAAAATCAAAAAAAAAATGCTGAAGAAAATAACATGCTAAAAACCAGCTCAGGTCAAATGGATAAAAAAGTTCAAAAAGTTACTGAGGAGAAGAATGCTTTAAAAAGCAAAACTGGCCAGATGGGAAAAGAGATAAGAAAACTCTCTGAGGAGAACAAATCCTTCAGACAAAGAATAGAATTCAGGGAGATTGATGAATTTACCAGAAATCAGGAATCAATACTTCAAAACCAAAAAAATGAAAAATTAGAAGAAAATGTGAAATATTTCATTGAAGAAACAACTGATATGGAAAACAGACTTAGGAAAGATAATTTGAAAATTATTGGAATACCTGAAAGTCATGATCAGGAAGAGAGCCTTGACACCATTTTCAAAGAATTACTACAGGAAAATTGCCCTGATATTCTAGAAGCAGAGGGCAAAATAGAAATGGAGAGAATCCACCGATCCCCCCGAGAAAGAGATCCCAAAAAACCAACCCCTAGGAATATTATAGCCAAGTTCCAGAACTCCCAAGTCAAAGAGAAAATATTACAAGCAGCCAGAAGGACACAGTTCAAATATTGTGAAGCTGCAGTCAGGATCACACAGGACTTAGCAGCAGCTACATTGGAAGCTCATAGGGCTTGGGATACATTATACCGGAAGGCAAAAGAGCTTAGAATGCAGCCAAGAATCAACTACCCAGCAAGGCTGAATGTCCTCTTCCAGGGAAAAAGATGGACTTTCAATGAACCAGGGGAATATCAAATGTTCCTGTTGGAATGCCCAGAGCTGAACAGAAGGTTTGATCTTCAGATACAGGACTCAGGTGAAGTATAGAGATTGGAGGAGAGGGGGAAAATATGAGGGACTTAATGATGATGAACTGCATGTATTCCTGCATAGAAAAATGACACTGATGATACTCATATGAACCTTCTCAGTTAATAGAGCAGGTAGAGGGAGCTTTTATAGTTGAAGCACAGGAGAAAGCTGAATTCGAAGCTAAAATATGGTGTAAAAATGGAATCAATAGAAAAAAAGGGAAATGTAATGGGAGAAAGAAAAAGGAGAGGGGGAATAGGCCAAGATACTTCCTATAATAAGATTTTTCTTTATTACAATGAGCTATTGCAATGATATGGAAGGGGGAAGACAAGGGGGAATGAGGGAATCTTCATTCTCATTAGAGGTGGCTAGGAGAGGAAACAGCATATATACTCAATGGGGTATAGGCATCTGGAGTAAGAAGGAGGTGGGGGGACAGGGGGAAGGGGGGTGATGTGAATGACAGAGGAGAAGATGGACCATAGTGGGAGAGTGGTCAGATATAACACATTTTCTTTTTTACTTCTTGCAAGGGGCTGGGATTGGTTGACCTGTCCGGGACCATAGGGCCAGGTGGATTCTGGGCCTAAGAGGTGGTATGGGGGCTCAGTACTTCTTGGCCCCGGGACCAGGGATCTATCTGCTGTACCACTCAGCTACCCTACAGCAGAGTTAGAGTAAAAGGAGAAGAGAATATAGTACATGGTAGTGGAGAAATAAGAAAGGAGGGAGTTGGGCTCAGCAATGGCGATGGTGGAAAAATATAGAAGTAATTTTTGCGATGGACTTACCATAAAGAATGTGATCCACCCGTGACAGAGTTGTTGGTGTTGGAACAAAGACTCAAGCACATTTTTTATTATTATTATTTGGGGGGATGCAGGGCAAATGGGGCTGGGTGGCCTGCCTGGGGCCAATCGGTGGGTGTCTGAGGCCAGATTTGGACCCGGGTGCTCCTGGCTCAAGGGCCAATGCTCTGTCTGCCACTCAGCCACCCCTACTATTATTACTATTTTATTTTATTTTGGGTCTTTTCTTTTTCTTTTTTTTTTTGTTTTTTGTATGGCAGTGGGGTTCGTGTGGCTTGCATGTCACATGGCTGGGTGTTTGTTTGGTGTACGGGGCTGGATGTGGGCTCAGGTGCTTGTGGCTCCAGGGCTGGTGCTCCATCCATTGTGCCACCTGGCCATACCTACAATTATTACTATTATTTTATTAATTTTAATTTTTTTTCTCTCCCCTTTACTTTATCACTCAAGCAAGTCTATTTATGGGGGGAGGGGGTATTTCATTTACTCTTAAACAAGAATGTTTTATTAATGTAAAAAAATTGTACAAAATGAGAATAAATACTAAAAAATTAAAAAATTAAAAAAAAGCAAAAGACAAAAGCCTCAAACTTCTATTCACAGAACCTAATAGCTAATCATATAGTAATAAAAATGGTGGTAGACTCTTGCAATGAGGGGAAAACAAAAGCTAGCTATGTAATCAGTGGATCTGGGTTTAAATCCTGACTTTACCACTTAATACCTGTTTGACCCTGGACAAGTCCCTTAACCTCTCTTAGTCTTACTTTCTTCCTCTGTAAATATTTAAATAGTTAAATATTTAATTCCTTAGGTCCTTTACTGCTTCTGAGCAAGTTCATGCCCTATACCCTAGGAAATTACCTTGGATAGAAGTTAGGATATTAGTTGGGACTTCTTAGATGAGTCCTGGCCAGGCTGTAATAGATCTAGAAGGAAGTTTTGAGGTTGTCTAGAATAACTTTATTTGAGAGGGAAGGTTGAGAAAGAATACTAACCCAGGAGGAGTGACTTTCTGAACTGTCTGTTTTCATTAAGAACAGTGGGTACTTTCAGAAGCTACAAGCACATCCATCTTGCCACTTGTTAATATAGGGAAATAATGTCATATTTTGGAGGAAGGGTCCTGTGTTCAAATTGTGATGTCTGTGCCTTTTGGGCAAGTGACTTCATTTCTTTAAGCCCTTTAAAGAAACTATATAACCTTCAATCCCTTTCTTGAGTTTCACAGAGCAGTTAGTCAAGGAAAGTAGAAATCCGTTGTCACATTTCCTTTTCCTTAATGTAACCCAGTTTGAGCCACTTATCTTGCACCATTTTGGGCCCTCTGTATTAGACTTTGTGCTTTGTTGCTTTGTGATCCCCAAATGCTGTCTCTCTTGGCTACTCTTTTCCTGATATGATCTGACCTCTTGGTTGAGATCTAAATACTTCATTTGACTCTCAGTCTTCTCTTCATCTGGGAATTAAACACTCTGACATGTGTGGAAGAGTGAAATATCTACAGCTATGGAATAAGAAGGCCTGGGTTAATGTATGGGCTCTGTTCTTCATGAGCTATGTGGGTATACTGGAAAGGGATTTTAACTCTATGGGCCTAAGGTTCCTCCCTTGTAAAGTGAAAAGAGTGATCTCTAAGCTTCCTTCTACTCTTTATCATGTGTGTCAGATCTCATTGACCTAGTCATGACTATTGTTTCTGACATCTGTGACTTGCCCCATCTGGCCATATCTTGATCTTGACAAGTGGTGGGTACCTACTTAAAAAAGGGTGAAGAAATCTGTTAAGATTTTATGAAGTGACTACCATAACACATGCTACTTATGTTACATGGTGGAGATATAAAGATAGACATACAATACCCTGTCCTTAAGGAGCTTATATTCCCATCAAAAGAGTTGACATTCTATCAGAAGTATAGGTTGATGTGAATGTGACATTGTAGGTGGGAAAGGAGACTTATGACAAGAGGTGCCTCTTAGGACATTTTCTTTTACACTTCACTAAAATGACTTAGTTTTCTTTTCTTTTGCTGGGTAAATATTGGAAACAGTTAGATGAGTCTCCTTAAACTCCTTTAAGTTTAGAAGTCTTATAATGATGCTAAAATAATTACCCAGGGAGGACCACCATCAAACCTATCTGGAAATGAGAAAGTTTAATCACCAATAAGTACATGAATCCTAATGCCAAGCAGTTCCATTCAAACAAGTGTGTGAGCTGTTGGGAATCATTTTTCTATAACTAGCCCAGAATATTACAACAGATTTGGAAGAAAGAACTTTTCCTTTATACCGTGGTCCCAGAAACAAGGTCTAGAGATATAAGATTAGAAGGCCCACCTAGATTTGCTCCTTCTTATTTCTCCTTTGTGGAATGATGTATATGGGATACACAAGAGCTCTTTGAAGGGTGAGATAATTCTCAAATGATAGTGTCTCAGAGTTAGAAGGGATTTCAAGGGTCATCCACTGCAATCCATACCAAAGTCTCCCTTACAAGAGGTCATCAAAATTTCACTGGGGGAACTTAATACTTTGTTGGAGAGAGACCTCTTTTCTTCTGCTTACCTTTAGCTATTAGAAAGTTTTTTCCCTTTTGTGTTGAACTCATATCAACCTTTATAAGTTTTTGACTTCATCACGTAAAACTCCTATGTTACATTGCTGCAGAGCACTGTTGTCCACTGTTCAAGAGGACTAAATGCCATGTATAGAAGGTTCTTGGTTGATACTTAGTATGAATCTTGTATTTAGTAATTCACTGGAATGCATTTCCCTTCTCACTTATACTACCTGGCTTCTTTCAAAATACTATTCAGGTTTCTTTTCCTACAAGAAAGACTTTCTTGATTCCTCCAGACACTGTACTAGAAATTATTATATTGCTTCTCTTCAAGTATATGGGCAGGGAGATCACTTTTGTTCCCATTTTATAGAGAGATGAAAATGATATTTCAGGGTCTCACTGTTGGTAAGTGGGGGAATCTGAGGTCCAACTCACAATCTCCTATTTCCTAGTCCAATGTATTTTTTTTAAAAAAAGTCATTATGAATAGTAAAACCATTTATCTAAAAATGGAGATCTAGTGAAATGATGGAAGGCAGCCAAAATATATATTATTTAACACAACTGTGTATAAGGAAAAACTATGCTATTCATTGTGAGAAATACAAAGCAACCATCCCTCTCAGCTTGAGAACCTTCAGCATTCTTCTCTTGCCTGAAGGCAAGTCCTCTTTTGCCTGAAGGCAAGAAATTCTCTAGAGTACACCTAAGCCCCATCCATTTTTCTTCTAGGTGTACTCATGTTAATTTGCTTTATACACATCACATCCCAGCCACGGCACACCAGTTTGAACCCAGAATCTATCAGCTTCAAGCTATGAAATCTTGATGAATTCCTTTATCTTCCTGACCTTGAGTTTCCTCTTTGATATGATGGGAAAAATAATAGTACCTTCCCTGCTTATGTCCCGAGACCTTTTTGAAAGATCAGATGGGTTGATTGGTGTGCAAACAAGCTTCAAAAATGGGAGATGCTCTGCAAATGGTTATTCACCATACTAAGAGTACTGTTAGGAATTGAAAAGAAAAGGAGAGGATAATGACCTTTATTCTAAGGGAGTTTACTGAGTTGTTTAGAATTCCTACAATTCTGCCTTGTGTATAAATTTCCCCTTGTCCATTGCTCTAAATCACCACCAGTATGTATATAGGTTTCTTTTCAATTTTTTCCCTTGTTGTGTGTATCCTTTCTGATCTTTCTTTTCTGTAATTGGTCAAATTTCCCCAATATACTCTTTGTTTACTTCCCATCCTAACTATGATCATAATGTATGGATTTCTTTTGAAATAATTTGTATTATCTTCCAAAGTATCTCATTGTTATTCTTTAAAAGAAAGGACCTATGAGTGGCAATTGCCAACAATCAGATTTTGAACTGTTGCAATGTAAAAACATTTCCTTGCAGTGAAATCCATCCTTTCTCAGAATGGGCTCCTGTGATGGTCTTCACTGAAAGTTTTTAAGCCAGAATGGGTTTATAACATGGATTGGATTAGATTACTAAAGAGCTCCCATCTAGATCTGGAATAATTTGGTTCATCTTGAATTCAACTTGATTTATGTTATTCTTTTCAGGTGGAAATGAACTGACGGACTAGCTTTGTGTCTTTGTAAGGGTCGCAGAGAAGGATGTGAATTATAATTTAATTGCTAGAAGGAATTCTTAGTGAGGAAATTTCACTAATTTTTGAGATTTACCTGTGCCAATAAAAAGGAATAACTAGGTAGCCAAAAGGGATGGAGGAGAGTCTTGCAACCAATTCTTCCCCCTGAATCTGGAGCTCCATAGAAAACAACTCAATAAGCGATACCTTTCTGTAAAATGTCCCTATTGCAAAAAAAGGAAGTTACTATGTTTTCATTCTCTCTCTCTCTCTCTCTCTCTCTCTCTCTCTCTCTCTCTCTTTCGTAGGATGTTGATGTTCAATTGTTTCAGTCTTGTTTGATTCTTTGTGACCCCATTCTGTACAGAGATGCTGGAATGATTTGCCATTTCCTTCTCCAGCTCATATTAGAAATGAGGAAATTGAGGCAAAATGGTCAAGTGACATGCCCAAAGTTACAAAACTATTGTGTGTCTGATGCTAGATTTGAACTCAAGTTTTCGTGATTCCAGTCCCAGGTGTCTTACTCACTGTTTTACCAATCTCATGTAGATTGCAATGTAAACTCTTCAAGGGTAGAAAGCACAACTTTTATCCAGATTTTAGAAAGTGTTTGTTATGTTATCACTTGCTTTTGATCAAATGACCACTTGATTTTAATTAAGGATCGATTAATAGTCACCACTGCTTTAGATTATGATTTCTTAGCTACTGTGGTCTGCTGGCCTCTATAGCATTCTCATGGATGACAACTGGATGATCAGGAATAATCTGATCATAATGACCTTGAACTTGAAGTGGGGGACCCTTTATTTAAAGAAAAAAAGAAATAATAACATTATTTGGATAGTGTTGATCAAAATGCTTGACCTTGCTTCTTACACATCCTCACTGTGACTCTTTTTGACCTATAAGCAAGTATGGGAAAAAGATCCAGTTCAGAGAAAATAATAGCCTTGCTTTCTATTATGTACTTTGGAATTTAGTCTTCACTGTGCATCACAGAATTGATGATTGGAAGCATTTACCTTTTTTGACCTCTAAGGGATGGTGATTATTAACTAATATGCTCTTTGTCTTTCTGAGGAAGAGGACTTTAGCTCCCAGGGCAACTCCTAAGGAGACACTGAAGTTGCATCCATAGAGGCCACTGTGACCTAGGTAGTGAGAATTTAAATGCATTATCAGTATGATATTCTGCATCAATCATGAATCTAGAGATAAAAGAGACCTCAGAGGCCAGTCAACCCAGCCTCCCTCATTTTAACAGTAAGGAAGCTCAACCCCATGGATGTTACATGTAAATTGAAGTATGAGAATTATAAGCTAATTGTGAAAGAGAACTCCTAGGGAGGAAATTTCAGTTGGACTGGTTACTCTATTTTTTGAGATTTACCTATGGCAATGAGAGGGTGTAACTAGGTAACCAAAAGGAATGGAGGAGAAGTCCTTGGAACTACCATTTCCTTGCTAGTCTATGAGAAGAACTTTATTTGGAGAGTCAAAGACCAGAGGATTTAGAGTTGAAGTTAGCATGAGTCTCTAAGAAAAGCCACCATCCATAGTAGTTAACTGATGGGCCACAAAACTAAATGTAAAGATCCAATAAAAAGGGTATAAGTGGTCTTAGCACTGGGCTCAAGACTACAGAATTACTAAAATTATTTTTCCTGTTATTAATAACATAATAATAAATAGTATTATTGAGGTAGTACTTTAATATTTGCTTTAATTTAATTTCAAATCAATGCTTTATAAATGTCTTATTTCATTCTTAAAACAACCTTGAGAAATAGGTGTTATTAATAACCCCTTTTGACAGATGAAGAAACTGAGGTTGACAGTAATTAAATTACTTGTCCCGGGTAATATAGCTAGTATATGCCTGGAAGAGATGAAAGAGACCCCAGAGGCCAGTCAACATAACCTCCCTCATTTTAACAGTAAGGAAACTCAATCTCTGAGTTGAAATTTGATGTTAGACACTTAGTAGCTATGGGACTTTGAACAAATCACTTACCTAACTAACCTTTTGCCTCAGTTTCCCCATCTGTAACAATGGACCTCAGGTCTGAATTTTTGTCTACTACATCACCTAGTTAAATGACTTTTTTCCAGAAGAATCTATAACAAACCCATCAAAAGGTCATTGAATCTTTTCCTTGAAGGTTGACAGTGGGGATAAGGGCAGACTAACATTTCCCAAAGCACCACAGTTCACTGCTAAATTGTTCTCATTGTTAGTGCTTATCTATTTTTTTTAACAGCAAGTTTCAACCTCGTTGCAATTTCTACACCATGCTCCTGATTCTGTTCTCTGGAGCAAGCTAAACAAACAGAATTCCTTTCCCTAATGAGAGCTTTCAAATACCCCAAAACAACCCCTATGCCTTTACAAAGTCTCTTCCTCTCAAAGTTGATGGGTAGAGAGGAGAGACCTTCCTTGTTGGTGAGTAATTTTGACCCTTCCCTTTTCTTTTCTCAGATCATGTCCATGGCCCTTATTCCTCGCTGTTCTTTTTATGAGGGTGACAGATCTCAAATTAGCTTCTTCACTGGGATGTGAGGGAGCTGAAGAGCCCTTCACTTGCCTCAGTGGGATCAGTGTTATGGTCGGAAAAATATAACTTCTGAACTAAACTCTAATCATATAATCCTTTCTTCACAAGTGGTAATGCTCTATCAGGATCATTATTGGGAAAATTCATGAGCAGGAGCTTGTCACCTTTCCTAAGTCTTCTAGAGCTGTTATTCTCCATCCTCCAATAATAAAAGACAATAATAAGAGTAATAATAATAATAAAGTAATGATAATGATATCTACCATTTATCTAATACCTTAAGGTATCCAAGCACTTTGCATATATATAAGTTTTTCTGTTCACAACCCTGTGCGGTAGGTACTTAAATATCTTGGTTGTAACAATAGAAGCCATTAGATGGCGTAGTAGCTAGAGGGTAAGATGGCATCAGAAAATATTGACTTTGAATGCTGCGTTAGATATTAGTTATTTCTGACTGGCCAAGTCACTTACTGTCTACAACCTCAATTTTCTTATCTCTTAAAATGGGACAATAATAGCCCCTACTGCACAGAGTAATTGTAAGAAAAAAAGCACATTGCAAATCTGGAAGTATTCTATAAATAGTAGTGTGGTAAAGGTGTGGAGGAGGAAGAAGAGGATTACATATGAAGAAACCGAGACTAAGCTGGATGAAAGGACTCACCCCAGGGTCATGCCGCTAATATGTACCTGATGCAAGATTTGAACCCAGATCTTCTTGATTCCAAGTCTAGATTTCTTTCCCTTACGCTCCATAACCTCAATGTATTTAATTCAGATTTTCTCCTAGATATGTGTGTATTTCCCCTCTTAAACTATCATCTCCTTGAATACAAGGTCTCATTTTTGTCACTATAGCCCCCATAATAAGTACAATGTCTGATCCATAGAGTCATGTTGATTGGTTGGACAGCTTTTTTTTTTTTTATAAAACTGAACTTCTCAGTTCAAAGCAGATTAAAACATGTTTGAAAACAATCTGACCCCAAAAGAGTCATTCTTCCTTCTTATCTTGACAAATTTCTTTCTAGTATACAAAAATTCAAAGTCACAAACCCTTCAGTGGAAGAACCCTATGAGGAGAGTCAAGTATCATAACTTTTAGAGGTGTTGTCATTAGAGAATATTGAGTCTAATTCCTTGCCTTTCTTGGGGGATCCTGATGCTAGAACTAGGGCCTAACCCAGCAGGTCCTTTGACTCCAAATCTACCTATTAGGGATTGACCATTACTGAGAACGACCTTACTGCCAATTCACCTTCTCACTGCTGCCTGAAAATCTACCTGTCACCCTCTTAGAGTTAAGTACCCCCTTAATCCTGTGTTGTTTTGTTGTGGTTCAGTCATTCAGTCAAGTCCAATCAATTCTTCATGATCTCTTGCATGCAAGGCCCTTCTCCACTGTCTCTCAAAGTCTGCCCAAGCTCATGGTCATAAGAGTGCTCTCTTAAAATCTAAGGGCCCAATAAGATGCCCCCTGAACATTCACTCTTTAGGGGCATTGTCTCTGTCAAACTGAGACCAGTTCAAGATCCTGCTTAAAAGGCTAAGGTCTCCCAATGTATCCAGGGTCTTTTCTAGTCATCCTGATCTCTATCTTGCCACTGAACAAAGATGGCTTCAGAGGTGAAAGTGAGACTGGTGACTTTGCCCAACCCTCCCTCACTGAATTCACTTGCATAGCATGGCATCACCTCCATGATGTCATGGTCCTCTTCAAGAATGAAGGGCTAGGGGCGGCTAGGTGGCGCAGTGGATAAAGCACCAGCCTTGGAGTCAGGAGTACCTGGGTTCAAATCCCGTCTCACACACTTAATAATTACCTAACTGTGTGGCCTTGGGCAAGTCACTTAACCCCATTGCCTTGCAAAAACCTTAAAAAAAAAGAATGAAAGGCAAACAATATCATCAGCAAGGTTATTTTAGAAAACCAGAGCACTTTAATAGTAAAGTTTGCAGGGTGCTCTGTATTTGTTACATTCTTAGATCTTTCCCACAATCCTATGAAGGGCATGGATCCAGAACCAAAGAATTGGAAGGGACCTCAGAGGTTATCTAGTCCAGTCCCCTCATTTTATAGAGGAAGAAACTCAGGACTGATGGCCCAAATAAAACAAAAGATGGAGTTTGAATCCAATTTGCTGATATTTTTCTAATGTTGAGTTCCTTAGTTGATTTCTTCAATGTAGCTTCCTTGCAGACTGGGATGACTTCATATTTGTCTTCATGTACCTGCTATGTAACCCAGGGTCCAGGTATTCAATAATTGCTTTTTGAATTGAATTGGATGAATTAAAGGAAGCAATTTGAAATAATAGATATGAGATTGGATTATAGAAAATGCTGAAGAGACTATAGAGTACTTAAATAGGGGGAAGATGATGAAGAAAATGGGCCCAGTTCAGGAGGGAGGAGCTGAAGATAGACTTTGGCAGTGTCACAATTTTATTTAGGGTCACACTCTAGAGTAAGGTACTCTGGGCAAGAATCCTAGTGGTCCAAAGAAAACACTGAGAGCAAATTCACTTGGAGAAGTCATCAGAGTCAGAGACAAAGCCAATCTAGCAGCCGAGAGGATTGGCAATGTGATGCTTAGCGACTGTGACTAATTAAGAGACTTAATTAAGCTGTCAAGAAAGAATAAAGATAATCACTCTCAGTCAGTTCCTACTCTTTCCCAACCAGCAGCATGAGACAACCCAAATTCCTTCCTAATCTATGGCAGGATACCCTCCTCCCCTCTTTGCTGTTGACATGGCCTTGTGCGCCCTTGCCGGGGTGAGTTGGGTCTGCTTTGTAAATGATGGCTTTTGCTTCTTATATCTGGGTGTTTAATTGCTGATTCCTATTTGACTTCAAAATTGTTATTTGAGTTGTCATTTTTATATAGGCCAATTTATCCTGCAGAACCAGTTTTATTTTTTAATAAATGTGTTTATCATGATGAAGGGGCTTGAGTGTTGGATCAGAAATCAGGAAGAACTGTTTTCAAATTCTTCTGATTCATACTAGATCTGTGATCCTGGGTCAATCATAGCCTTGAAGGTTTTACAGGTGGGAGGAATTTTAGGGATCACCTGCTCTAGCCTCCTCATTTATTTAGAAATCTAGATACTATGGTTGAAAGTACAGATCCAGGGGCGGCTAGGTGACACAGTGGATAGAGCACCTGCCCTGGAGTCAGGAGTACCTGAGTTCAAATCAGGCCTCAGACACTTAATAATTACCTAGCTGTGTGGCCTTGGGCAAGCCACTTAACCCCATCTGCCTTGCAAAAACCTAAAAAAAAGTGTAGATCCAAAAAGACCTGAGTTTAATCCTGATCACGGCTCTTATTAGCTCTGTTAGCCTGGGCAACCCACCTAATCTCTGTTTGCCTCATTTCCCTCATGTGTAAAATTAAATGCCCAAAGAATTTTGTTAAATAAGTCAATTCTGTAATAATAATTCTGTAAATGAGTCACCAGAGCTACAGAAATTACACTTAGGCAAATGATCTGTGATGTCATTGGAAAAGAGGAAACCCCTTTACCAACAGATATAGATATGGTTTTTTTGCCCGAATATCCTAAGATTGTGGGAAAGATCTAAGAAGAAAACAAATGAGGAGCACACTGCAAACTTTAAAATGCTCTATAAATGTTAATTCTTTTTATTTAGATGATGAAACAGGTTTAGACAGGTGATTTCAAGGGACAAAAAATGAAATCTGGAAAAATTTTTTAGGTCATCATTTCCCAAACCCAGAAAACTTTCTACATGCATGTCAGAGGTAAAATTTGAAATTAGGTCTACCAACTCCAAATCTAATACCTTTTGCCCTCTCCCACACTGCCTCACAATATCCAGGTGCCTTAGGGAACTCCTTTAGATTTAACCACCACTGGTCAAAAAATTTCTCTATATTGATGATATCACAGATCATTTCCCTAAATGTAGCTTCTGCAGCTCTGTTGACATATATAGAATTTCTTGAGAATTAAAAAAAATGCTATTTTCCTTCAGATAGGAGTACCTTTGCATGGTAAAGAAATGTTTTGTTCCTGGAGTATCTATAAATATGGAGTTAGAACTGGTAGGGAACTTGGAGGTCATATAATCCAAAGCCTTTATTTTACAGAGGAGGAAACCGAGGCCCAGAAATGGTAAGGGACTAGGTGTAGGAAGGGACCAAGTCATGAAGAGTTTTTAAAGGCCCAAAATAGAGAAATGGATCTGAAAAGTAATAAACATATCTGTCAATGGGTGAATCAATAAACGTTTATTAAGTTATTGCTATGTAAGTGGTCCTACGAAAGGTACTACTTAATGAAAATACCATGGTCAGAGTGGTCCTTGGCCAGGATCTCTTTTGAATGGAACTTATGACTGGACTGGATTTTACTGTCTCGTGTCTTGATACAATCTTAGTGTTTGACCAAGAACTATGAGTGATTCCCAGTAGGATGATTTCTTCCGGCTGGTGTTCAAACCTTCCATTCCTCTAATGCTTGAGTGTCAGTCTGTGATGCGCAGGCTCAGTCAGCTGCTATTTTGTGCTAATTAAACTGAGGTTTTGAGTTGGATTCCCCCTGTGGCTTATTTTTCATCTTTTTCTTCTGTGACCACAGACCACATTTCTAAAACTTGGCAGCCCAGCTTAGAAAGGAAAGGAGATGAAAGAAGCCAGTGAGATTGGTGGCTCAGGGCAATGAGTCCGCCAAAGGAGGACTTGGCCTCAGCTAGGCTAGCCTGGGGAAATCACTGGCTGGTTCACTGGCCAGTCCCTTCACTCTCAGAGCCACTTCCTGATCATACCCTCGTAACTATTTTATGGGATAGTTGGGAAATTATCTGTGTAATGGAATGAGTAATGCTGGGAAATACCTAATCAACCATTCAGATATCAGTGTAGATGATATGTATACGTGCACATATATGTTCATGTATATACGTGTGTGTTTTCATGTGTATGTGTGTGGAAGAGCAAGAATGTTCGTTTTAGAGTCAGAGTGTGTGGATTCAAATTCTGGCTCTGGTAACATTTATGTAAACTTCAGATATGGATGTCGCTTCATCAACTGGCCTATAAAAAGAAGGGGTTGAACTAAGTCCCTTAGTCTTAAGATCTAGCATCTAAAGACTAGACCTGGGGACTAAAGGTCCCTTTCCATTCTGAGGATAGTGGTCAAAGTATTTACAGAGCTCGTGAGGTTGTCATTGAATCGAGTGCTGACTCTCGACTTAGTAAGTCTGAATTCAAATTCAGCCTTAGGCATAAAAACGTTGTGAACTTGGGCAAATTGCAATTTTTGTCTGCCTCAGTTTCCTCATCTGTAAAACAGAGATAATGACCATAACTACCTCCCAGGGTTGTTGTGAAGATCAAATGAAATAATATTTGTGAAGCATTTTACAAACCTTCAAATGTTATATAAATGCTTTTGCTATTATCAGTCTCAATAATAATCATATGCAACCATCTCCGCTGGTGAATTCAACAACTTATTTACAGCTTTCAGTTTTAGGCAGTTCAGACAAGAAACAGTAAAGTATTTGCCCGGAGACAAACAATTGGAATGTACTAAGGGTAAGACTTGAACCCAGGGCGTCTAGAAATTCAGGCAAGCTCTGTCTCCACCATCTATGTATACTTGTGAGTGAATATACCATTGTTCCCTTGTATTAGTTAATCATTATGCATTACATTGGGATAGGAAGGAGGGCTGATAGTTAGTCTGATACAAGAGGCTTCTGACCATCATTCTACCTCATTGATATTTCTTGAATACCCACAGCTTGCCTACAAACTCTTTCCCTGTTCAGCTCAGAGACTAGTCATTAGATCCCAATCATCATCAAGTTGAATTTATTGGAACTTTTGCATCCTCAGATGACTTTTGTTTTTAAGTTGCCGGGAACTGAGAATGTGTTTTTCTCTAAAATGACCCTGAGTTTATGGACCTTGATGACACTCAGCAGTATTTCATATGGAAACATTTTAATTTGCAGTATTTCAGCAACTTTGTCTTCATTTAATCATCAAAAAACCCTGTACAAAATACTTGTGATCTGAATAATACATTTTAGGAAACTCTTAAACAGGATGATTATTTTTTATTACTTTTTTTTTACTCTTCTTAACATTTGTAGTATTGATTTCTTAAAAGGATCACTGATTTCAGAGCAGAAACCACATATTCAAATTCTATTTCTACATCTAGCTTTCTGTCTGATATCTGACAGATCATTTAAACAGCCCATTTGCTTATCTATAAAACAAGGGGATTGAATTTGCTCTCTTCTAAGATTTGTGATGTTAGGATTTCAGATGATTCTCAATTTTACCTCCTGTCCAGAAACATATAACCCTTGATCTATTAAAAAAAAAGAGAATTCAGAGCTTCCAAAGTCAGCTAATAAAAAAACCAAATTGTTCAATAAATGTTTTTAGATGTAGGAATAGGTATTTGAACAGCATTTGCAAAATCATTTTTCATTAGTTTCAGCTCAAATATCACTTCCAAAAAGGCTTTCCAGATTGCCCCCCTCATGCAAATTATTAGCCATTTTTACCTCTTTGGATTACCTTGAATTTATTGATTTTTGCATGTCTTGTATCTTCACATTAAAATATAAGCTCTTTGAGGAAAGGGGTTGATGCACTTTTCATTTTTTAAACATTAAATTTATTTTATTTTCAATTTATGAACTAAAACAAATCTTTTCATAATCATATAATAAAAAGATAATTGCACATGAAACTACAAATCAAGATGACAAAAATTCACTTTACTGAATTAGAAAAAATAACGAAATTCATTTGAAAAAGCAAAAAGTCAGGGAAATAATTTTAAAAATATAAAAGAATGAGGTTTAGCAGGAACAGATCTTAAACTATATTATAGGGCAGTAATTATCAAACTACTCTGGTACTGGCTAAGAAATAGAAAGGTAGATCAATGAAAAGAGCAGACATGCAATTTAGAGCAGCAAACAAAAAATAATAATCTTGTTATCTTATAAGAATAAAATACTTAAGATTTTGGGAAAAGAATTATTGTTTGGTAAAAATGGTTGGGAAAATGGGAGAGCAGCAAGGCAGAAATCAACAACGACCAATATCTTATAACATTTCCTAAGATAGAGTAAAAAATTATTCACTTTGAAAGTTGTGTTCAATACCTACCATGTTGTTCACACTGTGGTACAAGTCCATTTGTTCAACTGCTGAAACTAAATTGGATTGTGTTTGAGAATGCTTTGCTTTTCTCATTTGGAGAATATTTTAGACTGATAGAATTCCTCTTGAAATTTATAGATTTGTAACTAGAAGTTTTATCCTGTATTCAAACACATATATGGTATTGTTGCTGAAACATGGTGAAGGGTTACAGTATATGACCATCATCAGTGTCTAGTAATAACTGTCTATATCATCCCAGATGCCATTGGCATAGAATCGTGTTTTCAGGCCTGAGCCCAGCCTTTTATTTTCTCAGGGGACCTAGAAACAAGGACATTTGTCTCTACTCTTCAGTCCTTTAAAAACTGCCTTCCATTCCCACAGCAACAATAGAATGTACATACACCGAGGCAATAGACCATGAGAGGCGTGATGAGAACGCCGTAGTGGACTCATGAGAGAATACGCAAGAATCTGTGTAAATAAAACCTAGAAATGTTTGCCCTTTCCAAAAAGCTGTTTTCAATATTCAGATTCCTCTTCACAATGGATTATATTGGTAAAATCAAAGTGGTTGTGTATCATGAAGGAACGGGGGTGGGGGGAGGAGTTTGGGAAGTTTAAGGTGGCTCTATTGCTATCTATACTGAGTTTAGTATAGTTTTAAAAACTCTTGAATTTTTCTTTTTTAATTTTTCCTCTCTTTCCTGTGAACTCAGTGCCCTGATGGGTTCAGGTCTCACTAGTCTTTTTCTGGGGCTCTATTTAAAACTCCACCATTCTTGCTGAAAGAACCAACCAACCTAAATGGGACCTGGGTTGCATTACTTTATAGTTTGTGTGGAATGATGGCAATGGCAAAAAACAGTAACAAAATAATAATATTCCTGCTGATAATACCGATAACAAGATGATAATGTCATAATAGCAATGACTATCTTCTTAAGATCTGCAGTCAATTATCTGCATTATCTCATTAGATGGTATTTGTGTAATTCTTATTTGTAATATGATCATTCTTCTTTTTTTTTTAGTTTTTTTTTTGCAAGGCAAATGGGGTTAAGTGGCTAGCCCAAGGCTACACAGCTAGGTAATTATTAAGTGTTTGAGACCGGATTTGAACCCAGGTACTCCTGACTCCAAGGCCCGTGCTTTATCCTCTGCGCCACCTTAGCAGCCCCCATTCTTTACTTCTTTATATATCAACTAAAAAAAAACTTGTTCATAGGATCTGAATTCAAATCCCACTTCTGCCATTTACTAACAGTGTGACCTTGTCAATCTTTGTGGGACTAAGTTTTCTCAGCTGTAAAATGTGGCAGTTGAAACATGTCTCCCATTTCTATCCTTTGCCCTATTTATTCCCCCATGCCTTGGAATGTCTTCCTCCTAATCTTTACCTCATAGTTTTTCCCTTTAAATTCCTAGCTTAAGGGCCACCTTCCTCATAAGACTACACCAGTTTCCCCAGTTGTTTGGTCCGGTCCATACACTCTAAGATTATCTTCTGTCTATGTCATTCAAATATACTCAAGTATGTTTCTTTTGAACAGGGACTGTTTTTGCCCCCCCGCATTTTTAGTATCCCCAATAGCCAATGCATCACTGTTTGTTGACTGCCTATATGGATAATATGGTCAAGTTGACTTTCTTCTATGATCCTGTGACATCTTGTGGGCACCCACTCTTTGCCTTTACTTTTAGCCCTTTCTCATCCTGAAACTTTGGTATCTCCCTCCCCTGGGTCATCGACCCCCTATTCATCTAGCATTATCTCTCTAGAAGACCAATATCGAACTGACATTGAACTGATATCCCTGGCATCCCAAGAGCTCAGTAACAACAACGAGCAGGCATATGATTCCCATCGTGTATCAAACACGGCCCCAAGTGCTTTACAGATACCTCATTTGATCCTCACAATAATCATGGAAGGTAGGTGCTCTTGTGTATCCTCATTTTATAACTGAGGAAACTGAGACAAACAATGGTTAAGTGATTTGCCAAAGACACAGCTAGCTTATGAGACTGGATTTGAATTTGGGGCTCCATATCCAGTACTCTTTCCACTGTACAACTTGGCTGTCTACTACAGATTTAAACCTTAGAGATGAAATTTGTTTTATTTTCAATTTATTAACTAAAAAAACCTTTTTCATAATCATATAATAAAAAAGATGAT
The DNA here is from genome assembly GCF_037893015.1 of Macrotis lagotis. Classification (NCBI taxonomy): domain Eukaryota; kingdom Metazoa; phylum Chordata; class Mammalia; order Peramelemorphia; family Peramelidae; genus Macrotis; species Macrotis lagotis. The sequence continues at coordinate 29,003,106 of NC_133661.1, read as the reverse complement.
TGCACATGAAACTGCAAATCAAGATGACCAAAATTCACTTTACTGATTAGAAAGTTAAGGGTCAAAACATGCCAGGAAATGAAGTGACTTCCCAGGTCACAAAGGTAGCAAATATCTGGCCAAAGATTTGAACCAAGGTTTGCTGCCTGCTGTTCTCTTTCACCAGATGACATTCCCCAGATGGAGAGAATAATTGGTCATCCTTGATCCTATCTGAACATAATCTAACATTACAGATTTTGTGAATCCTTTCTACCTCCACTAGGTAGCACAGTGAATAGAGTATCAAGCCTACAGTCAGGAAGACTCTTTTTTTCTGAGTTCTAATCTAGCTTCAGACAATTATTAGCTATGTCACCCTGGGCAAATCATTTAACTTTGTTTACCTCAGTTTCCTCATCTGTAAAATGATCTGTAGAGGAAATAGCAAGCCATGGCAGTATCTTTGCCAAAACACAAATGAGGTCACGAAGAATCTGACATGGCTGAACAACAAGAAATCTCTTCTGTACCATTTAGATTGATAACCTCCTTACTCTCTGCCCTGGCACCACCTAAGAATCAGCCATCATTGGTGTGTGGCTTGACTGTCATCCAACATTGTATGTTAATAGACATAGACCCGATGGGGATCTCAGAAGCCTTCTACCATAGTCCCCATATTTGACACATGGAAAACCAAGATCTAGAAAATGGGGGTGACTTGTTCAAGGTCATATATCAAGTGGTACTGCTAAATCCCATTATCTACGCAATGTCTGGCACATCCCACATACTTCAGAAATGCTTGTCGACTATTCACTGTGGAATATGACTACAATCTGATGCTCAATTCTGTGGCATATTACAATAACCTGCTTAATGTTAGGAAGTTTTCCTTTCTTTTTTCTCTTGGCCACCCACCTAAAATTCACACAATAAGATAGCATTTTGGCAAAGAAAGACGATCCATATGGACATAAAGAATCCAAGCCAAGTTTTGTGTGTGTCTGTACTTTACAAACATATGTTTACACACACACACACACACACACACACACACACACATACACAGAGACACATCCCTTAGAATACCAGGGTAGACATCTTTACTTAGCAAGAAGGAAAAAAGTCTCCGTTAGCAAGACAGTCAAAGACTGTTTCTCTAAGCTCTGCACGTCCCAGGTTGGAGTATAATCTCATTGAACTGGTCATTTCTGATTTCTGCCAGAGAGAAAGTACATTCATTTCTCCTTGCTGTTGCCTGATAAAGTAGTTTAAATTTGATGCTGAGCTTGGAAGACAGGAATCTCTTTCGTTTTGTTCTCTAGTCTGAGTCTAGAAGAACCTAGAGACCTAGCAGAAAACTACTTCTTTGCTGAAAGAACAAAAAAGACAATAACCGTCACCTGTGATCACTGAGCTGCTGTCGCTGATCTTGGACAAATATGGCCAATGGAAGTCACTGCAGGATGAGTCTCCTGACTTCCCACCTTCCCTGACTTTTTTCAAAAGTCAAAATCTCATCTCCTGCAAAAAAGTAGTTCCCTTTCCTCTTTAATCTTGGCACCTTCCCTACTCCTCAATTTATCCTATATAGATCACATTTCTCTTTGCATGTTGTCTCCCCCATTAGACCATGAGCTCTATGAGCACAAAGACTATGTTTTACCTTTTATTGTATTCCATACAAACCATATAATTACCTGCAGCTTCTGCATTAGGTCAACTGAAAGAAGCCAACAAACATCAAAATTCTCTTCTTTGCAGCATCATATTGTGCGGTAAAAATACTAAGCAACATGTATCATTCTGCCATCCCGTCTGCTATTTTATTATTGAGTTGTTTTTCTGCTGTGTCTGAACATTTGTGATTTCATTTGTTTTGTTTTGCCTTTTTGACAAAGATACTGGAGTAGTTTGCCACTTCCTTGTCCAACTCATTTTGCAGATGAGGAAACTGAGGCAAATGGGGTTAAGGGACTTGCAAATGGCACACACACAGTTAGAAAGGGATAGGTCAGATTTGAACTCAGAATAATGAGTCTTGACTTCAAGTTTGGTATTCTGTCCACTGTACCACCTACCTATCCCATCTGTTACCTACTGATATAGACTGCACCTAAATTTATCAAAAACCTGTTGTTTTGTTTGCATATAATGATTATGGTACAGTGTACCACCAGGAGAATTGCTTTGCATTGTTGTTGTGATGTGATAGCAGATGCAACTCAGTGATGGATGGATGGATGTCCATGTGATTTTTTTAATGCAAAGATCACACTCACTTTCTTCAGTTACCAAAATGCACTTTTGGCTCAAATCCCAGGCTATTTAGGTGATCTACTATTTGTCTATGCCTTTGCCACCCTATGCTTATGAAATCAGTTCTTTTGAACCAAAGTATATAGCTGTATTTTTGTCTCAGAAAAATTTAATCAGATTCAATTTAATATTCTTTTATCTCTTAGATTGGATATGAGATTTTATCATATTGTGATGCTTTCAGGTAATTATCTGCAAATAGTACAATAGTTTGTGCCATTAGCAATTTTTAAACATTCCATCTATACTTTCAGACGAGTTATTGATCAAAATATTAGATAGCACAGGACTAAGACAGGTTTCCTGTTTCCCCAAATAATTTGGCTTAGGAACTGTGTTCAGCACTGTGCACATTAACAACAACATTGCCAGCTATGATGGATGCAACTCCTCGTAGCAGTTCAGAGAGCTAAGACCACCCTGGAAATCCTGTTATGGACAACTCCATCCTCATTCAGACAAAGATCACACACACTCACACACAAACCCCCCTAAAATGAAGAATCTGAATGAACACTAAGATTACTTTTTAAAAATTTATCTTATAGTTTTCCTTCCTATTTCATGAATTTCTTTTTCCTTAGTCCTAATTCTTCATACACAAAATGACTAAACACAAATGTACATGTCCAACATTCACTAAACTGTTTGCTGCTGAGGGGAGTGGGTGGAAAGGGAGGGTGGAAGAAAGTTGTGTAACATAAATATAAAAGTGGATGAATGTTGAAAAACTTTCATAACAAGTAATTGCAAAAATAAAATATCAATTAAATAAAGGAAATGTTTTCAAGAAGGAAATGAGATTATTCTGGCATTCTCTGTTCTTGTGGAAGCCATGCTGGTTTTTTGTGATCTGTGCTTTCCATTATTGGTTCCATTATTTTCTTATCCATTGCCTTACGGGTGCAGATGTCACCAAGCAATAAGGACTCTAACCTTCAACTTTGTTTTCTCTTGTCTTTCCCTCCTGTCTCTCATTCTTTCTCCCTAGAAGCAGAAGAGTAACTTTAAAATCAAAACATGCTAGTATTTCATCCCTTTGCAGACTTTCCCATTTTCTTTTGTCAAATAAAGACCCAGCAGTACTTCCATCTCCAAACCTGCCTTGCAGCCTTTCAGGTCTGAAAGGCATTGATTTGATTCCTGTTTGTAAGTTTAGAAATGCAAGAAGCAAGTTGCTAGTGATCATAAAGACAGCTCCTGTAAAGACATAGCATTATCCCTTGTAGGTACTAAGCAGGGGAAAACCTATAGATGATGGAAAAATAGTCACTTTAAGTCCAGTAGCTCTTAAAGACTGAACACATCAACAAAACAAAACAAAACCAAACAACACAAAAAAAACCACTTCAGAATCTGATGAACACTTTATAAAAATTATCTCTCATATATCTCTTTCCCTTAATCCTAATTCCTCATACCAAATATGACTAATCTATAAACATATTTATCAATAATGTGTTGTACATTGCTAACCTAACTGTTCATTGCTGAGGGGAGGAGGATGGGAAGGGAAGATGGAAGGAAATTTTGTAACTTAAAAAATATATATGTGTATATGAATGAATATTATATATATATATGATGAGAATGAGCATATCTTCTTCAGATGTATAATAAAATTTTAAGGAAAATTTCTAACATGAAGTGGATTTCCGAAGCCAGAAGACCCCCAGGCCATAAGTCCCTCCCAGTAGGGTGGGAACAGCAATTAAGAGGGGTGGGGACAGCAATTTCCAGATATCAACTGGGGGATTTTTCAAGCTTTTGTTCTTCTTTGTCTGTGTCTATATATCCCTTTCTAGTGTCTAATTTTTTGTCTAACATCTCTGGATTTCACCCACCAAAACTTCACTGATGGGCTGCTAAATGTGTCTGCCAGATCATTTATAAATAATTTAAATGAGAAAAGAGTTAGCAGCCCATCTTTGTCCTGTGTCCTTGCCACTGGCCTCCTGTCCCTGGAAATGTGATAAATATAAGAATGAAACAGTTACTTTCAAGGTATTATTTCTCTGCATCAAAGATCTTCAGTTTGATCCCTATGGGCCTGTCCAGAGTCAAAGGTAATGGTTTATTTATAATCTAGTAACTAGTCTTTAAGAAGCACTATGGGGCAAAGATCTATTCCCCTGATGACATCTGGGGATGAGCATTTCTGAACATAACTGGGAGATATTTCATTGACAGACCTGTTGGCCATTGTTGGATCCATATTCTAACCTTTTTGTCTTTTGGATTTGAAATCTGGGTTCATAGTCACTTCTGGAGACATTTAGCCTGGAGATAAGAGGGATTAGATATATTGTTTGGCCCCAGAGAGAAGAAACAGAATCTATGGGTAATACATATTACAAAAGGATCAATGTAAGCTTGTTTTAAGAAAGAAATTCCTAACAATTGTGAATACTCAACAATGTAATGGATTCTCCTTCTTTGAAGAGATTTTCCCCCTTTTGTTCCATCTGGACCTTCCTATTTTGTTCAGTTTGGGAGAGCTGTGACTGATGGTGGGTCTGATTCTATTGCTGATCATAATAAGTTGGCTGATCTGCTCTGTTTCTGAGGCTAACCTTGAATATTTTGTCACCTTAGCTTGCTGTAGCTCAGGACTTCCAGGCACAAACAGTCTGTTAGCCTCAACTTTCCTAGTAGTAGGAATAACATTCTTGGGCTTCCACGCCTGGCCATTCAAGTAGAGTCTAGAAGACATTTGGTGGATATGTTACATTGAGTCTTATTTTGGGGATGTGAGTTGGACTACATGAATACAAAATTTCGACCCATTTTTCTCTGAGTTTAGTTACAGAGTTTAAGTAAAAATTCAAAGATCATTAGATGTGCTACGGAAGTACCAGGGTCTAGAAAGAAGACTAGATTTAGAGTTAGTCACAAGCACATTGATCTAAATATGAAAGGACTCTTAGAGGTGATCTCCCTCCCTCATTCACAAACTCACTTGTGTTATATAGAAAAAGGAATTAAGGCTCAGAAAAAACTCAGTGTATTGTCCTTGATTACAAATCTAATAAACATTAGAATCAGAGTTTGAATTCAGATCCTGACTCCAAATCTAGTGGCCTATTTGTGATGCCATAGTGCCAGGGTTTTCATTTACTCAGTGTGCATGCAGCCTTAGTCAAGTCACATAATATCTCTAGATCTCATTTTCCTCATATGCAAAATGAGGGTGATAAATTAGTTTTGGGTAATTTGTCCAAACAATGCAGGAGACATTGGTAAAACAAAAATCAGAATAAAGTAATCCCTATCCCCAGGGCAATTAATATCTACTTAGGGAGTACCAGTGGGACAGGGAAGGGCAATGAGTATCACTAAGAAGGTGTTTAGTAGATGCCTGTTAAATCAAAGATTGGTAAACTTTTTTTTTTTACAAGGCAGTGGGGTTAAGTGACTTGGTCAGAGTCACACAGCTAGGTAAGTATTAAGTGTCTGAGGTAAGAGTTGAACTCATGTCCTCCTGACTCCAGGGCAGGTGCTCCATCCACTGTGTCATCTAGCTGCCCCAGTTTTGTAAACTTTTGAGTACCCCATCAGCAAAGTTCTCTACAGGGTCCTTCTCAGACTTATGTTTTCAATGGCTTAAATCCTAAAATGAAATACATAGGATTATAAAGAAAACCAATTATATGGAAATGTAGTTTAGCTGCCAGTCTACCTATCAATCTATCATTTGTTTGTACTAGATATGTATGTATGTATAGGTATTTGTATGCATATTTACATATATTTGTACATATGTTTCACACATATATATATATATATATATATATATATATATATATATATATATATATACATATTATACATATACATAATATATATATGTTTAAGTTCCTGGACCCACAGTTAAGTTATTTCATGTAAAGCAAATGACTTAATGGAGTAAAAGATTTTTATTATTCAGGAAAAGATGATGCTTTCATAAATTCCATTCAAAGCAAAGTGGGAAATATTTTGGGTTTCTTTCTTTTCTTTTCTTTTTTGTTTTGATCTTCTTCATGCCATAATTATCTAGTTAATGACCTCTGTTCATGATTTCCCTAGAAAGAATTAAAATTTTATGTCCAGGACCTTTGTGTGTATGTGTGTATGTGTGTGGTCCCTTATTTTATTGAATCCCTCAGATGATGTTTTCTATCTTTAATCAGGGCCGCTAGGTGGTGCAGTAGATAGAGCATTGACATTGGAGTCAGGAGGACAGGAGTTTGAATGTACCTCAAATACTTCACTCTTACTAGCTGTGTGACCTTGGGCAAGTCACTTAACCCTGTCTGTCTCATATCCAGGGTCATCTCCAGTCATCCTGATTGATATTTGGCCACTGGACCCTGATGACTCTGGAGGAGAAAGTGAGGATGGTGATTTGGCACAGGCCCCCTCACTCAACTCCAATTCATGGCATCATCTCTCTGATGTTGTGGTTTTCTTCAAAAATGAAGGACAAAAACATTATCTATCCTTAACCACTATGTGTCCTCATTTAACATCCTTCTCACTATATCCAGTAGGGCAGCCAAATGGCACAGTATATGGAATACTTTGCTTAGAATCAAGAAGACCTTAGAAAAAAATTCAACCTCAGACACTGACTCTGATCAAATCACTTAACCTTGTTTAGATCAGATTCCTCATCCTGGAGAAGGAAATGGCAAACCTCTTCTGTGTATTTGCCAAGGAAACTCCAAATGCGGTCACAAAAAGTCAGCATGATTCAAATATGACAAATGGTCTGAAGTTGTTTTAGGTGCTCGTCATTGTTGGATCCCGTGCAACAGTGGGATTTTTCTTAAGAAGGGTTAGAATATGTTAAGGACAGGAGTGGGAAGGAATTTGAAACCAGGGTCAAGTGAAGAGTGATTGAAAGAAACAGGAATGTTTAGGTTGTAAAGATTTAGGAAAGTCATGGTTGTCATCTTTGAGAATTTGAAGGGCTATTATGTGGAAGGAGATTAGTCTCTTTCTCTTGACCTCCACTTGCAGAACAAGGAGTCTGGGATGGAAGGCAAATGTAGTAGAATGTAGGGTTTACCTAAAGAAAGCCTTCTAAGAATTAGATTTGTACAAAAATGGTATGGGTGAACTCAAACCACGACTCTACAATCTATTACTAGTGTGACCTTGGGCGAATCACTTCTGTTCCTGAATCCTCCTCTGCTTTTCTCAACTAAATCCATTTATTCAAATTTCTCAGTGAGAGATGGGCACAGCTGGTTATTCCAATATGTCTCCAAATGGAACGAGGGCCACCAACTGACCTTGACAATAAACAAACCTTCTTTGGGTTGGTGCTTTGTGAATTCAGAATCCCAATTTTCTCATGGGTGACCATAGGAAAAAATGAAATATTGTCTCATTAGCAAAAGAGGTGGAGGTAGTGGAAAGTGGTGAGCAGGCAGAAGAAAAAAGAGGGATAGCTGAAAGGAGGGAAAGAGGGAAAGAGAAAAAAGAAATGGAGTAGGGAAGAGAGGAGGGAGGAAAGTGGAAAGGAAGGAAGGAAGGAAGGAATGGAGAGAAGGAGAGACCCAGAGGCAGTCATGCAGTGAAAGATCCAGACTGAGACAGATACAGATATAAAAACAGTGATAAGAAGAAGAAATTGCCTGTGTGTGTGGGTGGTGAGAGTATGATGAGGGAGACCTAAGTCCAAATACACTTAAAATCAGTGTGATCATAAGCAAATCACTTTATTTTCCTTAGTCTCAGTTTCCTCTTCTGTAAAAGGAGATTAATAATGCATTTAGTAATTCCTAGGATAGTCACGTGCTTCAGTCAGTCATTTAGCACTTCTTAAGAAGCTAATATTTGCCAGGCACTGGACGTATAAACAGAAACAAAAGATAGCCCCTGCCCTCAAGAGACTCACAGTCTAATGGTGAAATCATCATGCAAGTAACTACATATAAAAGAAAAATGCATAGAGGATAAATAGGGAAAAAATCAACAGAGGAAAAGTACCAGAATTATGAGAAATTAGCAAAAGCTTCCTGTAGAAGATACTGTATATAAAATGCTTTTCAAATGATCAGGTACTTTATAAATATATTGTTATTATTAATAAACAATGCTATCATGTTCAGTTTCAACTAGGAAGCATAGAGACTGAAATGAAAGACTTTTCACACAATTAAACCTCCAATGCCACTTGATCTCCAAATAGGAGACTGGTAATATGGAAAAGAGGCTCAGGACCAGTAGAGTTTAGTTTCTAGCTCACAACAAAGGACTCTTTCCCCATGTGGTCTACCATCTGGTCATGATATCAACACCCATAATCTTTTGATTGCAAGAAAGATTGTGGCTTGAACTGTGAATCTCTTCCACTTAAACATCACCCTCCTTCAACTTTTAAAAAGTGCTCCTTTGCACTCTCCCTCCATCTCTTCATAAACATAAAAAAAAACCTTAACAAAGATTGTCCTTTCTCAGTTCAATGCCATCATCCAAGGACAGGCTGAACATTAGAAAGGTATGAAAGAGAACCATGGGTGTTCAGGATGAGATATAGTCAATGCCAGAGGGTGTCTTGTTATTACATATTCTGTCTGAAGTGGTGAGGCATTACTGAGCAGGGGAAGAAAAGACAGTCTGTCAGGAAAAAGAAGAAAACCCTCTTAATTACAGGATGCTAAGTACCACAATTTAACATCTTAAGTATCTCCTTGTCTAATCCCAATAATCCAACGTTGACCAGGATAAGAAATAGATTTTATAAAATAACTCCCTTCACCCCTTTGAAAAATTCTCTTCACATCTTCCTGTTCTAAAGAGTACACTTAGTCAGAAATAGAATTTTACTAATAATGCAACCCCACAGAAAAAGAATACATGTAGACATGTATATATATATTCATGTATGTAAAATACATGCACATATGCAGTATGCTTCCAGAAATCGAGTCTCCCTGAAGGACTTCTTGAGGCTAAGCAGCACATTTTGAGTGAACTACCCAATGTAGTTTAATGCCTTTGAGAAAGCAAAGAGAACATATTGGGATCTTCACACAAGTTGATCATCAATAACGTTCCTTTATGCACTATGAAGTGGGATGAAAATCCACTTCCAGCTACAAAAATAATATATGTAAATAGCAGAGCGACAAAGATAATCAGCTCTGTGGTTCAAGATCAGAGCAAGGGAAAAAAAAACCATATCCCTGAGATTTGTTGACATAGGCCAAGTATGACTGCCTACGAGGCAACATTCTCTATAATTAGGAGATACGACTTTGGAGTCCTTTAAATTTATTTGAATAAACATTTGTTACATATCTACTAGACCTAGATTAGACCGTCAGTCACCAAGGATCCAAAGACAAAAACAAAATAATTCTTGCCTTGAAGGAGCTTCCATTCTACTAGGGGAACAGCAAAATACAATTTCTGTAAAATCAAACTATAAAATTAATTGTAAGATGTAGAAAGTACTAAGGATTCCATAATATGCTGTCTTCTTGCCACACATGATGATCTTTGCATTTTTACACTGATTGTTTGAATTGGAATGAAGAGAAGCCAAGTTGAAATCTTTCAGTTATTCAACTCAACCCAGACCCCAAAAGAATCCCGTTACTATCCTATGTTTGACAAGTTGTTATCCAGGTTCTTCCCAAAGTTCAGGAAAGGGCAATCTCTTCCTTCCAGAGGCAGCCATTCTACTTTGGGATGCCTTGAACTGCTAGGAAATTTTTTCATGCAGCAAATTCCAGTTATCTTTGTAACTGCTCTCCATGGCTTTTCTGAACAAAATCTGCCCAATCCCTCTTTCACTTGACAACCCTCCCAATATTTGACCGCTTCTATCAATTCCCTTCCTTCCCCCGTCCCCAAAGTCTTTTGTGTGCAGGATAAATATCCTCAGGAAGTGGTTGAGATGGGATTTAAATTCAAGTTCTCTGATTTGAAATCCTGGAAATAGAAAAACTAGAATTTGGAATCATCAGTGACCTGAAACCCTATCAATGAAGAAGCAATCCAACTAAATTCCAAAAGGTCCATCTCTAGGTTGTAGTGTGAGCACCAACCTTTTCCCCATAGCACCTCTTACGAACTGTGGACTAAGTCATAAAGGGACTGTAACTCTGGTCAGAATGAAAATAATTCCTTGAGCATGGAGACTGTTTCTTTGTTGACTTTATATTAACAACACAGAGTCGGCTCATAGTCAGAGTTTAATAAATGCTTGTTGAGTGACTATCCATCTCATTGTGAGGCTGAATATGAAATAATATTTTCAATGTATACCAGATTTTTGCCACCATTATCTTTGATATAGAGCTAGAAGTTATTATATAGTTTATCTAGTATGACTCCTTTCATTATACAGATGAATAAATGGAGACCCAGGAAGGGCAAGTCACTGTCATTTAGATTATCTCAGCTAGGATTTCTAATCCCATGAATCTTCACATTTTACATCCATTCTTTTGTTTTTTACCAGCCCCAAACTGCCTACTTTTGTTTGCTGTTGCTTTTGCTGTTGTTGGTGGTGGTGATGGTGATGGTGGTGGTGATGGCAATGGTGATGGTGCTGGTGTTGGTGTTGGTGTTGGTGATGGTGGTAGAATTGTTCCCTTGTAAGTTTGAGAACTTGCAACCAATGTAAAGGAAATAAAAGGAAGAAGCACAAAGTGGTCCATCCATATTGAGTTCCTCCATTGGAATGTCTTGTTCATGATCTTATTACATTGCCTGAAATGTGCCAGAATGAACTCAAAGAAATACTGATTGAAGCAAACATTTCAGTAGCAAGAGGTCAATAGAGAGGGTACTGGGCAAGGGGGTGGCAACTCTTTTCTCATTTAAAATCTTTATTAATGATCTCACAGACACAGGCAGCAATACATCAATGAACTTGGTGGGTGATGCTGATTCTGGAGGTGTCAAGACACCACGGGAGCTGGAGAAATCATTCAAGTAAACCAGTGGGTGAAAAAAAAACAGGCCAAACATGACTAAATGACAGCTCAGGCTAAGACAGGCAAGAGATGAATATTTCCTAGAGGATAAAACAACCTTAAGAAATTCTATATGTTTGGGGGATTGGGATTTCTGACTTAATTTTGGCATATTGAGTTGCAATCTGTCCCCATAGGAGGGTTCTGTACATCAGGGATTTTGTCTAAGCTCCCTTGAACACAGTTATCCTGGGACTAGAAAATATCTGAGGAAGGGTCGACAGTACTTTGTATTGTTTTCATCTCAACTGAAGCATTTAGTTAAGAGTCCCACATCTCTCAATGCTAGAGAGAATATTGAATAGAACAGTTTGGAAGACTGTCTCATGAACAGCTGTCTCATGGACAAGGAGGAAGAGAGAGTTTAGTCTTGTAATTTCATTAATATAAGTAACTCCCAGGTGAGGTAACTCCCTCCACCAGTTCAGGTCACCACCTTCTCAACTTTGAGTCTTAGAAAGTTACTTTCAGTGCTGTAAAGTCTGGAGAATTGAATGGACTTACCAAGGCTCATGAAGCCAGTTGGTCTCAGAGACAGGACATAAATTTAGGTCTTTCTGACTTCAAAGTCAGTCTTTTTTCCCTACTATGGTCTCCTGTCTCTCACAAGCTGACCAGCTGCAATTTGTTGTATCTCTTTGAGCCTCATTTTCCATGTCTATAACAATGGGATTATAATACTTTACCTTGTGAGCTCATTGGGTAGTTGGGAGCCTAAAATGAGATAGATCATGTCTGTAAGGGAACCTTGTATATTTTCAAAGTGCCATAAAATACCAGGTAATTGAAGTCAGAAAACATAGGTTCAATTTTCAGCTTTCCTACCTTTGTGATGTTGTATAAATCAATGAATCTTCCTAGCCTCAGCTTACTCTTCTGTACAGAGGAGGAGTGGCAAGGTCCTATGATCTTAGGATGCTTTGACTGTTTTGCTGTTAGGTTTGGGAGCTTCTGGGAAACTAGGGCAGAGGGCCTTCTTTTCGTGGTTGCCTCTTGACAGTGTTTTGTAAACTTTGTGAATATGAAATATTATATATCTGAGAGGAAGGATGTGAGTTGGCTGGCAAGATAAAGTAACACTGAAGTGATAGGAAGAAAGACAGTAAAAAGGAAGGAAAGGAGGAAGGAGAAGAAGGAAGGAAGGAAGTGGAGAGAGGAGAAAGAGGAAGAAGGAAGGGAGAAGGAATGGAGGAAGGCAGAAGGAAACAAGAAAGCAAGTGAGGGAATAAAGGGAAAGACGGAAGGAATGAAGAAGGAAGGAAAGGAGGGGAGAAAGAAAGGAGGGAAAAGGAAGGGAGAGAGAAAGGAATGGAGGAAAGGAGGAGAAACAGAAGAGGAAGGGAGAGTAATGGAAGAAGGAAGAAAAAAGAATGACAGAGGAAATGGAGGAAGGAAGGAATAAAGAAAGAGGGAAGAGGGGATGAAAGTGGAAAGGAAGGTGGGAGGAAATAAGGGAGGGGAAAAAGGAAGGGAGAAAGGAAGGGAGGAAAGGAGGTGAAAGAGAGGAGGGAGGAGAAATTAAGGAAGAAAACAGAAGGAAAATGAGTGACTGAGGGAAGAAAGGAGGGAGGAATGAAAAGAGAAGGAAGGGAGGAAGTAAAAAAGGAAGGAAAAAGGAAGGGAGGGAAGGAGAAGAAACAGAGAAGGAAGAGAGGAAGAATGGAGGAAGGAAGAAGGAAGGGAAAAGAATTAGGGGAAAATGAGGGAGGAAGGAAGAAAGAAAAGAAAAAAGTAAAGAGAGGAAAGGGGAAAAAAGGAAGAGAGAGAGGAAGAAAGGAAGCATTAAGAGCCTATAGTGTGTCAAATGCTTTGCAAATATTGTCTCATTGGATCAATACAGCAACCTTGGAAGGTAGGTACTATTTTTACCTGCACTTTACAATTGAAACTGAGGCAAACAGCTGTTATGTAACTTGTCCAGGATCACACAACTAGCAAGTGTCTGAAATCAGATCTGAACTCAAATCTTTCTGACTTCTGGTTGCGTAGTACTCTGTGAGCATAACATTCCCAAACACTTGAGGTTTAAATGGCAATCTCTAGCAAGGGATGTTCTCACTGGGAAGTCACTGCACCAATAAATTCATATGTTCAACCCAGTTTTAAAAAATATGGTAGACACTAAGCTGGTTCTGTGAATATAAAGACAAAAAGAAAGTCTCTGCCCTCCAAGAGTATGGACTCTCCCTTCCTAGTATCCAAGGGTTAAAAATGGTTATGCACATAGTAGGTGCTTAATTGTGTCTTTGTACAGCATGTCTCTCATGTTTGGGGAAAAAAAAAAACTTATTTTCCCTCTACCTCATCTGATTACTAACGTTCTTACGACCTCTTGGTTTCAAATCACTTTCCCAACTGGTTTCCCAGCCACCCATCACTGCTCAACTAACTTATTCTTTCTCTTTCAAATTGGCTTTGTATTACTTTGCATGTATAAACATACTCCTATATAATGGTATACATATAATTCCCTTCAGTGGAAGGTAAGATTTCTGAAGACAGGCATGGATCGACATCTCTTTCTTCAAGCCAAATGCTGGGCATAGTTGGCCATTCCTCCCATCCCTGGTGTTCTGAACTTCCTCAACTCTTTCATCTCACTACTACCTCCTGATCTCCAATCACATGCCATGTCTCCCTTTTCCTCCTGCTTTTCTCATTACTTATCACCTGTATTTCTCTTAATTGATCTCCTTGCATCCAATCCAGGCTTCCTTTCCTCTTATCTGTCTTGCACACAGCTACAAATGATGAGTTTTGTAGTTCAGATTTGCCTTTGTCATACTCCTCTCTGTCCCCACTCCCAACTCAGGAAGCTTCAGTAGTTTTCCATAGCTTGCTAGAATGAAATTACAAGTACTCTGAATGGTCTCTGAAAACCTTCCAGATCAGGCTAGAGTCTTTTTTTCAAACTTGACTTAAAATTCTATCCCTTTACTCCAGGAAAAAAATGGACTTTTCCCATCTCCAGACTTCATATCTAAAACCAATAAAATATTTTCCCTTTTCACTTCTGCCTATTGAAACTCCTAGTTCCATTAAAAGATCAATTTATCTGCCATTTTCTTCAAGAGACTTTCCAGGTTTTCCAAGTTGTTAGTGACTCTGTAGTCACTTTGGGGTTATTTTCTAGGCATCCTCTATTTATTTCTCTTTGAACATGTTGTATCCCTCCTTTGATCATTTAAACCTTGTCTCTGACCTACTGACAGCTAGGTGGCACAGTGCATAAAGTGCTGCGCCTGCAGTTAAGAAGACCAGAATTCAAAATTGGTCTCAAATATTATCCATATGGCCCTGACCAAGTCACTTAACCCTGTTTGCCCCCAATTTCCTCATCTGTAAAATGGACGGGAGAAGGAAATGGCAAACTGCTCTAGTGTCTTTGGCAGGAAAACCCCAAATGGGATCATGCACTGAATATAATAACATTTCTAGCTTATTTCTTCAGGTTTATGTTAAATCACTACCCCTCCTGAACTCCAAGATCTAGGCAAATCAACCTTTTTTGTTGTTCCTCATCCAGGATGTTCCTTCATACTGGATAACCTCAAGTCCAGAACACTCTACCTCCTTTTCTTGATCTCTAAAAACTCCAGGTTTCTTTTAAGATTCCACTCAATCATGATTTTGATCTGAAGCCTTCCTCTCTCCCCCACCAAATACTAGTAACCTCCCTCCTACATAATTTATAAATATATATGTGAATATATTAATATGTGTGCATGTGCATACATATAAGTCTTTGCATGTATATCTGTACATGTGTGTGTTCGTTCATTGACTAGAGGGCAAAGGCTTTTGTTTTTCTGCTTAATACCAAAGCTGAACAGGGTGCCAGTGCCCTATAGTAGGGAACTCAATCATGAAATCTTAGGAGAAACCTTAGAGATCTTGAATCTAATCATATCATCTTAGATATGTGAAAGCTAAATCCCCGAGAAGCTTAGTGACTTGTCAGGGGTGAAAGAGCTATGTCTAGGGCATAGGATCCCAAGTCCTGTGCCTTATCTACTCTATCATACTGTTTCTTTTGATTGATTGCTAGGCACACAGTAAGTTTTTATCACATTGAATCAGACCGAATGAGTTTACATTTGTTGAATGGATTCATACCTTCCTAATTAGAGAATCTTTGGAAATTTGCTTACTATTTCTAGTTATTAACATGCCAATAAGAGGAAAACTTTCATTGGAAGTTTTGGAGAAAGTGAAGTAAGAGAACCGGAGCTGTTCAGAAGCACAGGGAGTTCCCAACTGAGTGCTGACTCCTATGACTCTCCTCTGCTCTTTGCTGCAATTTTGATTTAGTTCCACACTTCCTGTTGGGTTCTTGAGATCTTGCTATTGAATTGCTTTGGGCTGAACTTGGAAGCCTTCTGCCCCATAGATATTAATTTTACTTTGCTGTTCTCTACAGACTTTTTAGTGCACTAACAGGAAAAAAAAACAGATTCCCGGCTCACAAGAATCCATAGACTAATCATAACCTAATAGTGAACAAAAGTATTTGTCTCCTTTTGTGTAATGGTTGTAAATTTCAAAATGGCTGCATTTTGGTGACCATTTCTACTAATTTGTGTTTGCCTACATCCTTGGGATCATTGCAGTATGAGTTGAATGGACCTAAGAGATTCTCAAGCTTAAACATCTCATTTTTTAACCTGAGAAAACATGTCCATATTTTCCTGTGTTATACATATAATAAATTGCAGAGCAAGGATTTGAACTTAGGTCTTTTGTCCCTAAATCTGGGTCTCTTTTTACTATACCATATTTCTAATACATTTGCTTGTTTAGCTACATTTTCACATAAGCAGGTAAGAAATCTTCATGGGACTTGACAGCATGGCCTCATGAAGAAAGCTCTGGACAAGAAAGTCATAATCTAGGCTCAGGAATTAACTTGATATATTTTTTTGGTCCCCAGGTTTTCAAAACCAAAAAGGATTCCTGGGTGACTTACCCTGCAGGAATGATGCAAAGTCATCATGAGGTCATGAAAGAGCATTTTGATTGGTAACAAATTGGTCAGAGAAATGCAGAGGAGTGATAGTATGAAGAAATACCTAACCCACATGCATAATATTATAGACCCCTGGAGCTGAAAGACCTTTAGAAATCTTGGGCTCATACCTTTAGATATGGAAGTGATTTTGTTCTAAACGTAACTAGTCCAACCCTTTATTTTTTATAAATGCCCCCCCCCCCCAAAGAGATGAAGTGTTTCCCCAGGTGACAGGGTCAGTAAATGACAGTCTAAGGATTTTTAATTCAGGTCATCTGACAAAAACCCCACACTTTTTCTACTGTATCTCAGGGCCTTCAAATGTTATTAAAAGGAAAATGAGGCCTAGAAAAGGCAACGAATAAATTACATTTATAGATCGCTTAAAGGTTTCAGATAACGCTTTATATCCATCCCCTAATCTAATTTTTACAGAAGTGCTATGAGGTAAATAATGGGCTTATTATTTACCAAATTATCCATATGAGGAAAGAAACTAAAAATGTGTTAGAAACTTGCCCATGGCTGTAGAGTTAACTGATATTGGGGCAATATTTGATCCAAAGTCTTTCTGGTTCCATACCTTGTATTCATGCACACCCTGTACTATGCTACCTTTGGGATGAATAACTTTCGGGGACATAACTAGTTAGTGAGAGAAATGATTATTTCTCATATTAATAGTCAATTATTAAAATTAGAAAGACTCAAGCTTTTTTTCATATGTTATCTCCTTGTCTAATTTCTCAAGTTTGGGACTGATGGAAGATAATATTAATATTCTCATTCTGAATATTGCTACTCTTCCCAACTAAGTCACCCAGCATAGAGGATATAAATTTTTTGTTTAGGTTGCTCAAGGCTGGGGATTGTTTTGAAGTAAATGATATAACCAAAGTTCATTAGAACAAAATATTTATTATTATAGAAGAGGTCTAACCTCTCATTTTATATTCATTTTCTCATTATTTGTTAACCAGTTGTAATTGATTGTCACATTCTGGCATATTTACTTTTCTAAGACAATATAAACCTTACCCACTACTATGAGGGTCTTTAGTATTCCAGAAGGCCACTGATCATTTTTTTATTAAAATATTGGTATTATTAACATAATATATAATTACCCAGAAATAATGTCTCTTGAACTTCATAAACTTCCCATTAGTGGAAAAATTCAATTCTCTTGAATCCTTATTCAGCAATCTTTTATTACATTATTTCCCCAACTCTATATACCTAATGTCTACTGCCTGTTTATTAAGAGAAACAAGCATCTTTCTGTCATATCCATTAAAAAGATTAATTTTAAAAGACTTTTCCCTTAAAAAACAAGAGTAATAGATGAATTTAAATAAAAAAGCTCGCTTGTGTGCTACATGATTGGAATTTCAGATTCTATGTTATGTTTGTATGTGCCTACATACACAGACAAAGATATACCAGTTTAATTAAGTAAGCTGAATAGAATGTCTAGAAAGTTGCCTTGAGGTTAGGAAGCCTAGAGTTTAACTTATCCTTGAACAGACTTGTCTGTGTGACCCTGGGTAAATCCCTTCCCTTCATAATACTGCTGGCTAGTTTTTAAGGCTATAAGAAGACTAGAGAGCATTTGCTTATATATGAGTTGGGAGAGTGAATTTCTTTATTGGGAATTCCACAGACAAAAGAAATTACTGGTCTAGTACAAAATTAAAAAAAGAAAAACACACATATATGAACTATCCAAAATATCCAGAGTTTTGGAATAATATAGCAAAAGTCAATTAGAATGGATGAGGTATCAGCTATGCACACAACCTAATGCTTTGGGATTGCAAAGACAAAATATCCTTCAGTTTTTTGCCTCCAAGGAGTAGCATGAGACTTTTATAAATGATCTACTTTCTCAGTTTTTTCATTTGCAAAATGAGAGGGTTGGACTTACCATTGTTGAATTCCCTGACCAATGGATTCTTCCTCTCAATATTCTCCTCATTATCTTGTATTTTTATTTGATTTTGTTTTGGTCATGTTTACATTTGTGTACAATGTCTATCTCCCCTGCCCCATTAGAACATAAGCTTCTGGAGATGAATCTTGCTTCAGTTTGATCTTTCTATTGGGTGACACTAGCATAAAACCTAGCCTATAGTAGATGACCTGTGGTCTCTTCTAGCTCTGTCTTTAAGCTTTTAGGAAAGCTTTATTATATCCAATGAATCTAGCTCTTCCTTTTGATTTCCACATTCTGTGATCAGAAATGACTCTTTCCAGGGTGCTCTATTTGACTTTATGATGGTCAATGAAATTGAAGGGTAGGAGTGTTGCTAAATAACAACTGTTCTAATGGTGCTACCAAATCAAACATGATAGTATTAAGGAGGGACCTTTGCACCCAAGGAGAGAGGTTCTGTTGACTTAACCACTCAAGTTCAATTAAATTACAATAACCAAATTCAGTCAATTAGTTAGTTGAGAATCATTTATTAACTGATTAGTCCCTCTGTATGAGGTGTGATACTAAACCTGGGGATAGAAAGGGGAGAAAAATTAAATAGTCCATATCATTAAGGACCTTCTATTGTATTTTAGGGAAAGTACTCGTATGTTGAAAATTAAATCAAAATCTCTAAAAAGAAATTACCAGAAAATAGAGACACTATTGTGTTGTTGGTAGAGTTGTGAACTAGTACGACCATTATGAAAACAATTTGGAATTATGCACAAAGGGCTATTAAATGTTTTACATCCTTTGATACCTCAAAACAATTACTGGTTCTTTATCCCAAAGAAATCAAAGAAAAGGGGAAAGGACCTCTTTGTACCAAAATATGTATTGTAGCTTTTTTGTGGTGACAGAAGAATTAGAAATTGCCCATCATTTGGGGAATGGAAGTATAGTTTGCAAAATATGATTGTGAAGAAATACAACACTTGTATTGATATTATACTTGTGTCACAAGAAATGATAGGGAGATGGTTTCAGAAGAACCTGGGAAGACTTATATGAACTGATACAAAGTGAAGTGAGCAGAACCAGAACATTGTACACAGTAACAGCAATATGATAATGACAATCAGCTATGAAAAACTCAACTACATTGATCAAGATAAATTATCCAAGAGAATTCTAAAAGAACCAAGATAAAAAATGCTCTTCACTGAAACAGAGAGAGAGAGAGAGAGAGAGAGAGAGAGAGAGAGAGAGAGAGAGAGGAGAGAAAGAGTTAATGAACATGAGTGAAAATTGAAGTTTGGTTTTTCATTTTCTTTGTCATGTGATGTCTAACATGATGGGCAAGGCAGGAAGGGATTTAGGGAAAGAGGTAACTACTAGCAATTAAGGTTAGGGAATAGGATTCCTGACACACACATATATATATATATTTCTTGATTTAAGTCTCAAAAGACCCTTTAGATTCAAGAAAGCAGAGACACAGAGGTCATGCATTTCAGGTGTGAAATGAGTTGGGGATGCAAAGGGGGGGGAAGGAAGCCTAGGCTAAGGCATGGAGATGGGAAATGTAATGGCAGATACATGGCAGATAGCAAGTAAGTTAGTTCACCTGTAACATAGAGAGTGCAAAAGAGAATAATATGCAATAAACTTGAAAATAGAATTAATATCTAGGAAAAGACTTTAGAGATCATCAAGTCAACATTTGATCTGAAGCCTGGAGAAAGAAAATGACTTTTCTAGAGTCAAATAGGGATTAACAAATCAGAGACTTGAATTTAGCTCTAGAGCAAAGATATCGGATGAGAAGCAAAAAGAATAATAGTTCACATTTATATAGCACTTCAAAATTTTCAAAGACCTTTACATATATTTGTTCATGTTATTCTTACAACAATCCTATTAGGTGAGGGTTGTTATTCTTCCCATTTTTACAGATGAAGCACTGAGACTGAGAGAAAGGTTAAGTGAATTGCCAAGAATTCCATACTTAGTATGGGAGGTAAGGCATGATTTGTTCTTTGGTCTACTGACCTAAAGTTCCCATCTTTAGCCTCTCAAGGTATCTAAATAGCATATATTTAGATGGTGCTTTAAGGTTGGAAAAGAACTTTACAAAAATGAAGTTGGGACAAAACTCTGAAGGATTTAAGAACTCAACATTGAAATTCACTTTTGATTGGGGAGAAGAGAGCCACTAGAGTTTCATGAGGTGGGTAGTATCCTGGGTAGATATGTGTCCCACTTATCATGTGGGCTGCTTTCCGGAGGATGGTTTGTAATTGGAAGTAGTGACCATGTCAATATCAATACAGAAGAGGCTACTATTGGTCGTTGGTGGGCCATATCATAAATTGTTGGGGTTTTTTTTTGACATTTTTCAATTGTGTCTCACTCTTTGTGTTGCTGTTTTTGGGACTTTCTTTGCAAATATAGTGGAATAGTTTGCTATTTCCTTCTCCAGTTCATTTTATGAATAAAAAACTGAAGTAAACAGGGTTAAGTGACTTGCTCAGGATCACACAGCTAGTGTTTGAGGCTAGATTTGAACTCAGGTCTCCCTTGCTCCATGTCTGGTACTCCATCCATTGTGCCACTTAGCTGACACCATCTGCTAATATCAATTATTTTCATGTTCCACAATAGCATTCATCAGAATGGGGCATTTGCCAGCTAAGTGGCACAGTGGCAATGAGGAAGTACCAAGAGATGCCTCACCTGAGGAAAGGAAAGGAAGGGCGAATACTGTCACATGCCAAGGAAAGGTGATCTTTGTTGGTTATCAATGGTTCATGAGATACGTGGTATCTTGGCAATTCAGATTGGCTCATAAGTGAGACCCAGGTTCAAATCTTGCCTGTAACACAAAGACAAAAATGAAATAGTCCCTCAACGAGCTTAAACTTGAATGGGGCAGGTGACATATCCAGGGGAGTGGTGGTCTCCTAAAAGGGGGATAGGGAGGAAAGCTGGAGATCCACTGAGTAACGTACTCTTTCTAGGAGAGATAGTATGTCTATGAGTATACATTGTGTGTTGAGGGAGAAATGAAGTATGAGCCCATAGGGTGGCATTAGTGGCATATCATGAAGATGTATGGAGAATATCTCTTATTATTATAATTTATTTAGAAATACTAAATGTCAGTTTGAAGATTTTTGACATATTTTAATAAGTTAGGTCACTTAGATAACCAAAGCTTTTTTGAAAATTCCTCAATTTCCTTCTCTTATATTTTCCTTGACCTTTTTAGTTTAATTCATCCATGTGGGGAATTTCTAGTGTTGAAACCTACTCCATGATGGACATATGGTTTCCTGTCTCAGAGAACTGCTTTTCACCTTGAGAGGCTAAAGAACTCATCTTTGGACCCAGAGGTGATAGGTATGAAAGTTAAGACCCAAAACTCAGGTGTCATTGATTTGAAAGCTGGCCTTGTCTTCCTTCCTCCATCCTCCCTCTCAGGTCCTTTTGAGATCTATTCCTCATTTCAAGTGTTATTTGTTTCATGAGGCTAAGCTGTTTTCTAATACATATTATTTAAACATAGCAAATATTATGGATCAAGAAGTCTGCTAATGAGTCCAGTATTATGCATCAACCTTCAGGTGAACAGCAGCTTAATTATTCTGTTATTATAAACTTAGATCAGCCAAGTGGCACTGTACACTCCATCTGAAGTGCTGAGCATCTTATAATTCAAATGTCCTTGTGAGCGCTCCGGCTCCTTCCTTAAAATCCTATTCTCTGCATGCAGCAGGGTGAGCTGCTGGTCTCTACAATAATTTTCCTATCCTGAGCAACCTACTTTAGGTTTTATGATATCTGAAAATATCATTTCAAAAGGTATAATGTTCAGAATTTATACTAGTATGGTTCCTAGCAGCTGCTATACTCTTCCATACATCTGTTCTTTCCAATATAACCTGTAATTTTCTACTAGTTTCATTTTGCAAAGATGCCATTTTGGTTATAATGCTAAATTCACTAATGGTATAGTTTACAATTTCATAATGACCTCACTAAGAAGCACTTGTTAATAACTTATTCCAAGGCAAAGGAGAGCCAAGAACACCATTTTCAATAAATATGAGGGAGGCCATGTAGTCCTGCCATCTTTTCCTTTAGATATTCATTAAAATTCTGGAAGTGATCAGAGCTGAACTAACATGGGCAACTGGAGCTTTGCCTCAGGTTATTGACTTTCCATGGGGATTCTTATTCCAGATGAAGGTCAGAAAGGTGTTGAGCATAACTGTGAAAAGACTGTAGCTAACACAACCAGACTTCCTTGGGGGTTATGATGCCATAACATCCCTCTTTCTGACTTTCTTCCTTACCACCAAAATGGCAGACTGTGCTTGTGCCTTCTGTCCTGGAGACCTGTGTCATGTTGGATGTTTGGAGTTAGAGACAATGGTGGTTATGTAAGAATAACTAAGTGGAGCTGTGGATAGACCATCAAGCTAGGAGTCAGGAAGACTCATCTTTATGAGGTCAAATCCAACCTCAGACACTAGCTGTATGACATTGGGCAAGTCACTTAACCTTTGCCTCAGTTTCCTCATCTATAAAATGAGCTGGAGAAGGAAATGGCAAGCTCCTTCCTCTAGGGCCTTTCCCAGGAAAACCCTAAATAGTTTCCAAGTTCTTTGTCCTTTCCCCTGTTGTCCCCTGCCCTTCAACATCACCAAAATTTCCCAAAGTTCTAGAATTCCCAGTTACCTCCTGGGTGAAGATTCTTGTTCAGTTTAACATTTCAGATTTTGAATTCCCATATATTTCTCTTCTTTTTAAAAATATGCTTGCTATCAAGGAGGAAGTTTTATGCTATTATACAAGTCAAGAATTCACTTCGAATGCCACTTAGAACCCATATTTCAAAAAAGCAATGTGGATCAGTGATCAGAGAGATAGCCAAGGAAAAGGGAACTCTGATATCTTATTCCTTGTCTTCATGTTTATTCCTTGACAGAAGAACTTACTCAGGGATTTGGTGAGCATTACCTCAGGGTTACAAAATCCTTTGGATAAAAGGTTCAATAAAAAGATAAAAGATAATGTATGAGCATTTACAGCAATCTGTAGATTCTTCCTCAATTCTAGAATTCATCCAAAATCTTTATGAATTACCAGTGGATTAATTTTGCATTTCCATTGATGTGATTTTAGCAACTTGACTAAGATCACATAAGAGCTGAGATAGATTTAATATGGAACTAATAAGCAACCCTGGGATTTTAGGAATACTATAAAGCATATGAAAGTGACTAGATCTATAAAAGGAAAAAAACCTGAAAGAGTAAATATTTTAATTCAGGGGGGGGGGAGCAAAAAAAAAAAACCCCAAACCCTAAGGTCAGTAGTGAAAGGTAATTATTATAAAATCCAAATTAATTATAAAGGACATATTGTCTAGAGAAAGAATTGATAAACAGAAGTATATAAAGAATAATTATAGATAGATGGATAGATAGATAAAGCTATGTCTATTTGTGTCTAATGGTAGAGAGGAGGGGAAAAATAAAAAAAGTATGATTTTATTATATGTTTTAAAGGAATAGCAAGTTGTACATAATAGATTTGCATTTCATATATAATAAACTTTATTCTATAAATTAAAAATTAAAAAAATTAAGAAGGTCCCACCAAAAAACTACAACACAAAAGATAATTGAACTGGATACTTTAGTCGTTGATGCATATAAATCTTAAAAAAGAAAAGATCAAAGTAAATTGAATTGGGAAAAAAGATACATTTTACAGCACAGATGAGATTAGGTATAGAAACCAAAAAATACATATTGAAGATAAAATCCAAATTCTTGCTGAAGTTGACAGCCCTAGAGAAGTCTGGTAATGCACTTTGGTGGTATAGTTTATAGAGATGGGGTTTGGGAGTAGAGTGAAGAAGATCTGAATTCAAATCCTTTCTCAGAAACTTGCCAATTAAATTGTCCTGAACAAATCAATTTCTTCATCTATAAAATGAAAATCATACTAGTATATATATAATATATGTGTGCTATATAAAAGTTTGATATTCACTATGATGCATATTGAAAGGACAAAGAGGCATCCATTATCAAGTTTCTACCCATAGAAATTAGTTAACACCTCTCCAAGCCCAGTTAATGAGCAAACTCAGTTTATTCTGCAGATATCAAATTAAGTAATTATTATATGAAATTAACTAACCAACACTGACATTATCCCAGAGTTCTCCCACATAGTTTATTCTTTAAATGAAGTCCTTTTGTCTACTGCTTTCAAATGTCTTCTTTTCTTCTATTCTTAGTACTTTTATTTGTATTGAAAAGAGCATATGAGGAAATGGGCTAAAAAGTGGAATGTCATTTTGAATCCACATGCTGCAGAGTTAAAAAATTGGAAATTAATTTTCAGAATTCTTTGCTTTTGTTCTGTCAAAATTCCTCCCTTCCCAAACTTTGGAGATTTCCCCCAAGTAGGTAATAAAAAAGATCATATGTGGTAAGTAATTACAAAATATAGTTATCTTTAAATTGATGACTCATTCCAGAGAGAAAGTTTAATGGTCTTTTTGTAAATCTTATTCATCTTTGGAAAAGGGGACATGTTTCTTATTTTTAAACATCTTTTGGTAAAAATGACCTTTAAAAAATGACTTGGTTATGATGCCAATACCACACAAATGTACCATCTGATCAACCCGCTTTTGAAGAACGTAGGGGAATATGGTCTAAAGAATTTATCAAAGATATTGTTTACTCATTCAGGAAGTCTTTTTGAGGATTTATTCTAGGCCTATCTCCCTATACAGAAACATTAGAACCTTGCTCCTACCTCTCTTTGTGTTTCAAGTTTAGTGAGTTGATAAGAAGTTCAATCAAGTAAAAGGAAGAATGAAATAAAAAGAAGAAATAAAGACCTCTAGGACTTTAGAGGATTCTTAGCAGAGAATCAATGAGGAAGGAAGGAAATATTTGAACTCAACCTTGAAGTATGGGTCAGATTTTGTAGGTAGAGATGAGTGATTGGGTATAGGAATATTTCACTTTAACAACAAACATTCAGGAAGGAATCAGTAACCTGGATATAAAAAACACAAGTGAAACAATGCCTGTTCTCACAGATCTGATCATGAAGGTAGGGATACAACATATATGTAAATAAGCATAACAGAAGTAAATACAAATTTTCAGAAAAGGGGGGAACTGATACATCCCAAAGCAGCATTCTCTACCTTGGGATAATCCTAATTGTTTGGAGTTTTATCTTAATATCAAGCTCAATTTTTTTTCCTATGGAAATTAGAGCCATCACCCTAATTCTATTCTTTGTGGTAAAACAGAATAAATCTAATCAATATTTCATGTCAAAAACCCAACAATTTTTTATTACATCAATCATCCTCAACCACCTCACTTAAGTCTACTCTTTTTCTGACTCAATAGAATCATTTTTCCCACATAATTCCCATATGGCATAAATTTGAGACTATACTCCCAGTTTTCCTTCTATAAGTTTCCTTTAGTTTACTAGTTAGTACTCAATCTAAGTGTCCCAAAGTCATAATCACAATACTTTATGTGTAGTTTGATCAGGGCAATAGAATGAGTCATAATTATCTCCCTGTTACTTATGCAAGATCAAACTTGCAGGATGGATTGCAAGAGAAAGAGATTGGTTTCAGAAAAATGCGACCATTGCTGTTGACCAGGGGTTGAACTAAATCAATAATAGTTAATGATAGGATTCATAGTAGAAAGGCAGTGGTCATAACAATGAAACCTAGCCCCAAAGCATGTAGGGATTGGATGGAGCAGGCACAGTGCGGGCGGGGGGGGGGGGCTAGATTGGCAAAAATTGTAAGAGAAATAAAAGGAGAGAGACTTCTTTTGCTAAAATGAAAAAACCCCAAAATATAAAGAATACAGCATCTCTGTTTATCAAAACTAAATGGAATAGTTCTTCAAAGGCCCCAAGAGTTCCTTTTACTAGTAAGAGTAACCATTCAACTTAGCCAGAAGGTTATAATTATTTGCGTAGTAGGCACAATGGTTAAACAAACCAATTTCTAGCATTAGTACAGAGGAGAAATTATGGAGTGCAGCCTTGTGATTCTTCTTCATCACACACACTGGTGCAGTCTCCAGATTTTGTTTTTCTCATTCAATTTCCTTTTCAGGTACCAAGGATCTGGCACTTTTTTTCCAACTGGGGTTCTCTCAGAGGATTCCTTTAAAGGAATAAGAAAGCAGGAAGATTTGGGCTGCCTGGCTGATTCCCAGGGGCAAGAGATTTGCACTAGTAACAAACATACTAAAAAGAAAAAAGAAAAGAAAAAGACCTCTAGCAAAATGTTTCTAATCATCTGAGAAAGCTAAATTGCCCAACAAACTACTTTGAACTCCTCAGAGGAAGAGCCTTGACAAGGTAGAGCATAGTTCACTAACATCAGCACTAAGAGAACTGAGGCAAAATGTGTCTGATGGAAATTATCTCTGAAATGAAAATTCCTATTGGTTCCCCCCTGTTTATTTCAGTTGGCATTCTCCTTGGAGCACAGCAGTTATCTATGAGCCTCCTGGGCACACTAGCCATTGTCTTGTTTCTTCTATTCACAAAATAGAAAGAATTTAAAAAGTCTAGGTAAAAATGATGGCGTGTTAGCATAAAAGGATTCAGCAGCCAGGAGTTCTGCATCATTTACAATTCTGCAGTGTGCAGATTTTTGAAGAGAAAATGTCAGACCAGAGCACCATAGGCTTGGCTACTCTGCTGGAAAGCCTAAAAAAAGTGTCATTTATTTTATGTGTTTCTAAATGGATACCCAGTGTCCAGTGTATACTAATAGGGATGCTAATTGAACTGGAAAGGCATAGGAAGATAGAAAATGGAATGGGATGTGGGCAAATTTTAAATGGCAAAGGGACCTGATTCTACAGGTCTTCTGCTATATAGAATGACCTATCATAAAAATTAGCAGTCTTGAAAATGGTAGAAACGAATTTGTGTCATGTTCTCATTAGCTCTCTTTGTTTGAAAAGGTTCAAGGATTCTGGCTCACTGTTTTTCAGTTGGTTGCTTTTATGAAACACTTCATTGTGTATCTTTTGGTGCTAGATCTATAAAGAACTGAATTCTCTATTGACATGATCTTTCCTTTAATGTTAATGACTAATACTAGACTCAGTGGAACAGCACTAATAATACCTCCATAATTCCCATGACTCAACTCAGAAACTCACCATAGATGAATTTGGGGCCACTTATATGTATGTCATGCAGATTTATGATGGCAAGAGCTTTTACTGTTTCATGAAGTTATGAAGTTTTTAAACAACATAGAAACGGATTTATCTATACCAGCAATTTTTTTTTGTTTTGGTTTTTGTGAGGCAGTGGGGTTAAGTAACACATCCAAGGTCACACAGCTAGTTAAGTATCTAGTGTCTGAGGTCACATTTGAACTCAGGACCTCATGACTCCAGAGCCGGTACTCTTATCACTGTACCGCCTAGGTGTCCCATATTCTGGCATTTCTTAAGCATCTACGGTATGCAAGGCCAGATGTTAAGTGCTAGGGATGTCAAGAGAAGATGGAACACCATCCTTACCCTCCAGAAATTTACATATGAATAGATACATCAGAAATTAGTAGAAATTTCTGAGGAGTCTTCCTAGAACTTCCTCAGATGAGATCTTTGAGAAGTCCCTGTTTTATTCTCAAGTTAGGGAGTCTCTTGTCTTATTTCCAGAGGGGAAGGCTGAGTCATACAAAGTCCTTTGCATTTGGATTCAGCAGACTTGTATTTGAATCTATCATCTTATTTCCAAGTTACCATTAATATCCATTCTTATCTCTGGATGCCATTTCCCCCATCTAAAAAATGAGCATTTGTTCTAAATTACCTCTGAGATCCCATTGCATCTTCCAATCCTATAGTTCTGTGTCTATTCTTAGAACAAAAACACTGACATATAAAGTGTCATTATTAAGTGAAAGTAAATATTGGCAGCCTACTAAAAACAAAAACAGATTGAGGTGCCTGGAGACAGAGGGATGATCAAAATGACCTCTGGCCCCATTCCTCCATTCCCTATGATTCTGCAGTTCATTGGCAGAGTATTATGGTTGTCTTCTCTATACCTGTTTCCTGGGATTACTGGGTCTACATTGCATTTGTTTCTGGTAGAAACTAAATTCAGTTTAGATATACTTCTTTTTTGCAAACGGAAACTGTTTTTCCTTTCTATCTTTCTGTCCCTTATACCTTTAATGTTATTGCTTCTCAGTAGCTGTTTCATTGACTTCCTTAAATAGGAGATTTGAATGTCTGGGTTCAGATAGAGTTAAACAGCTTCTGGAACATTCTAAACACAATCATTGCTTTATAACTTAACCTACCCAAGTGTGCTTTTCTGAAATGTCTGAATTAGTTTTAGACAAACTAATAAATAATAAAAACATCTCTACTTTTGTTATGAATTATCAATAAGATAATCAATACATTTTTGTAATTTCCAGTAAACTGCGCTAAAGCAGTTAGCTGCAGTCAACTCATATTAGAAATAACTGATGGAAGAAACTATACTAGTAAACTGAATAGAGAAATGGGCCAGATTGGAATCTTCTTTCTGGGACTTTGCCATTGATTTGATCCTATTGCTGTACAAGCCACCCAAATTTTTTGGAATTTTTCCCCTTTTTTGTGAAAGGAAACATAAAATGCTTCCTATGCCTACCTATCTCCTTGGGATGGGGTGCTGACATAAGAGAGAAGTTTAGTTACTCAATTAAAAAAAAACTATTACAGATTAAATAGAGGATTATGGGATGTGGTATTTCAGTGACCCTAGGAATAGTTTGCTAGTCTACGGATTTTCAAAATGACTGCTAAATTAATTTAATATCTGCCCCTGAAAAGTCAAACCTTGGACAGGGGCCCTGGATTAAAATTCAAGGGTATGTTTTTCAGCAGTTTTATCCTTGATAAATCTTGTACAGATTTCTGACATAAAAAGGTTGACCAGATGGAACTAACAATGACTTTTCAGTAGCATAATAACGAGCTTGTTTAAGATGAGTAAGGTAGGTGTTTGTTTGTGTGTGTGTGTGTGTGTGTGTGTGTGTGTGTGTGTGTGTGTGTGTGTGTGAAGGTGACATATTTAATTTTGGAGTTGCAAAGTGCCTTTGAGTTCACCTAACCTAATAGTCTTGCTTTATAAATGAGGAGAATGTAGTGATCCATTGAACAATTAAGCTGATATTTGCTTAAGAGCCTATAATCAGCAAAATTTCATGTATTCATTCATTCACTCACTCATTCATTCATTCATTCATTCATGGAGTAAACATCTCTACTACAACCTATCTTTCTTTCTAGGCCGATCACATATTATTTTGCCTTCATGTACTCTGTGCTTCAGCCAGTCTAGTTCCCCTCCACCCCTATGCTTTCCATCTGCCACCTCTGAACCTTTGCAAACAATAATGCCAATACTTGAAAAACTCTCCTTCCATCCCCATACCTGTTCTAGCCCCAACTAGCCAGTAGAAATTTTAGCTCCTTTAAAAGTTTAGCTCCAGTACAGTATTCTATAGGAAACCTTTCTCAATGGACATCTCCCATTCTACCAGTTTCCCAGTTATTAATATCCTTTGTAACTTACTTATATTAATTTGATGTATATTCTGTGACATTTATGGAATATATGTTACTTCCCTCCAGCAGAAAGGCAAAAAATGTTTCCTTTTTGTCTCTCTATCCCAGAAATCAGCACAGTATCCAGCACATAGTAGGTCCTTAAAGATATTTGGTGAATGAATAAACTATTAGGTTCTATGAGAGTTGAGCTCTTACCCCATTTCCTCCATTGGACCATAAGTTTAGCTAAATTTCCCCTTTTTGTGTGCCTCCATTTCCTCAACTGGAAATAGATTTGGTACAAATTAATGAATTAAGTATTATCTATTAAATGAGCTAAATGCCTTGGGAGGGAAAAAAGCTTCCATAAAGCTCCTCAATGTTATTCACTTTTATCTCTGCCATTCTGCATTTTATTGTAAATGGTGTCTATTCCATAACTAATTCCTTGATGTACTAAACTACCCTGCTTTTATCCTTTGGGCAATTTAGGAAATTTCATATAGTTTGTAATTGAAAGTCAATTTAAAAATGCTTCAAAAGTTTATAAATTACAATTATATTTTACATGCCATTACTTTAAAGATGCCACCTTCAATGTTGCTTAACCTCTACAGCATTCTACAGTGGATAATGCCATAAAAACGAAATTGCTTTAAAAGAAGAGGCAAATGACAAAATTGGAAAAAAAATCTGCAGCATAGATTTCTACCTTCTACAAGCTACAAAACCTTTTATTTCAGGGACAGAGTCCTTTATTGCTGTTAAATTAACTCAGCATTTAAAGCAGATTCTTGTGATAATAGAGGAAGCCATGACATCAATTTGGCTGCTGCTCCTCCTTTCACTTAGTTTTTGTACTAGAAGGGATTTTGAAGATATTGTAGTCCTTCCCTTCTACCTCTTTTAGAAATGAGGAAAGTGAGTCAGAAAAGGGCTAAATCTAATGAATTTGAGTTAGGAAGAGCCACATTTGCTGCTGTTTGGAGATATGGCTCAACAAGAATCCTTCCAGCATAACTCCAACAACTGCTTGTCCACCTTCAGTTTGAAGCTAAGGAAGAACCCATTGCGTTTGAAAATAGTTTATTCAATTTTGAGTATTTTAACATATTTGAAAGGTTTTCTTACATGGAGCTTAAACATGCCTCTCTACAACTTGTGCCTCTTGTACATTTCTAGATTTGTCATCCAGAAGAGCTATCTTTTCCCTCTTCCATTCAACAACTCTTTCAGTCGAAGAGAAAAGAATTTATTAACAATAATTCACAACAAGCATTTATTTAGCTCCTACTGTTTACCAGGCATTGCTTTCCAAATATTCTCTCATTTGATGTTCACAATAATCCTACTAGGTAGGTGCTGTTATTATCCTTATTTCATAGGTGATAATAGTGAGGCTGATGGAGAGGAGGTGATGTTGCCCATGGTTACACAGCTCAGAGACTGAATTTGAACTCACTTCTTCCTGATTTCTGATCTAGAGCTCTTTAGACTGTACTTCTGAGCTGTGAAATCCATGGTAGAGATTATTTTGACATTTTCACATTGTAGCGATATCATCTAAGCTTTGTTCCTTTTAAGGATTCTCTGCTCTGGCTAAACAACTCACTTTCATCAAAAAACATTATATAAAAGAATTTCAAGATCCTTCAAGGTTCTGGCATCTATATTCTAGAAACTTCTAAATTGGAGTGTCTGCTGCCTATCGAGTATTTGGTCAAAGTTATAGAGAGTCAATTTCAGTTCTTCTGATTTCAAATCTGGCAAGTTTTCTTCCCACCCTCAGTTTCCTCATTTGGGAGATGGTGATCTCACTTACTTCACAAACAGGATCAACTGAGTTAATATATGAAAGACTTTGGAAACCCTAAAGTGCTTTATGTATAATAATAACAATAATTACTATTATATGCAAATAGAATAATAATGATGATTATTTTTTATTATACTCTGACTCCACCATGCTGCCTTTCTAACTTTACATCTCAGAGCTATGGAAGGATACGGCATAAACACTTTCATGGGGTGAAGGTAAGACATTCGTGCTAGAATATTTCTTTGTGAATATGAGTAGTTAGTCCATGAAGTCATTGAATTAGAAATAAATTCGAAGGGTTTCCTTGATCATTATTCCAAACATCAGGGCCACATCACCCTGAAAACATGGGAATCTAGCTTGTTTTAAAGATATTGTGAGGGAAATCTACCTGGACCTTTCTAGTGGTGCTCATCTTAGTGAGCTGCTTAAAAACCCTTATTCCCAGGAAAGCCTGCTTCTTGAATCTGAAGCATACACCAATGTATCTGATATTATTTATTTGGAATTCTCTCCCTTCCCACATAATACAGGACACTAACCACGGACTTCTGCCCATTATGGGTGGCTCCTTCCCAGAAGTTCATCAGAGAGGGCTCATTCAGCACACTAGAGAGCTGCTAATCCTTTCTTCTGATAGTGTAAAGACCATTCACTCACCACATGACCAGTCCTCTTTCCAACCAACATTACCTCAATGACATTTTGACTCCTCTTCTTCTTGGAGTTCTTCAGTGGTTATATGTTGCAGTCAACTCACAGGCACTACGGACTCTCCGCGTCCTCTGTGTGATGACATTCATCTTTATTGGGGGGGGGTATTTTATTCTCTGTTTCATTACCTTACAGCAATTTAAAATATGATGCAGCCTAAGGCTATTTCCTTATCAGGAAGAATGAAGATGGAGAATAATGTTGCTTGCAAAAGATAGTTTCTAAACTGGCTCTCAAGTAAGGGGAAAAAAAATCTCAATTGCCTAAATTTTCTGGTATCGGCCTCTTCAGGACATTAGTCATTCTCTCCTGAGGTTGCTCGAAAATCACTGTGACTCTATTTAGCAGCAAATGTAACAACTTCCAAATAGATTTGCCGGGCTGCTTGCTACTTCAGCTAGATATTAGCATCTCATCTACTCCTGGACTAAGGCATGTGGACCTTTGCTAAGGGCTGCCAACAATTTAGCTGATGAAGTAGTGCCTTGCCTCCACCTTCTATCCTAATAACAAAAACAATTAAGCTGCACCATAGAGTGAGGGGAACACATATTAGTGGAGAGAGAGAGAGAGAGAGAGAGAGAGAGAGAGAGAGAGAGAGAGAGAGAGAGAGAGAGACTACTTCAAAACGATTGAACTTGATTGATATGTCATGTCATAAAAGAAATGAAAGGATAAGATGCTCTTGATTAGAGAGTGGTGACTCCCTTGTATAGGAAGTGCTGCCTAATTTCTTGGCACATTTGATGAAATAGAAAGTTGAGTTTGGCCATCTCTTTACAGCCAATGTTAAATGGCCTCATTAAGTTTGATATTTTTAATCCTTAAATTGCTGGAAGCTCACCCGAAGGCTTCCCAGGCCTTGGAATCTAATTGTTCCCAAAGTCAAGCCTGGGAGGAGGTCTCAAAGGAATATTCTACTGAGTTCACTAGCACTTGATTGGTTTTTCCAGAACTTCTAGCTTTTAGAGGGGGTGGAAAAGCATTCAGCCCTGACTGGTAGTGACAGCTGCAAATGGTACTTATCCCATATCTTTGGAGTTGAATACTATCATCTCTGCCAGCAAATCATTGAGATTGCCAGTTGTTATCAAGGCCCTGTGCAAATTCCCCCAATTCTAAGATATATAGAAAAGAAATTCAATAAGAAGAAAAAACTATTGAAATAGTAAAATAAAGCCAACAAAAGAAAGGATCATAGGATTTTTGCGGTTGACAGATCTGAGATCATCTAGTCCAGTCTTCTTATTTTTTAGACGAGGAAACTATAGTCTAATGGTGAAATGACTTGCCCAAAGTCACAAAGTTTAAAAGTGCTCAATCTGGAATTAAAATCCAGGGCCAGTGATTCCTAACCCAATCATCTTTATTCTATAACAGAGTCCAAATCAATATAACGTGTTTTCCTAAAAATGATTCTTAAGCATAATCTGCAGAGGATAATTCTAGAAAATACAATTTTTTAAAAGGGAAAACAAAACTTAAAGCTAAGTAACATACAATATACATATTTTAAGTATTAAAAGTTTTATCCTTTTGAAGAAGGATTCAAATTATTCTGTCAAGCCCCAGTGGTTAGAAATAGGAGCAATAGCTTGAACAGGTGATTGAATGAAAAGTCATTTTTAGGAGCTTACTACTTTATGTCCACTAGGGATACAAATATAAAACTCAGTCAGCTTCCTCTCAGGGGGTATATATTCTCTGAGTGGGAGGCAGCACATTTAGGAGAGTCATGGACTTTGAAGGAGGTTTTGATCTGGGTAATCACATGTAGGACAGGACAATCAATTGTTGAATGTTTTTAGTAGTATTGCTTTATTATCAGTTATTTTATCATCAGCACCATAGTCATCTTAATTTGCAGTTAGCTAGCAATAGCAGCTCGCAGTTATCAAGTATTTAAGGTGATGTACATCTCCTATCTCAGTTGATACAATGATTCTGTGAGATAATTATCATTATTTACATTTTATAGATCAGAAAATAGGGTGAGAGGAGGTAAATGACTTAGGCAGAATGTTTTGGGAATTTAAATTCAGGTTTTCTTGATTCCAAATCCTCCATTTTATCCAGGGTACCATCTATGCTCTGATTTGATTACTATTTTCATATTAAAAAAAATTAGAAAAGGGAATCTTAATGATGGGGCAGAGCACATGACATTATGTATCAAGTCTTGTACAGATGGCATATTTTGGGATAAAGTGAGTTTGTGTTTACTTACCAAATGGGACAGTTTAACCAGATGCAGGTCAAAACGATTAGAGGACTGGGTTTGTAGTCAGAAAGACCTGAATTCAAACCCAGATTCAGATATTTCTTTGCTATGTGACCCCAGGCGAGTCACTTAACCCTGTTTGCCTCAGTTCCTCATCTGTAAAATCTGGAGAACGAAATGATAAGCACTCCAGTATTTTTGCCAAGAACACTTCAGTAGGCACAGAGAGTTCAACACAATAGAAGAACAGTAACAGCAGTGGTACGGTCTCTGCAGATGCGGTTCAGTGCTGCCAGGCGTGGAAGGCCACATGACCAAACAGCGCCAGATTAAGGTTCCATGTTAGAAAAAACTTCTTAATGACTTAAACTATCCCAAACCAGAATGGGCTGCCATAGTGAATATGGGTTGACCCTCAAGAAGCTTTTTTCCCGAATTCAAAATTAAATTAGGAATTCAGAAAACAAGCTTGCTTGCTAAGAATATTCTAAGAGTCCACTACAGTTTGTTGGACCATTTCTAGACTTTTTACTCTTGGATGACAGTGGGGAACCCCCTTCTCCCTAAGAGTCCCTCACAGGATCACTTTGCTAGTGTCTGTTTATCCTAAAGGAAGGTATTTGTCTTGAGCTTGGTGCAGACAGGGAGAAGAAAAAGAGAAAATGAATCTTAATGATTTGAGAGTTCTGAATTCTTTAGTTCCAAATCAAAATCAACCTCTCTTTTTTCAGAAACTGTTTCTTTGGTCAGTCAAGAGATTGGGGCCATTGAAATACATGAAAAATAATGATGGGAGAAATCTGAACCTTTTCTAGTTTCTTAGAGAAATAAGAAAGAACGACTCCATATCAAGGTGATGTTTGCTCATCTTTCTGAGCCTGCTATTTACCCTGAGTACAAGTATTATTCAGATGACTGGGGTCTCTAGAGAAGCAATTTTGACTGCTTTTGAAACTGAGATGGGATGGGAGCTTCCACTTGAAATGTTCTCTTTGAAGCCAAGTCATCTCCTTTCCATTTTTTCCCTTAATGGGCCTCCCTCTCTTGTTTCTTATGCTTTGGAATAATAACCCCCCCATATAGATTATATATAGCTCTTTAGTTAGAAATTCTATTTATGAAGGGTCACCTGGTAATTGATTCATTTAGCTTTACCAAACTGCTTTTGATGCTGGGTTCCTAGTCTGTCCATGAAACTTTGAAGCAGGTATTAAAAATCCTGGTTTGCTGGGGCAGTCACACTGAATTTTAGATATGTTATTAATACGGAGGGCTGCTACATATGGAATGGGTTAAAATTTTATACACTTTAGTTTATGTGATGTCCAGAGTCATGCTTGGAGGTGAGTGCTGTTGTCATAATAATCATTTAAAGATAAAAGTATGACTTAATTATTAGTTCAAGGCTAGGTGGTGCAAGGGATAGAGTACTGGTCCTCAAGTCAGGAGGATCTGAGTTCAAATTTGGCCTCAGAAACTTGCCACTTACTAGCTTTATGACCTTGGGCTTGTCTCTTCACCATATTGCCTAGCATCCAGAGCCATCTCCCATTGTCCTGATTCATATGTGGCCACTGGACCCAGATGGCTCTGGAGGAGAAAGTGAGGCTGGGGACTTGGCACAACCCCCCCACTCAAATCCAGCTCACATGGTTATCATGGCGTCACCCCCGGATGTCATGGTCTTCTTCAAGACCACAGGACAAATGCCAACAACAAGCAACAGAGTTTAGAGACAGCTTTGGAAATCAGATCATTTTGACTCCAATTCATGTTCTCAGGCTACCATGTTGTTCTGACTCTCACTTACTAGGACTTAAGAATAATGGATTTGGTCTTTGAAGACAAAAAAAAATTACAGACTATAAGAGATGGCCTGGTTTTAAGATCATAGAATGTTAAATCTGGAAGAAACTCCAGAGATTATAGCAATCTTAGAGGTTATCTCTTCAAACCCCTTCATTTTGCAGAGGAAAAAGCTGAGGGTCACTGAAGTTACAGGACCTGACTGTCATCACTGCACTAGTATAATCCAAAGGGAAGATTCAAACCCAGGTCTTCTAGACTCTAAGACCAAGACTGTTTTGTCTGTATCACATGTGTGCGTCTACTATTTTTTTGCCTCTATAAAATACCTTTTTAGATGCTTTTCTCAATATTAAGTATCCCCCCCCCGTCTAGAATGCTATATTCAAATATTTTTTTTCACATGTATAGGAAGGCGGTGTGAGTCTTATAGTATAGATCCACTGGTGCTACTGGCAATGTCCCTCACCTCTATAAAGAAATGGGGAGGTAAAAATATGACACTATCTTAAAGGCAGTATGCTTGAGAGCCTCTTGGATAAGAATTTACACACACACACACACACACTCACTCACTCATGATCTCCTTTATAAACCTTCACCCTATTTGCTTCAATGGCCTCATTTCCAAGCCTGGATTAGACTTGTGGAGGTCCAGCCATTTAATTTCATTAGACTCCTGGTTTATAAAATTCCGTAAATCTGCCCAGTCACTGCTTCTGACAATGTCTTTTTATTGCCCGGTGATTGGAGATGAACAGTGGCAAGAGAAGGTGACCTTGTCTGGAGGGTGGGTCTATACTTCTGGACTCACAGGAGTCCCCCCTGCAGCCCTGGTTTTAAGGTAATGATGTTGTTGAATGCGCCAGAGGTGAGTTCCTTAAAGGAAATTAAACAAGTGACATGGCTATTTCATAAACTCCCTTTAATCACACGCATCACCATCTTTATGATAGAATTACAGCAATCTGGGAAATTAGGCATGAATGGACAAGTAGCCGATACCATCCTGAGCAGCTATTGTGGATTACAACTTCAACTGCAAAAGGAAAGTCTGAGAAGTCAAATAGGACAGCATGCGTGAGGTGGTCTTGCTTAGCCAGGTGATGGAAAGCAATACCCCCCCCCCTCAACACACACATACACATACACACCCCAGGGTTTATAAACAATATAGATATAATGCAATCACAGCACATACACACACACACACACACACAATCACCCCAGGAAGCATATCTCTGAGTGGAAGACAGAAGTCCTTGGTATGAAGATGCAGTCAGCAGGATACCAAAGTTATTCTGGAAGTCAATATTCAAATCTGAGTTTCATCACTCCAAACACTGAATTATATTAAAAACATTTGATGGATGGAGTTCAGCTCAGCTGAAAACTTAATGTGGTAGAGTAAATTTGGAGTTATTGAATCCTAGTTCTGCTTTTTTTTTTTAACTTGTGTATTCTTGGACAAAGTACTTAATGTGTGGACTCAGTTTCTTCATTTAAAAAATAAAGGGTTGTACTAGGCTGTCTCTAAGGTCCCTTTTTATTTGTGGTGCTATGATCCTATGATGCTATCAGTGACTTTAGGATTATCACTGAATCTCTCTAGCCTCAGTTTCCTCATCTGTCAAATGAGGGTGTTTGATCAATGACTTCTGAATTCTGCCTTGAGGCACCTAGTGGTACAATAGATGATGCATTTAAACTAGAGTTAGAAAGACTTAAATTTAAAAATGGTCCCAGACACCCATTAGCTCCAAAACACCTATCTCTGAGCAAAACACCTAATCTCTGCTTTGATTTCCTCAACTTGAAATGTAGATAAAAATACCTCCTCCCAAGCTTGTTGTAAGGATCAAATGAATAGTCATTGTAAAGTGCTTAGCTCATTGCCTGGTACACAGTAGGCACTTACTAAATGCTTATTTCTGTTCTTTCCATCCTTCCAACTCTAAAGATATGATCAGGTGTTCTTCTATTAAAGCTGAGATACAGTATGAAGGAAAGTCTTCTTTCTGATGCTTATTAGCTCTGTGTGTTTGTGGGCAAGACTTTTATCCTTTAATTCTCTAGACAATAATCTTGAGATAAATGACTACATCTACAAAGGGAATTTCCATACTGGAAACTCACTACATTGATTAAATTATGCATTTGGACCAAAAAGAATAAATAACAAAAGCCAACATATGCAAAGCATAATACTAGGCAATGGTAATTGGAAGAGAAAATGGAATTGCCTTTGCCCTCATGGAGCTTTTGAAATCCTAAGTTGAGTTCTGAACTTCAGTATCCTCTATAATGAGAAAAGTAATGATTGCATTTTCTAGATCATTGAGCCTAGTGCTCTGGCAACTATAGGAATTATTAACTGTAAATTATTCTTATTATTGATAAGCATAATAGCCAACTCACATTTTTTTTTACATTTTATTCTCCTCCTTAGCTTTCATTCTAATCCTAATGATCTATTTGACCTTCTGTCATGTTCTAAAAGGGTCTGGAGGAGTTAGAACTCCAGGAGGCTCTTCCTCAATCTTCCTCACTGTGACCTTTCTTCTTTCTCTTATGGTTCTCGGTCCCATCTTGTACCTCCTAGGAGACAACCCAGAGGTTCTGATCCACTCCACCTCTAGGGCCATCCCTTAACTCCTTCCCAATGGTCATGAACTCCTCAAGCTCCAAGGTTTGGGGGAGCATCTGCTTAGATAAGCAGAAGTATCTAAGTCTAATCATTTTGATAATGTGAAGGATTGTTTGGAATTGCCACCTTCCTTGTTGCGATCCATCAAAGACTCTTGGGTCTTTGCACTAATCCTACTGTTGAACCCTCGCAATCATGGGACTTTATCATTTGCAATACAGATGACTCTTTTATGTGTTGTTTCCTCAATGTGAAATCCATGAGAGCCTAGATTCTCTTGATTTTCCATTTCTGTTATCAGAGACTAGCATAGTAAGTGTTACAACTAAGGAATCAAGTTTTATGTCTTTGGGTTTTCTAATGGCTATCTTCTTTCTAATTCCCCTTATCTTTCTCCAAAGAAACCCACATATAGCAGGTATAAAAATCTATCTAAATCTAGCAGAAGAAACCTAATGCAGGGGCAGCTAGGTGGTGCAGTGGATAAAGCACCAGCCCTGGAATTAGGAGTACCTGGGTTCAAATCTGGTCTCAGACACTTAATAATTACCTAGCTGTGTGGCCTTGGGCAAGCCACTTAACCCCATATGCCTTACAAAAACCTAAAAAAAAAAGTAACCTAATGCAATTCTTTATTTTGAGAGAAAGGTCTGGGACTTGCTGGAGTTGAGAGAACCTTGGATTCAGTCTGTAGCTCTCTTCACCGCTCTACTAGAATGGAATGAATTACAGGACTTTCCTATCTCAGAGTCCAATTGGGTCACTGAGAATATAGGAAAGAACTGGCAATTTCTCCTTATTTCTATGTGATAGATAGGAACTCAGTACTTGCCTTCTGTCCATTGGGAAGGGTTCTTCATTCTAGAGATTAATTTGTTTATTTCATTTCTGTACTTTTTGAGTCTTTGAATCATTTAATCAAAGAAAATGATTGGAGTAAACGCTAACATAGGCACTGGAGATGTGAAGACAAAATGATAACATATAGACTACAATTCATAGACTATATATTTCAGTGCATATGGAAGGAATTGTATGCGCTGTGACCCACTCTGGAAAAACCGTGTACATGTATGGTTGTGATAAATTGCAAGCAAATACTGTGTTCATTTTTCAAAAGACATAAAAGAAATATCACAGAAACACATGATTTTAAGGAAAGTACCTCAGTGACCATCTAGTCCAAATTATGTGGGGGGAAAAATCCCCTGTTCAACCTAATGGACCAATGGTTATCTAGTCTTTTCTTGAAGACCTCAATGAAGGAAAACCAACCACCTCCTCAGGCAGCACATTTGAATTTTAAACAGCTATAATTGTTAGGAAGTCTTTCAAGACAACAAACTTAAATATGCCTCTGGGCAAGTGATCCCGATTACTCCTTTTTAAAGAAGTATAGAGAAAGATACTTTGCCAGATAATGGTGATTATTTCAAGAGGAAGTCACAGGATAAGAACCATCATTAAGCAGAGAAGTAAACAAAAGTACTTTAGGAAAGTTTGCTAAATTGTATTTAAGAAAGTAATGGGAAAGTATTAAGTTTGACAACAAAGAATGAAAAAAGAAGTGATTGAGAAATAGGAGTTCCCTTTGAAGATTTGGCTCAAATGGTGATCTTGAGTTGCTCTAGGGTTGGCCAAACTTTAGACACAGAAGTTCACACTGAGGACAAGGGAGCATTCACCTTTTCTCTGAAGACATCAGTGAGTCTGGACTCTCCAGAGGGCACTTTCTCAACTTTTATGTTTTCCTTCCATTAATTCTAAACTTATTTCATTGTAACTTCTATTCATTGTTGCTAGTTCTGCTATCTTGGAACCAAACAAAAGTCTACTCTCTTTCCCACATAGCCACCTTTCATAATGAGTAAGTGATTAAGCTTCTTTCACTTTCTCTTCCTTCTCTTGTCCACCCTAAACATTCTCATAATAGTCACTTAATCCCCACAAAGCATGAGCTCACATCCCATTCTGATATTTTTCTTCTTGATGCTATCTCTACTGTATTTTTCATAGATCTGTGGTTGTTTTAGATGAAACTTTTCTCTCTATCACTTCCTCTTGGGTTTTGTTGGTAACATATAAAGGAATTCTAATTATTTCAGTGGATTGATTTTATGCCCTATAATTTTACCGAAAATATTAATAGTTTAAATTATTTTTGTTGACTTGTAAGATTTTTCTAAATATGCTATCATATCATCTGCATAAAGGCAATAATGTTGTTTCCTCTTTGACTATGCTTATTCCTTCAATTTTTTTCTTGTCATAATTGCTATTATTAACATTTCAAGTATGATACCATATAATAGTGGTGAAAATATTTTGGTATGTCCAGGTGTGGAAGTTGGGTTTGAAGTTAGTAAGATTTGAGTTACTAACTTTGCCTCCAAGTCACTTAACTTTTCTCAGTCCCTGCTTCTTTCTTTCTTTCCTTATAGAATACTGGCCTTGGAGTCAGGAGGACAGAAGTTTGACAAGTCAGACGTTTGATTCTTAACTTGTTGTGTGCTTGGGCAGGCCACTTAACCCTGACTGCCTTGCATTCAGGGCCATCTTCAGACATCCTGATCCATATCTGGTCACTGGACCCTGCTGATGGCTCTGGAGGAGAAAGTGAGGCTGATTGCTTGGCATAGCTCCCCCATGACTCAAATCCAATGTGCTTGTCATACCATCATCTCCCTGATGTTGTGGTTTTCTTCAAAAATGAAGGACAAAATTATTTATTTATAAAATGGTGATAATAATCACACCTATCTAAGGATTGTTGCTAGGACCAAATGAGAGAACAGATATGAGATACTTTATAAAGCTCAAAGTGCTATTCAAACATTAACTTTAAATACTAACTTTTGTAATAAACATTGGAAAACAATATAATACTCCATATGACATGAGACAACAGTAGTTTATAGTGAGACTCATCTCCTTATTCATTGAAGTTCTGCATTTCTTAAATATTTAATTGCATTAGTTTTTAATGGCTGCTATGTCATACTGCTGACATATATTGATTATGCTACCTATTAAAGCCCCCATATTTTTTGAGACAAATTTCCCAGCTATTGTGCCTCTCCATCTTATACTTGCCAGTTAAGTTTTTGAACTCACTATAAGACTTTACATTCATCCTGATTGAATTTCATATTATTAGATTCTGCTCAGTTTTCTGATCTCTTAAGATCTTTGACCCTGACTGTCATCCAATAATATTAGTTATACCTCCAAGTTTTATTTCAGCTGAAAAAAATCATTGACTTTAAATATTTGTATATTCTTTCAGAGATAATCAGTTTGAGCTTAAAATATCATGATACTTTTGAGATGCAAAAATACCTATTGTGCAAGCAAAGATCACCTGCTATTCCCAAATGAAAATATTTTCCAATTTAGATACCCCTCATTCTAGCAGATTCTCCCAAATAAGAATTATCCAGTAGCTTTTTAAGGTTATAAATAGAAGCTAATTAAATCAACCAGCTTGACATAATAGATTAATTTTCTGCTTGAAGTAATCTATTACTACTCTGCTATCAATGATGTGTAGGATATATGTGTTTCCATGTACCTGAGCAAGGCTGATGTTGTCATAGATTTTATGATTAATTCAGATACACCATTATTTGCATAGTATTTGCTGGGTCTAAGTAATAAGCAAAGATATATATCTTTGAACCTGGGGAGAAATTGATCATCTCCATTCACAGAATCTCAGAGTTTAACTGATATTTATACAGGATTCTTCTCTATTACTTTTCCAACAAATGGTCATTCGTTTGCTCAACATTAATGGACTTGTTCATACCAACAGGGCAACAATCAGGCACAATTTTGGGATGTCTGTGACAGAGAATGCCATCTGTATCCTGAAAAAGAATTGTGGAGTTTGAACAAAGACCAAAGACTATTACCTTTAATTTAAAAAAAAATGCTATATTTTTATATAATTATTCTATATCTCATACTTTATGTTTCTTTCTTAAGGATATGATTTCCCTCTCATCACATTCAACTTAGATCAATGCATACCATGGAAACAATGTAAAGAGTAACAGATTACCTTCTGTGGGGGGATGGGAGGAAGGAAGCAAGATTGGGAAAAAAATTGTAAATAAAATCTTTCCCCCCAAAAAACACTTCCAGTGGGAAAGGACCCCACCACCACCACCACCATTTTGAGGTAACTGCTATTGGTTAGCTTTTATGGTCAGGAACATTTTCTATGTTTAGCTTAAACTTGCCTCTTAAAAGAAGTCCTCTTCTTGAATAGGTTAACTATTCAAATTCTTGAAGGTGACTAACATGCTTCTCCAAGTCATATCTTCTCCAGGTGAACCTCCCCAGTTCCTTTACTAATTCTTCCAAACCATGATTTCAGGTCCTACTTGTATTGGTTGCTGTCTTCAAGGTGTTCTCTAGCTGATCAATGTCCTACTAAATTATGGCACCTAGATAAAAAAACCCCACCACGCCAGCTGTAGGTTGACATGGGCAAAGTACAACAGGACTAACACCTTCCTTATCTGGACATTATGCTTCTTTTGACACAATCTTAGGTTCCATGAGTTTTGTCAGTGGCCATGTTGTTTTATTGACTTGCATTAAACTTGCAGTCCACTAGGACCCCCAGATTATTTTACATGAATAATTTGATATTTTCTTTCTTTCTAAGACTCAGAGGAAATATAAACTCACATATATATACATTTGTACTCAAACACACACACATTACATTTACACTGATGTATCTCACATGTTTCAAAGATTTTAATAGCTTAAAACTGCAAAAAAAATACCCCTTTTGTGGCATCATATAAATGTGCATACCTAGACACATATATGCTTACTTAAAACAAATATGATTAATACACACATCACCATGTGTGATTCTTTGTACCTATATGTAAGCATGCATGTGTGCACACATATATGTACCCTATTATAGAGTTTCTGTCACATTATTTGAGAATAAATGGGTATTTCCTCTTTAAGAAAGAATGCACTAGTCTTTTCTTCCCTTGAGTATCCTGCAATCTAACTGCATCTTTGATCCTTATGCTTAATTCTTTGACCTATTTTGAAACTTTAAATTGATATGATAGAAGATGAGAGTAGGGGCTGCTTCCATACTTTTCACAGTCCAGTAATTTTGAGTGTCTCTTGATCATCATCCAAACTCCATTCCACATACCCTGCCACCCAATGCCTCATACCTGTGTTCCTCAACTATTTTACTCCAAAGTGTCAGCCAATTTCTCCTATCCCCTCTGTTTTGTCCTCTAGAATACTTGTTTTGTATTCAGCAACCTTTCCTTCATCTTAATGTTTTTCTTCTCTCACTCTTTCTATTAACTCTTACTGAAATCTGTCTTTCTCCTGATAACACAGCCTCCTTGCCCAGCCTTTCTAGTACTGTTAGCACCTTCACTCCTCCGCATGGCTGATTAATTGAGGCAGGGGAATTGGAATATTCCTTGGCTCCCCATTGCTACTTCCACATTCTTCCCCTTTCTCCATTACTCAGTGACATCTCTTTCTTTTAGGTTCAGGAGATTCATAACTTTCAACCAATCAAAATCATAGTAGCTATTATCTACAGACCTCCTTCCTTCCTCAGTGGGTTCAGTACCTGACTAAGAATTTTTCTCTCCTTTCCAATTCCAATCTTCAACGTACAACTGATAGTCCCTAAAATACCCTAACTACTCATTTCCTCAACCTCCACCCTAGTCACATACAAAGATGTGTCATCACCCACTTCTGTGTTTAAAAATTCTGGAATCCCTTTAGTCTACCATAATCTCTTACTCTTTCACTACTCCCTCTCTTCCCTTTTTTTCAAAGCAATGGGGTTAAGTGACTTGCCCAAGATCACACAACTAGG
Source organism: Macrotis lagotis (assembly GCF_037893015.1). NCBI lineage: Eukaryota > Metazoa > Chordata > Mammalia > Peramelemorphia > Peramelidae > Macrotis > Macrotis lagotis. The sequence continues at coordinate 28,958,150 of NC_133661.1, read as the reverse complement.
TAATTAGGTAAGATTTGAATTCAGGTCCTCTTGACTCCAGGGCAGGTGCTCTATCCACTGTGCCCCCTCTTCCCTTTCAAAACTCATCTGTTTTTCAACACCAGAACCTCCAGTTCCAATTCTTTCCCATGCTATCATCCCAGCACGTACCATCTTTTCCTCTACTCCCCATTTTTAAATCTTGGCAAATCAATTGAACCTCTATCCTGTCCTCCTCTCTTGAATTTCTAGCCCCCTTATCATATCATCAATTATAGCAGTCAAACTTCAGTCTTGGATCACTTCCATCATTTGTCACCTCCACTCCTACACATGTACTGCTGAATGAAAGTGAAGAAAATCATGCAAGCATTCTGACTGGGTTCATAACAAATTTATATTATATAACCTCAGTTGGGTACTTCCTGCTACTGAGAAATCTTACCACTTCTCCCTTATCAACTCACTATCCCACTCTCCACAGTGGCTTTTCCAAGTATTCTTATGCCTCCTCAAACCTCCCATGACTTTCCTCTCCTCCTACTCTCTTTTAGCTGAGAATCTTGCCTCATTCTTTACAGAAAAAATGAACCCATTTCCTGTGAACCCTCTCTCTTCCCTTATTCTTCATCTAGCTCCCACATGCCTTCTACCACTTTCTCTTCTTACATCCTAGGTGCTGATGATAAAATGGTCTTACGTGATCCCCTCTACTTGTTCCAGTGACCCTGTTCCATCCCATCACCTCCAACAGATTCCCTCCTCTGACACTTGCAATCTTTTACTTATTTTCATTTTCTCCCTATATCTGACTCATTCCCTACTGCCTACAAACATGTTGATGTCTTCCCCAATCTGAAAAAACCTTCACTTGATCCTTCAGTCTCCACTATTACCTTAATGTCTTTCCTATCTTTTGTAACTAAATTCCTTGCGAAGGTCATCTTTAATAGCTGCTTTTACTTTCTCTCCTCTCATTCTTTCTTAACTCTTTATAATCTGGCTTCCTACCATATCATTTCCCCCCAAATACTCTCTCTAAAGTTACTTATGATCACTTACCTGTTAAATCCAATAGCTTTTTCCTCAGTTTTCATTCTCTTGGCCCTCTCCACACCCTTTGACACTGTTGATCATTTCCCCATTCCTGATATTCTCTTTTCTCTAGGTTTGCAAGACACCCCTCTCTATTGATTCTCTTCCTACCTATCTGATCACTCCTTCTCAGTCTCTTTTGCTTGAACCTTCTCCAGATCATACCCTCTAACATTAGGTATCTTTCAGCACTTCTATTACCCTACTATGTGCTACTATTTCTATTACAAATATTTGATCCTCACTATAACCCTATGTAGTAAGTGCTGTAATTATCTCCATTTTACAGATGAGGAAACTGAGATACACAGACATTAAGTGACTTGTTCAGTCTCATGAATAGTAAGTGTCTGAAGCTGGGTTTGAATTTTAGATCTTTTTGATTTCAAGGGCAACTAGTTATTCCTAATTGCTACCCAACTTTTTCTTGATTCAGTGTTTTTTCCGTTGTCTCCAGAAGAGAGAATACTGAGATTCTTTTTTTTTTTTTGCAAGGCAGATGGGGTTAAGTGGCTTGCCCGAGGCCACACTGTTAGGTAATTATTAAGTGTTTGAGACCAAATTTGAACCCAGGTACTCCTGACTCCAAGGCCGGTGCTTTATCCACTATGCCACCTGGCTGCCCCATACTGAAATTCTTAGGACAGACATATTCTTTTCTTCTCTCTACATGGACTCTCTCTTTGCGACTTGACTTAAATAGTCTAATCTCAGTGACTCATTCTACAATTGGAAGATGATGGCAATAACAATTCCATTCAAAGTGGAGAAGGAACCACCCAGTGAAAGCATGAATTCACTGTTTTTCTTGGTTATTTGCTCATGGATCCTGAAAAATTTCAAGAATTTGTACCAGAGGTGGCTATCAGGTGGTAACTTTGTGTTATTAAGCTATTTCATCTGTTCTGGTAATCTCCATCATAAGTGTATTTTTCATTGCACGCATGGGGACAAGAATAGGAACAAATATTCCTTTTTTCATGAGAAACTATAAGAGAAAGCCATATGCAGCATGTGTATCTAATAGTGAGTGGAGAGACTTTTTAGGTGACTATGCCAGTGTATGATACCATCTTGCTGATGAGGTGTCTTCATAGTTCCACTGTGAGGATGAAGAGAGCTCTGAGAAAAAGTTTCTTTTTTCTTTGCCTAAATATAGGATTATGTTAGGTGGAAGGGCCATAGATTTACAGCTTGAAAGGATCTTAGAAGTCATTGAGTAAAATCCCCCTCATTTCATAACTGAGAAAATTTAGGGCTAGAGAGGGTGAATGACTTACTCAGGGTCTTGCAAGTGGTATAGGATGGAGTTATTATCGGACCTCAATCATCCTTTGATTCCAAGTTCTTTCACCATCACTGCTAAAACCACAGTCATGTTTGAAAACAAATACAAATTTGTGTATCTACACATTCTCATATTTCTTTGTACAACATTTTGTATCTATGTTTACATATATGTACTTATTTTCTAGTAGCAATGTGTGATTGGGAGAAGCTGAGTGCTGAAAAATCAACACTTTCAAACTTTTTAGATTCCCTTCAACAGCAATGAGATCAACTCAATCAATCACTAAAAGAAATCAATTCAAAATATTCATTGAAAGGGCAAATATTGAATCTGAAGCTATAACTACTTAGACTTTATCTTGAGAAGATGGAAGTTATTAGAAAAGACCCTGATGCTGGAAAAGTTTGAAAGTGAAAGGACAAGGAAATGGTTGAAGGTTAGATGGCTAGGTAGTGTCATGGAAGTAATAATTTGTAATAATTTGGGAGAAAATGATATAGAGAAGCTCCTGTCCTGCTATAAGGAAGGAGAGAGGGTTCACAGTGAATGGGTTCATTTTTTCCTGTAAAGAATGACCAAGGGAATAAACAACGTGTGTGTGTATGTGTGTGTGTGTGTGTGTGTGTGTGTGTGTGAGAGAGAGAGAGAGAGAGAGACAGACAGACAGACAGACAGACAGACAGACAGACAGACAGATACAGGGACTGAGTCTCCCAATCTTGCCCAGACTAGCACTTCAATGATGCCTCACAGACCCTACATCAATGTTGACTGACATGGACACTTTAATCTGCTTTAATTTTATGAACTGACTTGCATCATCCCTCTTTAACCAGCCTGGTTGAGCTTTCCTCATAAGTTGGCCAGGTTAGTGCTGGGTACTGTGAGGCTACCCCATGAGCCTGGTTCGATGAAGCTCAGATCTTGACCTCGGGCAATCCACCATCCTCAGCCTTCCCTGAAGCATATATATTAAAAATGTGTCATCATATCTGTTTACTGATATCATTTATGAGTGCTGCACATTTGAATATTATAATAAAGGATGTAGGGCCTTATGACTGAATTTTTTTCCTCAATAGATAAAACTTGCTCATTTTCAAACTCAGTAAATGTCATACAAGTATCACCTTATTTTAAATAGAACATCATATTCATGTCGAACTCTTGAGTGCAAAGAACTTTCTTCATCCTCATTTTTAGACAATGAAAACTGGGACTTCGAGAATTGGGAAGTGATCATAGGATGGTGAAATTAGAATTGACTGGAACTGGGATGCCATTTCATCTAACACCATCATTTTTCATCTAGGAAACTCAGCCTTAGACGGGAAGTGATGTGTTCAAGGTCACACAGAGTGTAATGGGCAGGCATGGAATGTGACGCAGGGCCTCCAATCTTAAATCCATCTGTTCTTGACCATGACCTTATAGCTCATAAATATCAGAGAAGAGATTTGAACCTGAGACTAATGGTACCAAACTTATACTCTATCCATTCATTATACCACCATACAGCCTTAAATAAGGAAGATATGATTTAAGATTTTGTACTAAGGAAGGACAGTGAGTCCTATAGGACTGTGTATTGTGCATGATTCATTAAGGATTCTTCATTTTCATTTTTCTCATATTAATTCATGAGAAACTTTTGGTAAATTAAATCAGGTGTAACTTTTTTGGGAGGTGTTCCGTCTTATTTTCATATATCATTATTATTGTCTTTTAAAGAATTGCTCTGGGGTATGAAAGCTGAAAATTCTTTAAAAAATTCTTAGCTCCTCTTGGCTTCTTTTGACCTCTTCTAGATAGTCCTGAGGCTGAACTGTGATGACTGGGATCCTAGGAGACATAAGTAAAATTAAAACTGGAGAGAGAACACATGGTGAGGCACCTGTTCTCTCTCAAGGCCTCCAGATAAGCACATATGAATCCAGTTTTAGCTCTTCTCCCATTCAACCAATCACCTTTTTTACCTTTGGCAATGAGAGATGGAGGCAAAGGTCTCACTTTGTTTCTCCTGTTTTTTTCAGATTTCCATTCCCATTGGTAAGCCTCCCTCATTTTCCGAGGTTGCCAAGGAACATATGGATGGTGGTTTTTAGGTAAAATAAAATTTCATTTAAAAAATAAAAAGCTTAGGAGGAACAGAAAACTCAGGTCCATGGCCTCTAATACATCGAATAGAGTCCTCCATTTATTGAAAAGAGAAAGATTATTCTGAGGAGTTCACAGGCCTTAGAGGACTGTCTAAGAAGAGAACTCTTGGATGGATTGAGTCTTCCCTTTCAATAGTTATTAGTTGTTAACTAATATGTTAACTACAATAATTACTAAAAATAATAAAAAATAATCCTATTTATATAGCACTTTAAAGTTTGCAAAGTACTTTGTAAATATTATCCCATTAAGCAGATGGTATTATTTTTCCCAATTTCCCAATAAGGAAACTGAGGCAGGAGGTGATTGACTTGTCCAGATATAGTTAGGAAATACCCGAGGCTGGATTTAAACTCAAGTGTTTCTGCCACCAAGTGCAATTCTCTCCCCTCTACCACTTAGCTGCAGTTAATTATTCCATAGCAGTCTCATTACCAAGTGGAATTTTTCTCATACACAAAGAACCAAATAGAGGAGCATGGGATCTCTTCTGTCATAGCTGAGTCTAGGACAGACATATATGTGAGTGACTCATGCATAGTTGATGATTTACTTAAGCAAATGTGAGGTAATAGGATCTCTTAAATGAGGCTTCTTCATATATCTATGAGAAGAATTTTGAGGAGAGACTTTCTTCCAAAATTGAGATTTCTTTAAATCACAACACCATAACTTTATACTGTGAAACACCCAAGAATTCATTTAATCCAAAAACCTTATTTTACAAATGGGAAAAATGAACCCTAAAAAGGTTAAATTACCCAAAGTGCTCCAGCTAGGAATCAAGTCAGTATCGTTGAATACAAATCCATCTTATCATCTATTGTGTGGGGAACACTGGCCTGGACATTCTGAAATATCTTGGCCAATTACTAGTTATATGATCCTGGGCAAATAACATCACCTTTCTTTTCCAATTTCCTCACACTATGCCTGATATCAATAAGGTTATGTCACTTGTACCATTTCTCCAACCAACAGATGTAGAGTGGACCCTCACCCTTTTTAGCATCTGTCCTCCTCTGCCAGATGTTCCCACTGTGTCATCTGGAATCAACTAATCTGTCAATCAACATACATTTATTATAGGCATTTTTAAAAATTTATGGCAATGGGGTTAACTGACTTGCCCAAGGTCACACAGCTGGGCAATTATTAAGTGTCTAAGGCTGAATTTGAACTCAGGTTGTCCTGACTCCAGGGCTGGTTCTCTATCCACTGCGCCACCTAGCTGCTCCTATTATAGGCATTTATTGAAAAAAAGTTTATTCTGGGGAGTCCACAAGCCTTACCAGACTGTCAAAGAGGAGAATTCATGACTTAGATGGATCAAGAGTCTTCCCTTTCAGTAGCTATTAGATGTTAACTTTTGTGTTAACTACATGGATTCTGGGCTGATCAAATATGAAACATCCCTACTGTCCAGGAACTTTTTGCTAGTATATACCCGCTGTCCTCATTATTATTCCTGGCAGCTGAGAGGTTTAGTAAATAGAATTCAGGAAGACATTAGTTCGAATCCTGCCTTACCCACATACTAGCTGGGGATACTGGGAAAGTCTCTTACATGCATGCAACTGTCAAAATCCAGATAATAGAACAACCTCAGAGGATCAAATAATATAACAAACATAAAGTACTTTTCATATCTTAAAGTTCTGCATAGATATTTGTCGTTATTACTATCAATGAACTTCCCATTTCTCTGGGGAAAACTTCCGCTAATCCTAGATCTCTAACAAGAGTCAGGAGGTGAGGTTGGTAAACACCTACTGACTCTTAGGTTCAACACTTGACCAATTTTACCACCCAACATCCTAAATATTGAAGCTTCCAATTGAGATTCTGTCCTAAGTATGGATTGTGTGACTCATCATCTATGCCTCTCTTCCATCCTTTGGTGGTCACTTCAGCCTAGTTTTCTCTAGATCTCAGTGTTCTCTCCAAGTCAGTTTGCCCCATGTTTCACTTTCTTCTTCAACAAATACACTCAATATACTCCCAGAGTCCAGAGAAGGATCAAGAGGACTTGCTATGCAATTTGCTTTTTTTCACTGATCACATACCCTCCTTCTCTACCATCTTTCACTGGTTACCTCTCTTCCTTGAAATTTCCCTGCAACCTCTCCAGATTCTTTTGCTGTCATCCGTGGATCTGTGGGTCACTCTCTTTTCTCCCCAGTAAGTTCAGTATCTGGTTCATAATTTCTTCCCCTTTAAGCACTCATGCTTTCCTTGGCCTCAATTTCTTAAAATCATATAACCTCTGCCTTCATGCAATCTCAACCATATCATAAAGCATCATACTTTAAACCTACAACCTAAATCCATTTCAAATGGATTTGCCCAAGACCTGAAGATCCCAACTTAGAGCTCGGAGAAGACTGAGCTTTTATGTTTTTCTAATATATTTTCCTTGGATTCTTCTTCTACCTCTCTGTGTTTTGAAAAAATTCTGACAGCATGCTTGACAAAGCCAACACAGCAGGATTATAGTTTCATCACCATGAATCATGTTAGGAATAAAATCCTGGGTCTTTCATCATCCTCCACTGAGTTCTGCCATATTGCTTCCTTCAGACTAGCCTCTGGAAATGAACAGACTAGAACATCTTACATTCCTCAACAAAATAGTACAAGTATGTTATACCCAGGAGGCAGAACAAGGCCCATTATGAAAGAGTCAAGAGGACAAAATATTATGAAAGAAGACAACAGTTTTAATTAACATCAGACTCCAGAGAAGGGGTTCAGGAATAGAAGGTGTTTATTACATCCATGGAATCACAAAATCTCTAGCCTAAAGAGACCTTCATTCAACCTCCCTAATTTTACCTATTGAAAAACTGAATTCCAGAGAGGTTAAATGACTTGGCAAAATAACATTGGCAGTAAGCATCATGGATAGGATTTGAACTAGGGTCATAGACATCAGAGCCAGTTCTCTTTGCATTGTGCCTATTTTCATTTTGTCTCTGTGTCTCCAGTACCCAACATTGTACTTGGGACAGAGAATCATGAAGTTAGAGTTAGAACTGACCTCAGTGACCATCTCATTTAATATGCTCATTTTAGAGATGAAGAAACTAGCAACATTTCTGAGTGGGAAAGAGGTCACACAGGTAGGAAGCATTAGAGGGCTCTGAATCCAGGACCTTTGACATCAGAGATGGGATTCTAGGTATGGTTTATTTAAACATGATTATTGAATTTAAGCCTACTGAATGAATGCTTTCTAATTTATTAACATCCTTCTCAAAATATGACACTGAGGAATGAACATGGTATTCTGAGTGGGCAACTCTAATATCACCTGATGAATGATATTCCATAGTTAGGATGACATGAAATGTTTCAGTTAGGCCTCATTTTTTCAGCTTTCCTTTTGATGGCTTCCCTCCCACATTTTCTTCTCTTGGCCTAAGAGCAGTTTAATAAGAAATGGCTGGAGTCTGGCAGTCTCTTACTCTGCTTCCTTTGTGGTCCATCAAATATATGTATTTGATGGACCACAAATATATGTATGTATATATATATATGTATGTGTGTGTGTACATATAATATAGAAACATATTCATATAAATTATATAATTGTTTATGTCTTTATGTATGTATATATATATATGTATTTATATACATATATTGTATACATACATATAATTGCAATTAGTACCACATCCTGACTCTAAGAAAGATTTAATTTTTTTTTAAACCAAAAACTACTAAATTTTCAATCAAGCTTCATTCAGCCATTTATGAGGGACCCTGTATAGGACCATTCCACTTGGGGCTCATCTGACTTAGAAAACAAAACAAAAAATTTGAGGACCTGGCCAGCCATCTTTTTCCCCTCTATTACTCAGAAAAAAAACCAATCAACTGATATCTATATTTCTCTGCCAATGGAAAGCATCGATAAGAACATATAAGACATTCTGGAGTTTGTAAGGAGACTGTGACTCATGCCAGAGTCTTGCTTCTTGTCCTTGTGAGCTTTCGCTGGCCAGAACGAGCTGGAGGCTTTGGGTCCTCAATCTTAGCTTAGCTGTTTTTCCAACTCTGCCCATTCTTTTCCAGCCCATTGAGTAGTTTTCCTAATGGAATACTTCAGTTTCCTGGGGAGAGGAAGGTTTACATTTGGTCATGGGGAAAGTGGACTCTTTGAAGGTGGGGTCATTCATATTTTACATTGACTAGTGAAACAGAAGGTGGGAATTGCAGAATTTCCTAGACAGGAGAGCAAGAAGAGAGGTAGCAGAGGATAGAAGCAGGGCTAGTGTAATGCCTGCCTCCAGAGGAGCTGATGTTCTGTTGGCTTAAGCCAGTATATAGAACGATCTAGATTTTTCCTGAGACTATTTCTGTATTCTTATGTTAAAGTGGAGTAAGGATGGTGAGAAAGGAAATAGAAATTGTTGTCCTGGACCAGCAGATGATAACATGGAGTGCAAGGAACCAGGAAAACTTGATTTTAATACTGTAGTTTTTTCCCCTTTTGACCTCAATCTTTTTTTTTAAATGTGGATAGCAAGAATGCTTTTAATGTTGGCAAAATACACACATCATCTTATCCTTTCAACAACCCAGTAGTCTAGGTGCCATTATTATTATTATTATTATTATTATTATTATTATTATTATTTATTATTATTATTACAATCAAACAGATGAGGAAACTGAGGTAGATAAAGGTTGAGAGTCCCAAAGTTACATGACCCTGAGTCACAAAGCTAAGAAATCTCTGAAGTATGTTTCAGATTCAGATCTTCCTTACTCTGGTCTTTGCCAATCAGGATACCTTCTTGGGTCAGCTAGGTGGCATAGGGGTTAGAGTGCCAGACTAATCTTTCTGAGCCCAAATCCAGCCTCAGACTCTTCCTTGCTGTGTTAAATGACTAAGCAAATCGTTTAACCTTGTTTGCCTCAGTTTCCTCATCTAAAAAAATGAGTTGGAGAAGGAAATGACAATTCACTCCAGTATCTCTGCCAAGAAAACCACAAAGGAGGTCACAAGGAATCAGAGTGGAATGAGAAACAATTGAACCACAACAAAACTGTACCTTCTTAATTCGGTTATCACAACAGTCATATGACATGGAGGAGTTGCCTTGTGATTTCAATGTTAATTTTCATTAGAAAGTTTCCTTTGCTCATTAGGAGCTGCACTGGCTTTATAACTTAAGAATCTCAGAGAGTTGCCTGGGGGTAAGAACAGGGTAAAAGACTTGCCTAGGATCATATAGCCACAATGTGTCAGAGTTAGAACTGTGGTTTCAAACTTTTTAAAATTAATTTTTAATTAATTTTGATTATTATTATTAATCATTAATGTTTAAAACAATTTTGAGAGATTTGTTTTATGCTTGTTGATATAAACTCACACTCTAGCTTCTTATCACTGTCTTTGTCTCTCTTTGGTTTTCTCTCCTCTCTGTGTCTGATTCTGTATTCCTGTTTCTCTCTATCTCTCTCTGACATTGAGGTGCCAACTGATTCTTTCATTAATACTACCCTTGACCTACTTCCATACCACTCTGTTTATTTCCTGTTTCTCCCTTTTAAAATGATATGATTTTTTCCTTGCATTTCTTTTGTATTTGTTCATTTTGGGTCATCTTGTATCCCCCTAGTAGAATAAAGTCCTCTGTGAGCAGGCAACAGTTGCTTTTTTTCCCTCAGATCCCCTAGAACCTAGCCTAGGACCTAGTCCATAGGAAAGACTCCTGAAATACTGATAGACATGAATCAGGATTCAGGAAGGGCTGATATATGTTGTCTGGATGACCCTGATCATGTCCTTAACTGACTTTGACTAAAAATGGCAGCTGTCCATAGTAGAGGGACTTTCATCACTTATCCCCAAAAATCAGTTAGTCAGTCAGAATGAATGCATCCAATGTTTCTACTGTTCTGGAAATACAAAAGAAATATTTCTCCTCTAGGAAATCACAGACCAACATGGTGGCAGCAGTGGGGAGCTGGAAGAATGGTTTACAGGCACAGTATATTCAAGAAATATGTAGAGTAGAAGACTTGCTACTCAAAGAGTAATAATCCCCAAGGGTGTTGGAAAATCCCTCCTGCAGAAGGTGGAATTTGAGCTGGAGTGTTGAACCTAAAAAGCTGAGGTGAGGTCGGTGAACATTCCATCCACAGGGAATAGTTAGGGCACCGGCATAGATATGAGAAATTAAGTATTGGTTTTGAAGAATAGTAATGGAGGGGCAGTTAGATGGTGCACCAGATGGAGTACCAGCCTTGGAGTCTGAAGGACCTGAGTTCAAATGTGTCCTCAGACACTTAATTATCTAGCTGGGTGACCTTGGGCAAGTTACTTAACCCCACTGCCTTTCAAAAATCAAGAGAGAGAGAGAGAGAGAGAGAGAGAGAGTAATAGCTCTTTCTTGAGTAGCACAGCCTAGCTGAATCTTAGGTCTAATTCTTTGACCTACTTTGCACTCTAAATTGGTGGAAGGCAAGAGTAGGGGCTGCTTCCATACTTAGTCATACCTTTCACAAAAAAGAACAGCCATGAGACCTGTGAAGCTCAGTGAAGGAGGGTAAAACACAGGGAGATTAAAAAGGTAGCAAGGGGGCAAGTTGTGTTAACTTAGATATCAAACCTGATTTCTGCCTAACCAGGTCCATTTCTGTGCACATGCATGCATGCATGTGTACGCCCATGTGTTTGCTGTCTCTCTGCCTGCATATAAATCAGTCAATCAATAGAATTTATTAAGTGCCTCCTGCATTCCAGATATCTGCATGTAATAGATACACAGTGCTAACTACGTGTGACTTGTGGCTATTGTTGGTACTGTGAGGATTTACGCTGAAGACCGTTTATGAGGGATTATATATTTTTTAAAGATCTAATTAAGAAGCTTTATCTTTCACTTCATCTGCTTGTTCCCTCATATCCTTTGCGGGTGTGAGTGGCATATGGAGATGGGAAACTGACAGGGAGGATGTCTCAAATGCCAGTTCCGAGGTGCTGGGCTCATTTGTGCTTCTTTCCCAAGAGACTAGAATACAAAATGGCACCCTGATATGGTCGAATTTCTAGTTTGATTTTGGTGGCTTTTCCAGCTCTTTCTCCTCTGCCCATTGTAGAATTTATATCCCTTCATGATGGCCATGAGGAGACTGAAAAGGCTAACTAAGCTTTCAGAATGAGAGAGGGCAATGTAGGCAGATGCCCTGCCGCAGATGGGTCTATGAGGCAGATTTACTCTCTCACATTTCCAAGAGAAGGCAGGCGGTGGAGCCAAAAAAAAAAATTCCCAGAAACTCTTCTCTCAGAATCTTCCAGACTGCCTTTAAAGCAGTTCTCTTGGGGAAGCAATCCTACATTGAGCTGTCTGACAGGCATCTGGGAGGCCTTTCTGCTCCATACTCATTCAAATAAACAAATCTTAGAAGATGTCACCTGGTAAAGGAATTTAAATATTGTTTTCTCTTATCAGCCAATGAAGGAAAAGGACTAGACTCATTTTATTGTTACTTCAGTTTGATAAGTATGTCTTAAGAATTTAGTATTCTGAGGTCAGACAGGCATGGCTCTTATACAAAGGCATCTATGTAATATGGTTTGAAAATAGCTGGGAAAGATTCCTTATCCTGAAATTTCTACTCATTGTGGCCTTTAGTCAAGTAGCCTAAAGGATAGAGAGCTGGCTTAGGTATCAAGACCTAGGTTTAAGACTTGTCTCTGACACACTGACTGTGTGAACCTGGGCAAGTCATTTCACTTCTAAGTGTTTCAGGAATCTCCCTAAGACTCTAAATTATAAATAATAGCTGGTATTGGTACAGTGCTTTCAAACTTGCAAAACCCTTCACATATCTCATCTCTGATTGGAACCTCCCAACAATCTTGGGAGAGAGGTGCCATTATTATTTACATTTTACAGATTTGTAGGCTAGGCTAAGGAATGAAGTAACTTGCTCATTCTCACAGCTAGAATGTTTCTTAGAAACCAGGTCTTGCATATGAGTCACTCTGCTACCAGTTACTTTGTAAAATAATTGCCAGTGTACATGATAAGGGAGTTTCTTCAGTGTGCCTTCCCAAAACCAAGGAATCTCAAGGCTAGATCAAAATAAAAATGATAATGAAAATAGCAAAATACTAAATCTACTTTTGAAGGGCGCTTGGCAGCTTGATATAGTGGACTACGTACAGACCAAACTGAGTTCAAAACTGCACTCTGCTTCTTATTAGTTCTGTGATCTTGGCCAAGAGATCATTTAATGTCTCTGAGCCTTTTCTCAGCCACATAATGAAGAAAACACCAGTTGTATGAGACTCATACGACTAACAGAGTTGTCCTTTGTGTATTGATTTACATGTAGATATTTGTAAATGAATATGCAGAGGACAGCTATAATGCGTGAAAAAGAAGGTGAAAGGTCCTTAAGAAAGAACATTGCCATCTCCAACATTATGGAGATCCAACTAGATATCCTCTATGTAACCACAGTGGCATCTTGCATTTCGTTTAATAGTTGGTGTGGAATGAAATGTGTTTCTGAATGGGCCAAGGCATTTGAACAGCTCATTAGGTCTCTCTAAACTGAGGAGGATGCTACAAGGATACTATATCACCTTTTGAGAATCTTCACTTACCAGATGAGAGTTAATGATGGCATTCTGTAATTGGCCTTCAGGCAGAATTGCACCTCTATGAACAGCCATCTAATTATAATTCATGTAATATCTAATGATTACATTTGATTCAGTAATGACAAATCTCATTAAGAGTACATTTAGGGCAAGAGAGAGCGTAACCATGTGCTATTTCTGAAAAGCTTAGCCTGAATTCTGACATTTGTCTCATTTCATAATATTTTGCATCACACACACTCTTGCTGAAAGATATTCCCCATTCAGAATATTCCATTTCCCCCTTTTATACATTTGTCTACACTGTCCTCCCTGCCTAGAATGCCTCGTTTCCTCACTCCCCATTCTTTGAGGCATTGGCTTCCCCCATGGCCATGCTTCAGTGTTAGTTCCTTGCTTTTCTTGTTGCTATTGTCCTTCATAATTGAAGATTGTGATGTCCAAGTGAATGATGACATGTACATTATTTTGATTAAAATGAGGGACATGTGCAAAGATATCCTTCTCACTGCCTCTTCTAAATCCAGTGACCTGACAGAAGAGGAAACAAGTCTTCTGGTGTTGATCTGGATAGAGGGAAACCTTTGATCCCTTAGATATAGGTCCTTCCCCTGTTATGTAGGCACCACAGATTTACAGTATCTTCAGGCACAATATTAGGTATTTGTTTTGGTGACAAACTGATGGCAAAACTATAAAGCCTACCTCTCTCATCGCTCCCCCATGAAGTCCTTCCTGACCCTGGCTCACTATCCTCTCTTTCTATTGCTTCTTTTGAGTGAAATCATCTCATAGTTACTTTTCTGTTCTCATTGCTTTCTACCAGTAGAATAAAAGCTCTTTTAGGAAAGGAATATACTTTTTTTGGTCTCTGTATCTCAGGAGACTAAAATATGTAGATTGAAGACACCTAATTAACACAATAAATCTCACTCAATTCAATTTTACTCACCTTATTTTGATGATGTCTTCATTTTAATTAAATAGAAGTTTATTTGGAGAAATCTCACACACCTATATGTATATACTTGTTATGTGTATATTTTTCTTTCCCCCTCCCTTTTTGCTCCCCTTCCTTCTTTTCTTCTTTCCTCCAGGTCTCCTTTCTTTTCTTTTTTCATTTCTTCTTTCATTCCTTCCTCCCTTTCTTCTTTCCTCCTTTTCTATCTTTCTTTTCTTTCTTCATTTCTCCCTTCATTCACACACACACACACAAATACACATACCTTCATACACATATTTAGTCCTTTTTGTAGAAATTGAGAGCCAGTATGGCTTGGTAGATAGGAGACCAGTCTTTGAGTCCAAACAATGTGGGCTTAAAACTAGTTGTATGACCTTAAGCAAGGTAATTCATATCTCAGCATCTGCCACAACTCTCTAAGGCTGCATATTACACTTGAATTTTCCATCTGCACTGGCATGAGAAATTCCACAAGGAGCATTCTTCATAGTGATGAAATTACATTTTGAACATACACACACATACACACGTTTATGTATACAAGCCTTTATGTATGTTTGGTTATATGTATAAGTCCTCAGGGGTTTCAGTGAAGGTTCAGCCCCTTGGCCAGGACCAAGGCCAGTGATCAGAGTTCAGCATCAATGGAAAAAATCACTGCCCCCTTTCCACCTTCTCCACCCTCCCCCACCATCACAGCCGGCATCCTACTCAGGCACTTTGCTTTTGTATATTCTCACAACTGCAAGCTCAGAATGTCATAAATTAGAGCCAAGGAAGGAACCAGGCTTTCAAAAACCAGAATTACTCAAAGAAGGATGCTCTCCACGTAGGAATAGCTATTATCTGTAGCTTGAATCTGCTGACAGCATTACTGAAGACTCTTTCATTAAGCCCATTATTATATTATGTTAGTTCATTTTAAACATAAAATCTATCACTGTGCATTCCCCCAACTTCTCTTTCAGAGTAGATTATGTAGTAGATAAAAAATGACCTTGGTAAGGCTATTGATAGCCGATGACTAAATGACTTTGTTCTTTAAAGATACAATCAATGAAATGGAGTGGTTTGAGTGACTACTAAGTAGAGTAGGGATTGGTAGCTTTAGAGGGGTAATCCCTGGGAGGTGATTATACTCTTTAAACTGTATTTATGGGTGGCTAGGTGGCGCAGTGGATAAAGCACTGGCCCTGGAGTCAGGAGGACCTGGGTTCAAATCCGGTCTCAGACACTTAATAATGACCTAGCCCTGTGGCCTTGGGCAAGCCACTTAACCCTGTTTGCCTTGCAAAAAAAAAACACCTAAAAAAAATAAAGTGTATTTACACTCTTGAGGACCCTGAAGTGAAGAGGATCTGAATTCAAACATGACCCTAGCCACTTACTAATTATGTGATCTTTGCCAAGTCTCTTAATCCTGATTGTCCTACATTCAGAGCTATGTCTAGTCATTCTGATACATATCTGGCCACTATACCCAGATGGCTCCAGAGGAGATAGTGATACTGGTTGAATTAGCACAGTACCCCCTCACTCAAATTCATATGCATGTCATGGCATCACCTTCCTAATGTCATGGTCTTTTTGAGAACAAAAGACAAACATCAATCAAATCATCAAAACTCTTGAGCAGGACACTCAAAGAGAAATAATTGAGGAACAGCAGGCTATAACAGAAAGGCAATAGAAAGGACTCATGTCCCATGTTTGCTGCTTGCAATCACCCAATAAGTCACTCAGGTTCTTTTGGTTAGTTTCTTAAATCATAAAAGGAATTTGGTCCTGTCCAATTCCACGTCTATGATCCTACAATCCTTTGAACTATCCAAACTACTAACTGATCAAGAATGTCTTCTTTCCATAGAGTGAAGCCCAGATGGGAATGAGAAAGCTATTTTAGTTTGTTAAGGGTGATTTAAGAGAGATATACATTATTGTGTGATAGTCCCCACCCCCCACTTCCCCACCCCCAAGGGAGAAGGGGATGCATTGATTTGACAAAATTTCTTCTTGTTCTTCCTGTTCATTTTTTTTTAACAGGAGCTTTCTTTGACATGTATGCATTTTTCATAAATTATGTTTAAATCACATTTTTTTTAAAAAAGAGGCAATGTAGTACAGTGGAAATCCTCGAGGAGGAAGGATGATGCTTTGGAATGTGTATAGTTTTGGAGTCAGAAGACCTGGGTTCAAATCCAGCCTCCCCATGGAATACTTTTATGAACTTGGGCAAGTCATTAGACTCCTCTGGACCTCATTTCCTGCTCAGTAAAATGAGAGACAGTTAGATGGTACAGTAGTTAGAGTGTTGAGCTTGGAGTCAGGAAGACTCATCTCAAGTTCAAATCTTTTTTTCAGACATTTGCCAGAAAGTCTCAGTGATATTTTGTCAGTCTCAGTTTCCTCAGAAGGAAATTGTTAGTATCTTTGTCAAGAAAATTCTAAATAGAATCATGAAGAATCAGACATGACTGAAACAACTGAACAACAAAAAATGAGAGGGAATTGAACTTGATGACCTCCAAGGTTCTTTCTAGCTTAAAGTCAATGATTTTCTAATCTCTAAGATCATTAAAATTTTATATCCATGAAAAAATTTCAAAGTTATTATTATTATTATTATTATTATTATTATAAAATAACTTAATTTTAGCCTAGTGGTTAGAGCATCAGACCTGGATTCAGGAAAATTCATCTTCTTAAATTCAAATCTGGTCTCAGACACTGTCATTGTTATTCTGACCAAGTCATTTAACCTTGTTTGTCTCAGATTCCCTATCTGTTAATGTAAACTGAAGAAAGAAATGACAAGTCACTCCAGTATCTTTGCCAAGAAAATCCCAAATGGGATTACAAAGAGTCAGACAGGACTAAAATGACTGAACAGTAGTTAGAAAATAAAGATTCCATTTGTAATGGGATAGCTGAATTCTACAAAATAACTATGAAACCTTAATCAAGAAAAAGTCACTTTGCTAAAATGAAACATTGAACTCCCAGTAGCTCCATGAAATAGATGACTAAAAGTATTTTTTAGCACATCTTACAGATAAATGCTCTGAAGTTAAGTGACCAAGCAGAGGACTGAAACTAGGACAGGTGTTATGAATGGCAGACACTATTGTAGAGAGTTGGGCCTGGAATGACTGGAGGGGCGCCTAGGTGGTGAGGCAGATAGAACACTGGTTCTGGAGTCAGGAGAACCTGTGTTTAAATTTGGTCTCAGATACTCAATAATAATTTAGCTGTGTAACCTTGGACAAGTCATTTAACCTCATTGCCCTGCAAAAACCAAAAATAAAATAACTTGAGATCCAATCCCACCTTGAACCCTGACTACCTGTGTGACCTGTTTTCTTCATTTGTGTTGCACTGAATTCACAGAGGTTAGTGAGAATGAACAGAAATAATGTGGGTAAAATGCTTTGTTAACTTTAAAGATCTATGCAAATGTTAGCAAATGATTTCCATTCATGTTCTTACGCCCTTGACATTTCTATATAAAGCAATGTTCTTTGGAAATACCAAAAAAAAAGAGAAAGAAACAAAAAGAAACAAAACAATGTAAGTATCTACCTTCAAGGAGCTTATAATCTAATATATATATATATGTATATGTATGTTTACACATACACACACAAACAACTTTAATGCAAACTAGAATATATTGAGCAGAGATGAATGGTAAAACATCATCTTATTTTGGTAGTCAGACCTATGCTATGTTATAGTTGCTTAAAATGAAGAGGACCTAGACTTTATTCCTTACTCTTTTACTTTTCTAGTTATATGACCTTGGGCAAATTCTTTCCCTCTCTGGGGGTCAGTTTTGTATCTATAAAATGAGGGACTTGACTTAGTTCTCTGGGGTTACTTAACCTTCTTGCACCTTCCTTCCAATCCCTCTCCTCCTTAGAGGCAAATTTTCTTGGAGGGCTTGGCATCTTTAAGATGATTTCATAGCCTAACCCTCTCTAGTAATTCAATTTTACACCCTCTTCTTCATCATTTTCCATTTCTCTCCCCCTACTCCATCTCTTGTCTCCTATAGATTAGGGTGAAATGGTGACCCAGTACTGGGTCAGTTTCCAGTCAGTTGGGCATGAATGATTGACAAGGGTTAGACATACATTGGTAAATGCTTCAATCGTAATGGAGCAGTATGCTAATCCTTTGATTGCATTCATCATGTTTTCCCCATAGATTTCCATTGCAAAACTTTAAATTTAGGTTATTGAGCCTGGGTGCAAGATTACTAGTTTTAAATCCAAATATCTGTTTGGAAGTTGCATTGAGAAAAGTGTAGACTGGGACTAGGGAGATTGGAGTTCTAGAGAATGACCTTGGGCTACTATGTGGCACTTGGGCCCAATTGCTCAGTTTTGCTGGTCATCTGTTGCCTTGTCCAACAAATTAGGCATTTAGATTCAAAGGTCATTTCCATAACTTAAAAAAATCCCCATTATTTTATTATTTTGTGTTTGTATGAATTCAGTTTTATAGTTTCGATATTTTGGATTTAGATCCAGTAATCCAAAGTTTTTATTTTTGTTTTAAGAAAAAAATATCTTGTAAAATGATGTGGATCATTGGCCAGATTCTACCCAATTGCCTGTTGGCTCTCTTTATCCCATCATCATTTTCATAATAATTCTCCTTTTCCTCCTTTTTAAAAGCTTCTCTGTTTTCAGTTAGCTACAACAGGAAGTCTCTGATCCAATTTATCCATTCTAAAGAACATGTGTAAAACACATAAAATGTCAACTTTATATATTATGGATTATCAATCAGAAGTCAGTCTTGGAGTCTAAGAGGTCCTGGGTTCAGGTTCTGCCCCTGACTCTCACTGGTTGTATGAGTTCAGTTCCTCCAAGCACTCTCTTACAAAATATTGACTTGGACTGAGTGAATTTCCTAACCAATTTCCTAACTGGTATGGAGTTTTTCCATAAAATAATGATATCATCTATCTGGGCCAAAAATGCTGCTAGGTGCTTCCTACTCTCCATTCACCTAACATTTTGTCATTACTTCCTTCACCACCAGAGTGTTGAATGGATAACCAAATTGAGGTGGTGAAGTACCTATAGAGTCATCTCATCTATCTTTATCTTCCTGATAGGAAAATCAAAACCCAGGAAATCCTTCCCCCACCCTCCCATTCCCTGAGGAAAATATACGTGTTTAGGTAGTTTTTTTAATTTTTTTTTTAAATAAATGAGAAAATGATCTGCATTTCTTAGGTTTCTCCTGTGATTTGAGCCATTCAAAAAAATATTGGCAAGTACTTCACTTACACCTCCCTTTAGGACCATTAATGATCTATGATCATTCTGAGGCAGAAGCATAGAATTTCAGTGTTGGAGTCAGGTTTGGATCTAAGTCTGATCCTCAAGTATCAGCAGCTGTTGTTGTTTAGTTGTTTCACTTGTGTCTAGCTCTTCCTTGGCTGAGAAAACTAGAGCTGTTTGCCATTTTCATTTCCAGCTCATTTTAGGGATGAGAAACCAAGACAGAGTTAAATGGCTTGTCCGGGGTCATATAGCTAGTAAGCATCTAAGACTGGATTTGAACCCACATCTTCCCGATTCTAGGTCCAGAGCTCTATCTATGGTACCGTTTAACTGCCCAGTACTGACCCAGAAGCTGCTGTGTCTTCTTATGATATAGGGATATTGAGCCTCCATCTCCCCTTCCTTTTGTCCAGAGAACCAACTTCTATTTCAAATTACATTTCAGCATCTAGACAATTCATAACTAAACTGTTGTTCTACAGAGATGTGACCATTTTCCAGTGCTCTCACGCTTTGTTTGGTATGGAGCTAACTGTCCATTTTTAGAGATGGCCAACAACCCAAGATGTAGAGGTTTTTTTACAAGGAAAATGGGGTTAAGTGGCTTGCCCAAGGCCACACAGCTAGGTAATTAGTAAGTGTCTGAGACAGGATTTGAACCCAGGTACTCCTGACTCCAGGGCTGGTGCTTTACCCACTGCGCCACCTAGTCGTCCCAGATGTATAGTTTTGAATAAAGACCCAATTATGGACTGGTTTTGCCTTCTGAGGACTAGTCTAGCTGAGAGAAAAGCTTCACATTTAGAGAATATTAAGCTTCAGAGAAACATAACCTCAGGATCATAGATTATTTTTGGACATGGAACTTCCACTGATTCTTTACTAGGATGTAGAGATGGTGTTCATGACTAATAGAGGTTGTGTCTACATGGATGTGATCACAGATTCTTAAAACATTGAAGTATACACAAACCATTTTCATGGAGATAGTATTGATTGTCACAGAAGTTTTCTTCAATAAACCAGTCTCTACCATCTGTTACTCTTTTAACCCTTAAATGTGGCCCTCTGGAATAAATCAAATATTGAAGGAACTGGCTTTATAAACAATGTGTTCCTTGAGTGATAGTAAAGCCTCAGTAGTTTGAAACAACTACCCCAGAAATTAAACTGTTTGCAAGATGAATGATTCTTCTGGATGAAAGTTGATGGAGCAACGACTGGTAAAATTCAGTTAGTGACCTAGAGTCCATCTCAATAATCAGATGACCTTGGATGCCTTTTAATTAGCATTTCTGAATAGATTTTTATTATGAATCTGGAAAGGGTCTTTGGTAATCAAGGTCAGTGTCAGCATATAAATTTGGAAACTGATGGAAAAATCAAATGTATCTGTCAGCAGCCTGAACCTGGACTGCACTAGAAATGTCAAAATTGAGAAATTGGCAACAGACCAGTAGAGAAGCTGAGAGAGTACAAAGAACTCTGCATTTCACTCCAAACTAAGAACAATTTATCCTAAATTAATCCCCAACTCAACTTTCATGTCTTCAAAAATGCCATTTCCAAGTTGACATTAATGAGTTTTCTTTTATGTTTCAAAGTGTTCTATATTTGAGTCTAAGCTCTCACCTGATAAGGATGAAGAATGGTAATGAATGAGATGAGGTGGATGAAAACATTGTAGGGCAGTCCATGATGGCAAGTAGTGTCTGCTTTCCTCTCAAATGAGCTTGAGGTTGGAAATAACATAATTGTCAAATGATTGAATGACATTTGATCCTAGTACATTAATGAAATAATAATCCCCAGGAATTCTGGGTCTAGTCCTATCCGGAAGAATCCGAACACTCTTTCTTCATTGAGTCAGTGACTGAAAATTCACTTTAGGGGCTTCATTTCATGAAGGCACTTCTAGAGTAAACAACCCATGGTGTAATTCAGCAAAAAGATGGAAAATCTTTCAACAGGGAAATTGGAAAGCACAAGATAATAGTGCTGCAACTGACAGAAACAAAACTTTGATGAATGGGGTATTTGAGTGCAAAGTATCTTCATGCAACTGATAAACTAAAAGAAATATATTGCCATAGACATTCTTTAGAGACCACAGATTCTCTTTGATAACTCCAGGATTTCTCAGAACTGTAGGGCTGAGCAGTTAGTCAAATTTTGATACATCCCTCTCCCCGAAGAAGCCACCCCTACCCACCATGATGGGCAAATTTTTATAAAATTAAAACCACTTAATTTTGATTCAGTAGTTTGATGATACACCCTGAGATTCAGGTAAAGACTGAGAAACAAAAGATATGATTTTTGGTTTTGATTTATCTAGAGATGGATGACTGTGCTCGAGTCACTTGCCTTTTATGTTTCTTGGTTTTCTCAATTGTGAGATGAAGGGGTAGGACTAAGATGTGTTGTTGAGATTTCCAGGTATTTTTTTCTGTAGTTGGCATTTCAGAAGTATTTTCTTTATACCATCCTATTTGCTTCTTACAACAATCTGATCAGTTTGATGCTCTTATCATTACTCCTATTGTACAAATAAGGAGACCTAAGGTCAGGGTGGGTGACTTGTCCAGCATCTTACCAATAGTAATACTAATAATCATGGTTAACATTTGCATAATAGTTTTGGGTTTGCATATGTGCATTATCTTATTTGATCTTTACAGAAGCCTAAGTCAAAGTTAATTTGTAATACCATTATTGTCTTTCATTTTGTTCCAAAGCCGTCACTTATTGTCTCCCCTAGTGGCAGCATGTGTGAATTGTAGGAAGAACTATTTTAAAGCATTAACAAGAGGAGAGTTAGTTAATAAAGATTCATTAAAATTTTGCTATGAATAAAACACTAAGCCAGGGAGACGCAAAGAGAAAAAAGACAGTCCCTGTTCTCAAAGGAACTTATACTCCAGTAGGAGAAACAGCATGTAAATGAAGATATACAAACAAAAGATATATAGGCAGGAGATACTCAACCAATGATAAGGAAAGCACTAGCATTAAGGTGGATCTGGAGAGACTTTCTATAGTAGAGGTACCTGAAGGAAGCCAAGCAGATGGGGAATAGAGGAGAGCAATGGAACTATGAAAATGCAAATAGTTCAATACTGCCTTTGAGGAGCAGAAAAAGTAACTTGCTCATGATTATGTCAATAATAGAGATGTTTTCTGGATCTTCCTGAATCCAAGCCCCACACCCTATCCACTATAGCAGGCAGGATCTACAAAACAGACACATTTCTACTTATTTCCCAATTTCAAAACTCTTGCAATGGAAAGAGATAAAACATGACTCTGTCTTATGGTCAATTATACATTTGGCTTGTAGATCTGAGACACAGAATGGTATAAAATCCAACAAAACAAACCAGTGACATTGTCGTTGTCATCATCATCATCACCATCATCATCATCATCTCTATCTCTCATCCTGACACTTTTTAATCTTGCCATCTTCCATCCATTGATTATCTCCTACCTATAGATTGTTTTTATATTTGATGTTATACTCATTTTCCCTTACTCTAGAGTTCAATGACAACTAATGTCCCTGCTCTTCCTCACAAACATACTCCTTCTCTGCTCCAGACATTTCCACTGGCTTTTCCCTATGCCTGAAATGATCTTGCTCCTCACTTCCTGGCTTCCTTTGCTTCCTTCAAATCCCAGTTAAAATTCCAACTTCTCCAAGAGACCTTTCCTGTGTCCCCCATTAAGGCTTCTCTCTGAGATTTATTATAAATGTATCATATAGCTACATAATTGTTGTCATTTGAACTCTTGGAGGTTGAGGACAAGACACCTTGGCTTTTGTTCTTTTTTAACATTTCTTTGCATACTCAACACTCAGCATGTTGCTGCATAAATTGTTTTTATGCAGTCATTTTCAGTTATGTCCAACTCTTCTTAATTCTGTCTGGGGTTGTCTTGGCAAAGAAAACCATTTCCTTTTCCAGATCATTTTACAGTTGAGGAAACTGAGGCAAACAGGGTTAAGTGACTTGCCTAAAATCACACAGCTAGTAGGTGTCTGAGACCATATCTGAATTTAGAATGATGGGTTTTCATACTTTGTAGGCATTTAATTATATACCACTTATCGACTGATTTTGTTTCTGAAATTTCTTAGGTCTCTGATAATATTTAGGAAACACAGAGGGCATATGAATGCTGCCAAACTTTCTGTTCTTTGGCATATTCCCCTCTCCCTCCCATCAGCCTTGCTGGGGTTACTTGGGTGATAACAGAGTGGATAATCCATGTTATTGCCACCTCTTCTTTCCCTCTTTTTAATTTTAGAATGCACAGACATTGAACGTGCTAAGCTTCCTCTTCAATGGCATTCACTCTTCAGAGGCAAAACGTTTTAAAAAATCCACTGTGATTTTTAATGCTGCTTCTATTTGACATTGAGCCCTGGAAGGAGGGTGGCAGAGAATTACCCTTCTCCTACTGTAATTCTACTGATCAACAATGATGAAAGGGTCCCGAGTTCATCTTGCTCTGGCTAAGCATCTAAACTCTCACTATTTATCTACACCCTTAGCTTAATTATCCTCCTATCTTGGGAGCTCTGGCTTGAACTGCAGGGTCTCGAGTCTCTTCTGTATTTTTGATTGTTTGGTTTGGAAATAGCTGGAATGAATGCTAGCCTCTCTTCGCCTGCTGTTTAGTAGGCTCACCTCCACCCCCCTTCTTCTGCTGCTATACAACTAAGAATTGTAGAGATGGTTGATAATTGAGTTGAGTATTTGGTGTGGGAAGAAGGGAGTGGGGGGTTATTGATTTCTTTTCTAAAAAAACTCAAGCTGAGCTGATTCCAGTTAGAAGGCAGGCTGATTTGTCACTCTCCGTAAGCAATTTTGAATTTTTTTTGTAGTTATTAACGGAGGGTGTGATTAAGCATGGTCACTAAAACTTTTATTTATGTTGACTTGTTTGATAGAATGTAAACTGTTTGACAGCAGGAGTTCTTCCTCTCTCCCTCCTTTCTTTTTTCCTTTTCTTCTTTCCTCTTCCCTCCCTTTATCTTTGCTTCCTTCCTTCTTCCTTCCCCCTCTTTTTCTCTTCCTTCTTTTCCTTCCTCCCTTCCTCTTTCCATCCTTCTTTCCTTTCCCCAGGGCCTAACTCAGTTCTTAGAAGAAAATTAAAACTTAATAAATTTTTATTGATTGGTTGATTGATTGACTTAAAGAGGACACATAAAGGTTACCAAGCTGAGATATTTATCATTAGGATAATTGAGCAAGAAACTCTCATAGGATAATTGATATCAATACATTATCTTTCTCATCACCAACATCATCATCCTTACTGGCATTTTACAAAGGCCTTAAATCATTTAAAATATATTACCTTGAGACTAACAGCCTTGTAAGATAAATATGCCTAGTATTATCAAACACTTTTTTCCCCAGAATAATTAAATAACTTTTCTACCATCACAGAGCTAATAAGTTTGGAGGCAGAATTTAAACACAGGATTTTCTGACTCCAAATTCAGGATCCTTCCTCTATGCCATGCTATGAATAGGAAGGTGATGTTTTATTTTTTTCCTTTGATATTCCTCTTAAACTCTGAGATTCTGCTGTATTATGATTTTGTACCTAAGCAGGAGAGTGACTTGGTTAAACTCAGAAACTTCTGCTTCTGTTTAACTATGTCTTATCTTTCCAGGAATACACTTATTTCCCTTTCCTTTCTATATTTTATAGCCATGTTGCTATCTTGCTGTTGATGCTATAAAACTTTCCATCTCCCACTTCTCACCAACCAGTCTCCCACCTTTTTTTTTTGATTAAAGCAAAACAGTCCCTTCTTTAAAGGTGCTCACATTTGGAAATTTCAGTTATGAGTCAGTTGGAAAGATCCCATGGTTCTTAGGGTCTAGCAGCAAAACAGATGGCAATGTCTTTTTAAGGTCATTTCCCCTAATAAAATCATAGCATTGATTTAACAATACCAAGGGTTTTGAATGAATGAGTGAGTGAATGCTCCAATTGCAGATAGTTAATTTATTAACAATTCTTTATTGAATTCCTATTATGTTCAAATGAAGCTCTAATACATTATAGCATAGGGAGTTGATTCCTAATGGATGTACAAAGTATTTGACTTTTAGAGTGAGGGGAGTAATTGGTACACGTTGAGTTTTTTCTTAGCGGAGGTGAGCATTAAATTAGAAGTTAAAGAAAGCATTAGCTGTGAATTAGAGGAAGGATAAAATGAGCAGTAGTCCAGCAAGACATATATGAAAGACCACCAATCTGGTTGGAACTGAGAGGTATAGAAAGTTGAGGTTGGGTAAATTGGATAAGGAGAAATATGCTTAGTTGGTAAAGGGTGGTGTATCCTAGATTGAAAGTTTCAGTTTGATCTAATAGGTAAGGGGAAGATTGGAGAAGATTGTCCTAAGAATTATGTGCAGTCTGGCCTAACGGGAAG
The DNA here is from genome assembly GCF_037893015.1 of Macrotis lagotis. Taxonomy (NCBI): domain Eukaryota; kingdom Metazoa; phylum Chordata; class Mammalia; order Peramelemorphia; family Peramelidae; genus Macrotis; species Macrotis lagotis. The sequence goes on along the minus strand of NC_133661.1, from coordinate 28,932,281 downwards.
TTCACTAAATACAAAACAATCAATTCCACTAGAATAAATGGGACTGCAGAAGAAAATGATGACTTTTGATTTTATTTTCTATAGTTCTCAAAAAAGAGATGGTATAGTTAATATTCCACAATATTACTCAGATATCGATAACTATATCCCAAATCAGCCTTATTGATGAACAGGGTGCTCATGTGGTCGGCAAAGTTTCATAAATAAGTTCCATTTCTATTCACAGAAGACTTCATTTAAGAAGATAATTGGTAGAAATTAGATACTGTCAGCTCCTACAAAAAGGAAACTGACTGTATCTGAGCAGACAGACATCATTAGTTTCTTAGAGAGAAGTTCAAAATCAATACCAAATTAGAAGAAATGAAGTTGGAAAGTAGGACATGCATTTAAAAGAGCTCCAACAAATTATTGATGCTTCCCAATGGGAAATAGAGGAAGGAAAAACATCAATATAGACTATGACCATTTCCTGTGGAAGTAGAAGTGATGTAAATCAGTTATCACAACGAAGACACCTAAAGAGCCTACAAAGTACCTCAGCCAACAAACATGTGTCCTCTAGATGCCGAGAATATTTGATAATTACTTGATGTCAACTTGTAAGGAGGAATTCAGCAAAGTTCTTTTACATGATTTAATCAATGACTTGCATTACAATGTTCACCAAATTTTAAGAATAAGAAAAGCTGGAAGGGATGGTTAGTGCAATGGTGGACAGAGATGGCAATTAAAATGATCTTGATAAGTTAAGGAAAAATTGGATCAAATCAATGAAACAAAATTTAATTAATTAACTATAGGTTTAATATCAATCAGTTTCATAAAGTTGGAAAAGTCATGGCTAGATAGTATTTGGTCTGAAGGAAATTTTGAAGTTTTAATGAGTAACAAATAAAAATATAACATATCAATAGGATTTGATACAGCAGCAGGAAAAAAAATAATGTGATATTTGGAAGGATATAGCTTCAAAGAAGAAAGAAATGACAGTTGATAGCTTTTTTAAATGTTTCATGGGCTATCATAGAGGAGAGGAATGATATATATTTTCTCCACTTTGCTCTAATGCAGAAGAAATATGTTGTAATTGATGGAATGCTAGGGTGGGAATTAAGAAGATCTGGATTCAAAAGCTCCTTCAGAGGGCCCTTAGTGAAAGATCCTAGGAAGGCTATTTAACCCCCTCCTGCTTCAGTTTTCACATTGATAGAATGCATACATTGGACTCATTTACCTCTATTAAATTAGGAATTGTGTGTGGAAATTACAGAAGTAAATTTATAATTCTCTATGGGAAAATAAAAGCATTGATATAAAATTGGAATAGAATTCTTTGGGAAATTGATATGGATTAGATCACATAGTCTAGGAGATGTTTCCAAATCTGATTTAGAAATTGCAAATTTTACAATTCTGTGATCCCTGACAAGTAGAAAGATAAGGCAGCCAAGGGCAACACTGATTTAGAATATAGAATCATTTTCAAAATATTTTAGAAATGGTTGTAGGAAAGATTCTGGGAAGCCTTTTTTATGAAAAAATTAAGTTAAAGATAACTTGATGTTAATCATTGAAAAAGGAACTCTAAGGATAATAGATATATGAAAAATGGAAGAGTTCAGTCAAGATTGCTCCACCAATTCTTTTCTCTATCAGTGACTATGAAGTCCCCAGACTTGAATTTTAACATCACAGGCCAGGTTATGTTAGAGAATCAAGTAGAAAAGCAATTCAAGAACATGAAGATGGGAAGAATGCGAGGACAGGCCAAGTAAAAGCAGAAACAACATAGATCAGAAAGAAGTATGGGAAGAATTCTTGAGATAGCTGAGCTAGAGATTGATGTTAAATGATTTGTTGTGTTTTAAAAGACATTCACCCACAGTATTGCTTTAATGCTCAGGTAAGATTATCTAGTTGAAGTGTTCGTTATCATCATATCATTTCCCTTCAAAACGCTGAAAATGAAAGTTCAGAGGTTAAACCATTTGCCCATGATCAGCAGCTAATATGTCTTAGAAGCAGGATTTGATTGACAGGCTTTCTTAGTTGTAGCTCTAATGTTCTTTCCACCAGAATATGTTGCTGTTGAGAGTGTGAGTCACCCAGATGGACCCTCAGGGGGTCTCAGAACTACAAAACTCACAATCCTCATCATTCTGTCAGAAAAGAGGATCCGATTCAGTTCATGAAGCTACTTGTCCAAGAAAACCTACCGACAATAGTTTAACACCATTTTTTTGGCTCGAGAGGAAATTTTCTTGGTTAGAAAATGAAGAACTTCCTGGGACAGGTGTCCAAGGAATAGACAAAAGGGTACCAAAGTTTTTAAGGCAGCCTTAAAACTAGTAAGACTTTTGGGACACCCTCTGTTCTGAAGCTACCTTTGAAAAATGATCACTCCACAGTCCATGTGTTGTGTCACTTAGAATTTCTCTCTGTGGGCCCATCTTAAATCAGGTGGAAGATATACATGGGAGTGCCATTTACAATAAATAGAAATTTCTTCTTATCTCATCTCTGTGTTAACTAATAACCTAATCAGCTCTGAAGTACTCTCCCAGGCTCCACATATGAAAAGCTAACTAAGTTTCAGTAACATGATAGCTGTGACTCATTTCAGAAAAGAGAAATAAAAAACATGAACAAATGTAGGCAGTGAAATGCTATTTTTCACCAACTTTATTTTATTGTGTGACATATATCAGGGTTTTAAGTGCTCCAAAAGAAACTTTTTCAATTTCAAAGAAATTCAAAGACCTTTTCTTGAATATAGAATCTTAGAATATAGATGCCTGCATAAAGATCAAAAAGAAGTTTATGTTATCTTGGGCTATATTAAGAGAGATATCATGTTTAGGACTCTAAAGAAATAAAAGATCAGACCTGTAATGGGTGAGAGCCAAGGACAAATGATGGCCTGCACATATAGTATATTGATATTCACATGAAATTAGGATACCTAAAAGAAAGCCCTTAGTATATCCAGTGGGTCACACTATAGGATTTATAGGGGGTCATGAACAAGAATTTCAGAGAATGAGAAAGCATGGATGGAGACCCACATCACTGAAATCAAAGATGCTTTGAAGCATTATTCTGACTAGGACTAGGGAGCTAGAATTCCCTTTCTTCTCTGATCTTGTCAGATCATGCTAGAATCCTAGGTCTGAGTCTTGGTGATCCTTTTTAAGAATGATGCTGATAAGCCAGACAGAATTCTGAGGAGGGCCTGCCACATAGCAAGTGTCTTAAATTCACATCATATGTGGATTGGTTCAAACAAAAAAGCAAGGAAATGAGCAAACAAGTGAACAAAAACCCTGAAGATGCTTAGGCTGTTGAAGGGGGACACCTTGAAGACATCTACTGGGGTCAATTATGGCAAAATGGACTGAGATGAGTAACTCTTATTGCTTATAGAGCACAGAGTAAATACTTTATACATGTTTATTGGGTTTTATTTATAGATTTTGGCTTGTCCAAGAGAATGGAACTAGGATTCAATGAATGAAAGTTGAAGAGAAACTTTTACAGAGAAACGTTCTTCCCAAATAGTTAGAAATTCCCCAAAGTGGAATGACCTGTCTTGGGAGCTCCTTGCTACTTTGCCAGCCGTCAAGCACTAAATGCGTGTTGATTGGGTTATATTGATTTGGGAGGTACTGAATTTCCTATAATTAGAGGTCTTTGAACTAAGACTGATGTCCAGTTGCCAGGAATATTGGAGAAGGGCAACTTGTTCAGGAACATGTTTTAATAGATGACTTCTGTGGTCTCTTTCCAATCTGAGATTCTGTGAGTTAGAAGGATATAAAATGGAAACTTCATGACTATGTTCAGAAATGATAGGGAGTTTTAAAGACTGTGTTATAGGATCTTTTTTTTTTTTTTGACTCAGAGAAAAATACTGTATAGTGTGAGAACTAAAAGATAGTCACTAAATCCAACTTCTTCACTTTACAGAAGAGGAAATTATGGCCTAAAATGAACTAATTTGTCCAAGAGCACATGGGAAAGAAGTATCAAAGGCAATGTTCAAATTTGGATAGCCTGACTACTGTTCCAGCATTTCTTTGTCCATATCATATTGGCTTCCAAGCCAGGATTCTGGGTTGTTAATCTAGTGGTCCAAGAGCTAGAAATTCCAATGTCATTCTTAAGGGCCAGAAGTTAGATTATTGAGCATCAATTATTGATCTCTGGATAGAAAGAAGAGATGGGATTAATTAATGGTAGAATATTTTTTATTAGATCAAGTGTTTTCTTGATATTCTAGGGATTATGATTCTTATTATGATTAGTATTATCTGTAAGAAAGGTAGCAGATTACTTCTACATAGAACTTTAAAGTGTACATAAATTGAATCATCGTATTTGGTCATTACAACAGTTCCATGAGATAGGTATTATTATTATTATTATTATTATTATTATTATTATTATTATTAGTAGTAGTAGTAGTAGTAGTAGTAGTAGTAGTAGTAGTAGTAGTTGTATTGCCTGAAAAAAGCAAAATGACTTGTTCAAGATCATAAAGCTTGTGTCTAAGGCAATAATTGAATGTTGGTCTTCCTGACTGCAGGTCCAGTGCTCCATCTACTGTGCCAGGGCTTCCCAAAATGTGGTCTATGGGGAGATTTTATGTGGCCTGTCTGTGAGTTTGCTAAATTCTATAGGAAATGATGCCAAGCTACTGCAGAGCTTCTACTAAAATGGTAAATCAATAAAAACTTTTAAAAGTAAGGTTGAAGAGCCCTGTACTATGCCCTGTTCCTTCTCACATTATTTTATGCGTCAGTAGAAATGCTTCTGCTAGAAGTTTGCATTTTAAGATGGATTGTAATATTTGAAGTTAGTAGAAAAATCATCAACAAATGGGCAATTACTGGGGTGCTGGAATTCCATTTCTGTGCCTTGGAAGCTGCGTGATCTTGGGCAAGACTCTCAGCTCTTTTTTCTTTGGAATAATACCTTAAACCTCTAGTTACCTCAATTTCCACATAAGGAAAATGAGACTAAAAAAGGGAAGTTATTGAGCTGGATGATCTTTCTAAGGCCTCTTCCAGCTCTAAATCTAAAGATCCCTGACTCCCATTTCTTCATGGAGAAGTATGAAAATTCACTCAAAATAATACTTTGACAATGTCTCATTTTGGAGTCAGTTTGGTTGGATGTGACACTGCTGGATGTTGGTTTGGCCCACTTCAGACTTGGGAGATTGGGAGAAGAAGAAATGGCTTTTTAGCTCATGGTTTCAACCTCTTTTCTCAGAAGCTGATTTTTTGGAAGGTTCCCCAGGTAGTTGTAGTTCTTGTTCTTCTAAGCCTTGGCCCTAGTTCAACTTCCAGAGCTGAGATAGGATCTAATTACACTGCAGAGCTTCTTGAAGTATCTTTGGCCTCAAACCTAATGGTTTTGTACAGTCAGCAGGTAGGAAATGTCAGTGCCAATAAATTAGTGCAAAGAGGTCCTTTTCTTTAGCTTGCTACAGTGTGAGCATGTGGAATGTGAACAGTCCTCAAATTGCCCCAAATTGGGATTATTATTAAAAAACTGGTTACCCAGTTCTGCATAAGTAATCCAAGGATCACAGATTTAGAGTTGAGAGAGACTTTAGAGTTCACCTAGTCTAATTCTACTGTTTTGTTGTGGGTCAGTCATTTCAGTTATATTTAACTCTTCACAATCCATTTGAGATTTTCTTGGCAAAGACACTAGACTGTCTCATCATTTCCTTTTCCAGTTCATTTTACAAATGAGGAAACTGAGACAGGCAAGGTTAGGTGGTTTGCCGAGGGTCACATAGTAATATCTGAGGTTGGATTTGAACCCAGGAAGATGAGATTTCCTATTTTTAATCCCAGTGCTCTATCTACTGCACTAGATGCCCTTGCTTTACAGAAGAAGAATCTGATACCCAGATTAAGGGACTTGTCCCAAATCACACATGTAGCAGAACTGGGTGTTTTGACTCCAAAGTCACGTCCTTTCCATTTACCCATGGTGTCTTTACTCTCTTGGACAAAACTCAATCATAATTAGATGGTTGAACCTCAGACCATTGCCTAAATAAATAAGCATATAGATATCAGCTCTATTTTATTGGGCACAAAATGCAGAGTGGCAGAAGTAAAGATTCCCATAACTACAAAGAATGTTCAATGATTGTCCCTGGGACAATTAATTCCTTCCCTACTGTAACAACAAACAAGTTTAACATCTAATTAGTATAAGGAACTTAAGAGTATGGAAAAGTCCTCCACTCAGAGAATCAAGAACATTTCTAAGTTTTGTCTTAGAATGGCATGGTGCCTCCAAGAGAATAAGTAGGGTTCTTGTCATGATTGCTGTTGCTTTTGTTCCTTCTTGAAGCAGGACATGACAACGGGGAGGTTGGATTGAAGGGGGGGAGGTGCTGTACAAAGTCACCATCCTCAATTTCTCTTCTGGAGTCTCTGGGTTCAGTGGTCAACTATGGATCAGGATGACTGGAGATGGCCCTGAAAGCTGTGGGGGACCTTGGTTTTTTAAAGTAGGTCTTTCCCAGGTCTTAGTTTGATTGAAGCAGTACCCAAAGACCATCTTCTATTCATTTCACCATGTTACTGAGAAGGTAGTCAGCAAGAATTAATTAAAAAAGGAAAACACCCAAATGGTTTCCTTGGGGTAAACTACTCTGTAATCCCATTCTGCTTTGTCCTCTGAGGATCCTTGGTAATTTCTCCCCAAGAATGCCAATTCCCAGCTGATTTTTGGTCTCTCAACTTGGTGCCTCTGTTTGGATTCTGTTCAGGGATGTGCTGGTAAATGTTGAACAGATAATAGCAACAACAAAAAATGTAGACAGGTTGTACTTTTAAGATTAATTTGCATAAAACATTTTCTTCGTGGTCACACAATCAACAAAACATGAACTTAAGACTTAATTTGTAACATTTGCTGATTTTGGAGGTGTGAATGGTCACTACCAGCATTTAAACAACTGTATCTCACGATCCCTTAAGGACTTGGCTCCAGCAAATTACTTCACCCGTCCCATCTACAAATAGCATTAGTCACGGCTTTGAGGAAGTGATTTCTCTGAAAAATACGTTTCCTAGGCACCTATTCAGAAACTATAGTAAGTCTTTAAATTTCCAGTGACCGGAAACCCAAGCAGAGAAACCTCAAGTGTGTTCCTTGTTGTAGATTCTGTCACCACCTTTTCAGAGAGGGAGTGATAGACATAGGACAAGGGTGGCAGCCTGGTTTGAGGAACAGATCCTGGGATTTTCAATCTCAGGTCAGAAGGTTGATCTACTCCAATGAACTCTTTTTGAGGGGGAGGAAAAAAAGATACCCTTCCTCCGCTGCCCCCTCCCATCTTTCTACTCCCAGGCAGTTGGATTCAGAGGCCATATTTGGACCTAAATCCCCTGAATTTAGAACTTTTCCATTTTACACTGGCTTACTCTGTCTCCCGAGAGAACTACTGTGTAAGAATCCAGTCTTTATCTACACCTTTTATTTCCCAGTTCTTTTTATGCTTAAAAAGTGAACTCCTTACAGTGACCTCCCAACAAAATAGCGCTGATATCTACATGTTTATTTCTTTGGGAAATGGTCTGAGGTTCATCCATGTAATTATTATTGAGTTTTGTCTGAGACAGCAAAGACACCATGGGTATCCTTCATTTTAGAAATGAGAAAACAAGGTCAGAGAAAGACTTTGACTTGAAGCCTGTATGTTACAGTGGAAAGAATAATGGTTTTGAAACAGCAGATCTGAACTCAAAGCCTACCACTGTTATTTATTATTTGTGAGATCTTGGGTCAGTCCCTGCTCCATTCTGAGGTACAGTGTCCATATTCCTCTATGATTTAAGATAATAAATTAATGAGACATCTTTGAACATCTCAAAAAGATTGGTCTATCCATCTTGTATCTCCCCAAGGGGGGAAAAAGTAAACAAAACAATTATTACCCTAGATTCAGAATTGGAAGCCTCTCATTTTATAGGTGAGATAACAGGATGAGATAGATTGAGTTACTTTTCCAGGGTCATATATCTGGATGGGATTTGAACTCAGGTTTTTCTTACTTCAAAACCAATACTCTTTTCATTGCTACTATTGAATCCTATGATCTCCTTTTTTTGGATTACAAAATTATGTCTACAGATTTAACTCTAAGAAATCCACAAACCAGGGTATCTTTATAAATTATTCACAGTGATTTTATGAAATATAATGGGGAGGTCTTGGTACCTGATTAAGGGAAATCCACAATTAATTTCTCAAGTTCTTGTTGATGCTTATTATCATACATTTCTTTAAAAAGACTAAACATGAGATATACCTCCTGAATGGAATGGAATCCCTTTTCTTTGCTTTCCAATATGGTCTGAATGAACTGTGAAAATATATGGGTAGCTAAAGAGAAGAGGAGCATGAGTTAGAGACCTTATTCTCCAAATGGAAAGGAAGTCAGCAATTAAGGATTGATTTTTACAATTAGTTGGTATTTATACTGGCATATATTGTACCCATCAGTTTGCTTATATTGATTTGTTATAAAAATTAAGACCTGTTGACTCCACATAGACCTTGTCCCACTGGAAGTATGAAGCTTAATGATTTTTATCCTAGTCTCTTGATCTCTATAGACCCTCTTTAAATATAAATAAAATTGCTTATTAATATAGAAGTCAACTCTCTTATTTTTTGGGGGGGTAATGGAATCCTGGATAAACATATACAGAATTTTTGAGAAATACGAAATAGCATCAAAAATAATCATCCTGGGCAGCTAGGTGGTGCAATGGATAGAGCACTGACCCTGGAGTCAGGAGTACCTGAGTTCAAATCCTGCCTCAGACAATTAATAATGACCTTAGCTGTGTGGCCTTGGGCAAGCCACTTACCCCATTTGCAAAAACTAAAAAAAAAAAATTAAAAATAATCATCCTGATTTTCAAGTCCACAACCCTTATTTTATAAAGGAAGAATTAGAGGCCAAGAGACTTGCTTGTAATCCTATGGGAGTCCAGCAATAAAAGGGGGGACAAGTATTTACTTAACATCTTCTATGGGCCATTCGAAGTACCTTGGAAATATTATCTCATTTTGTTCTTACAACAATCCTGAGGTAAATGCTGTTATTAGCTCCATTTTACAGTTGAAGAAACTGAGGCAGACAGCAGTTAAGTGACTTACTTCAGGCCTACTGCTCTATCTCCAAGCACTTTGCTGCCTCTGCAAGCAATTATTCTCTAGCTAGTTCTTTTCATTCATTTTGTGTTTTTTTTCTTTATCCATCTTAACTGCCCCAATCAGATATAAGCTCCTTGAAGGTAGGGACTGAATTGTCTCCCTCTTTGGATTCCTCATGCCTGGTACAAAGCAGAGGCCTAATAAATACTTGTTATTCTTGTGGTAACTCAAGCCCCTTCTCTTGAAAAAAAAAGCTCTTTTGCTTGTCTAGTTTTCTCCTGCTCTTCTTATCTTCAATCCTCTGCAAACTGCACATCATAAATAAACTCTTGGGTATAAAAAAACAACTTATTTAAATTCATTTATTGAGGCACAAACTGTGTTAGTTTTAAATTTTCTGCAAGGAGTGAAAGGAGAAAAATGGAATAAATCATTTATGCTTTCATTTTTCTCTGTTTTGTGGTACATTTTCTTAAATCATTAAAGTATCATAATATGTGAATAGAAGAAGAATAAAGGGAAATGAATAATGAATAGGGAAGAAATGAACCAGTTGGGATTATTCTTCCACTTACCCTTATAATAAGAAACCCATCATTAATTTTCAAAATTGAATTTGTTGATCGTATAGCCAAGATCCCCCATTTTCTTGGGCACTTGAGGTTACCAATATATTACAAATGACTTCTTCTGAGCCATGGACTTCAGCTCCTTTCTGTGAGGTTTTCTCATTATCTCCTTTTCTCTCACTTTAAAATTTGGTCAGTTTCATTGCTCATATTCTTATAGATTTTTATGTGATGAGGGAATCATCTTCATTGACTTCTTATTGCCATTCATTTCTTTTCTCCAATAGCATTCACCACCCTAGGTAGCTTCCTTCCCCACTTCTGTGTGGTATATATGGTTAGATCTTTGGGGATTCATTTCTTCTATCTGCACTCATATTAACCAGGAAATAAATAAAATAGAAGTTTATAATAAATAAAATTATAAATTCTAAACAAAGTTACTGTTTTAAAATTTCTTTTATTTCTTTTGATGATGACAGTCAACATAGTTTCTCTAAATAAATGAAAATATTTTATGAAGATTATTTGGCTAAGGCTTTGAAAGTCTTATTCTTCCAGCTATTTAAGAAAACAATCTAAATTGTTTATCAGGAGTATATAAATATCTTGAGATCTATAGTCATTTAAAAAAAATTGGTCTAATCATTTACATAAGGAAGACAAAGTGGATGAAGAGCAGATTTATAATGTTCATTGTATTCAGATGATAGGAGCATACAATTAGAGGTACAGGATAGCTTAGAAATCAACTAGTTCAACCCCCCTTATTTTATAGATGAGGAAACTAAGACTCAGAAAGGTTTTTGACTTGCCTAAGGTCTTAACAGGAAATAGCAGATCTTGCACTAGGATTCAAATTTTCTTAGTATAAGTTCAATATTCCAAGATTATAAGAGATTTTTTGCATGTCACTTATATTCAAATTTTCTTATCCCAAGTTCAATATTTCAAGGTTATTAGAACATTTGTTGTAGTGCCCCTGCCTCTATTACACTGGGTATGCTGTTAAATGGATACCGAGTTTGTACCATTCAGTTAATCTCTAAATATATATTTCCTACTAATGAATAGGGTCCAAAATTGAATAAGAGGAGGAGAATGGGTTGGATTGCATTTGGGACATCACTTAAAGTTTCACAAAGTGCTGTATGCCACCAATCCCTATCTTTTTAATAACAACTTTTTTTTTTTTTTCTGTTAATGCTCCCTTTCTAAAGGAGGCAGTTCAGGGGATAGACCACCAAGCCTGAAATCGGGAAGATGAGTTCAAATATGGCCTGAAACTTATACCCTGGGTGCCTTTATCCTTTGTTTACCTTCAACCACTAGAGAAGGAGATGGCAAACCACTCTAGTATAAATTTGTCAAGAAAGCCCCACTCGGGATCATTAAAAGTCAAACATTATTGAATGACCTAAACAACATCTACAAATTCCTTTCTCTAAATCCACAGGAAAGCACAATTTCAAAAAAAATCACAGTTGAAGGTACCTCAAGGAACAAGAGAAAATAGGCAAGTAGTCTATAACAGATAGCTAATAATTATATGCATGTAATTAGGGTTGTAGGGCTTTAGAGGAGATATTTATGACCTGAAAAGAAAGTGGGATGATCAGATGTATAAGCCTCTGCAGGGCAGGGGCTATTTGATTTTCATCTTGGTATCTTTAGCAACCAGAATAGTTGCTGTCACATAAGAAAAGTTTGATCAATAGAATTTATGCAAAGAATAACTGCCAAGTCACTTAAGTGTTTTTTGTTTAGAAAATACTGTAATAGCTTCACTAATTATTATATTTTGTTCCATATTCTATATTTCAGTTATGTTTATAAATTTAATTTTCCCTCCAGTTGAGTATAAGTAAATTCCTTAAGGATGGAGTTCTATTTCAATTTTTGTTTTATATAGCCAATCCCTAAATGATTACTGATTTGAATTAAAGATTTACATTGTATTGGGTAGAGACTCAATAGTGGTTTTATGGGGAGACAAAAGGATCAGATCTGTTTTAATTTTTATGATTAGACCATATACATGGATGAGATCTGAGATTCATTCAAATTCAAACTGCTCATCTCAACACAGATAAATCCAGAAAAAAAACAAATCTCCAAAGCATTAAAGAATTCTAAGATCCTTTTTCTTGAGCCAAGAATGGACCTTAAGGGTCATTTAGGCCAATTCATAGGGTCTCTTTTAAGAAGAAGTACAAAAGGCTTCCTGGCCTACATCCCCAATCCCATTGCTAATTGACATTCACCTACATTGAAGAGTAATAGTCTCATCAACAGCTGGTAGACCAGATGTAATTTTCCCTCTTGGAATCTCATACTTTTGTGAAGGGCTCAGTTTAGGTTCATATTGTTCATGATATTTTTTCTAATTGTGTCCCTTCTACCTTTCCCCTTCAAATTGCTCTGCATATGCTTTCTTTTTTTGATAAAATAATTATTCATTTCATGTGCATGATACTCCATCCCTTTCTACTATTAACAATTTCCCCCCACTTTTTACAGTTCATTTGGATTTGTCTGTGTGTGTGTATTGATTTCTCCCACTAGAATGTAGTTCTTTTATGGATAATTTTTTTTTGTCTTTGAATCTTTTGCATTTATCAAAGTTTCTGGAACCCAGGGGTTACTTAATATGCACATACTTAATGAAATTGATTTGTGTATAAGGAGTGAATGGCATAAAACACATTATCTTTTAAATATTAGAACTAGAAAAGAGAGTGGTTTAGCTGTGTAACCAGAGGAAGAAATCGCCATTGGGCATCCATGAATAATTTGTATGTTTAGAAACCTTCTCTCTCATCTGGCAGAGCCTTTAGGGAATTTTTATATAAGAACATGGACCCAGAATGAAAAGATGTGAATAAGATTCTACCTGCATCAGTAGATGGAGTACCCATGCTGTAGCATCCTAGATCAACTAAAGTATAGAGTTCTTAAAGAATATACAGGTTTTCTTTGCAGTGGGAAGTTTGGGTCCCCTAAGAATCCCAATCATTTTCACTCTCTTTTTTGTCCTTGGACACATGAGGCAAGAAATTCATGGGTCTTAGAGAATTTGTAGGTGCTGGACAGTGCTATATCAATGGTCAACCACAGAACCTTCTGAAAACACCAAACTGGTGGAGGTGGGAGGTAAGAATCACCATTTTACTCTATGCTTTTGATACGTTTGTCAGCAAAACTCTTCTCCACTGGGCATTCTAGATTCCAATTCATGAGAGCATCCTGGGAGAACAGATAAATAAGAAAACTTTCACACAGCTATTTGCTTGAGCTCATGGGGAAAGTTACAGAAAATGTGCATTAATAAATCAAGCTGAGTTAATTAAAATCCAATTCAGTGGCCAACATGGGGAAACTTTTAAGAAAAATGATTACATATTACCTTGAAATGCAAATGTGATTAACAGAGACAATAATTTTGCTTAGAAAAAAATTACTGAAGAGCCTCTGTGATGACTCATTCTTAGTGTGAGTATAAACAATATGGTCAATGCTGACTGGAGTCCATATGCAGAGAGATAACTGGCTCCACATTTATTACTCTTGTCTACCCATAACCATTTTTTAAACAGTCCAAATGACCGTTGACCAACTCCCAAGACAATAAGATGATGTGTAGTTAAAAAATGATTTTTTAAATTTAATAACAAGAGCACTTTTCTAAAATTAAATTTTTAAAAATCTTGGTTGCAATTGTAGACTCTACTAAGGTGGTGCAACTTTGTGGAACAGCTTGCTCCTGGAGTTAGGAGTGCTTGAGTGTAAATCTGGCCTCAGATCCTTGACACTACTAGCTGTATGACTCTGGGAAAGTCACTTAACTTGATTGTCTCCCCCTCCCCCCCTGCAAGAAATAAAAAAAATAAAGAATCTACTAAGGTGGTAAATTTTCAGGGCAAAGGCAGCCTGGAATAGTGAATTAAGAAAATACTAGGTGGTGTAAGAAATAGAAAATTGCTCTTGGAGTCAGGAAAAATGCAAGTTCAAACCTTACACTAGACCTTTACTAGTTATATAACCTTGGGCAAGTGATTAACTTCTCTGTTCCTCGATGTCATCATCTGTTAAACAAGTGGGTTGATTAAAATGACATCTAAGATCATTTTTAGAATCTGGAAGACTTGAGTTCAGGTCTGGCTTTGGATACCTACCCACCAGCTCTGTGTCCATGTGTTAACCAGCTCAATGTCCTTGGCAAGTCTCTAGGATAGTAACTTATATCGGAATAGCTGCCTTGTATTACTGAAGGGAGTTTGTATACTGGAAGTTCTCATGCTTATAAAATCTAAGGTCAAAATAAACAAAAATTAACTCAAAAAATAAAACAAAACCAGTAAAAAAAACCCCCAACAAAACTGTCACAATTCCCGAAGGGGAAATTATGAATTTTCCAAACATTATATTTTAAATTCCTTCAGAGAAGAAATTTACAAATCTTTTAATCAGCAAATATCCTTCAGATAAACTCAATCATCTTTAATGGTACCCACAACAAATACAGTTAGATCTATTTTTAAACTAAATTTGTTGAATATTTTCCTTAATAAATGGTTTTGAGGGTATAGCCATCTATAACTACAGTCCATAGCCTATACTGCTTTGTCCTCATAATTCAGTCCAGGTCAGTTTAGTTATCAAGTATTCAGAGAGTGCCTACTTTGTGCTTGCCACTCTACTAAACCCTCATGTACAAGAACAAAACTGGTCAGTACATGTTCTAAAAGACCCTACGCCCTGGGTCAGAGGGCAGGCCATTCTCCTGGGGGAGGATCATCCGTGCACAAATAAGCAAATTCCTTGTCCAACATATGTAGAAAAAAATGTAAATATTCAACAGAGTGAAAGGAGGAAAGGCCTCTTGGAGGAGATGAGTGACACACAGAGCTAAAAATCACAGATTCTTCTGCTAAATGTTCTAAGGGACAGAAGTGAAGAGGGAGACCATTTCCAGGACCATGGGGTGTGTATCAGGGAGGAGGGGGTAAACAAAGGCAGCTGAACTATTTGAACGAGAAGTGACATCGAGGACATTTCGACTAGAACATCAAATGATTGAAAGAAGATATTTAATGTGTGATTAGCCCAGACAGACCGACTTGTTGACTCTCTGACCAAATATTAAGGCTTTAAATTTAAAATTAAAGCTTTAAATATGGCAGGTGTTCTTTATAAAAGGAAAGCTTCTGCATTCTATAAGAAGTCAGTAGGCATTGGTGAAGCATTTGCAGTATATCAGACAGCAGGCTAAAAGTTGGGGATACAAGGAAAGGTACAAAAAGAATGTCCTGATGAGGCTCAAGGAGCTCACAGTCTAGTGGGTGAGACTCCAAACAGCCAGGGACTTCCAAGTTCTCTGCAGGCTAGAGTCAGAGAGAAAGGAAGCATTAGGATTGAGGTGGGTCAGAGATGGACTCTTTACAGTAAGATTCAAGCTGAGTTTTGAAGGAGATCAGGAAGCTAAGAAGGAGAGACCACAGTCTCCATTTGCCTTTCTAAAGTGCTAAGATTTCAGGACTGCTGAGTTTTCAAAAAGAATAATAGATGTATGTTATATACACACACATATATCTTATCTATTTATTTCTTTAATTTTTAAAATCTTATTGTGAGAAATCCTGCTGATTTGTGCAATGACCAGCTCTTGCCTGTCCCATAAGCTTGGCCAGAGCTGCCCTCAAGATGGTGCCCCCCTGCATCTGAATGCTTTTAACTCATAGCAGATGGAGCCAGGCAAGCCAGCCAATCTGGACGCCTCAAGCCCTCTGTAGATACCCTGGGTCATTTATCTCCTGAGCTGTCTGACCCTGTGATTCCTCTTTTATTTTTTTCCCCCAACTCAGCCACCTCACAGAATTTCCAAGATATTTCAGCACCCTCAGAGTGGACCTGGTCCAGATCCAAAGATGAACTCCAAACTGGGTTTCACCAATAAAACGGCTATCCCGAGTCTTGTAGAGACTTCAAATCAAGTGGAAACTCCTATCTCCTGAGCCAAGTCACTCAGCATTAATTTTCGTATTCTTAAGTGATAAAAATAAAAAAAAATTTCTTTATTCTTAAGGAGTATACCATCTAATGGGGGAAGATTGTATATAGCTTAGGGACTTCCAAGATCTCTATAGGCTAGACTGGAGAGAATCTCAGAGAGGAAGAAAGCATTGGCTTGAGGGAGATCAGGGATGGATTTTACAAAAGTGGGATTCCAATGAGTCTTGAAGGTGGCCAGCCTAGTTAAGAGACAGAAGTTAAGAGTCTATTCAACGTTAGGTCAGCTCTTGTTAGGATATTTTGCATGAAGCCTGCATTTCCCCTCTTTTTGTAAAATTTGTAAAAAACCTATTCCTCTTAGGTGATCTTTGATTTAGAGCTGAAAGGGTCTTGAGAGGTCATCTAGCCCAACTACTTCATTTTGTACATGAGGGAAACTGAGGCCCAGATAGACCAAGTAATATGTCTGGTGTCACATAGCAAAGAAGCAGCAGATCCCACTTCCAAAGCCACCTCAGTTTTCTCCTCTCTGCTCAAACAGAACAAATTTGACTCTTTCCACAGTCCTTCAAACCCCTGAAGCTAACCATAATTTCTAGAAGACTGTCCTCTGGATTCTTTCCAGCTTATCATCATCTCTGTCTAGGCCTCTGAGAGAATTTAATCTCCTCCCACATTTTTCTAATCTACTGGTTCCATTCACTTCTCTCTGTTGATATGTTGGTTGATTTGCCCCCTTTCCCTCTCTTCTACATATCTTCTGGCTTCCTACCTGCTGCTATTGACCTAACTCTTATCTCTGTTCATTCTCTTTCCCTATCCATTCTGAGTAAGTAACATTTTTTCTTTTCCTTCCTTCAGCGGTTTGTTTGTGCCACTTTTTTAGTGATTGTCCTACTTTCCTCGATGTTTTTGCAGTATCTTATTTGAAATATCTCATTTTCTCAATATTATGTATCTGGCAGATCCCAGGTTTCAGTTTTGGTGGCAAAGGCTCTGTCACTTCCCAGACAACTTGGCTACTAAACTTGCTGAAGCATAGTTTTAAATAGCATCTGCCTGTGGGTTTTAATTATAAGTGATTGTAGGCTTCTTTCCCCTCTAGATTTATCTGGTTATCCCCCTACCTTCTCCTTAAAGTTTGGGGAAAGGACTTTCTCCCATAGCAAAAAGACACAACATGCTATGATGTGACCAAATATCACCAGAGATAGCCAATCAGATCACCTTTAAGGGGGCGGGGGTTTCCAGTTGTCTTAATGCTGTTTTGGGATAAGGTTCATTAGTTAAAAGAAAGATAAAATTTGGGGGCTTGGTAGTCCAGGGAAGAGATAAAATTGTTTCATGGAGTAAATTTTGGCCATGCCTTTTTTTTTCCTTCTCAGAACAGGTGGCACTGAATTATGATTAAGTTTTCTACTACATCCACAGGACATCAACTAATAGTGAGTTAATAAATCCCACCATCCTGACAGCTGGCTGCAGTGGTACTGACATGGCTGCTACTGGAGATGTGTGTTATGATGCCAGAATTAGCTGCAGATGTCATTTAAGAACAACTGCATGCTTAGATAGTCATGGGAAAAAAAATTGCTGCACTGGAGAAGTTGGCTTAGAAGAGAGACTGGGTCCTGCATGAGCACTGTGCAGCGGGAAGTCAGTCTCCTAGGAACAGATGATCAGTGGTTTGCAATTCCTGGAAACATTCAGAGCATTTTGTACAAGCCCCTTGTTTTAGCTCTCTGATAGGAAACTGGACCAAAAAATTGATGTGGTTTTCCCAAGATCACACAGGTAGCAAGCATCAGAAGTAAAATTTGAACTCAGAACTACTGATTCCCAAGTTCTTGCACTTTTGATTAAAGAAATATCCACTAAGTGTTTACAATGCACTGGGCTGGATGCTAGATAAAGACAATTTAAAAACAAAATTAACCTCCCTATCCTAAAGGAGATTACATTCCTTTATCATACAATGTGTGGGTCACAAGGGAGCTCGGCAACCCTCTAGTACAAACCACACATGACAGTATGATCCCCCCAAAAACCCCCAAACAAATCCTAAAATATGATTATTAAGCCTCTTCTTGCAGATGTCTTAAAGGTGAGTTCAACTGGGGGAACCTATCATCCCTTTGGGCAGTTCACTCCACCTTATTGGGAAGATTGTTTTAGTTGTTGATTTTTTCCCCTCTGAAATCAAACATAAATGTGCCTTTGCAACTTCTACCCTTCTCTCTGTGGCCAAATAGAGTAAAGCAAGGGCATTCTCTATATGACAGCCTCTTGAAATATTTGAAGATGGCTCCCATGTTCCCCTTTTACAAATTTCATCTTTCTCAAGTCTAACCATCCTTAGTTCACTAAAATCTCAAATGAATGGTCCACTTTGGTTTGGTCTGCCCACAACAGAGTGAGGGATTGGTTATGGAGCTAACACTTATCCAGCAAAGTAAATAGAGAAAACAAAATAATTTCATTGTGACTGAGAGAAAATACAGCTTTTGATTGGGATGGAGTTTGGGAATAGAATTGGTAAAGGTCTCCTATCGCATAAAGAAACTGAGTTGAGTCTTGAAATTGCAAGAGGGAGGAGTGAAGACGGACAGCATTCTAGGCCTAGAGGAGAATCTGAGCATATTCACATAAATGGGGCATGGAATGTGGTATCTGAGGAACAGCAGGTAGGTTATTTTGGCCTGAAATATTGATTGGAGACTGATGGTCAGGGTTTATAAATGACAAAGAACTTGCAGTTTAGTCTAGAGCTAATATGGAGGTACTGAAGATTCTGGGGGCAGGATGAAGATATGGTCAGAGTGTTTTAGAGGAATGAGATTCAGGAAAAAATACTTTTGGTAAATGACAAGAAAGGCAGAAAGTGAAGATACTGGTATTGAAGAGATGGCCAGGGCAATGGGAGAAGTGAACTAATGAAGTACAACATCAAAAGGGCAATTTACAAGTAGATATTGATATCTGAAGGGAGCCCCTAAGGTCAGACTATAAATTCATTAGCCCATCATTTGAACTTGCTGCAGCCCAGAGAACATTGACATAAGAATTAACTTTCATTTTTTGTTGTTGTTTATTTTTGCAAGGCAATGGGATTAAGTGACTTGCCCAAGGCCACACAGCTAGGTAATTATTAAGTGTCTGAGACCGGATTTGAACTCAGGTACTCCTGACTCTGGGGCCAGTGCTCTATCTACTGTGCCACCTAGCTGCCCCAAGAATTAACTTTCAATAATAATCTGGACTCTTGAATTGATTAAGGGCAGAGGCAAAAATGGAAGGAGACTAAAAATCCTACTGATCTCTAATTAGGCTAGGAGTCAAGATTATATCTGACAGGAAATCTTATCCCCAGACTTGAGAGCTACTCTCGAAATATTAATCTCTACAGTGCATCAACTGTTTCCACTTCTCAGGGAGTGATGAGTGGGCAGATACATGGACAAGGGGGTCCCAGTTGAATCAAATTTTTCTGAACCTGCAGATACAATTTATTTCTTTGTCTGGGTCATTGAAGATGATTCTAAAAAAGTCAAGGCATAAAATGTTAGATCAACAGAAATGCTGGTTTTTCAGTGCTTCTAGAGACCCAAGGTAACTCTACCACCACCATCTGCCTTTATGTTTTTCTTTTGGCTCATTAAGACACATGCAAATTGACTGGTCTTATGTTTTTGGTTCACTTTCAACTTGAACTCACTGTGGCCAGTTGGCAAGGTTAGTGTCAGCTGCGGCTACTGGCCACTGGGTCTTTTGACCCTGTTGGAGTCTAGTGCTACCCATCTCTTCCCACAAAGAGGTACTAAACATTGCTTCTTCCTCACTGTTTGACTCTTCCTGGATTAATCTTCTCTCCTGTCTCATGGCCCACCTGGCTTGGAAGGATAGATCAGGAACATGATATTTTTAGGGAACAGAATGAGAGAAAGGAAATACTGGGACATTTCCCATTATGAGTTCCTCCAAATACCCTTGAAGTTCCCCATTCCTTGTGTTCGTTTTTTCTTTCCACAATTGTAGATCAGAATGAGTTTATAAGGAAGAAAAAATGTACCTCTGGCACCATCTGTAATTATTTCAAAGTGTTTCCCAGTGGGCATCCCTCTACATTTAAGGGCAGTTTTTTTTTGTTGTTGCTGTTGTCTGTAGTCACCTAAGCCATTCCTTATTGGCCATTCTTCTTTCCCACAGAAAAGGAGAAAATAAAATCAGGGCAGCAAAACACCTCTTACTTTTTTGCTATAGCATGGAGGATAAAACTATATATTTTTCTTATACTGTCCTTTTGATGCTTTCAAAATGTGAATAGTGATAATTCAGAAGCATTTTTCTCTACAAAGGCAGTTTTGCAATATGGCATTTCTCTGGTCCTATCGCATAGAATTTGATCTTGAAAACTCTTGAATGGTTTCATTTTTCTACTCTCTCTCAAATACTTGTAATATTGAAACAAAATTTGTCCCCAAAATGTAGGCAGAAGAACTGCCAAGGTATCATTGGTTTATGTGGGACTTGAGAATAAGGTTTGAAATATTGAATAGTAGCATATAAGGTTAAGTTTTGAAGATTTTGCAGATCATTTAATGATAGAATCCTATATTTTGAGGTTGAAGGTATCTAATAGATTGCTGAATTTAATTATCTCATTTTATAGACTAAAAAACTCAGAGAAATGTGAAGAAATCAGGTGGTTTGTCCAAGGTCATATTGGTAGAATCAAAATTTGAATCCAGGTTTCTGGACTCTAAATCTCAATTCTTCTGTTTTATCCAATTCTTCTCTAGCTTTCTCAGTCTCTAGAGTAGAAAACAGAAACCCCAGCAGATAATGTGATGTGCTAGGGTCACATAGCCAGAATAGGCTAGATTATAACCTTGACACCAGATCATGACACCACAGATTAAGAGTTGAAATGAATATCAGATGTTGGCTACTCGAAGTTCATCTTTTTACAGATGAAGAACCTGGGGCCAAAAAAAGTAAAAATTACTTACCCAAGGACACTAAGATCAAAAGGTTTGAAGACAGGATTGATTTGAGCCTAAATTCTTTCCCTCTGAGGTCAGTGGGCTTTTCCCTGTACCATACTTCCTTCAAGTCCAGTGTTTGATCTATTATTAGGCTTCCGATTTCAATGAAAATTTTTTGTGTATAACTTGCTTTGGAAAACCCAATATACCCAAATCTGATTCTACTCAGATAGAATGAATATTATGAAAGGATTTTTGATTATGCAGGAGATTCATCAGTCTTCCTTGCATCATCAAGTCTCTTGTCAAGAGCATTAACAGTGTTTGGTTCACATATACACACTGTCCATATTACTCTTTGTAAGCAAATTTTTTTCTATAAATCTATTTCATTTCTTACTTTACTTCCACTAGTGCTTTCTTTGGATTAGGGAATTTCAAGTGAGGAAATCCTCTTTATAGATACTTATCTAAGAAGTTAAAATCTTAGCTGTTTGAGGGAGACAGAGAAAGTAACTGATTAACTCCGGGTCACCCAGATAGGATTTGTCAGAGTAGGATTGAATCTTGGTCTTCCAGATTTCATGAGACCTGTTCTCTATCCACCATAATCAAGAAATCAATCAATTAATCCCCAAGTATTAATTATGATCTTACCATGCACACAGCACTCTACCAAGTCCTGGGGATACAAAGAAAGGCAAAAATAAAGAAACAAGCCAACAAACCCATTGTCTCTACACTCAATGAACTCACAGAGGTAGGACAGTGGATAAAGAACAGGACTTGGAATCAGGAAGAACTGAAATCAGAGACCCGTACTATTTGTATGGTCCTGGGAAACCACTCTAGCCTCTGTTTTCTTCAGTTTCCTCATCTCAAAGTGAGGATGAAAATGGCATCTATCTCCCAGGGGTTTTGTGAAGATAGAATAAGATACTATTTGTCAAACACTTTGTCAACCTTAAAGGGATATCTAAAACTTATTTTAAAATGATCATTGCCATTATTAAGACTAGATGCAAATAACCATAACTATATAGATATGAATATATGTAAACATATAGGAAAGGAGGAAAAATAAAATTTAGAGAAGCCGGGGAGAGCAGCAAAACTTTCCTTCAGAAAGTGACAATTAGATCTAGTCTTGAAGAAGACAGGGAAAAATAAAATATTAATTGAAGGGAAAAAAAGAAGTCATGGATTTGAAGAGTCAGAAATAAGGAAGGAGGACACAACCCTCCACATCCAGAGGAAGAAAAACAAAACAAAACAAAACAAAACTCTACAGAGCCTGAATGAATATTCCATTCCCTTTTTAAAAATTTCTCTTATGTGTTTTTTCCTTTCCCGTGAATTTCGTTCTTTTCTTTTGATTCTAATTCCTCATACTGAAATGACTAATCTGTAAACAGGTTAAACATAAATGTGTATGTACAACATTTACTTGACTGTTTCCCACTAAGGGGAGGTGGGGTGAGAAGGGAGGTTGAAAGAAAATCATGTAACTTAAAAATATGCATACGCATGTGGATGAATGTTGATAAGCTTTCATTATGTGATTGGAAAAATAAAATGAAATATCATCTGGAAAAAAAAGGAAGAGAACACACGTCACTGCCCCTACAATACTAAGATATCATGACAAAATTTTACTGGTAGAATTGAACAAAATGTCATCTCTGTCTAATACAGGGAAGGATATCTGGTGAATGTCTTAAAGTTTAGGAAGGATTCACTTTCCACTTCATGTTAATAACTTGATGCTAGCTGGTTTGGGCTCAGAATTACTGAATTTTTAAATAATATTGGAGGGGATTTCATTGACGATCTTCTAAGCATACGTGTCAAAAACTTACTAATACAACATGCCTAATATGTCCTCCTCTAGCCTTTGTTTGAAAATCTGTTGTGTAGAGCTAGCTGCTACTATCTCCCTAGGTTGCTCTTTCACATTGGGATAGAGTTTTCTTGGTGATAGTTTCCAGACCTCAAGCCAAAATGCAATTTTAGGCAATTTCAAATACATTGCTCCTAATTCTGTCCTCTGGGGACACACAGAGAAAAGCTAATCTTTCTTCGACATGATAAATCCATTATATATTTGAAGAAAACCATCATGCTCCCACTTTTACCTCCAGGCTTTTTTTCTCTGGGTTACCCCATTTTCTCTTTAATTCCTTTAGGCTCTTATTTTCAGAAATGATGCTGAGAGGATGGGCACCCATGTTGAGCAGCTGATGCAGTTAGTAATTTCTATCCCCCAATTGCACATTAGTGAAAATGCACCTTTGAAAGAAGCTTTATGGCAATCAGATATCATTGGGATCAGACCTCCAAGTCTCTTTTCATGGTACTGCTTTTTTTGTCAAAACAAATGAAGAAATAAGTGATCAAGGTGATGACACATGATTTTGTCAGATCTCATAAGAAAAATATTCAGACATTTAGATCATCAGTGAAAGAATAAAATCCATTGACATGGTCTATCCCAGAATATGACAGAATTTGAGAAAGAATGGAAAGCTGTTATTAAATTCAATAGATGGGAGCTCAGAAGTCATGTAATGCTATTCAAACCTGAGCAAAAGTCCTTCATATGATGTACCTCCATAAATGGTTATTTCCACTGCCCCACATTTCCCATTTTAAGAGATGGAAAAACAAGAGTTTAAATGATTTACTACAATAATGAATGTATCTGAACTAGGAGTGGACCCAGTTCTTCTGAATTAAGTGTTCACTTAATTAAGTGTTCACCTCTGGTTCCCTTTATGTGTAGTATATACAACAGTGCTTATGCAGAGGTTCCAACATTTACAAATATTCTAGCTTTTTTCCTTTTGATTCAGAAATTGGAGAAGCCCATTTCTCAAACTCAAATTCTGAGTTGTGGGCTGAGGTCATTGCCATTCACTACTATGAAAATTACCACCTCAACACTTGGAGATTTCAAAATGGCAAGCTTTTCCATCTCCTCTACTCCCAGCTGGCTTATTCATCTTCTTTCTACATTTTTTTAAAAAGCTATTAACCAGACAAGATAACTAGGAAGCATCCATCAACTTACAGAGGAAGAGGGTTTTGATTCTTATAGTGTGTCAAAGGAATAACTTATTCAATTTTTAAATCAAATATCCAATAAACTCTTCCTTATTAAAGACCTGAGCTATGATTCAATCCAATTACAGACAATAAACACAGGGAAATAGCAGCATTGGGAAAAAACAAACAAAAAAATAACTGCAGTCTCAAAAATCACCCAAATTGGTTTTACACAGGAAAAACTCAACTTTTTTTAATCTTTGTTTTTGTTCTTTTGGCTTAATGGATCTATAGTTGAGTATTCTAGACTTATTATGTCAATGACATGTTGATATTGTTGAAACTCTGTGATTTTCCCCCTTCCCAGATTGATTCTTTTGTGAAGGCAAACTAGGTCATCTTTTGCCTCCATTTTTAACCTAAATTTTAATTACTGTTGCCTCCGATTAACTGAGGCCTGAGAAAAATCTAGTTTGAAAAGGCCAAGGTCATTCACTAAATCTGAACCCATCATCAGTCATCCTGATCTATATCTTGCCACTGAACTCCACTGACTCTAGAAGGAGAGGATGAGACTGATGACTTTGCACAATCTCTGTCTCATCAAATACAATTCATGTGCAAGTCAAGACATCACCCACCTGATGTCATTGGTCCTCTTCAAAACTGAGAGATCTACATTCTAACCTGTCTCAACCTTCCTTTGCTGGGTAGCTCTTGCCTATTTTTCCCCCTAAGTCTTTCACAGACTTCTGCCAAATTACTCAGGGCCTTCTTCTAGGTCAAGGTTTCTTAATCCAGTCCATAGATAATGGAGTGAAATCTAAGGATCCATTTTCAGAATTTTTAAATTTATCAACCAAAATGCCTAGGAAAATTATAAAGGAAACCAATTGTGTGGAAATAAAAAAGTAATTTTTTTTTCTGACCCTAGTGTATAAAGCCCTTGAAGTCTATCTGCAGATCCCTTGGTGGTCCAAGGATTTTGGCCTGAGTATTTACATCTTTTGATATAGGGTGGATGCTTACATAACATATAGGTTTTCTACCTGAGTGGTACAACAGAGAAAAGAACACTGGCTTTGTAGGAAAAAGAACCATCTTTGAATTTTACTTTTCTGATTCTTATGGCCCAGAAATCCCTGAACAAACCTCTATGCCTTCTGTTTCTTTAATTGCAAAAAGGGGATAGAATTATTTGACTTCTTAACTAGTTTCATATCTATAATTTTTAATTCTATGATCTTCCTTGGCTCTATTTCTCATATGTATAATGAAAAGGACTAGAAAGTCCTTGAGGTCCCTTCTAGCTCTCAATATATGACCTCTGATTACTTGCTTTTGCCATATGACCTGCCCACCTTTTTTCCCAATCATACATCTCTCTAGTAACCAGTTTTCCTTTCCACCACTTATCTTTAAAATAATTTTCTTATGGATAATGTGTTGCTGCCTATCTATACCCATTACATGCTTATCATATAGTTATATAAACACTTCTAGTCAGTCAAGGTCATCTGAATCCAAGTTTCTTCCAAATATCCTTTGAGTTATGATAACATTTGACAGTCTATAAACCAAAAAGTTGGAATATGATTGACTGATGATGTTGGGGAAGGTAGCATGGTGTCTGGGGAAAGAGTGGAAGGCACACATGGGATCTTCCCTTATTATAAAATCTCTGACTCCCTCAGTTTTTCATTTCATAGCTATTAGCTAAAGCCACAGAGAAAAGGAGGAAAGTTGAGGCAACCTCTTCCCCTGAGCAATCACAGCTGGCCCTGGAGAACCTTAGCAAGGGAACTGCCATCTGTGGGGAAACATTTCCATCATCATCAACTATTGTTTATTTCATTGATTAAATGACTGAATCCATCTGGCTGCCTATAAAAGACAAATATTTTAATGTCTCTGACTTGGTTATTCAGTTGGCAATGAGACTGGGATAATGGGGCCAGGAATTGTGAAGGAGGCCACAGAGTATAATTCCTTTAGGGTGCTGGGAATATTGACTGCTCCCTTTCTCCCCCTTCCCCAAGAAAAAAAAATCTGCCTCTTTAGTCCTTGAATCTAGTTAGAAATTAATTTCTTTTGGTAAAAATAGCTCTCAATTAAAACCCATATATGACTGGAAGATATGATCGCATCAGGTCCAATCTGATGAATGAGAGATTCAAAAGGTAAAAATAGTCACAGCCCTCAGGAGTTTGCATTCTAATTGAGGAGATAAATACAAATAACTAGGTACATTCTCTGTCTCTGTCTTTGTACTCTCTTTATCTCTGTCCCTTTTTGTCTCCCCCTTGCCTCTCTCTCTCTCTCTCTCTCTCTCTCTCTCTCTCTCTCTCTCTCTCTCTCTCTGCTTCTGTCTCTCTTAAATGGAGGGTAATATAAGAGGGAAAGTTCAAATAGTGGTGGTGGGGAATGTGAGAGAGCCTGGATAGTAGAAGTGAGCATGGAAGGTATCAAAGAATGGAGAACGGCCAGTACAAAGTACAGAGATGGGAGATGCTGCGTCTTGTAGACCGTGGTAGCTGGATGTTTGAGTGGGTGGAGGTGGGTGATTAAAGTGTAAAAAGACTAGAATGTAGGAAGAGATGGAGGTTATGGAGAACTTTAAGTACCAGAGAGATTATATGTTTCATCCCAATAGGGAGTCACTAGAACTTATAAGTATCCACTCAATATCAAAAGATGTGAATGCTCAGCCCAAGTGACTTGGTCAGAAATCATCTGGGCAGCTTTATTGTTAGGCAGGTTCTTTAAAAGCCTTAATATAGTATAGAAATGCATGTCTGTACCCTGTTTTGACTGGAGAGATTCAGTAATTGCTGACCATAATATAGCTCTTTAGAGTTTAGAATATTCTTTCTTATCTGACTCTCATAACACAGTTATTTGGCAGTTATAATAGATTTATTTCCATCTTACAGATGGCAAAATCAAGGTACAGTACAGGGAGTTAAGGTGATTTGTTCAGAGTCAAATATAAAATATTGAAGGTATAATTTGAACCCTGCTTTTTCCCGGCACCAATCTTATAGGTTCTCCCCAAACCTATGCTGCCTTTCGGTACCCTGAGCATAATATAATAGAGCAAATAATGAATTTGGAGTAAGTCAATCTGACACAACATGCAAAAGGTAACATACAGTCAATCATTTCACTTCTCATGGCCTCTGTTCTCTCATCTGTAGAAAGGGGATAAGTTAGGCCCTTCCAGTCCTCAAATCCTGACATGTAATAATTGAGTTTTCACTGACCCTTTCTAGTTGCAATTTCCATTTCACCTTCTATTTGGATCCTCTGAAGACCATGCCAAAATCAAAAGCAATGCCTATTGTCTGATTTGGCCATCAATGAACCAAAGAAAGTTTTATACATAAGCTTCATTTAAGCCTGTGATGAAGAGGTTGAGTAAGAAAAACATTGTTGGATGAAATCAATCCTAATGATTAAAATGTCCATTCAAGAATACATAACCCAATGAAAATCCCAGCACTACTAAAAAGAACCAAGGGAAAAAACAGTGTTTTAAAAGATATGGCCAAAAAATTAAAATTAAAATCAATTGTTTGTGGTACCCAAGTGGAGACTGGTCAACTCCCAAAAGTCAAATAAATTTTGTCCAATAAGTGATAGGAGTTGCTCCAAGACAGGTATCAGGTGAATGCAAAAGACCAATCATGAAAGTACAAAAAAAAAAGAGAATCTATGTAAGAAACTTAGCTGCTTAGGGCTCAGAAACTTAGAAAGACTATTAATCCTGTATGTCAGGATGATAACTAAGGACACGAGCAAGGAGGGTTTGCAGAAAGACAGAAGCACATGTAATTTCAAATTCTCGAAATTAATATGACCTTGAAATGTTTGGAGGGAGTCAAAATAGTGTTGAAATAAATCAGATTTTTTTGAAAAAAGGAAAGAAGAATTTGCTAAGGAGAAAGGGGAAGTGGAAAAAATAATAAAAAGGTCATGTGAATGATTTGAATGTAAGGAGCATGAATTTGGTTCTGAAATCAAAAAATAATAGATTTAGAGCTAAGATGAACCTTAGAGGACTTTTAGTTCAACTACTTCATTTTACAGATGAGGAAACTGAGGCACAGAGAAGTTAATGACTCATTCAAGGATTATTAAACTTAGAATCCTTTCCTGAAACCCTATCATATACTCCCCTGCTTTGGAGGGTATGTGAAATACAGTCACTGGAATAAAGACTCACAAAATTTCATAGTTTCAGAAGTAGAAGGTGCCTTAGAAACCACCTATTTCAACACATTCCTAAATAAAAATCCTTATTTAACACATCCCTAACTTGTGATCACTAAGCTTCAGTGTGGTGACCTCCAGTGATGAGCAGCTTGCTAGCTCTTGAAGCAATATATTACATTTTTGGATTTCTCTAATTATAAAGATTTTTTTTTACTAATATCAGACCTAAAAGTCAGAGGAAATTATTCATTAAATAAATAAAGTGCATAGTTAGGGTAGAGTGGTCTCCTAATCTCGTTAAGTACAAGGAGATGGGAGAGAGAATAATAAAAAATAAAATAACATCAATTCACAATTCTTCAAGATTTACAAAATAATCATGAAAAATAGTATTAACAGTTAGCGTGAGACTTCTAAATTTTTAAATTTTTATTCTTTAGATTGGGAAATTTGAGCACAGAAAAATACGTGAACCAAGGTCTCATGACTCCAGGTTTAGTGCTCTTCCCTCTGCACCTTCCCAAAATGGAGAAGAGAAGAGAGAATGCAGAGAAAGGCAGCTATACTTGCATCAACAAGGGAGCAAACTGGAGATCATCCTGTTAAACCATCTGGGAACTGGCATTTGAGTTCATTCTGTCTGGAGCCAGGGAAGGGACATATTGACTGACTACTCCATATAAGATCCTGATGACAATGAGAGATGCAAAAGGATTAGTTGATAGCATCTCTCATTTTTGGTAAATTCCTGGATGACTTTTCCTCCAGTTTACTCTCCTTCTAGTCCAGGTACCATATTTTATAGATGTAGTTTAGATAAATTGCGTGATTTGCTCCAGGTCTCATAAGCAGTAAGTAGGAGAGCTAGGTTTTTAACCCAGATCTTGAACTCTTTCCCCGTACTACATTATGTATTACTTTGGCCCAACACCAATTCTTTTTTTTTTTAGCTTTTTTTTTTTTTGGTAAAGCAAACGGGGTTAAGTGGCTTGCCCAAGGCCACACAGCTAGGTAATTATTAAGTGTCTGAGACCGGATTTGAACCCAGGTACTCCTGACTCCAGGGCCGGTGCTTTATCCACTGTGCCACCTAGCTGCCCCCAACACCAGTTCTTATTGGATTTATGGATAACCAAGATTCTTCCCCCTTAAAATTATATATTTATGCCTTATTTTTCATTATTGTTTGTCCTTCATTTTCAAAGAGGACCCATGATATCACCTGGTTTATATCTTAACTCATGGGTGAATCAGATTTAAGTGATGTACAACTGTACAAAGCTGTTAATCTGATGCTTACAACTTTGTGCAGTTTTACACCAAGTTGTTAACTTGTTGCTAAATAATCACCCTCCTGGGAGATTTTGGGGTAGTCACAGGATTGAGGACATAGAATGTCTGTAGAGGGCATGGAGTTCAACTTCCCAATTTAAAGAGAAGGAAATTGAAGGCCAGACAGAGACTTTTCTAAGGTCATGAGGATCAAGATGCAAATGCTTCTGAGAAAATAGAATCCAGAACATTCATGGAAACTGGTGTCTGAGAATCACAGAAGAAGAGCTAGAAGAGGCCTTTAACTCTGCCTAGTCTAATCCCTTCATTTTTCACAAGAAAATGCTGAGGTAGAAAGACATTATCTAATCAAGCCTCCCCAGAGCTGAAATGCAAACATAGGTCCATTGGGGTCAAATCACTTTTGACCATATAGTATTTAGTGGATTCCAGTATTTTTTATGGACTATGGAGTTGCTAAGAGATTCATTAGCATCAAGGATCCATTGTAGAAAGACTGCTGGGAAAAAAGAAGAAATTGTTTCCTTGCTGAAAAAAAAAAATATCCATAGTTCCATTTTCGAGGAGATGGTAATGTAAAAGCAAATGATAGACTCACAAAACATGATAGAATAACTATAAAGCAATCCCCTGAGCCACACTTACTGTTGAAAGGCTGTAAACTTTCCTGGATGACTCAGCTTTATACATATGTACCTCATTGGATGCTATCATGGTTCAGGGCTTCTAATGCTCACCAAAGAGTGCGAATCACTTCTTGGTTGTTTGCCCAAAGATGCTGCAGTCTCAGAGTGGCCTGGTGATTTATTATGGATTGCAGCTTTTCCAGAGCTTCTGATATTTCCCCAACTCATTATATTTATGACTAGTTAGCTGATCTGTAACACTTTCTGTTTTCAAAATGCTTTATGATAATTATGTCTCAGGAGCTCTCCATGAGGCAGTCCCATGTTGCTAGCCTCATTTATAAGAAGTAACACACAGATTGAGGAATCATATTATGATATTTCAGCAAAATGGTCCTCCTAGAAGACAACTAACCTTGGAGCAGTCAATATCTACTAATGGTACCCATTGAAATGTGTGGTCTTGTACCAACCTGATGAAATGTTGGTAGAAGAGGATAAACCAGGCATTTGGTCTCCAAGACTATGATGTACCTAAAAAATACTAGCAAATGTTTACATAGGTATGAAAACCTTTGATTATCTCATTTGGCAGTATGGTGTTGCTGTCCAGTTGTTTTCAAGTTATGTATGATTCTTTGGGTCCCATTTGGATTTTTTTTTTTTGCCAGATATATTGGAGTGGCTTATCATTTCCTTCTCACGCTCAATTTATAGATGAGGAAACTGAGGTCAACAGTTAAGTGATTTGCCCAGGATCACCCAGTTAGTAAGTATCTGAGGCTGGATTCAAACTCAGAAAGATGAATCTTCCTGACTCAAGGGCTGTGCCACCTAGTTGCCTTTTTTATATGCATTTTATTTCATGGAAACTGGGGTGGGGCAGGAGATATTATTGACATCTTGATTTTATCGTCAAAGAAAATAAGTCTCAGAGAAGTCAATTCATTTCAAGTCACTTGGCTCATGTGTATCAGAGGCAGGATATGAACTCAGGTTCTCTGGTTTCAAGTCCAACATTCTATTCATTATGTTACCAGCAGAGGACAAATTTACATTCTGGTATGGCATAATTGCTTCTGATTCTAAATCACAAAACCAACAATGCCCTTTTAGAATGGAAATACTCAGATTAATTTAGACTTTGTTTATATTTATTGTATATTTATATATAATGTATGTATGTATGTATGTATATCTATACACACAGGTATATGTTTCTGTTGTACATACAGAAGATAAGCTCAATGAATGCAGATGTTATCTCTTTTTTTTGTCTGAGTCCCTAGGACTCCTGGTACTTTGTTATTTTAGAAAACTTATATGTTCATCAAATAAGAGAATGATATAACTCAACCTGAACATGTGTCTTACAACCTTCACGACAGGAAACTCTTTCCTCATGGTTATATGTAATGAAGTTAGTAATTTTCATTGCAGAAGGGAACCTTCAATGTTGAAGTCATTTCTTGACTTTTTCCTCTTTACATTATTTGTGAATTTTCATGTGTCCAATAACTTTGCTACCATATAGGAGAGATCTATGACCTCCATGTTTTATATGTAAAAAAAGGGGCACCCTCTTTGCAGAGACGAATGCAGATTTTGACCTGACATAAGGAAAAGCTAGCTTCTTAACAATTAACGGTATCCCAAAGTAGAATGGATTTCTTTTAGAGTTTGAAATTTTCCCTTCAATTGAGGTTTTTATGTAGAAATTAATTGCTTATTAAGACTATTGCAGAACGGACTTGGAGCTCTCTTTCTGTGAATAGATTTTGCAATATTTGTGACAATTAATTTTTCACATATTCTCTAGTCTCATGCATTTTCTTCATTATTTCCAACCTTGTCTATGTCTTCCACAGATTCATCTAAAACTTTGTGCTGATTTTGCAAGGACGATGACAACTTCCTGGCTGCCATTTTGATCAACAGTAACAAGACATAAAATCATAATTGTTACTAATTATTTTTGTTTCAAGCATAAAGAATGTGGATGTCGGGGCGGCTAGATGATGTAGTGGATAAAGCACTAGCCTTGGAGTCAGGAGTACCTGGGTTCAAATCCGGTCTCAGACACTTAATAATTACCTAGCTGTGTGGCCTCGGGCAAGCCACTTTAACCCCATTGCCTAGCAAAAACCTAAAAAAACAAGAAAGAAAAGAAAAAGAAAAAAAAAAAGAATGTGGATGTGTTTACCCAAGATTTAAAGACATTTTCGGGGGTGGCTAGGTGGCACAGTGGATAGAGCACCAGCCCTGGAATCAGGAGTATCTGGGTTCAAATCTGGCCTCAGACACATAATAATTACCTGTGTGGCCTTGGGCAAGCCACTTAACCCCATTGCCTAGCAAAAAAACCCCAAAACAAAAAAATAAAGACATTTTATGTGGAAAGATAGATACCTACAAATATCTGGAAGCCTACTCCCAAGAAAAGGCAATTAGTCCAAGGCCAAACAAGAGTGCAATTTAGTGGGAAGTACCTAAACTTGGATGAGCGTAGCTACTTTCTAGTAGCTTCCAAAGTGGACTAACTATTTTTTCTAACTAGGTATTGAATTCAGGTCTTTCTGGGTTGCCTTTAACCCCCCCCTTCAATTTTCAATACCTTTTAATCAAAACTTGTTTATTTCATCTTAGGGTTCTGGGGAAAACAAAAACAAACCTTCAGTCCCAACAACTCGGAAACTGTGACAGTGATGCTACAGCCAAAGATAGTTGTCAGAAACTTTGTGTCATCTAATCTTGACATCTGGTCCTTCTATGCTCTGGGTCTTTCAGCCTGAGTGACGCAGGCCACATATCTGCCTTTTCATAGTAATTGTATACACAGATTGGGGTTTTCAAATCTTGAACATATTCTCTTCCTTTGTGCACAGGAGGCAAATGTAGCTATTTTAAAAAAGACCCATCAATTGCTCTTCTTAAATGTTTGAAATGTATCTTTGAATCATAGGTTTCATTAGTATTCTGGAGTCCAATAACTTCCTTCCATCTGTGACTCTATTATCTATTCATTGTAATAGAACTGCATTTGGGGGGAAGGGGATGTTTTCCACACAATCAGGATTGCACATGTTATATTGAATATTTTTCAATGGTGCCATTTGTTGGTATTGCATAAAATTAATGGTAATTTTAAATTACTGAAGAAATGATTTTCCTTTTTGTCAATGACATGTATTTCTGACATTATACAGAATATTCTTCAATCGCTGTCCTTACTTTATCTTTAGAATTATTTTGATAGTCAGTAATCCTTAAATGACCTTAAGAAAGTACTCTTCCTCTCAAAAGAGATCATTGTCTTCAATTAAGAAAAATATCAAATGTGTGATCATCCTTTTCTGGAAGTGGTTAGGGTTTCTTTGCTTGTAGGAGTCTGCCATATTCAGGTGTTC
The DNA here is from genome assembly GCF_037893015.1 of Macrotis lagotis. NCBI lineage: Eukaryota > Metazoa > Chordata > Mammalia > Peramelemorphia > Peramelidae > Macrotis > Macrotis lagotis. The sequence goes on along the minus strand of NC_133661.1, from coordinate 28,898,931 downwards.
CCCCATGCTCCTCCCCCATTAATGATTTTATGCCAGGACTGTGATATAGGTGACAGGAAGTATAATATATTATGTAGAAAACTTAATTCAAATTCTAACCCTTGTCCCATAGTGACTGTGTAGCCCTGAGTGAGCCATTTAACTTCTCAGTACCTTAGGAAAATTCATAAAGAATTTAATTTATAGAATAAGGAACAGTCATTTTTATTAGAGGGGATTATTTTTCAAGGGGGCTTCCTCTGCTGAGGAAATCATCAGAACAATCCTGTTTCTTCCCTCCACCTGGGAGACTAACATGGGATGGGAGGGCAAGTTATAGATGTTTCATTCCATTGGAAGCAATGCCTATATCAATAAAATTGCAGATTCAGTGGCATTTTGAAGTATTAGACAATGCATCCATCACCAAATCATTGATTCTATATGTTAATTGTATAGAGAGATCTCTGTGTATTTTGGTTTTTCCATATGTAGTTCATTTTTGTATACTCTTAATGTCATTATCATAACACATGATTGACTAGCTAGAGGACCTTTAATTAGAAAAGGTCTTAGAAGTTATGAAGGCCACAGCTATCACTGCTATAGATGAAGAAACTGAGTCCTAGAAAAGGGAAGTAGATTGCCCATGATATCATAGTATCAGAGGCCATTTTCAAGCACATGAGGTTTGTTCCCAAATTCATTGTCCTTTGCTTTCCCTAGAACTTTTAAATTTGATCATTTGTGATTTATGCTGAGTAAGGTATTATAAAAAGGTGAATGAACATACTTAATCATGGATGATTCATTCATTTAATAAACAGCTATTAAGACTTTACTGTGTACTGAGAAATGTGTTAGGTGCTGAGAATGTACAGATTTTAGATAAGATATATACTCTCATTCAGCTTACTAGTTACAATTTGTTAATAGAAGAGATCTCAGAGATCAGCACTATATATTACTTCTTTTGAGGCAGAGATTTTTTTTATTCATATTTTTATCTTTATTTTTAATCTGTCTCCAGTACCTAAAATATATCTGACATATAGTAGGTGCTAAATAAATACTTATTTATTAATTATTAAAAGCAGAGACCAGAGGAGTGAAGTTAATTATTTACCTTGTTAGTGTCAAAGTAGGAATAAGAACCCAGTTTTGCTTTCTTTCATCCCTAGTATTAAATTTTCTAAAAGGAATATCATTCAAAGGAGGAAAAATGGGACATTTTATCCCAACACAATATTTTTTTTTCTTATGACTTAGGCTTGAATCTATGTCTTTCTAGGTCTCAGGTTGACCTGATACCAATGAAATCACAGGTTCAGTCTTTATTCCTTTCCCTAGGACTTGGACTTTTTTTGACTTCATTCTGTTCAGTAGGACTAAGAACAGAGCTATGAATCAGGAAATGAGCAAAGGAGGCAGCTCAATAGACAAAAGGAGATGTCAGATTAAAGGAAAATGAAGAAATAGACAAAGAGAGGAGAATAAATCCATTGATTGAGATCCTTTCCTAGACAATAAGGAGCATAAGAATGAAGAATGAGATGCTCCATCATCTTCCAGTTTGGAGATTTGCTTTTACTTTGTACTAGTAAGGTAGGTATCTAGTGATAATAGCCAAGGACAATAGCAGAACCAGCAACATAGCAGAGCTAGGGCTTGGGTTCAGGTGCTGATCACCTGTCTCCCCTGAAGGAGCAGGCACCAGTCTTTTCCACTAAAAGGCCACTGGTTCTCGCAACCACCCTCCATTGCTGCCACCATCATACCAGCTTCTGGTGCTGTTTTGACTAGCATACCTCCATAGCAGCTCCTTCCCTAGCCTCTGGTATGCTATGCTTCATGGACTTGAGAATTCACCTACCACATGGGATATCTGGAATTAGTGCAAGGTCAATGGTGAAGGTGGTTTAGGGCTATACCAGCTGCTATGTGCTGTCTCAGCCCTGCTACTCCCAGTCTTTAAGGTCCTCTATTCTCAATTGTCATTGTTATACTTTCCTGCTTGATAATCCCAAAGGCAAGAGAGCTTATCATTCTCTTACTCTTCCCAGCTACTTTAAGACCTTTCCTTTTCTCCAACTCAGCAGAACCCTCTCATTGCTGTTATAATGTGGACCTCTTGGCCACTGTCCTTCCTCTCCAGTAAGGTCAGTCCCTGAATCACTTTCCTTTATTTAGTTTATCCTTGCTCTCTTGAAATATTCTTTAAAATAATTCTACTTCTTCAAGTCCTCAGCTCCCATACCAACTCCCTCCCTCCCTCCTCCCCATCTCATCTGATTCTGACCTGGTTCCAAGATTTCTAGTTATGGCTCTGGACCAAAGTTTCTTCTACTATCCCTTGATACAAAGGGCTCAGCCCCAGTGGATTTCAAAGCATTTAATTTTATACACATTCAAAGGTTCTGTGAGACTGTCTGCTTATTTTACCTGGGGCTATTTCTTTGTAGCACAATTTCCCAGTCAGCTTAGGGGCCAAAGGATTTGAGAGAATAGCCAAAGGGAAGCTAGCAGTAGACTTGCTCTGCAAACAACACATGAGCTGACATTTTCTCCCTCATCTTATTGTTATTTTAAAAAATCAAAAGATGCCATATACAAGAGAACTGGTAGACTCTTAGCTAATGACAGGCAGTATCACAAGTTTCCAGTTCCCTGGATTGTGGTGACAATGGTGGGTGGCAGCCAGTAGGAGTTGGTCAAAACAACACTGACTCATTGAGTTGGTATCAAGGTTTTTGGATAAAATCACAGAAGAAACTGTCAACAAGGTGTTAACATATCAATCAAAGTACAAGAGTCTGTTTTTTCTCCTTTAGTTTTCCCTAATGAACTTGGAGGGTCTCTTCCTCAGCTTGGTAACTCTGGACTTTATAAGCAAAGGACTCAGCTTCAGGGAATGTTTGCCCTGCAGCCTGGAGAAGAACCAGGAGAGCTGGAAGGCCCAGCTCTTGAGGGGTCATGACTGCAGTTCCCTTTGTGCTTCTCCTAAAGAGGAATGGGAGAAGCGCCCTCCCCATCCATGCATCAGCAGGGGATTCTTTGTCCTTTACTGAGCCAGATTGAAGGAGTCAAACAGTAATGGGGTCCTCTGGTTTTCTCTGATAATACAAGGTCACTTGGATTTGAGCAAGAAGTTGCTTGTCCTGATGCCCTAGAAGTGGAGAGGGGGAGAGAAAGAGAGACAGAGGCAGAGAGAGAAACAGAGAAAGAGAGAGACAAAGACAGAGAAAGGCATACAGACAGGCAGATAGAGAGGGACAGGCAGAGAGAGAGAGAGAGAGAGAGAGAGAGGAGAGAGGCACCAAGAGACAGATACAGACACAGACAAAGACTGAGAGAGACAGAGACAGACAGAGGTAGAGAAACAGACAGAGATATACATTCAGAGACATATACAGAGTGAGAGGAGGTAGGGGGAAAAGGGAAGACAGATTTTCTAATTTTAACAATTTAGTTGCCAATCAAAAAAAAAAAAGAAATACATAGACATATTTATCCATTGATTATTCCAAGAAAATGAGGAGAACCTTTAATATATTCCTTCACTGGTATAATCTGAGTGATTTTTTTTTACAAGACAAGGGGATTAAGTGACTTTCCCAAGGTCACACAGCTAAGCAATTTTTTTTTAAACATCTGAGTTCGGATTTGAACACAGGTCTTCCTGACTCCAGGGCTGGTGCCATATCCTCTGTGCCACATGGCAGCTAGGTGGTGAAGTGTGAAGCTGACAGAGAATGACTTTGGAGTCTGGACAGGAGTTTGAATTCTACCTCAGACACTTGACTCTTAGTAGCTGTGTGAGACCTCAGGCAAGTCACTTAACCTGATTGCCTCACATCCAGGGCCATCTCCAATCATCTTGATTCCTATCTGGCCACTGTACCCAGATGACTCTGGAGGAGAAAGGAGGCTGGTGATTTAGCACAGCATTCCTCACTCAATCCAATTCACATTCTTGTCATGGTTTCATGAAAATGAAGGACAAAATAAAAAGTAAACAAAAACCAAAACATAATCTGAGGGAAAGCATGATATGCTTAAACCCTGAAGTTAGGAAAGACCTATATTTGAATCCTTCCTCAAAAGGGATTAAAAATTCCTAATTACATGAATGTGAGCAGTTTAATTAGATTCTCTTGGTCTACATTTTCTTATATAACTGGCCAGTGGGTATGGAGATGCCTCCAGTACTTTCCTCACAGTGTTCTTGTAGAGAGCCAATGAAATAATCAAGTAATCAATGAGCAAGCCTTGTATAAGCACCTACTGTGTATCAAACATTGAGGACAAAGACATCAATATAAACCACCTTTCAAATGGTTGCTATTCTTTTAGTATTCTATGTTATCACTGTCACAATGACGTTATCTTTTTAGACAAGCAACAAGGACTCGGAAACTGTGGCAAGTACCCCCAGAGTCTCCAAATGTTTGCAATGGAATTCAGAAACTCTGCAAACTGCCCAGCAGGGACAGGTCTCCACAAATTGTTTTGTGACCCCAAAGAGACCACAATTTATGACATTAATTTCTGTGCTTTCCAAGTGTGGGAAAAAGAAGCCACCACAACTGGAAGTTCCTTCCTCCCTTCCTGGCTTCTATCTTCCTCTGGATTCCCTGGTGCTTTGATATTTTTGTCCCATTCTGAGAAAAAGATGTTTGCTGAACTTAGCACCTCAAACCACCCGCTTCCTCAAATCACAGGGGACAGAGATAGGTTTTCGATCTCCCTAGGTATCAGCAAGTCTCAATTCTGAATGGCGTATACCAGACAATTTTTCATTTTAGCAATATCTGTGACACTGGATATAGTGAATTAAAGAAACAACAACACCCTTGAAATATGCTGACACTAATTCTTTGCTTTGAACCAAACAATGTATGTTACTCAGTAGGGGAGATGAACTTTCATTTTCAACCCAATAAATATTAATAAGTATGAGTTATAGAGGACTGGAAAATGTGCTGGATGTATAGAGCTTCTCCGTAACCCTTTAAGGTATCATTATTTCCATTTTTAGGAAAGCAAGGTTCAGAGAAGTTTGACTGGCCCATAATGACAGAGGGAGGGAGGGAAGCGAGATTTGAACCCAAGCCATCTCCAAGTCTTATACAATCCCCTTTTTCAGGTTTCTTCTAATTAAAGTTCTCATTTTCAAGGTATTGGTCTGGGGATACAAAAATTAAGAGTGAAACAGCTCATTCACCCAGGGGTATTATTTTCAAGTGGGAAGTGGGACAGAAGATAGGATGTGCATTCATTTTGAAGTATGATTGGAGGTAGAATAGGCAGCTAGGTGGTACAATGGGTAGAGTGCCCATTTGGAGATAGGAAGAATAATTTTTTTGACTTCAAATCTCTTCTCAGACACTAACTCTTTGACCTTGGACAAGTCACTTAATCCTATTTGCCTCAGTTTCCTCATCTGTAAAATAAACTGGAGAAGGAAATGGCAAACCATTCCAGTATCTCAGCCAAGAATACCCCAAATGGGGTTGTAAAAAGTTGGACATGACTGATATGACTGAACAACCATAAGGATAATGTACTCTGACTCATATGTCCCTTGCTTCTAAGGAAATTTGAGGAGGAAGAAATCATCTTCTGGACAGAAAAGCATGGAAGAAGTAACCCTGGCCTAGTAATTGAATGAAAAAAAAATAGATCTTGAACAGGGAAGAGAGGTAAGAAGAGACTGTGTCCTTGCATAAATTAAGGACAGCAAGAGAACCTAGATGAGATGCACGAATGATTCATTTGTGCCACAATGTGTTGTATGTGAAAACAAGTTGGATAAAATAGACCTGGGAAGGTCAATTGGATTCAGATTATTGGAGGAAAGATGTTTGAGCAGGTCAGTGGCATAATCAGCCCTATTAATTAGGAAGACAGATTCCATTGCACTGTGAAGGTGGAATTGGAGAAGGTTGGATACTAGAAGGTCATTTTGATAGCTAATTCAGTTGTATAGGTGAGAGGTGATGAAGACGGAAACTTGGGGGACATCAGTGTGAATGATGGAGACAAGATGGAGACAAGGTATCTCGTGCAGGTGTAACTAATGAACTAATCAACATTTATTAAGCTCCTGAACACTGTGTTAGGGAGATTATGGGAGAGCAAATTAAAAAATGAAATGGTCCCTGCCTTTAAGGAACTTCTATTCTATTGAAAAATTGGATAGGACTTAACAACAGATTGACATTAGAAGTAAAAGCAAGTTCTGATGTGTCCTGCCCCAATGACTCAGAGAATGGAAATGGCAGCTGTCAGAAATGGAGTTTTTGGAGGGAAGAGAAGTTTAGGGTAGGGAGGGATAATGAGTTCAGTTTGCATCTTGATATGAATGCAGAGGAGATTTCCAGATGGTGCTGACTCTTGGGCTATTGAAAATGAAAGACCGAAGTAAAGGGTAGACATCAGGCCTAAAAAATAATATGAGTTTGGGGAGTTTTCTGTATTTAAATAAGTGAAGAGGTTGGGATGTATCAGATAGTCAAGGGAGAGAGGATTGATAGAAGATAAGTGAATCGAGAGCAGAGACTTAAGAGCTAGCCACTGCAATGGACACAAAAAATGACAGATTCCCCTGTCTTTGAGAGAGGAGATACTATCTGGTACCCAATGTAATTCCTCCTAATTGGTCCATTTCTTGTATTTTTCTTGACACTATTAGCCTGTCAGTTCCCTTAGAGCAGGAAGAGTTTTTTGCTTTTCTTTTTATCCCCAATGTTTAGCATGACTCATAGTGGGTGCTTAATAGATGTTTGTTGACTTAAATACCAGTCCATTTTCTGCATGGATGCCAGAGGAATTCTCTTTATATACAAAATTATCCATGATACTACCCTACATGGCAAGCTCTAATGGCTTCCTTTTACTTCTGGGATAAAGCAGTGATGCCTCTGTTGCATGTTTCATTGTATATTACTCCCCTTTCTACATTCTACATACAAAGATCCAACCAAACTTATTGCTTTCTGTTCTTTATATTCAGGATTCCCTCTCTAGCTTCTGATTCATGGCTTAGAGTCTTACCTTCTTTGTTCCTTCCTGTGTCACTCAGGAGGGTGAGGCTTTGGGATGCTACATTTGAATTTCCTTTCCTCCACTTTCAAACTTACTGGTTTTGTAGCTCAACCCCATCTTCCCTATTTTCTCCTATGGTTTCAACATGATTCATGAAGAAAACTGTGTCCAATGGAAGCCATGGTATGTGGTGGGGGTTAATCAGTGTCTCATTCAGGTCTGCTTCCTGCTTTCCCCAGGTTAGTCTCCTTCCTTAAGTTTAGGGTTTTTTTAATACCCACAGTAACTTTGAATATTGATTGCCTTTGGGAATGACCTTTTCTGGGGTTCTCTGCTGACCTGGATATTACAGACTTTGTTCAGAGAAGGTGGTCATTAATGGGGACCTTCCTTCTGGCCAAAATCCATTATAAAGTTACTGTCCTTTGCAGTCATACATTTCCCAACTCACCCTGGGAAGGGTCTTCAGTGCCTCTCCTTGTTTTCCCTTCTGGAATGAGAACCTTCTTTCTGCTCTTTCCACAAGGCCCTCCTTTTCTTTGCTCTAACCCGCATTGCCCTAACTCTTGTTGAGAGACTAAATAAAAATAATAATGTTTGTCCTTCATTCTTGAAGAAGACCATGACATCAGGGAGGTGATACCAAGACAAGCACGTGGGCAGGATTTGAGTGGGGGGACGGGGCTGTACTAAGTCACAGCCTCCCCCTCTCCTCCAGAGCCATCTGGGTCCAATGGCCAGATAGGAATCAGGACAACTGGAGATGGCCCCTGGATGCCAGGCAATCAGGGTGAAGAGACTTGCCCAAGGTCACACAGCTAGTAAATGTCAGATGCTGGATTCAAACTCCCCTTCTCCTGCTTTGGAGGCCAGTGTTCTATCCACTGCACCATCTAGCTGCCCCTAAGAGAGCCTAAATAATTTTGTTTAGGATTGCCTTCTGGAAGGTCCACATTTCTTCAGTGACCATTAGGCTCACTTTGTCTCTTTTATTATTTTGGGTTGCAGCTTGAGCTGCTAGGTTTTTGAATATCCTATTTCATTCTTATGCTGTGAACTTTTTGACTTCAGGGACTTGTTTTCCCTTTCTTTCTTTCTCTCAATACTTAGCATAGTTCCTGGAGTACTGTTAAGACCTCCATAAAAACTTGTGGACTGCTTGACTGAGGGGATTATCCGGCATTATTTGAATTAATTGAAAGTCTTTCTACTCTTTTCTAGTAGTATCAATTGTTTGTTACTTTGTGAATGTTCATCAGTATTTGCCATAAGAATTCAAGCATTTTGGTTTTGATGAAACATTGAGGTCATTACTTTGAATAAAACCTGAAGAATTCTCTTGTATTATTTCCAACAGTGAGATTTTTGAGTTTTTTAAATTTAGATTTATAATTCTTAAATTCTCTTTGCCATCCTTTGTTTTCAAGATTAATTGTTTTGACTTGCATTGAAGTTGAATTTTTTATTTTTAATACTGTATCTTTTGCTTCTCTTCAACCATTTTTTTCTGCTTCTGAATTTTCATGTTCCATATTTGTCATGCTCTCTCTCCCTTTTCTTTCTTTGGAGAGAATATCAATTATGCAAGCTTAGATTCTTTCCTCTGCTGTTTCTTATCTCATCTCTGCCTAACGGATCTGATTTCTGGCCTCATTGCATTTTATTTCCTATCTTTCTAAATTTTTGTTTGTTTCTTTTAAGCCATTCTGGAGTTTATGTTGTTGTTCTGGAATTGCTAGGCAGTCTGTAGAATTCTCCTTTTGATCAGGGAACTCTGATTTTCCTTCTTAAGATAGACTTATTCTCTATGCTCTTGCAGCCCTCAATCATCTTTTTCTCTCTCTGTGAGCCTCTGTTGGATCTATCTGCTTTCAGACTTTTACTTGAGCTGTCTCCCTTGATTGTTTTATGGTTATATTCTTCTTAAATTTCTTGTTCCACTCCCTTCCACTGTGGCCCATATCACCTTCTTCCCCCATCAACTTTCCCTACCATACAACCTGGCCATAGATAGTTTTTTTAAATGGGGGGGCAATAAAAGGAGGGCAATATTCCCTTCTTTTAGAGGAAACTCTCAGGGAACCCTGGCTCCAGTGGCATTGCCACTCTTTTTTCCTACCAATGGGAAAGTTCTTTCTCCTTTGACTGTAGCTTCGTGAGCCTAGGCACTGCCAACAGGCCATACCTTTTCTCTTTTCCAACCCCCACTCCTACAAGTTGATTCTGGTTAATCTCTGTTCCTTTCTTGTGACTGAGCAGAATAGGTGAGGCTAAAATGCAGTGTAACTCATAATGCAAGTCAATCCCCTAAACCTGGTCCTCTATGCAGAGGTTGGGGTTGAGGGAGGGGGAAGAAATAAGCCCACTTCACAGGTTTGGGCAGAAACACCCCTAAAAATGCAAAAACCCCTCCACCTCAAGGGTTGCTTTCTGGCTGTATCTTGGTCTTTTATTGATAATTGTGTGCATTTACTTTCATTTCTTTTGTTTGGGGTGTTCCCAAGGAAAGAATTTATGGGAACTCTAAGCATTTAAGCACTTATCCTTTTTCAGGAAGGATATTTTTCCCTCTCTCCCTTTCTTTTGCTCTCATTTCTTTCTCCTTCCTTCCCTTCCTTCCTTTTTTCCTTCTCTTTTCTTCTTTCCTTTTCCTTTCTTCCTTCTTTTCTCTCTCCCTTCCTCCTTCTCTCTCTTCCTTTCTCCTTCCTTTCTCCTTCCTTCCTTCCTTCCTTCCTTCCTTCCTTCCTTCCTTCCTTCCTTCCTTCCTTCCTTCCTTCCTTCCTTCCTTCCAGATTCAGCTTTAGTTACTTGATATGAAGGGTATAATTCCTTTTTTGAAGGGTTTTAGGGTGCTGTACTTCATGAAAATCAACTCCTCTGCAATACTGCTGCTCATGTCGCATGTAGAAATTTTATTTCAGTGGGTTGGAGGGAGGAGATAAGGGACCTTGAAAGCTGTGTAAGGGCCTGGACAAGAGACCAGCTAGAGAGGGAGGTACAATAGTGTGGGGTTGGGGGCTTTGAGTTTCTTTTCTTTGCTATTTATAAACCGAATGGTCACTTAAATTCTCTGAGTCACACTTCCTCCAACTATAAAACCAAAGAGTTGAACTAGATGATCTGTATGGGCTCTTCCAGTGTTTTTCAACCTAAGGCATCCATTATAGTTAAGAATCCTGTTAAATATAACATTATTTTCAGATGCCAACAAAGAATAGAATCTTTGCTGTTAGAAGGAACAGAAAGATGCCTTACATTGAAGGGATAGAGCTTCAGATTCTCCTTTAACCCAGTTCCAATTATTGATCCTTTTTCTGAGTTTGAAAATATTCCCTTACTTGATACCTTATTCATATGAATTCAAAGGGGCAGTGGACTTGGATGGGGATTACCCTCTTTCCCTGACCATTAATCATTACATTTTGATGCATTAAAATATAATTCTGCCCACATGGCTATATCCTTCATGTTTTCTATCATTTTACCAAGAATGCCTTCAGCATCAGTCCTTCTTGTTACATTTTCTTTGGATATCAGGATACTGGTCCTGATGTGGAAAAGTCTCTGGAGTCAACAGTCCTGGGTTCAAATCCTACCTCAGATACAAAATACATATATGATTTGGGGCAAATCATTTAACCTCCCTTGGTCACAATTTCCTTATTTATAAAATGAAGGGATTGTAAGAGATGACTTCTGAAATCCTTTCTAGATTTAGAATCCTACAAATTCTTTCGGCTCAGGCTTTATTTATATTTTTAATATTGAATGTAACCCATTGAATATATCTGTTAAAACTGAGTCATGGAGCTCTTCAAGTATCTTTCAACTGAAGCCACCAAATTTTAAATTAAGAAAAACTGGAAGGATGAGTTATTTGGAGTATAATGAAGGGGTTTTTCCCCTTTTGAAAAGCCTGTCTATTTACAGTCTTGATAACATTCCTATATAGACATCTGTTTCTTTTTCTACATTAATACCCTCAGTCAGAACAAGTAGATTTTTGCATTCAGTAATTGTCTAAATTTAAGAAAGGATATGGAGTTTGAAAATGCACAACCTAAAAAATAAAACTACTGTTATATTTCATCAGTGTGAGTGCCAGACCTGGAGACTTATCTTCTTGAGTTCGAATTTAGCCTAAGACACTCATTGGCTATCTGATCCTAAATAAATCACTTAACTTAGTTTCCTCATCTGTAACATGAGCTGGAGAAGGAAATATCAAACCACTCCAGTGTCACTGCCAAGAAAACCCCAACTGGAGTCACAAAGAATTGGACAGAATTGAAAATGACTGAAGAACAAATGATTTCTCTTTTTTGTTTCTTTTCTGAGATATGATACAAGAGAATTCTGTTATCATCCCAGGGATTATCTTCATTTTTCATTGTCTTGGCAAATTTCAGTTCATTTTTAACAAATATTTATTATGGACCTGTTATATACTTAGACAAACACATATGTGCACATATCATTTCTCTGGCTAGAAAGTAAGCTTCTTGAGGACAGGATTTGATTCATTTTTTTTTCTTTTGTCCAATACACAAGAAATAGTTTTAACATGCTGTAACTTATTAAGTGCCTAATAAACATTTGCTGTGTGGTTGATTGTTTACTATGTGTAAAAGAAACAAGGATGGAATCCAAATAGTCTGTGACCTCATGGGACTTATACTCCATTGGACTGGTGTTGCATGTTTATTATCAAAGAAAGTGAAATTATAGGCAAAATAATATATATATATATATACTAATGACTGGAGAAATACAGGAATGCCTCATGTAAGCAGTGGTACCTAACATGTGTTCTGAAGGAGTTGGTAGTAGCTAGGTGAGCCAGTGAATAGTGCGCCAGATTCTTAACTCTTTCTATTGAGTCCTAGCATTTAGGCTGAAGGAAAGTATTCAGTTAGTATATGTGGTCCAGCATCTAGTCAGACAATTAACTGTAGTTAAAGGTATAATTCAAAATGACATCTGAAAAATTACAGCTGAAATCAATATAGGGCTAAGAGTGTGCTATTTCTTTGCAGGGGACTCATGATACAGTTTTTTTCCTCTATTGTTAAAAAGTGATCTAAAATGATTACGCAAAAAAAAATGGAAACAAAATGAATAGATATACATGAAAATTTGGGTGTCATTATTACAAGATCATAAACCTTGAGTGGAAAGTCCTTGAAAGTTCATTTTTTTGAGAATGGCATAATGAGACCCAGAGAGGTTAAGTCACTTGGTGAAAATTTGAACCCAAAAGACACATTACAACCAGAATCTAGTTTAGATGGAATTTTTAACCTACCATTGTTCATTGTTAATTGACTGAGATACACCCTTTTGTATAGATTGCCTAAGGCAGGAGTATTCTGGCTTGAGATAGATAAGTCTCACTCTGTATATGAGTGATATAGTCAGGTATCCATTCCCTCATTAGAATATGCCTACCTCACATTATAATATTCATATTCTCATTAATTGTTAATCAATTTGAGCTGATTCCTGCCCATTGGGAACACTCAATCTTCTGAGGATAGATATGTCTAGAGGCCTCCATGAGGGGTCTTTGGGAGAAAATCAAATGACTATCCCTTTATTAATTATTTACTAGTCATAGTTAACAAAATGATTAATTTCCCCAAAATTATGTGTAAAACTTTCATATGCCACAGTTGACCTCCAAAGGTTCTTAAATGTATCTAACTCACAATCTAGGGTCTTATGATTCCAAGATGGAAAGGAAAGCTTGCACTGTGTATCCTCTATATTCTCAGGGAGTGACTGCCTACTATTCTGCCAAATATTTCTTTAATGGTCTCCTTTCTAATACTTCTGCATAATTCCTTATTTGAATTTTGCTGCATTCTGCTTCCCTTAGCCATTCATCTTATCACGGTCCTTTTGGTAACCTTCAGTTTCAAATATGGCTATTGTTGAGGCACATGGCCCATGTCTCCCATTAGTAAGAAAACTCAATGTGGGTAGGCATTAAGACCTAAACCATATTTGAACCATCTTGGTTCCTTGCTCTAACATTTGGAATGCAGGGTGGAAAGTCATTTAACTATCTTTATATTCCTCTCAGAAATTTACACATGGTAGTTTCTCAGTAAAACTTTGTTGAATGAATAAAAAATCCATACACACACACACACACACACACACACACACACACACACACATACACACACAAAGGAAGTGTTAATCAAAGAGTAAGTAATCCAATCCTTTTCCTCAAAGAGTTCCTATATTAATAGGAAACCTACATGAAAGATTCAACTACAGAGCAGATGGAAAAGTCTCCTGATCCTTAGGGTATTTGTTCCAGGTTAACTTATCATAAGCTTTTATCAGTGGACTGTTGAAACTTGGAAAAAGCATAGAGGGAAAAACTGGCAAACTAGAAGGGCATCAAAATTTGCTATTGAAATGGGTCACTTTCATGGGGTCTCTGAGCTCACTTCCACTGTGATTATTTTCCATTAATTTCTGTGGTAGCTTAATAGTAGATATTGCACACTAATTAAGATTTATTCAACACATACCTAGTGGAAACCAATACTTGACAAGGCCTGCACAATATTGTCCATATAATTTAGTGAGAGAGCATGGAAGGAGGGGAGTAGGAGGGAGGAAGTTATCTACCAGCTACCATTCCTAGCATCTGGGTTCAAAGCAGTGGGATTCTTTGGAGGAAGAGGAGAGAATTATCAACTAAGTTCTTTCTTTCCCCAAGAACCCCTTAAAATGAATATCTCAAAATTATTTTACCTTTTTATAGTTGTTTGAATAGTTCCTTTAATCGGAATCTTATTAACTTTACTGATCCATTCTCTTGTGTAGCATTTTAGTATAGAACCTCAGAGTGTGGCAGAAGTTGGTGATATGGAGAATGATTTGGGCTCTTAATCAATCAGCAAATATTTTTTAAGTAGCTACCATGGGACAGACATTACTGACAATTTTAAGATTAGAGGATATTTTTCCTTTTTTTTTTCCTAGCCAAGGAATGATCCTGTGTTTGTGCTATATGGATTTGAAAACAAGCTTGTGATATTGATATTGTTGGGGGGGGAGAGAGAAAGAGAAAGATAGAGAGAGAGAGAGAGAGAGAGAGAGAGAGAGAGAGAGAGAGAGAGAGAGAGAGAGAGGTCAACGGGGTGGGGGTCAGATATCATAGAAGAGGAAGCAATAATAAACCTGACTGGCAAGTTGAAGCCTCATTGAACAGTCCCTGGGCCATATAAACCCAGACCGTGTGTGGAATCCGTTCTGGGCCATTTCCTCTCTACCATCCAATTTAAACACTCTCAAGATCTCTCTTAAGAACTTTGGAACTGGTTGCATGACATGGGAGACACTGGCCAAGGACCACCCAGCAGGGCATGTCCTCATCAGAGAAGGAGCAGTGCTTGATGAACAAAGCCGAATTGAAGTAGCTCAAAAGAAATACAAGATGCACAAATTTAGAGAATCTATCCCCAATGTTCACAGGAACTATTTGTGCCCAACCTATGATAGAGCTTTCCAAGATTCTATTGATCTGATAAGCCATAGTCAGACACACTGTAACTTGATTTTAATATAGTTGATGCCATTTTGGCGCTCTTTAAGAATGGACAGCCACATATTTTAAAACTTTAAATAGTGTAACCATTTTAACCAAAACCAACAAATGTTAATTTTCCAGATCCTGTTACCGTGATCTTTTATAACTGTGATGAAAGTTTCTTAAGCCTGATTCCTTTAGATTCCATTGTCTTACTGATAAATCCTTACCATGGCCCCTAAGTTTCATTAGGTATGCATTAGTTGTTCATAAGGCATTACATAGCTGGGTTCTTCCCTTTCTAGCTTTATGGTTTAGAAACTCCCTGGCAGGAGAGATAAAGCCAATATTGATTTTATTTTACTAACAACCTCACAACAGGAGGAGAACCTTAAAATGGAGTCCAAAGCTATCTCATCTGGGGTATTATCCCAGCTGTAGTCTGAGTATTGGGGACTATTTCCCCTCCACGTGAAAATTGGGAAAGAGGGTGATGAGGGGTGACAGAGAGAGACCAAAGAAAGGGTCATAGAAATAGAAATAGATACATCTTCAAAGAGAGAGACAAAGAATTACGAAAGGACACACAGAGATAAAGGAAGAGGAAGTAAGGGATTGAGAAAAGGAAGTCTTCACTATAGCACACTATTAGGAGGAAATAGGATGATTTCAATTTTCATTTTTTCCAACTTTCTTACTTGTGGGCAGGTGAGGCCATCATAATGAAGCAGCCACCATAAATGGCATCTAGAACATTGCTATTCAGAATTTAGAGCAACTGTCACTAGAAGCAGCTGGATTATGAAAAATCACTACATCTTAGGGTTGAAAAGCATTTCCCAACCACTCATTGAAAAACTACCTCAAAAAAGAATTGACGTGCCAGCACATTTGTGGTCCCCCGTCCTTCCCCTAAAAGCCTCCATTGAGTGGAACCAGAGCCAGTCCATCCATAATTGGATAACTCTCATTGTTAGGAAATCCACCCCCCCAAAAAAATAAATATCTCTTATGTTCTGTAGTCATCCTCAGAAGCTCATCAAAATGAGACAGTCCCTGTGATTCATGGGGAGATGACAATAAAGGAAAAGATAGCATGGAGGGGCTGCCTTTGTCTTATTTGACTTGGAGTTGATCTTGGTAAAATTCTTCTGGCTCTGGGAGTTCTGCTCTAGCTATGACCAAGTAAGAATCAGTTTGGTTTTTTGTTTTCTGAGAGTATTTAATAAAGTGGTAGCATTCAGTTCATTGCTCATTGAATTATTTCTGCTTGGAAAATGGATAAATTCAGAACCTAGCTGCTTGTTTGTGACAAAGAGATAACTAATAATCCAAACTATTGTTTATTTAAAAAAAGCACCCAAACCTCTTCCAACAAGGACAGGGTCAGAGGGCCCAATGTTAGGCCTTTTAGATTGCTAAATTTAAATTTGCTTTCTATTAATGACTTTCCAAATCTTTTCTAGATAACCTTCAGGCATATATGATTTTTCTTACAAGGTATCAGGTGAGGAAAGAAATACTTATGGACTGCTGACCAATAAAATCATGGCAAATGACCATAATTAGGACAAATAGATGTTTCATTTTTTTTTTAGTATTAAGACTGATGTATTTATCATGGCATTGACAAGTTAGATCTGAAAAGAGCTTTAGAGAGCTAGCTTCTCATGAAACAGGAAAAAATAGTCAAAGCCTAGAGAGAAGAAGGAATTGACTTAAAACTGACTAATTAATATTGAATACCATACTTGAGCCCCAATCTTTTGACCGACTTCTAACATTGTTTTCATTGGATCCCATTCTCCTAGAGACAAAATTTCCCCACAAGGACCTGATTATCCCCTAAACCATTGTCCCTAAAGCAAAATAATTTAATGGAATTTGTTCATTGTATCTTAAATGTTCATTTTTATCTTCTTTGATCTCCAGAGGTAGAAATAAATTATTATTAAGTATTTCTGGATGAATATTTTTTTTAGGTTTTTGTTAAGCAATGGGGTTAAGTGGCTTGCCTAAGGCCACACACAGCTAGGTAATTATTAAATTTCTGAGTCTGGGATTGAACTCAGGTACTCCTTACTCCAGGGCCACTACACCACCTAGCCACCCCCCAGATGAATATTTTGAAGATAATAATTTGTCACTTCTCATCCCTCTGAGATATCTTTTTTCAGTGAAGACCAAGACTGCTTAGGGTGGAGCATTGGTGGACTCATTGAAGGCTAGAGGAAAGACAATCTATTAGCTTATTACTAAAAAGTGGATCCTTCCTAGCCCAAGAAAAGTATCATTTCATCAGGAAATCACCCATTCAATGATTTGGGTGGAATTAACCAGAGGATCACAGTGACTAGACCATAGAGTATTAAGACATTTTCATTAACCATACACTTTGGAGGGAATGGCATGGAATGTTTTAGTATAGAAAACTGGAAGTCATGATATTGTATTTAGGCATTACCTTTCAAATAGTTGAATAACTTTAGGTGGGTTGGTAATCAGAATGAGTTCCCATCCTAAAGATCCATTTTCCCATCTGTGAAATGATGGTGGTTATAACAGAAATATTCAGTGGTCCTGTCAAGTTTTTGAAATAATTCAGCTGTGATTCCACTTTCTCATTGTTGATTCACATATCTCATTTCAGTTCCAATCCTTGTTATCAGTAATCAATCTTTATCTCAATCAATAAGCATTTCTTTTTATTTTTTTGGAGATAGTCAGAGATAATAAGTAACTTGAACCAGAGCCACCCAGATAGTAAGTGTTTGAGGCTAGATTTGAACTCAAGTCTGTTAAGGGCCAGCTTCTGGGAGAGATTTACACATATCTTTGGTGACCTTTTCCATTAGAGATTTCTATGTATTCTTGCTCATTAAATGGATTTGTTGGCTCTCCAGTGAACCCTGACCTGGGACAATACGTGACTCCTGAGGTGGTTGTAAAAGGCTTTTTTCTGATAAGGAAGTATGCAGATTTCTAAGAATGAATATTGTAAAAATTGTGAAACTGGGTCTCTTTTAACCAGTCATTCCTGAGAAAAGTTTCTGTTACAAAAAGTCTGAGTATCCAAGAATAAACCAATTGAGTCATATCACAACCTTGCATTTACTTCTCTACTCGACCTGACTCTCATTCAGTGTTTAGATACACACCAGAATTATCACTGGAGAAACAGGTCCTCTTGACTCTAGGTTGGTACTTTATTCACTGAACTACTAGCTGCCCTTTTAAGAAGCATTTATTGAGAGTTCACTATATACCAACCATTGTGGAAACTATAAGACGCAAAAACAGTTTTTGCCTTGAAGGAGCTTATTTTCAAATTAGGGAACCACATGTATATCAATAGGTTTATAAATGATACACATTTTTTTATAATTTTTTATAATGACACTTTTTAAACTCTGCTTTATCAGGATATAGTAGGCATATGCCAATCACACCCTAACACACCCTCCTTCTAAGTACATTTCCTGAAAGAAAAAAAAAGCAATCAAGACCTAGATTCAGAGGAACAGTATTCAAATCCTGTTTCTTTACAGTACCTTCATGACCTTTTACAAGTCCCTTTGTAATGAAAAATGAAGAGTTGATTCTAGAAGATGCCCAGAATTTGTTGTTTCTAGAATGGATGATGATTCAATCCTGTCACTCTTAGAGTACCAACATTACCCATTATATTTGACTCAAACTTTGTGACAATTTAATGTCACCTATATTTATATTTACCTTGTTATCATGATTTTCTTTCTGATGTAGTTTGGTTATTATTAGATCCTTTCCTTCTTTTGTAGGAGGGTATATGCTGTTGTTGAGTTATTTCAGACATGTCTGACTCTCATGACCCCTTTTGGGAGTTTCTTGGCAAAGGTACTGGAGTGGTTTGCCATTTCTTTCTCCAGCTCATTTTATAGATAAGGAAACTGAGGCAAATAGTATGAAATGACTTCTTCAAGATTACACAGGGAATACATGTCTGAGATTGGATTTGAACTCAAGTCCTCTTGACTGCAATGCGGTGGGGGTTGTTCTATTCACTGTGCTACCTGGCTGCCCCTGGGGGAGGCATATAGGCAGAAACAACTAGAATGAGAACAGACAGATGCATAGTTGGTGTACCCCTAGGCTCCTGGAGAACTTTCTCTATCATACTTTTTAACCCCAGACATTACAAAGACCTTGCCAACCCTCCCTAAAGGATTAATCGTAGTGAATGATCAACACTACAGGAGTTGCTTTCAGAGCCCATCACACTGTCAGTTATCAAGGCTCTTTCTGAGGATGATTAGTCATGGCTGATTTCTTTTGAAGGCAAGTTGAACAGCTACTGTGGAAAAATCCAGATGCATCTATTTTAAACACAGCCTGAAGCCTTGGATTTCTTATCAGCATGGTTATAGAAAAATAGGTAAAGAAACTAAGAAAAAATCATTTTGCCCCAACCAGAACAACCTTCTGCCTGTGCAATGTTGAATCTTCCCAGCAAATGAAAGACATGAACACATCTTAATTTTATGCCTCTCTCTTGCAGGCTTTTCACTGATGAAAAAAAATGGAGAGCCCTCAGCAGTAGCCTCATAGGGCTCCTTACTCCCTGGTGAGGGAATTAAATAATGTAACGGTTATTTGGCCTCTTGATGATGCTGGCATGCCGAGATGTTCAGCCAAAGTTTTACAAGCAAGTTGATGATAAATGGCAGGAAACAGGTCCAGATCTCTGGTGGATTTGCAGCAGCTTTGTCCCTTCCATGGCCAACTTCCTATATCAATTCATCAACAAATACATACATTATGTGTAGGACATTCAATGTACTCTGATCTGGAACAATAGGAGAGCAGAACCATATCAGACATGGCTCCAGTCTTCAAGAACTTTATGGTCCAGTTATAGGACTCAGACCTATGTATAATAAAGGAAGGTGACTGTAATTGATTTTGACTCTTTGTGATCCTATTTTGGTTTTTTTTGGCAAAGATACTGGAGTGGTTGGTCATTTCCTCCTCCAGCTCATTTTACAGGTGAGGACCCAAGGCAAATCATGTGAGAAGTATGTCTCTGAGATTCTATTTGAACTCAGGTCTTCCTAATTCAAGGCCTGGAATTTTATCTATCTTACCACCTAGCTTCCCATTACAACAACAGGAGATAATAAAACACCTAGAGGTCTTCTGTCATTCACATTCAAATCCTGGTTCCTCAGAGTAAACTGCTTTAGGATATTGGACAAGTCAGTCTACCTTTCTTGAACTCTTCTAAAAACACTTCTGAACTCCCACATATATGACTCTTAAGTCCAATGAGGGCCACTCTATTGATAAGGCAATGGAAATTGGATGGATCTCCATAGAATAAAGAACTACAAATATGGACCTAGAAAAGGATATATCTGAAGGATGTGCCTCCTTTTCCAAATATCCATGACCTAAGGGGTATTGTCATGCTGCAGAATTCTATACTTCCTGCCAGAGTTCCTGAGTTTGAATCCTACTTTGGATTCTTTTTAGTGTATGATCATGAGCAAGTTCCATTATGTCTCAGGTTCCCAATTTTGTTTCACATACATTCGGGGCAGCTAGGTGATCCAATAGACAGAGCACTAGTCTTGGAGTTAGAAGGATGGGAGTTCAAGTCTTGTCTCAGAAACTTGACCTATATTAGCTGTGTGACCTTAGGCAAGTCACCTAACCCTGACTGCCTCACATCCTGGGCCATTTCCAGTGGTCCTGATTCCTACCTGGCCATTGGACCTAAATGGCTCTGGAGCAGAAAGTGAGGCTGGTGACTTAGTACAGCCCCACCTCCCCCACTGACATCCAATTCTCGAACTTGTTGTGGCCTTGGAGCATGAAGCACAGCCATCATCATCTCCAGCTCATTTTATAGATAAGGAAACTGAGGCAAATAGTGTGAAATGACTTCTTCAAGATTACACAGGGAATAAATGTCTGAGATTGGATTTGAACTCAAGTCCTCTTGACTGCAATGTGGTGGGGGTTGTTCTATTCACTGTGCTACCTGGCTGCCCCTGGGGGAGGCATAAAGGCAGAAACAACTAGAATGAGAACAGACAGATGCATAGTTGGTGTACCCCTAGGCTCCTGGAGAACTTTCTCTATCATACTTTTTAACCCCAGACATTACAAAGACCTTGCCAACCCTCCCTAAAAGATTAATCGTAGTGAATGATCAACACTACAGGAGTTGCTTTCAGAGCCCATCACACTGTCAGTTATCAAGGCTCTTTCTGAGCATGATTAGTCATGGCTGTACATTGGGAAGAAAAATACTCATGTTGCTTGATTTCTGAGATGCTGTTTTTTTAGGTTTTTGAAAGGCAAATGGGATTAAGTGGCTTGCCCAAGGCCACACAGCTAAGGGAATTATTAAGTGTCTGAGACTGGATTTGAACCCAGGTACTCCTGACTCCAAGGCTAGTGCTTTATCCACGATTTCTGAGATTCTTACAAGAAAAAAAAAATCTTTTAGTTTCATAGAAACCTTGTGAGACTAATCAATAACAATTGTTTTCCCCATTTTATGGCTTAATCAATTAATCAGAGCCTATTATTTACCAAAAAGATGAGGAAATGGGTTTAGCTAAGTCTTTCCTGTTATTGCTACAGTTTAGCTGCATCCAAGGTAGAAATGAAGCCAGTTTCTTCCCATCCACCATGCCATATTTTCTTTCATTATATTAAGATCTTTTATACCTCTTTTTTTATGAAAGGAATCATACCTGTATTTAAAAATCCCATGATTCATAAGGAAAAATCATCATCTTGGCCACTGCTAATCATTAGCAAATCTATTATGTCATGAAGAATGTTCTTATTTACATTGGTGCAGGAATTTCCTATTGGTGAAGTCTTGGCTCTTTGGGAAATGAGGAATGAATAAAGGAATGAGGGCACAGGAATAGTGGCTGTCTAATGCTATATGTAGGGTGGAAGCTGAGAGAGACCAACAAAGATGTAGAACTCAACAGGATCTCTGAGAAGGAGTATTTGAGAAGCAGCAGGACAGAAAATGATGCCATTAAAAGGGAAGGAACATGGTGACCTTGGACTGCTAAAGTATAATAAATGCTGCCTACCTGGGGCATTGAATGCCAGGTCTATGTGGGTGTTCCTGCCCTAGAGCCTATATCTGTTGCTTATACCTGACAGTAGCTTTTGAAAACTCAAGTCTGAATGATCCCAGCATTTCCCACCTTCCTCTCCTCTGTTCCTCATTGTGTGTTCTGAACACTACCTCCATGTCTTTGTCTTATAACTATTAGATTATTTGGGCTAGAATTCAGTCTTTTAGGAAAAGCATATTTCACTAGAATTTTTTGATAACCCAGGATCATTTGTTATATCTGAAGAATTTCTTCTATTAAAGATTCATTTCTTAAGTACTTCCTTTCTGAAAGATGCATAAGATGTGCAGGGGAGTCAATGTTAAATTCATGTTAAGAATGGTCCAACTCATGCCCTCAAGAGACATACCTTCTATGGTTTAGGGTTAGGCTACCTATGCAGGTAAATAAAGGAAAGGCTAAATGAGTAGGGCCAGAGACCTACAATCTGGGAACGAGAATGGGAGGGAGTTAAGAAATGAAATAACCAAAAACCATGAGGGAAGAAATGGCATCTGAAATAAACCTTAAATATGTATTTAAAAGTATAAGAATTTTAAAGTCCATCTAGTTTGACACTTCCATTTTTTCTGTGGGGACACGGAGACATAGAAAGAACGACTTGAATGGGGTTCCATAGCCAGTAAGTGTCTGAATTTGCGTCTTCCCGACTGGAGAACTCTATCCACTCTGTTGCTTAGTTCCTGTCTCTCAGATTATGATGTTGTCAGATAGAATATCAAAACAACAAGAAGATCATTATACACACATATCCTTTTCAAGTTATCAAATCACTTAACACAATTTGCTCATTTGATCCGCATAATAACCCTAAAAAGGAGGTGCGGGTATTAGACACATTTTACAGTTAAAGAAAACTGAAGCAGATAGAAATTAAGTGACCTGCCCAGGGTCACACAGCTAGGTATTTGTCTGAGGCCAGAAGTGAACTTAGCGCTTCCTTACTTGGGGTCCAGTTCACTGTCTACCATGGCACCTAGACAAGTAGAAGAGACAAGAGGTCTCTGAGGTTGCATTAGAAGTGGAAGAATGAGACTGGATTTCAGAGAGCAGTTTCTTGTCTAGTTGGGTTAAAATGCACAGAAAAGAAGAGGAGCCATACTTTAGGACTGGAAAGAAATGTTCGAGTCAGACTAGGAAGAATCGTATAAGGAAGGCTGAGGAGTTGATTTTGTCCAAGAAAAATAGGAAGCAGCTGAATGTCTTTGAGCAGGAGAGTGACTCTGTCATACTTGTACATTGGGAGCATGATTTTTGCAACATGGCAGTGAATCATTAGAAAAGAGTAGTTTCTCTTTGTTTTAATCATTTAATTCTTTGTCTTGTCATTTTATCAGGTGGTAAATTTGTGGGAATTTGAAAAACATGGAAATGACAATGGCAATCATCTATCTCTATCTATCTATCTATCTATCTATCTATCTATCTATCTATCTATCTAAAATGTTACTTTTCATTTTATAGAACTTTTTCCCAACCATTCAATGACGATGATGGATAGCATATATAATGCTTACAGTATACACAAAGGATTGTCCATACACTTTAAAAATATTAACTCATTTGATTATTTTAAATACCCTGAGCTAGAAGTAGGTCATTACCCCCATTTCACAGTTGAGGAAACTGATTTTAAGTTATTTGCCCAAGGACACACAGCTAGTCAGAGTCCCCATAAGCCTGTGAGATAGAAGCACAAACTTTTACTAGAAATCATCCCTATAGAATCTCCCAACATTTTCACAGCTTTCCTTTTGATGGTTCTAGATTATTATCATGGACATTAGAATTAAGTTATTATTACTTATATTTATATTAATAAGTGTTTATTAAGGACCTATTCTCTGCCAGGCATTGCTAGGTGCTAAAAATACAAAGTCAAACCACCCTGTTCTCAAGGAGCTTAACTTCCATAGGAAGAGAATGTCAGTATTTAAAATGTCGATCTTATGTCTATTTAAAAAAAAATTCCATGAGTCATGCCACCCACAGTGGAGTTACAGTATTCCTCTTCCTAGGGTTGAAAAATACTTCAAGAGAGGATGCTTGTATATCTTTTAAAAAAAATAGCCCCACAAAACATAAAGTATTATATGTAATCCCTTGGTCTTTGATTAAGAGATAGACAATCCTAAAATAGCATCCTTGATCAATTTTCCATTTTCTGCTGGCAGATATCTGTAGGTGAGTTTGGGGCAAGGGAGCTTTTCTAAATGGCTCAGTGCTGCTTTAAATAGACCATTTGAAGAAGATTACCAAACCCCTCTTTAACATCTTTAGAAGTCATTTGGGAAATTGAGGGAAGGTACTGGGTAGAATCAGTCAATTGCCAACATGTGGAGTTGATGGGTCGAAGGTAGGTTTTGAAGCACTCGGTAACCTAAAGGGATGTGCTGATGCTGAGGATAAGTGAACACTGAACAAAACAAGAGTTTTCATTCTGCCTTTGCTGATCACTTTTTCTGCAAACTTGGAATTGTTACTGATTGGGGTTTTAGGCTCCCAAGGGCCAAAGTCGCTGACCAGAAGTAAGGAAAGCAATTAGAGAAGGTCATTAACTCCTCTTGGCTCTTTGGATACCACCCAGAACCCTTCAGCAGAAGTATTCTAAATGGTGCTGCTTCCTGGGCTTCTTCTCTCCTAGCTTGCTTCTTTGGACCCAGAGTTCCTATTGGCTTAGTAGGAGAAAAATTAAAAAATAATATTCTGTACTGCTGACTTATTCATTAGTGGAAATAGTTTTAGGGATAGGGAGAGGATTAGACCTGTGAATAATTGGTAGAAAGACTTCCTTCTGTAACTACAAGTTTAAGAGTTGCTGAGAGCAGAGCCTGGTTGAATGACTCACCCAGGGACAAATAGGCTTTAGTTTCCTTTTTTAATTGATATTTTTATTTTTACAAATGCAGGTTATGTGAGTTTTTCAACATTCATCCATATGCAAATGTATATCAAGCTTTAGTTTCCAAAGAACACTTGGATCCAGGTTTTCCATTCTCCAAAGCTGACCCTTTGTTGTTTTTGTTTGTACTAATCTAGGTCTCAGAGTATGATTTAGAAAAAAAAATTAAAAACCACCTCTTTCCAAAATGTACTTATTTAATGAACAGAATTATTGGTCATTGAGTAAACCAGGTAGATGATAATCCAATTATATTTTGATTCAAACCTGTCATTTCTTCTTGAATATTGGAATTATGCTAGAGATCAGATCTGTCATTGGTAATTTATATTCTTAGAGTTTTGTCTGGGTCCAGTATCCTGTGGCTTGTCCAGCACAGAACCACAATTTATCAGAGGCCAGGCTTCTTGGACCTTCAAGGATATGTTTTAACTTCATTAGAGATGTCCAATATATTATCTTTGGGCTAAATGTATCCACACCACTCTCATTTGTGGCCTGAAGCAGATTAAAATGAGATGGGGAAGAATTTAGCAACATAAATAAAAATGTAACTAATCTATATAATACTACATTTGAAAACTAACTCAATATACAGAGTACAGGGGACTCATGTGTGGGTTTGGTGGCCCCTGTTTCTATATGAATTGTGCATCACTGGCCTACACTGTCCAAATAACTCAAAGTAATTTAGGAGATGTTAAGACCCAATTTCTCACTTTTGTTTCAAGTATAGTCCCCTTTCTTCTCCAATAGTCACTGTCTTCTGTTTCGGTCTTTCTTATCTCTAGTTAGAACTCTGAAATCTTGAACTTGTTTTTGTGGAAATCTTTCTATCTATAGAAGGCTAAATTCTGGGATCGCAATGTCTCAAATATAAAATGGACTGAGGGTTAATGAAGAAAACCTATAAAGCTCTCATTTTCTTCTCCCAGAAAAAAGGAAGAAATCCTACCTCTAACCCTATTTATTCCATGATACTTTAGAAGAAATATGTAAGGGAACTGGAAAAAGGTTTCAAAAATCTCTGAGGAGTGATTATTCTGACAAGGGCCTATCCTCCCAGGAGTCCCAGAAAACCAAAAGCTCTAACACTGAAACCCATCAATATTTTAATCTGTTGAAGGATAATTCCATACCAACCATTTCATCTTAGGGTAATCTTAGTATCTGAGACCTAATTAAGAGTTGTTGCTGTCTTCTTAATGAGATGCTGATTGGCATGTCTGTATTCTATCAGATAAGATGTGTGTAAATGCCCCAAAGGTTTGCAAAGACTCAGACTCTTGGTATGTAAGATTATCAAGCTGAATGAGGGAGTCTCCCCATCAGATCAACTCCCCTCACCCCACTTCTTATGTAATCATCGCTAGTTTCTTGGTTCCTCTTTGCCTCCAATCGGAAGAACACACATGAAATATTATATTCAGTTGCTGGCGGTGCTAGACTTTTTAGAGTAATAATAGCAATAACTATATAGAGAATAGAAATACTCTAGTAGCAATAACTATTTAGAGTAATAATAGCAATAATTAGTATGAGACTGCTTTTGAAAACTCTCAGTGGTTGGAATGCCTTCTAAAATATGACTCTGATAACTGGACTCCATACTCTAGATAGGATCTTCCTAGGCATAGGACAAAAGGACCTCCTTCGTTCAGGAGACTAGGCCTTTTTAAAGCAGGTATAAGGAAAAGAAGGCAACCTTTCCTTAGTTTTTAGAGCCTTTCACCACCTGGTCCTAACTTATCTTTCCCCCTTTGCTCTTCCTGATTCCATTTTTTGCACTTTGTGTTGTGGCCCAACTGACCTCATGCGTGACTCTCTCTTTTCCCCTTTGAACCTGGGCACTGACCGTCTCCTATACATACAATGTGCTTCTTCATTAGCTCTGTCTCTTAGAATCCCTTGACTCTTTCAAAATGTTCCCAAGGCTACAGTTTTGAGTGTTCTCATCCAATGCAGACTTTACTTTGTAATACACAAACATACATATACATAATGCATACATATGTATTTATCAAATGTATATTTATATATTTTATGCATACATATTTATGATTACATCTGTTACACATGCACATCATTTTATTTATTTTTTTTCATACACATCATTTTAATCTCAGCAGCATCTTCCAGAACCATGGAGCTATTAGACTACTGCTGTTCTACCAGATAAAATGGTTATGGGTCCCCATCTTACAGAATTAAACATGGGCTGGTAAAAATGGGTAGCCAGCCCAGGGGCTGCCTTGAAGAATACTACTGACACTTAAATAGGATCATACCATTATACAATCATACATTTAGAGCTAGAAAGGATCTGAAAGGTCCACATGTCTGACTCCTCCCCCCTTCATTTTATAAAGGAGGAAATTGAGGCCCAATATGGTAGAGATCTTTTTACATCACTGTCATGTTCTTGTTCACCTTTCATTTTTTAAGAGGGTCAATGACATCATTGGGTGAAGTTGTGATTTGTATGACTTGCATCTAGTACAGAGTTGCATAAAGCCCTCAACCTCATTCTCTTTCCCAGAGTCATTGAAGTCTAGCAGCAAGACAAAAGTCAAGAAGGCCCACGAAGCAATGTATGACCTTGGAGTCTTAGATGTATGACCAAGCACTCCACAGCATCTGCTCCAACCCCTGGCCATTGGAACAAATTGTTCTCATCCACACATTCCACCATGACAAGTCTTCTCATGCTTGTGGTAGACACTCCCCTTACTCACCCATGGGTGCGAAGCCTGTCAGTTATTCTCAACTTGCTTTAGCCCATCTGCCAAGACAGTTTTGCTGGGTTGTGGCTGCTCTGTGTTCTACAACCTCTTGGAGTCTCAAGTGAGAGTAGATTGATGGGTAGACACCAAAGAGTGAAGAACAGCTCTGAAAAGGGCTCAGCAAGCCCTCAGCACTGAGGTGCCAGCCTTCCTTGAACACCCCATATACAAAAGTAATGGGGGCAGAGCTGGGATTCCTGATGCCATACAGAGAACCTTTTCCTCCAATCCATACTTTTTCTCCTCTGGAATAGCTCAATAATCAGGAAGATAATTATTTTGCCAGAACACATTGCATAAGGACTCATGTGATATATAAAAATTGACATAAAACTGGGTTTGCCTGAGGCATGCTCTGGAGACTGGTGAAGTTAGAGACAGAGGCAGTAGACTCAAACCTGGCACACTCGTTTTCTACTCCTAGCTCTGCTTCTCCCCAGTTCTTTAACTCTGAACATATAACTTTAAACTTTAGTTTCTTTAAAAAAAAAAAAACCAGAAGTAATCTTTGGAGTCTGGTTAGAATTTGGTCCCTATAGCTTCAATATATTATCATTCCAAAATACTTTCTTTTCTTTTCAGATTCAAGATACTAAAAGGTAATCACTTTTGAGTCAATCTGAAAATGACTTTCTTTCCATTGAAAGCCCCCAAGTCTCTTTGGAAGATACATGGACTCCCCTCAAATCATCTAGCTCTATCCTTTATATGGTTTCAATTATAACTGGAATTCTTTTCTCTGTTTTAATCTTGGCAGCCCCTTTGGGAACTGTACAGCTGTTAGACAAATACTGTTACACTCTCCAGTGATGGCTAACATGATTTTGATTTCCATCTTACAGTAGGGAGAAGTTTGAGAGAGGAAATGGGCACAGCAGGGCAGGAAATATTGATTGGCTTTCCAAATCAGACTTAGCAGCTAAAAATCCCAGAGCTGGCGCAGGGACAAATCATCCCGTCAGTCAGGGTTTCCCTGGACGTTTCCCTGATGCCTTTTTAGCCTTTCTAAGCTCAGAATATTGAACCCCGCTTGAATTCAGGGCAAGATAGGATAATAGAAGGGACACTGAAATAAGAGGCAAAGACCTAAGTCTAATCCCTGCTCTTGCCATCTGATCACTATGTGACTTTAGACAAGATACTTCCCTTCTCTGGTTGCTTCATCTATAAGACCTGAATGATGATGACTATGTTCTTGCTTCTCATTTCTGTTTCTTATCATTCCAACAATCTATAATATTTATTAAACACCTACTATATGCTATGCTAAACTATTGTGCTAAGTTCTAAGTTTACAAAAAAATTCAAAAGACCCTCTGGCAGCCCCTAATCTAATGGGGGAAACAAAAAACAAATATATACAGGATCAATAGGAAGTTATGATGAAAGGGAAGGCCTTATCATTGCATGAGGTTAGGAAACACTTCTTATAGAAGATGGGGCTTTAGGTGGGACTTAAACTGATGCAGCAGAGATAATTAGCAGAAATGTGGAGCTAGAACATTCCACCATAGGGAGAGGGTAAGAGAAAATGCCTGAAGCCAAGAGATGAAGAATCCTTATATTACTTCAGTACCCAGGGCAAGTCTCTATGTAAAGCTTTTCTTGATTCTCTCTAGGTGCTGGTGGAGCTCCCTAACATTCTTATTATGCTATGTTTTCCAACAGGAGGAGAAACAAGTTAATGTAGTAGGTAGAGAACTATACTAGGTTTCAGGAAGATATGGATTACTGCTTCCATCTACTGCTTACATAATCTGGTTTTTGGACTCTGAGCAAGTTGCATAATTTCTAAATCATTGAGGCAACTCTCTCAGACTAGAAATTGCGAAGAAATTTCTGATGTGAGTTTTCTCACAAGGAAGTTTCCTTCACCAATGAAATCATAGGCCAAGTCTCTATCCTTACAGTAGGGAGAGGTTTGAGAGAGGAAATGGGCACAGCAGGGCAGGAAATATTGACTGGCTTTCCAAATTAGACTTAGCAGCTAAAAATCACAGTCCCAAAGTTCTTATTGCAATTTGAAGTTTAAACAATAAAGAATCTGGGAAGAGCATCTATTTTCATAGGATTATAGATTTAGAGCTATAAGGTCTTTTAGACTTCAACTGAATCCAACCTTCATATTTTCAAAATAAAGGAACAGATTTAGAGAGGTAAATGATGTGCTTTCCACCAAGTTTGTCATATGTATTTGAGTCGTTTCAAAACAAGGCCTTTAATATCTTACCCACTATAGCATACTACTTCTAAGTGTTTAGTTGGTCCTGGATGTGAAGTAATCAGGGTTAAGCAACTTGCCCAAGGGCATACAGCTAATAAGTGTCACCTATACCTAAATATGTATATATATATATATATATATATACACATATAATATTGTATATCTATTAAGAGTCATTGATGATAAAAATACAAAAATAAATAACTCCATATCCTTAAGAAATTTTCTATTAGAAGTTAGATCATGGACATAAGCACATACAAAATAAATTCAAGATAATTTTGGAGGGGATCTAATAACTGATGGTCTTTGAAACTTTGATGTTTGTGTTCCTCCAGTTCCTAGTGGAAACTATCCCTTTTTTCTCTCTTTGTGCATAGGGCACAATCTGTGCCGTATACCTAATTGGCATTAGTACATAACTATTTTTGCTGTTTATATCATCTGTCCTATAGTGATAGAACTTCATGTCACCATTCCAGTGGAGGTATTTCCTCCATAAATTGGTGCTCACATCTATCACATTGGTGTTTAAGGAATCTCTAATTTCATCTATGTGGATTTCCCTATTTTGATGCTGATCACAGCCTCAAAATCCCACTGTAGATAGTTCAATAAACCATTGTCAACATGAGTAACTCTTCCTTGGTGTCAACATGTGGGTGAATGAATTTCCCCAGATTTAGCTAAGCCAAATTAGAGAATTGACTAGATAAAATGAGACATTTGCATGAAATCAAATACTGTTTTATAACTACTTTGGAAGAAACGGGAATGAATTTTCTGGTAGGATAAGGAGTGCAGTGAGCTAGGAGAAGAATGCATAAAATGCTAAGGACATTAAAGAGAAAAACAGCTTGGAAACATTTGAAGAATTCATCAATCCAATGATGACTCATTAGTCCAAAAGAATGTCACTTACTTCCTGCTAGACAAGGGACAAATTTAAGATATTGAAAGCTATATATACCTTTCAATATGTCTAATCTAAGAATGTATATTGAAGGGACTATGCATTGATGGCTTTTCTTTTCATTTTACAATGGTGCCTATGGGGGTAATGGGAGAGGGAGACTTGCAAAGGAAAGAAAAAGATCTACTGTTATGATTATTGTTCTCTTTATTATTTTAAATAAGGCGGCCCTCACATGAGAGTCCGTCACCATGCAGAAAAAGACTTCTCAGATTGTCAGGATCTGCTCTATTTACTCAACTGGAATAGTCTTCAAGACGCCAGGCCATGTCCAAGTCATGTCGGAATCATCATTAAAGAATTTGAATAGAAGTCCAACCCTCCCAATTGCTAAAGATATTTTGGCTGATATGGAAGAAGTGAGTTTGGGACTTGTGAATCCTGAAATTGAGATAGGAAGTCTTCTTAAGCAAATCACTCTCTCTCTGTCATTCTTAATCATCCCAGTAATGCTGCCCTTCCCACCTTGTAATTGCCACATTTGGGCCTTCTTTCACGTATTGTTCAAATAGCATATGATTTGAGAGACTCTTTTCTCTAAGCATGACTTTGACTTACCATATAAAGTAGTAAGTTGTCTGAGCCTAGGTCAGGCATTCTTTTCTTTGCCAAACATCAAAAGAATGGATTTTAATTTATATGCTATATGAATTTTTGAAATAAACAGAAAATGACTCAAATCATATCCATTTCTCTAACAATTGTGAAAACTGGGTAGTTTAAAAATAAACAAACACCAACTGAGATTTTCTCTTCTTTTAGTTGATTTTACAAAGGGAAGTTCATAGTGCTAGTGCTTGGGCTTGCTCTACAGAATGACTGTTGTGGAATAAAGTTATTCTTTATTTCATCCAACATCATTAGAATGAAAGAAGTCAATGTTAGTCCATATGCCCTCCATTAAAAATCTGTGCCCGTTAGCTGCTCCATCAAGATGAATATACTCTTGTGCTATCATAAACCAGTGGGAAGTATAACTGTAGAAAGGGATGACAATGGAATAGCCTTTGTTAAGGAATTTCCATCCTACAATTGAAACTTGAGAGACCAAGAGGCAATCTATCCACTATTCCATGTCCTGTATATAAGAACATCTGCTTTCACTAGAATAATATTAGTAGTTCATAGGGCAGCTAGGTGGTGCAGTGAATAGAGCACCCACCCTGGGGTCTGGAGGACCTGAGTTCAAATGTGACCTCAGACACTTAATAATTACCTAGCTGTGTGACCTTGGGCAAGTCACATAGCTTTTATTTTTGCCTTGCAAAAACCTAAAAAAATGATAATAGTTCAAAGATATTTGTCTTTAATTCTACAATGTTCTTCTTACAATGTGAAAAGTGCAGATCTTAATGCTCATTTACAGGAAGTTAAATTATTTAGTTAGAATCACAATTGTAGTAAGTGCTAGGGCCAGAATTTGGACTCATATCTAATGTCCTTTCTCTTATGTCCTACTGTTTCTATTTATCTTTGAGAATATATATGAATATTTAACCTGACTTTTAATATATTCTTATTTATAATTAGTTCTTTGATCTTGAAATTAGTCATCGTGATATTTGGTTAATTTCATGCCTTTCTCCTTCCCTATACCATGAATTCTGACTAAGGGACTTGCAGTGGGTCTCATTGAGGTCTGATTTATAGCTCAATAATGAATTTATAGCTCATCGATGAAATTTGTTGGACTTTATTTCATTAATAAAGCAAAAACACAGTGACCAAAGAGACAGATTGATAGTTATCCCACTCTTTCAACAGCAGGGATGGTGTTTGTGTGTGAGTGTATGTGGGGGGCAGGGAATCCTGGCACCTCCAAGGTGCTGTGGCATTGTTCTTGCAGTTACAGATGTTGGAAAGAAAATGAGCCATGTTTTATCTTGTGGTTCAGCTCTATGGATCAATGAACATTAAGTAAATAATTCATTAATCAAATTATGTCAGGAAAAATTCTAATTGAAAATCTAGAAATGGAGGCTTTCATAATGAAACCCTATTTCTATTAAAGATACCACCTTTCTTTCAGTCATCAAATAGCTCAATTTTAGTGTCATCCTTGACTTTTCCCTCTCCCTTAACCATCACTATCTAGTGAGTGGCCCAATCTTGTCAGTTTTATTTTTTTTTTAGTTTTTTTGCAAGGCAATAGAGTTAAGTGACTTGCCCAAGGCCACACAGCTATGTAATTATTAAGTGTCTGAGGCCGGTTTTGAACTCAGGTATTCCTGACTCCAGGGCTGGTGCTCTATCCACTGCACCACCTAGCTGCCCTGTTTGTTTTATTTCTAAGACTTCTATCACATATGTCCTTTTCTCTCTACCCACATGATCACTACCTTCATTCAGGCCCTTTCATCTGGCATCTCGACTCTGCCAATTGCCACATTGATCTCCCTTTGTCTAATGTCTTTCTTCTCTAATCCACTTTCCATAGAGATGCCAACATGATTTTCCTTTAGAACAGATCTGATCCTGGCCTTTCCCAACTCAATGATGTATAATTGTTTGTCACTCCCTTTGGGAAAAAATCCAAACACTTCAGCCTTATACCTTCAGAATCTGACTTTAGTCACTATTTCACATAAGTTCCCTGTCTAACATCCTAAGATCTAGTCAATCTGTCTCTTTTATCTTCCATAAGAAGAGTATTGCAATGGCTCTTTCCAAGATTTGTCCT
Source organism: Macrotis lagotis (assembly GCF_037893015.1). Taxonomy (NCBI): domain Eukaryota; kingdom Metazoa; phylum Chordata; class Mammalia; order Peramelemorphia; family Peramelidae; genus Macrotis; species Macrotis lagotis. Next base: position 28,865,646 of record NC_133661.1, on the reverse strand, counting down.
ATGCTATTTCCCTTATCCTTGGGATGCACTCATGATTTCTTTTTCCTTCTTAGCTTTCTGGGATGTTGAACTTCAGTGTCCCTTACTTTGAGAAACTGAAAGGATTGTTTACTCTGTCCTTCCTAACTGCATAGTTTAAAAACAGGAGGTTTTTATTAAGGGGGGAGGTTGGACATAAAAAGAACTGAGGAAAATAGTCAAGGAAGGTGGACTGGGCTGGAAAATCTATGAAGGGGAAAGAAGAAAGCTGGGGAAAAAATGGTGAAATTGCCTTTGGTCTACTTATGTATTTTGCAGAAGGCTGTTCCTGTCCATGACCAAATCTAAAACATTAAGATTAAAAATAACAGTTTTGTAGTGCCAGTTTCTAGCATAGTGACTTGCATGTGGTAAACACTTTACAAATGTTCAGTTGAATTACTCTGTACTGGACTGCAAATAACATGCAACATTGTGGTTATGATAGCTGACACTGATATAACATTTTAAACTTGCAAAGTGCTTTGCATATCTTTGATCTCATATCTCATTTGATTCTAACTGAAACTGTGAGGAAGAGAATAGGTATCATTATCATTTTTCAGATATGTAAACTCAGACTGAGAAAGACTAAATGAATAGATTATAGTTACATAGCTCAGATTTATCTAAGATGGAATTTAGACAAAGGTGTTCCCAACTCAAGTATGGCTCATCCACTATGCCACTTACTTGACTCTGAGGCATTGGGTTATTATATTCCTGATTTTTCTCCCTCCACATTAAAATATTCATGTACTCAATTTTAGGTTGACCTTTTTCATCAATAATCTTGAAGCCTCCCTGTTTTAATGAACATATTAGAAGTAATAGCTATCAGAGGCTACCTGTTAAAATAATCTGGAATATATTTTTGGCTCAGAGGGATAGCTAAAAATGTTAGATAATAGATTTCAGAATCTAATATTTTTATTGGCTAATGCAATGAACTTAAATCAAGGACATGTTTCTTGATAAATGTAAAGTCCTACTGTTGGGCTAAAGAAGTTAATAACCAAGTACAAGAAGATGGAATTCTAGAAATTAGAACACTGACTTTGTGAAAAAAATATCTTATGGTTCTAGGAGGTAACAATCTCTGAATGAATCAGCAATGTAATAATTATATCAGAAAACAAGAATGTTTATAATTTTTGTTGTTTGTTGGCAGTGGAGAAGAACGAGGGTCAAACTTGGAGTTAGGAAGATATGTCCAAATATGACCTCAGTGATGAGTTGTGTGACCCTTAATAGATGCAACCCATATCTGCCTCATTTTTTTGGCTTATAAAAAGAAGATAATGATAGTTACTAACTCCCAGGCTTGTTGTGGGTATATAATGAAATTATATTTTCAAAGTACTTAGTGACACATAATCAGTGCTTAAAAATACTTATTTTTTCCCCTTCCTTTTTTACTTACTTTCTTCTTTTCTTTTTTCTATAACTTCTTTGTCTGGATCATTTATTTCCTTTGTATAGCTAGCTTCTGGCATATATATATATATATATATATGCATATATATATATATACATATATTTATGTAAATTGTAGGTATATTGATTAGCAACCCATCTGTAACCTTTAGTCTTTGAGAGTTGTCTTAAGAGACTAGTAGGCAATTCAATTAATCAATCCAACATTTAATACGAAGTTACTATGTCCCATTGTTGCATAGATGGAATGTTTCAGAAACAGGATTATGTCTTGATTTCTTTTGGATTTCAGTAAACCTTTTTTCTGTTAGACCACAGTACTTAGGTTACATAAATCAAGACATAACTTTCAGAATGAAAATGGTGACAATCTTTCTAAATTCTGTCTTGCATAGAATATATTTGAGATATTGTATTGATTTCTGGATGCCACATTTTAGGAAAGGCCCTGACATGCTGGGACTGGTCTAAAGGAAGGTGATTAGTAGGGTGAATTAATGGAGAAGAATAGCAAATGAGTGCTGGTTGAAGAAATGGAATGTGGGAGATGGGATGAGGTGGTACTGGTACTTATCTTGAAAAAAGAGAAAGCAGTGGAGACATGATCCCTGAATTCATGTATTTTAAGTGTTGTCACATGGTAGAAGAAATAACTTTGATTTCATTGCCCTCAGAAGGTTGAATCAGTATCAATGGATAGAATTTGAAGAAAGTGTCATTTAGGCTTGATGTCTTGGGGAGGTGGGAAAGTAAATCCTAATAATCATAGTTGAGCAAAAATAGAATGATCTGTCTTGAGAGACAGTGGATTTCCTAGATTACCCTTAGGAGTGCTGCAGAGGGGAGTTCTTCAATGGTACATATGACACTAGATGACCTCAGACTCCCTGCCACCTGTTACCTCTAAAATCTAAAATATAAAAAATATAAAAATGTTTATGTGCAGAACAGGAGTTGTATTAGGAGCTTGGAAGATGGCAATATAACAAACAAAGAAATTCCTCCCAAAGCTTCTCAGTTGTCAAAATTATGAATTATTCAGGAGCTCTCCACCTAGTGGACTTTAGTTTAAGGACATGGAAAAATTCTAAAGGCTTTCCTATTGCATGTATTTCATATTTCAAGAGAGAAGGAAGGCAAGGTCTTCTGCAGGTAAAATTTTTTTCCTCCTTCCCCTTCTTTATTGTTCATCTTCCTAACAATCCTTGCCTCTGATTTTTAGAGGCAACAGAGTTCTCTGTAAGTAAACATATTTAACACATTGGCTGCTGTTACTATTAAAAATATTTTGATGACCACCAAAGGAATCATTTGGCAGAGATCTCACCATGAACTAGAGAAATCCAATGGCACAGTTGAAAAATGAGCATATGCCAAGGCTATTTTCAAAAGTGGAAAAAACAAACACAACTAAAACAATACAAAAAACCCAAGCCAACCCAAAACAACCTGTAATAGTGATCACATTGTGAAAATGTAACATGGAAAGCTTTGGCACAGTGCATTTCTAATTTCAGCCAGTGATTTCCTTCTCAAGAATTCTAATAAGAGTCATAATCATCAACTAATTAATTAAGCAGTGAGCCCACACAGCAAGGTTTTGGGAGAGCTGTGTTCAAGGCCTGTGAATTCTCAGATCTTCTGCACTGCAAATGCCAGAAAATTTTCATCTCTACCCTAGGTTTAAAAATAACTAAATACAAATCTATTTCAAGAAAGGGGCAAGAATTAAATCCTTCTCCTGAGTTGAGAAAATGGAATTGGAAAGGGGATATTACAACCATAATATGCATAGCAATTTTAGTGTTAGACATGGAACTAGAGCAGCGCAGGTGGGGTTTTGCTACATGGTGCCACATTCAGAGGGAATCTTAACTATACTTTTTGTCCTTTAGTGTACTGGAGCAGGCAAGTTCATTTGTTCCCCTAGAAAAGCATTATATCAGACTCCTAGAGTCTCTCCAAGTAATCTAGTGTCCTGGTCCTTTACCTTCTCCAACTGAATGCCTTTCTTCTATCATATATCTTAGGTACAAATATTTCTGGTTATGATTCTTGGTTGTCTGGTCTTGATGTCCTGATTGGTCAAAATTGACCAAGAGAATGATTGTATCTGACAGCACCAGTATGCACCCTTCCATTTCTATTGTTCCCTACCTCTCTTTTGAGGACAAAAAATTTGTTGTTCTTTATTTTATTATCTGTTTTCCAGAACCAAGACTAGTCAATGCAATTGGTCTGATTTTGGCTTAATTTAAGCCTTTTGAAAATTCCTTATAGGCAAAAATTTTGACTTATACTTTTTGGGTTATAAATAGACATTTTTTGCAAGTATTATATATACATAATATCATATGCATTATATTACACATATATGCACACACATGCATATATGTATATTGCATAATTTCTACCAAAAATATACAATATAATTTATTCCTGGAGCATCAGATAAAAGCTAGAGGCATAAATTTACACTGATAGAAGTAAAAGTTTTCAAAGAAGAGGAATCATCCCAAACTGGAAATATCTACGTCAGCACCAAGTGACTTCTTCCTCCCTGAGTATTATAACATTATAACTTTTAAGAGTCATAACCAGAAATATTTGTCCCTGAATCACTTGGATGAAGGGATGGGGGATGGTACAATAGGAAAGAATTAATGAAAAGCCCAGTCCTGTGAACTAAAGTCCTCAAGCAACAATCTTTAAAAATCTGTAGAAAACTAGACTTCAGTTTACACACACACACACACACACACACACACACACACACACACACACACTCTCTCTCTCTCTCTCTCTATATATATATATATATATATATGAGTGTGTTCATTATATGCATACACACATATAAATCCATACATGTTCATATATGCATGCATTTATAAATAAATATATATGTTGCTGTTCAGTTGTTTCAGTCATATCTAACTCTTTGTGATCCCGTCTGGGGTTTTCTTGTCAAGAACACTGGAGTGGTTTGCCATTTCCTTCTCTATCTCATATGACATATATGAAAACTGAGGTAATATAGTGACTTGCCCAGGGTCACACTAATAGTATTTTAGAAGAGATCTAGGCTTTGTAAGATAAACCTTTCTGATTCCAGGCCCTGCCCTGCCTTTTATACACTTCCATCTAGGTTCATACACAAACATGTATATAAAGAGATGTATATTTGTATATATTTATACACATATGTATATAAATGTAAAAATTGAAATACATGTAATACTTATCTTTATTCACTCTGTGTCTATTATCTCTACCTATCAAGCTCATCTTGGCTGTAGATAGCCTATGATCTTAGAACATACATACTGTTGCATCATTTTGTATTATATTGTATCTTATTACCTAGCATTATAGATAACAAACATATTATTCTATGTTTGCTATACTGTCACGCTCTATTGTACCATATCATGTTATTTCACATATAGCATCATATATCATATTTTCTCAAACACATTTACTTTCTTTTCTCTTGAAACAAAAGCTTCCCTCATACTTCCCTCACCAGGAAGACAGGTGCTAGCTACTTCAGGTAACAACGCAGTAGGGGGACCTAACACAATAACACCCCATCTCCTGAACACTGGGAAGAATTTGACAGAGTTCAAGTTTTGAAGAAATTGGAAACGAAGAAAGGAGAAAGATAATAGAAGAGAGTCATTGGGCAGATGCTTCAAAGGGAGATGTTAAATAGAATTGCAATTGTGCTATGAATGAATAGATATGATATGAAATTGGAAGGAAAGAAACAGATGTAAGTTTGGAAATTTCCTCCTCTGGGGCTATGGACAGGGACTTTTAAAAGATGCTACTCTGAGCACTGGGCCACAGGTTATACATGGTAGGCAGCCGTCCTCCCCCCTCCCCCTGCCTTCCTGGAAGATTGATTAATCTTTCAGTTTAATTTGCCTCTTGAGATGTTAATCTTTTAAAATTTCTGGTCATTTCCCCATGCCTGCACAATGACAATGATTTCTTGACTTTCTGCTCCTCTATTTAAATCTTCCTATTTCATTTCAAATACCCCCCCACACACACTTCAAATAAAGCAAAAAAAAAAAAATGGTTTCTGTGAACAGAACAATTGTAATCACTTTGATTTGTTTGTTTTGGGGATCTTATCAAGTCAAGAATACCAGTTTGGGACCAAAGCTGAGAGGGAGGGACTCCCCTAAGCTTTCTACCTAATTAGAAATGGGATTTGTAAGCACTTCCTGCATAGACATCTTGGTTTCCTCTCTCTTTCTAAACACCACAATCCATGCTGCGCCATCTCTTGGCTGGCACAATGACATGGTCAAGGCTGCAGCTGTTGGCATGCCCCTCCCCCAGTCTCCCCATGCCTCATCATGAGTTCTTCAACTACTTCCCTGAAGAATCGTACTGCATTTCTACAGTTTCTATGATAAAATGTGTGGTTTGGACGTTAACTCATCATATCTTTTAGCAGCCCCATCATTAGACAGGTTAATTCTATTTCAAGGGGTACCTGTATGACTAAAATAAAAGAACTGACTGACCTTGGGCAAGAGGAAGACCCATTCCTTTAAAATAGACTTAGGGAATGTTGCTGATCACTACTTGGAAAGAGATATACGGTATTTTCCGAGCAGTCTAGCTCCAAATCATCTTGATCAGTGTCTCATCTTTTTTCTCTTGGGGTGGAAAAGGGCTTGGGTAATTCCTTTTGTGTTGGCAGAGGGAGATTTCAGAGTTAAATAGTGATGGGGGGGAGTGTTTTCTCTAACATCATCCATGATACTGGAGTAAAACTGAGACGGCTCATTCAGCTGCAGACTCTAAGAGGCTCCGTTGTAACTGTGCATTTTAATGAAGCAAATCCGCTGAAGAAATGTTGTCTCTATACTGTAGGGTAGCTGTGTGTGTTGTACACTGCCCCCAGGGAGATACAGAGGGCTACTATTTCTCAGTCTGCTATTCGTCATGCTCGCTAGGAGTATATGGGTCTTTCTTTTTGTTATGATTCTAGGGTTGTTCTTTATTATTGGTATTAAAAGTAGGTGGAAGAGGTTTAATTAACTCCTTCATGGGGCTCTCGATGAACTGCTTGCGTTTTCTAAACATCTCACCCCAAACAAGGGTGACTTCAGGATGCCTGGCTTGACTGTGAGGATGCAGAAGCATTTAAAATGTAAATCAATTTTGTGGCATTACCAGGGATGACATCTGTACTTTGATAGTACAATTGAAATACAAATTGGATTGAGGAGATCAAATACCTTCTCTTAACTAATCACTAGGCCACTATGAACAGAGCCAACAACATGGGAATAAATTGCCCATTGACTGCTGGGGCAGAACATGCTGGTGAACATTTTGTAAAAGGGAATAGGGCGATAGTTTTTTGGTTGAACGTTCCCTTCATGGCCTGCTGACCTGAGCTTTGGAAGTTTGCCTGGTGACCTGTCTGCATGTTGCTTCATAGTTTTATTCAATTCAGTGTAATTCAACAGACATTTGGATGAATAATGAAAAGAGCCCTGAATTTGTCCAGGTCTCTGTCTCAATAGCAGAACAATTTATACAATGAGAAGAACCATTTGTACAAGAACTTGTAAAGACATTGTCAAGACTTTGTAAAACTCAATTGTTCTGATGGATTTCATGGTCTATCACAGTTCCAGAAGATTGAGGAAAGTCTATCCTTGACCCTCCTCCTGATGGGAGGGGATAGAGTAGAGATCCAGTAGAGATCAGATGAAAAACTGCATCTTTGTTATATGTGATTGTGCTTTTACTTTTTCTTTTTTTTTTAAAGGGACTGGGCAGGAAGGAGAGACTAAATCTCTCTCTTTTTTTAAAGATTTTTTCAAGGCAATGGGGTTAAGTGGCTTTCCCAAGGCCACACAGCTAGGTAATTATTAAGTATCTGAGGCCAGATTTGAACTCAGGCACTCCTGATTCCAAGGCTGGTGCTCTATCCACTGTGCCACATAGCCACCTCTGAGACTAAATATCTCTTAATTTAAAAATAATATGAATAGATTCATATTAGAAATGAGCAGTAGCTGTGTGTATGTCACCAAGTCACTCATATAAATCTTACTTTCATAGATAAACTGGAGAAAATAAGCCTTTTTCCTTCTTCTTGGGGTTTTTGAGAGGAAAGCAGTTTTTAAACTTTCAGATATATTGTAAGTATCCCCCAGTATTTATAATACTAATTTGTTTAATAGTAATGAGTATATTGTGTTTTTATTACTTCTTTAATGGTGAAGCAACATGGAAAAGGGGATTAGGGGGTTGGTCTCAGAATTTGAAAGACCTGATTAAAGTCTGAAATCTGCCAGCAATTGCCTGTATGACTGTGGATCAATCGCTTAGCCTCTCTCTTGGGGCAATGATTTAAGATTATATATTAAAAAAAAGCACAGACCAGAAAGCAAGCTTTGAAACCTGTGGGCCAATCTTGTTATATATTTTAAAAGAATAGCAAAATGGGAATAGCAAAGATTACAATTTCATTTGCAGTTCTCTTATTGTGGTCTGTGGTGCTGTTTTAAAAATTAAAAATGAAGATTAAATTCATAAAAGGACAGTGAATTGCACTTCTGCATCAATGTGAGGGGATATTTTCACACTGAGACTTCTCCACACTGTTGAAATTATAGGTTTAGAGGAATATCCTCTGCCTCTTGCTCTTTTTGTTTCTCTTAGCTTCCTTCTATCTCTTCTCTCCATCCCTCTGTCTTCCTCTCCTTCATTTTCTCTCCCTCTCCCTCTCCTTTTCCCTCTCCCTCTCCCTCTCATTCTCCCTCTCTCCTTCCCCAACCCTGTTCCCCTACTCTCTTTATGTGTCTTTTCCTCTATATCCCTTTTTCTTCCTCCCTTTCCCTCCCTTTTCCTCACTCAGTCAGTGGACCATTGAGGTCAACACCTTCTCTACAACTTGTAGTTCTGAAGAATTACCAAGATTAGGTAAACTAACAGATTAAGCTACTTGCCCAGAGACAAAAAAGCTTGTATCAGGGATAATATCTGAACTCTGGCCTGTATGGCTTCTATACCAGCTTACTATTACACCATCATGCATCTCATTTATATCAACCATCCATCCATCCATCCATCCATCCATCCACTCATTCATCTACCCATCCACCTATCCACCTATTCATCCATTCATGTATCCGTCTATCTATTATCTACCCATCTTCTTATCATCTATTATCTATTTTTTGTTTTCACCCATATCTATCTACTGATATTGCTAATCTCTGCCTCTGTCCGTATTTATCTGTGACTCTTTTTTTATTTGAACACTACCTAATCCTACTTCTAACTATATTTCTAATTTTATGCCAATATTTATATCCCCATCTATTTCTGTATCTCTACCCAGATCTTGCTCTGTCTCTGTCTCTGTGTCTCCCTGTAGTTTTGCTTGTGAGTGGTCAAAAGGTGAAAAATAGCACTGTCCCTCCTCCTTCCTCAGAGATGAAAGCCAGATGGTGCTACCAGCTAGCTTACCCTTTTATAGTAACCTGTAAATGGACTAATAAATGGATTTGGGGGTACTTATAGCAAAAATTTGGCTCCTGGTCCCCTTGATCAATGAGTGCCAGAAAAGATAAGTGGTTTATTCAGGGTCACACAAGACATAATTAGTAAAGTTTGGATGAGAAGTCAAGTACTAACTATTCACCAAAGACTGACCTCTTTCCACTCTACATTGCTAGAGTTCTTGATATTTGATATCAATAGGAATCTTCCAGTGTCATTACTTTTGCATGTTCTGTGCAGATTGTGAGGATCAAATTCCAGGCAGAACTAAAGTGACTAGAGAGGTTCAGGACAGTTTCTGAGGCATGAACACAAACAGGTACTTAGGTTAAGGCCACGGATTCCCTCCAGAAACCTACTAATAGCTCCCAAATATTTAGGGTCATTGACTTTGAATTTCCTGACTGCCAGTGCCTGTAGATAAAAGACAACAACAGGTCAGCTTCATTCTACTTCATGCCTCCCAGGGAACTCTTCAGGCCATGCTGACTTTTTGTTTTATTTCGGTTTTTGTAGTTGGCTTCAATCCGCCTTACTCTGCAACTCTCCCCCACTGTTCTTTGTTCCAACCTCGAGGGCCAAGCTGAATAATCTCACCACCCGACTTACCCTCCTCTGGGCATTCTCTGCTTTGTCAAAAATGATTTTCAAGGTCTCTTCCAGCACTATAATTCTATGATTAAATGAAAGTCAAGATTCTGCTCCAAAAGCAGATCTGCTGTTTTGATGGCAGAGATACCATGGATCACATCTTTTCAGAGATGATGGGTGGAAATGAGCATATGCAAGGATCCAAAAATGGAAGAGAAAAATAACCTTTTATGTGATCATCAGATAGCCAAATATATATTAAAAAAAAGCTATCCTGGCTCAGAAAACAGAACCAAAGCATGGTTTATTTTGAGATATATTAGGCAGTTTCGTCATTTCTATTCCTAAACTCAAACCAACATGTAGATATTTCATTTATGTCTAATCTATATATATATTATAGTTTTACTTAATCTATGCATATATCATATTTATATTTAATCTACATATCTTATATGTGACTGTTATGTATATTATATATAAATTTATCAACTAAACACTATTGTAAGCACAAATAGGTTCCTGAACTCCCTTATTAATAAAAACAAATTATATCTGGAAATATCATTTTAATAATTATTTAGATAAGATTTAAGAAACCATTAACATTTTCCTTTGAGTATCTATACTCTAAGGAGTTTGGGTGGAGAGGGTGGAAATGATGGGAATTCTGAATTCCGAATGAGATCATAGGAAAGACCAAGGAAAGAAGTACAACATGGGACTATGATGTTTTTAATCTTAGGTCTTATATAGAGTTAGGAGTCATTGTCCAAGAGTAAGTAGTCCTTTCTTTCTTTTGCATTATTTTAAGGAATCTTTCAAGATTCTTAAAGGATCTTTCTAGACTTGTGCAAACTATCAATTGCTGAAAATTCACTTTGTTAGAAGGTCTCTTTAAGCAAAGTGATTTTATATCCTGAGTCTATTTTGACCTATTTGGGAAGAAGTCTATTTTGGTTACATGTGATAGGCAGGGTTAGGTCATAGCAACAGAAGACATCTAAGAGAAAGAGTCCAAGACCAAACGACAGAGGAGAAAACCTTACCAAGAAGAGTGGTGGCAAGAAGAGAGTTTGATTTGGGAGAAGCACACACTAGGGTTATATTTGGATAAATCCATTCTGTATAACCAATATATTGAGGCTATTCTGTGATGTAATCTTTCAATCTCCTGTTTGACTTCCCTCCCACTACATATAGAAGCCTTCATAATGGCCTCATGATCATCGAGGTCACCTCCATGACCACCTTCTTAATCACCACTGAAAATTTATTGCACACTCAGTTATCTGGTAGCATGCAAATTTATAGAACTGGCAAATTGCAAATTTTCAACATTGGAAAGAAACCCTGAGAATTTTTAGTCTAATTTGGTTCTGACCAAGAATTATCATTACAACTAACTTGAAAAAGCAGTTTAACTGGCCTTTGCTGAGGGTCCTCAGTGGTGGAGGAATCCATTCTTTTCCCTAAGCCCATTTAACTCTTAACTATTCTAATTGCTAGAAGTCCTTCCTTTCAAGCCTATCTTGATCACTTTTAAATTTTTTTCTTCTACTTCAACTCTGTGGAACTGAGCAAACAAAATGCAATCCTTCTTCCACATGGTAACCCTTTAGAAAGGGTTGGCAAACGACATCTCCAAAATTACATTCCCCCTGCAGTCTTTTAATTTATCTTCAAATGACATGGATACAAGATCCTCCCTCTTGGTTGTTCTACTCTGGATATTTCCCAGATTATCTATTTCTTAGCTAAAATGTGGCACTCAGAATTATATTATCCATTCATTCATCAGTCTGGCACTGTGTTAGGTGGTGGGGGTATAGCAAAAAGAATGACCTCAATCATTCTCACAAGGCTCTTACATTCCAACTGAATACCACCCTATTTATATAATCTGGATCACAATATTTTATAGTTGAATTCCTGTGATTTAAAGTGCACTTTATAATAAAAGGTGAAAGAACTTGAATGGTATCTAACTAGTAGGGAGGAATGTTAAGCAGAAACAGTCAGTAATTGGTGTACTGGATAAAAAAAAGCTGGCCTATAAATCAGGAAGACCTGGGTTCAAGTCTTGCCACATATTGGTCTTTCTGACTAAGATAGCCACCTCTGTGGAAGATACTGAGTCTGAATACCACAGACAACTCTCTTAGACTAAATTTCAGAGAAGATATTTATTTACTTTGTTGGAAGGAATTCTTCACCCAGCTACCTATTTGTTCTTGAGTTTTTGTTTTTTCCTATTTGTCAAGCCACACTATGATCGCATTTGTGATTTTTCTTGCAAAGTTACTGGAGTGGTTTGCATTTCTTTCTCTAGTTCATTTTACAGGTAAAGAAACTTAGGGAGAAAAGGATTCAGTGATTTGTTCAGGGTGAAACAGCTAGTAGACATCTGAAACTGGATTTGAACTTGTCTTCCTGACTACAAGCCCAGCGCTCTCTCTACTCTACCGTCTAGCGGCCCAAGCAACATATCCTGATCAAATCAAAGATCTGGTCAAAGAAAATTAAATAAGGTGGTAGATTCTAGAAGAGACACTAGGTGGTTTCAAAGGCAAGAAGACCTGATTCCTGTCCTGTCTCTGACACACATTGGCTCTGTCAGTCTGGTCAAATCACTTAATGTCTTGGTTCTCCAGGCTAGTGGTGTTAACTACACATATGTAGTTCAGAACACTCACGAGTGTGGTCTGAACCAGATTCAGATGTAATGGTGAAATATTTAGCAAAAGAAATAAATATACAATAAAATACATTTAATATTCCACTTTAAGATGAAGTCAATGTGTAGTCCTCAGGAATACTTATGTATGGATTAGTAGCACCTGGTCTTTTTGAGTTTGAAAACACTAGACTAGGCAAGCCTAAGATTAGATGTACCAATAGAGGAGCCAAGTTGCATTGGGAAAGGGCCTTTCTAAGTCAAGGATAACCTATAGCAAAGCAATTCTAGCTTCAGGTTCCTATCTCTAATTGTAATCTTGTAAACATGGAATGAAAATCACCACAGATAGCTGTATGGAAGATCACAACTCTGACCTTCCTTTTTTGAACCTTAGCTACAAAAATGAGTGTGTTTATTTGGATGATCTATGAAGTTTCTTAGAACACTAACATTGTGTATCTCATGATTATTGATTCAATATAAAGAATTATCACCATGCCTAGATTTTTATAGACATGCATCACTGCTTCTGTAATTTTGTTTTAAAAATCCCCAAAAGCTCTTTTGTCCCCAAACTCATGACTATTGGCTTTGCCACTCTACTGTTAGATTTTCACTTCTTTAGCATAATTCTTAGATACTTATTGGGCTATCTTAACTTCCTGGTCACTTTCCATTCCATTATACCTTCATGATAGTTCCACCCAAGGATGATTCTGTACTGAGGCCTTCTCTCTGCTGAGTTCTTTTGGGGGGGTCATCATAACTTTAGGATCTTTGGTCATGCTGCTCACTTCCCTTCCTCTTGAATCTAGTCAATTTTGCCTCCACATCAGTAGCTTTACTCTTGGGGAGTCTTCCATGATTTCTAAATTCCTTTTACATTTTATCTTCCCTTATTAGGATGCTTCAGGTACCTTCTAACTTGTGATTATGGACAAGTCACTTAATCTTATTTGCCTCAGTTTCCCCATCTTTAAAATGAGCTGGAGAAGGTAATAGCAAACCCACTCCAGTAACTTTGACAAGAAAACCCAAATGGAGTCCACAAAAAAGTTGAAAATGACTGAAAAATGACTGAACAACAGTTAGAATGTTAGTTCTTTGTGAGTAGTGACAACAATATGTTTCTATTCCCTAGTATTTAGCAAAGTGCCTGGCTTAGAACAAGCATTTAATAAATAAATATTCTCTCTCTCTCTCTCTCTCTCTCTCTCTCTCTCTCTCTCTCTCATAAAAATACCCCTGGGAAGCATCATACCAGTCATTATCAAGAGAGAATTTAGCTTATTTCCTGGAAACAGAATATGATGAGGAATAGGGGAGAATCATGAAAGCACTGGCTATATACTTGATAGGGAGGTGAGAACATTTTGGGGAAAAAGAGTATTAGGAATGGAAGAAAAAACAGGAAGAAGAGAAAAAGTCACTGAAAGCAAATGACTTTTAGAATTTTTTTTTCTCTGAGTAGACACTGAATGTAGATTGCAATTCAGAGGCAAACTCAAGACATCTGTCACATTCTCAAATTACATGCATGAGAAATATAGAAAATAATTGATAGAAATGAGACAGATGAACTTGCTTGTTGAAGGAATAGAAGGCTGATCCTATAGGGAAAAGACAAAATTATATCCTAAGAAAAGCCTTGGAAGGGAGCTAAACAAAAATTGAAGAATAGGATAAGTATAAATTAGAAGATAGAAACAACCATTAAAGAGATAGAGAGAAGACTCATTGCTTAGCATTTTAATAGTATGAGGAATGATTTGAACCCATTATAGTGTAGTAATTTACTTCTGTTTTAATTTTTAGACTTGCCCTGTTCTCTGCCCTTGAAGTTATAGCTAGCTCAATGCTTTAACCATCGTGTATAAATCTAAAATAGTCTTACACATTTTGGTGTGGTGGACCATAAAAATGACTCAAAGTAAAGAGCATAAAAACATGTACAGTATTGTATATTAGAGAAAACTGTAGGACTTCATATATCCAATTTGAAATTAAAAGCTGTAAAACCTTCCTTTACTAACTTGCAATTGCTATATGAATAGCTAGAACCGTGTGCATATATCAATAGAGTTCACCAGATGTGTGTATCTATGGACATCACATTTTAAAAGGGATGGTGGACAAATGGAATCTCAGACAGATAAGTGTTATGAGGCAAAGCTAGTAAGGAAATGTTAAGAATGGTTAAAGGAATCAGAGAAGCTAAAGCTAAACTTAGATGTAGCATGTCAGACATTTAAAATATTTTAAGGAATATCATATGGAAGAGGGGCTAGTCATGTTCTCCAGAGACCCAAGTATAAAAGATAGAAGTTATTAGTGAGGGAGCTTTTGAACCAGAGTGAAGATGAATCTTCAAATGATTAAAGCTATTCAAAGGTGGGATGAACTGCTATGAATCTGAAGGCTGTGAATCTCAATCACTGAATATGGGATAATACAAAAAAAATTTTTCATTGAATGTAGAATTGGGGAAAAAATAAGTTTTAAATCTTGAGTTAGAACTAGAGGGCCAAATGAATCTAAGACTCTTATTTTTCAAATGAAGAAACTGAGACCCAGAGAGGTTAGTGACTTACTTGCTGAAGGTTGTAAAAATCAGTTTGTTTGGCATAGCCATAGATAATTGCTGATGTCCTATAGTTTCAGGAACCCAGAAAGTTCACTTAGTCACACATGAGCATATACACCCACACACATGTGTACACATATACATATTTACATATACCCCAAAATATAGCCTATACATATATACATTTATATCTATATCTATATTTATCTAGCTATCTATAGACAGATATATATATATATATATATATATATATATATATATATAGCATTGTAACACAAAAGCAATCCTGTACAATATCATTTGTATCAGTCAGTGGCAAGAGAGGAACTTTCTGGTAATAAAATTTGATAATGAGTTGTGAAAATGAGATTGTTATTCAGCTCCTCTAACTTCCCAGTCCAAAATGATTTGAGTGACATCCCTCAAGGTTCTCACAAGACTGAAGATTCCCTGATTCTAGCTATTATTTTATTTGCAGATAGGGTCTTGGCCTTGTTTAAATTGATTCTTATTGGCGCGGCTAGGTGGCGCAGTGCATAAAGCACCGGCCTGGAGTCAGGAGTACCTGGGTTCAAATCCAGTGTCAGACACTTAATAATTACCTAGCTGTGTGGCCTTAGGCAAGCCACTTAACCCCGTTTGCCTTGCAAAAACCTAAAAAAAAATAAATTGATTCTTATTATCTGATTGATTATAAGATGGACAGAAGGTGGTGATCTGTACTAGTAAAGGATGTTCCTCATTAGGGACTCCCAATATTGCTGAAATCACAGGCCTAGTCTAAAATGTGTGCTATAGACATGTGAGTGTTTTTCATAATGATTGTATCTGTGCCCTTTCACTTGTAAACATTCTGTTCCAGTTCTTCCCCATTCCCATTTGTAAATTGAATTTAATGTTGTCGTGTGCTGATTGTAAATTGGCTGCCTCATGGCTAAAATATATGATTGAGCTCTTTTCACTGAAAATGAAAAACTTAAGAGTTATTGCTCCAGAATCCCTCCCATCTCTTCTCCAAAATGACCTGGGCCATCTGTTTCTTGTGGGTTCTTTATTATCAAAGTTTTTAGGACAAGAAGGAAGTTTTGAAATCACCAAATCTAATCTTCTTTGGGAAGATGAACAAAAGGATGCTCAGAGGTTAAGTGACTGCCCCAGGTCACACAGCTAATAAATACCAAATAAGATATCAAAACTCAGGTCTTTGGATTCCCTAGTCCAATGGTGTTGCCTTATTGATCCTGGTCTGCTTCCAGGGAGTTAAGCTTCCAGGAAGACCATATCTCCTTTCTGCCTGTGTAACCGTGTATGTAAACAGCAGAATCACTTTCTCAACTATGGAGGACAGGAAGAGTAAACCTTGAATACCATTTCATAATGATTCCTTACCAGTTTTCCTGTCTAGGAAGTCTCCTTCTGCTACCTCATTAATGATTTTAAGCCCTGGGAGTGCTGAATAAGGGTTTGTGGTTAATTGAAGTCCTCTGCTCTTTACTGACAAAATGTATTTTACACACTGGTTGGATGTAATTAGTGCGATGAAGCTTTAAAAGAAATTGGCTTTGCTAAATTTAGTATTTGCCATGCTGTTTTATATGTGAGACAAAGGGTTTTGAGGGCTTATCACAGTGGAGACAGAACTGGGACTACTAATGGCTTCAGGATTGATGGATTGGTACAGTAAAGCCACCCCGCCTATACTAGGCAGCTGACCTTCAATAGTTAGATTTCTTGAACCATCAGGAGTTGGTAATTAAAAAAAACACAAGAGACATCATATCTCTTTTTGTCTTTGGTTGTTTTAGTGAGATTCAGATAAAACTTTGGGTGGGTGAGTTAGGCTTAGGTTGGGATGGGGGTTGTCAAAAATAGTCACACATAGTCACACACAGGGTAGAGAACTCAGATTTAGAAGGAACTTGAGAAGCCCTCACTCTTATCTGAGCAAAGAATCATTATCAAGTACCAAGCTGAAATAAATAAAAATATAATTAAAAAAAGAAGAAATGAAAGGAGAGAGAAAATAGAATTAATGGGAATGGGGAGGAATGAATGGAAGAAAATACAATCAGCAATAGCAACTAATGGGAATAAATAGAAAAGCAACTTCTCTCATAGATTTATGATAAAGAATCCGATCTGCCCCAGAGATAGAGCTGATGGCTTCTGAACACAAGCTGTAGTACAATTTTTTTCTTTTTCTTTCACTTTACTTTTCATGAGGTTTTTCTATTTTCTAGGGGGAAGGGGGGAGTATGTTTACAAGACAATTTTAGTAATATGCAAATAAATTAATGTGCATCAAGTTGGTGGTCAGCTGGCCTTGGTTTGAAGAGAGGGGGAGCCTACTGTATCCACAGATAACCTAATCTGCTTTTGTACATCTCTAATTTCTAGGGAATTTGCCCATTTAGTGAAACTGCATTGTTGACAACTCCCACCATTTGCTTCTACTTTTTCCTGTGAAGCCAAGCAGAAATTGGATAATCTTTCCATACGACAGTTCTTCAAATACCTGAGAATAGTTGTTTGGTCAATCAATTAAGCCAACAATATATTCATCTATTAATCAGAGTCAATGGACAAGTGATTATAGCTATCTCAATGCTTTAACCATTGTGTATAAATCTAAAATAGTCTTACATATTTTGGTGTGGTGGACCATATAATTGCTGATGTCATATAGTTTCAGGAACCCAGCAAGGCCTTTATGTTAAGAATGTAGAAAACAGAAAGTACATATAGATATCTACATCCCTCACTAGGAAAGAACTGGAAACATTCAACTCATTGAACACCGAATTAAACAAACTGGTACATTGAGGGGAATACAATGTCACCACTTTGTATGATATAACAATTATGAATAAAATGGTGAAACATGGAGAGACAATTACTGGCAATAAATACAGGGAGCAGAACCTAGAAAACTATATACACAGGGAATGCAATGAAAGTTGAAAGGAACACCTGAAAAGGAAATTAATGCTTCCTAATCATAATGAATGAGGTTGACCTCCAAGAAGATACGAAAAATGCATCTCCCTTCGATTTGTTTGAAAGGTGGGGAACTATGGATCACTGCAGCGAGCATTGCACATCAGAGAGAATTGATGTATCGGTTAGATTTTTTGAATTGCCTTCTCCTTCTCCTCTCTTTAATTCTGTAACACGATGGCTCTGTCACAAGAGTAGGAGAGGAGGAGAAATGTATTTGGAAATAAATATGATTCAAAATCAAAATATGGATTTTAAAAATCACTTAATAAAAACTTGTTGATTCATTGAAGTGAATCAGATTCAATTCAATTCAACAAAGACTTATGAGGCCCCAGGAGCTGGGATAATAATAGGAAGCATCATGTCAACAGTGGTTTTTGTAAAAAAGTTTTAAAGGAAACAAGACATTCTGAGAGGCAGAGGTTGTTCGGCAGCCCAGCTATGCTTCAAGTTTCTAGCTAAAAGCTTGGGATAATTGCCAAGATCCTAGGTCTAGAAGTCAGAGCATCTGCCTATTAATGCCTGCTCTCTTACTTAGTTATTACCTGTGTGGGTCTTTGAGTAAGTCATATCAACACCCTGGGACTCTGACTCCTTATTTATAAAATTAGATCCTCTGTAAGGTTCCTTCCAGTTAGGAAACTGATGAATGACCTATTCTTATACCATTTAATTATATAGTCCTACCTGAAGGGATAGGACTTTGGTGTAGATTTTGAATGAAAGGACTGAGGTAAATTGAGATAGACAACCAAGATGATTCTTCAGGGCCTTAGAAGAGTAATTTAGAAATAGCAGAAAGATGATGACAAATAAATGAAAAATAGTAGGAAAATTGCCAGATTTGGGGTCGGAAGACCTTGGTTAAGATTCTTGTCTGCCTTTTATTAATTTTGTGGCTCCAGGCAAGTCTCTTCAGCTCTAAATCCATAGGGAGAGGGAACTAAATTATTTTTAAGTACTTTCCCTATGACTAATATGAAAAATTCTAAGCCTTCTCTTGACTGTATATCAATTCTTTTTACCTATAGGACTCATTGTCCTTATTTGTTAAAAAACAAACACAATTATATTAGATGACCTTCAAGGCAGTCACTAGATTTAAAGCCCATGAACTTAACCTTTATAGGAAACAAAAAAAAGGAACTAAAAATCTTTTAAATTTAGAAATATGGTAAGCCAAATAGTATAAGATTATAATTTAGAAATTGTGGGGTGGCTAGGTGGTGCAGTGGATAGAGCACCGGCCCTGGAGTCAGAAGTACCTGGGTTCAAATCTGGTCTTAGACACTTAATAATTACCTAGCTGTGTGGCCTTGGGAAAGTCACTTAACCCCATTGCCTTGCAAAAACCTTAAAAAAAAGAAATTGTGGTGTCTGATTTATTACCAACTAACATATTTTGATCATTATAGTAGTGTCTTGTCTGTGGGATGGGAGATCTATACATACAAAGATCTGTACTTATATAGCCTGAGGAGTTTGGTATCCCCCCCCAAAAAAATTCTTTCTTTGACTGCTGTTGGGTTTCAGGTCAATTTTATAGAAATGATAACCAAAGAAGAATGAAAAGATTGCCATTCCTATGCAGTTGAATATTTAGCAATTCTTTCACATGCTTTTCATGATCAAGGGGAAGCACATAAGTATTTTGAACATTAGATACAGCCTCCATGTGCTTCAGTGGAAGAAATAGTGGTGACAGTATGGAAAAACAATAGAAATTGTACAGCAAAGACCAAGATGGGATGTTAAAAGATTATGTCTTGGCAAAAGAATCTTAAGAGTTATGAACATGATAGTGAAACACTTATGATTGATGAGAATCTTTGTATTTTGAGTAGAATGGAGCTATGGAAATTGAATGAACTGGGCGAATGGGAAGTTAGGATATTTGAAGAAACGTCAGTATGTGAACTGACATTCCCAAGGATGAGGACAGTAAAGTAAGGTAGAGAGAACTCATTGAGAAAGGATGGAAAATCTCTTAGTGTTTGGGAGATAATAGCCATCAAAGTCTTTATTGGGAGATAAATTAGGATTCAGTATATCTCCTGAGAAGTAGTTGCTGAGTAATGATAAAAGAATGGGAGCCTAAAAGTATCGAGGAATCGAGAAGAATTATGACTTCTACACTTCAACCATTGAGTCTTGGGATAATAGATCAAGTGTAGCCAGTAGGAAAGGGTGATGAAAGGAAATAGTGTCCCCAAGAAGGAGTCTGATCTCAGTGAGCTTGAGAAAATGGACAGATTGAGAAAGAGTAATCTAATGGTGCTAAAAATCTGTATTGAGCTAAGGATTAAGATTGAAGTAGATGTGAATAAGTGAATGAACAGGCATAGAAGGTTCGATTTAGAAGAGGTAATATGAATAAAATAGCTATGGTATTTAATAAGGAGAACATAAAAGGGATGGGAGTATCCTAATTAATTAGAATTATATCTCAGCAGACCATCAGATCACATCCAAGGCAGCTTCCAGCTCTAAATGTATGATCCTCTGATCTATATGCCAACAGTAATTTGGGTCTACTCGGCCTAGTGGCAATAAAACAAACAAATGAACAACTATCTTCCATCTAAAAGTAACTTTGATACAAGTATAAAACAAATAAGATTCAAGCAGATGATGAACCATATTCAGTAGAGAGAGCTGGATTTGTGTCAACCAATCCTGAGTAGAACCAAGGAAAAATATTTATATTGAAGTTTTTCAGTTTGCTAAGGCTTATTGTTGGGTGACAAATGAAAGACAATGAGGGTAGCTAGGTGGCACCGTGGATGAAGCATCAGCCCTAGAATCAGGAAGATTTGATTTCAAATTTGGCTTCAGAAATGTACTAGTTGTATGACCCTGATGAAACTACTTAACCCTGACTTAACTCCACCCCCCCAAAAAAAAACCCAAACAAATGAAAGAAGACAAGGGATGTTAAGCATATCTACTTTTATAGCAAAGATAAGCTTTTTAAACTGGTGTAGGGGAAAAATTTCCATATTAATTGCTGATTTTAGGTACTATTTTTCATTGAATCACAAGTCAAATGGTTGACAGATGGGATACATATCAGTTTAATATAAAAAAACCCAAGTTATCTCATTGCCTTTAACCCTGCAACTTTTCAGCATTCAATATAATGTCTTATTCATAATGATTGAACCCAGGAAATGATTGTCACGAGAAAGATGGTGGAAGGGTCATGTGATGTTTACATTCCTAACCATGGGTTAGAAGGCCACCTTTGTTGGAGGTTCTTTTGTGGTTGCTGTTTGTAGTTCTTACAATTTCTAAAAGTATATTTTAAAGTTTTGTTGAATATAAACTCATTGAGGGTAGACACTGTTTTCCTTTTGTCTTGGCATCCTCTGCTTAGAACAGTGTCTAGCAGAGAGTAGACACTGCAAATAGCTCTTCTAAGAAACCCTTCTACATCTTATATTATTCAGTGAAGGAAGAAGAACAAGTCTCACCTAATGAAGTAACTGATAACTTGTATTTGGTGTAAACACAGGTAGCTTTGCTTGGCTACCAACCCTAGAAGAGATTATGGGGTTACTACTACTAGTTCTGTTATCACTGGCTTCAAAAATAAGCCAACTTCAAGTGTGACTTTCTGCTGTTTAGTTGGCAGCCAAGTATCACTCTTGATGACCCCTTTTTGGCATTTTCTTAGCAACGATACTAGAATGACTTGCCATTTCCTTCTCTAAATAATTGTACAAATGAGGAAACTGAAGCAAACTGGGTTACAGTCACATACCTAGTAAGTGTCTGAGGCCAGATTTGAACTCAGTATCTTTAAGCTCAATGCTCTATCCATTCTGCCACCTACCAGCCCATAGCATTACTAGGTGACTTTTTTTTTTGGTTAGTCAACCAATACATATCTTGAATACTTACTATATTCCAGGCTAAGTTATGGGAATATAAAAAAAAAGATGAAATAATCCTTGGTTTCTGGAAGCTTGCATTCTCTCGAGGGAGATAGACATGAGCAATCCCTTCCTCAAGATATATACATAGTTTAAATCCCATTTACATTAAGGTAACTCTGAGTAGGGAGGTTTTCAGCAACTCTAGTAGCATTAGACTTTGCTCCCCATTGTAGGTGATTATTAAATGAGATTTCAACTGAATTCAATTCATGAAAAATTGAGAGGTAGCATGAGGTAATAGAGAGACAACTATGCACTGAAGTCCTGCCCTGCTTCACATCAGCTATGTGTTGGGGGGCTAGTGGCTTAATCCCTCAATATGCTAGTCAATTCTCTAAGATTTTAAATTACAGAACAGGTAACAATATGTATTGGTAGAAATCCCTACATTAGGAATTCTCTTTAAAGATGAAGTCATAGGAGAGTAAAAAAAATAAAGCTAAAAAATCCACTTGTAAAACACTTATCTAGAAACTGTGGACCCAAATATAAAGTATGAGAATTCCTATCTTCAAGAAACTTATATTCTTTTGATCAAATGTGCTCATTTCCCCTCTCCCCAAATAGAACTGAAATCAAATTATTTTCAGACACGACACACACACACAGGCAATTGCTTTCAAACTACTGTTTCATTTGTTCACTGCATTGCTAAATTTGAAATATAATACTTCAAAACTCACATGAATTTCTATCCTGTGGGTTTCCAGGATGATTCTTAGATGACCC
This sequence comes from Macrotis lagotis, assembly GCF_037893015.1. NCBI lineage: Eukaryota > Metazoa > Chordata > Mammalia > Peramelemorphia > Peramelidae > Macrotis > Macrotis lagotis. The sequence continues at coordinate 28,843,127 of NC_133661.1, read as the reverse complement.
GCTGAGGTCAGAAAAACAATCACTCCTTCACATGCATCAGGTTGGTCTAACAATTTAGTTTTGCAAAAGGACTTTCAGAAACCATTTGGCCAGAACCAATGCTATTGGGACTCCATTGTGTTGCTTAAATTCATCAATGTTATCTATCTTCCTCTTTGTCTTCTTGGTCTTGTCTCCTTATTATCAAATTAGGAAAATAGAAGAAACACCTGTCTAGAATCTCTGTATAATAGTATCAGTAGTTTGGGTAGTAATAATAGAGACAGGATTAATATGTTCTTACTACAGTGCCCAGCCCAGACTTAAAATACTTATTAGTTGATAATTCTAATAGTAATGATGATGATGATGATGATAGAAAAGTAATAGGTTGATGACTTGTTTTGACTTCTTTCTATCTAAATTCCTTTAAATGGAAAGATGATAACAATAATGAAAAAACCAAAAGTCAGAACTGTTGTTTATATAATACATTGACATTTGCAAAGCTCATTTTAGTCACACAAATCTCATAATCCTATGAGGTAGGTCATACAGATATAATATATAAATGTGTATAAGCATATACATATATATACATATATACATATATACATATATATATATATATATATCCATTTTACAGATGAGAAAACAGATAGCTAGAGAAGTGGTAGAATTTGCCCATGATCACATGACCTTAGAAGTATCAGAGTCTGTTTTGAGGGAACTTCTAACTTTAAGGTCAGTGCTTTATTCTAGCTATATTGTATCACCTCAGGTGATAAATAAAGATGATGTTGAAAATCTGGGGAAAGAGTGGATTGGTTTCATGTTTCGAATTTAATTTGGCCAAGCTGAATTTCTATCAGGTGATAGAAACTAGGGCAAGTGTTTATTTGTATGGCTGGCTTAATCTGTACTTTAATCATGTCACCTATGGGTCCATGGAGATTTTCTGGGGGGTGGAGAGGTCAGTGAACTTGGGGAAACTATATACATGCAAATATGAACATGCCTGCATGCATATGTATTCACTAATCTTTGATTTACTCTGAAATCTTATGTATTTGAGTTTACTCATTTAAAAACCTTCTGAGAAGGAGTTCATTGTTCTTACTAGACTGCAAGAAGCCCAGGCTACCAAAAAATTAACAACTCCTGCTCTAAATAAAGTCTTTCATATTCTTCTTTCTATAAATGATATAAATGGGAGAGGCAAAGCAGAATTTGGAAGAGGGGATGGCATTTTTGCTAATCCATGGAAACCCCCCCCTACTTCATCTAAGAAGTCAGCTGTATGTGTTAGCATTTCTTGGGTGGAAAGCATGGTCTCATCATCTGTGAATCATCAGGTCAGAGCATTTCTTTACTGACTGAATGAACAGAGAGGTAGAAAGAAGGTGGAAAAGAGCCAAGATTCTCAGATATGACCATATGGGCAAAGGATCAGGCCAATGGTGGGTCTATCTAACTAATCTCCAGATAGCATATCATTGCCTTTCCCTGTTAAGACAGGACCATACTTTTTGCAAACTTAATAAGGGATTTTTAGAATTTTCCCAAATGGAGACGTTGAAAAGTTCAATGGAAACTTGTCAGAATCTTTGGCCCACATTTATGTGTCTAAATAATTGAAAAAGTTTCTCTTGGGCCTTCATTATCCAGAATGATTTCCTACTTTGAATTCTCACTGCTGATTTGGAGTTCTTGGTACCTACTCCTCTCCTCTCTCTATCACTTCCTCTTGTCTCTCTACATTTGATTACAGTACACGAGTTCCTATACAGAAGGGATCTGGAAAAGAATATTCTATTACAATTATGCACCCTAGTGAAAGGCAACAAAATGGGATTCAAAGAAGATACATCTTTGGAGTGATTTCCAATATAAATAAACGCACAACTGCTCAGGGGGCAGGATAATAAGCTAAAATGCTGAAATTGGAGGATAAATAGCTGTGATTGATTGAATTAGCCACTAGGTGGCAGTGTTATTCCACAGAAGTCCAACTGGGCAATTATACTTGGGTAGTGGACTCACCAAAAAGAATATTACTGGGGGGGGGGGGGGGGGTGTTTTAAACTGCAAAGATCCAATGTCAACACCTTGGAAAAGCATAAACTCATTCTTAAAAGGCAGACCTTTTGGGGGAGGGAGAAGGAGATGTTAGAGACTATAGCATTAGGGATTTATCTCCTACTATTGAGCTGAGTTTAGGTGTTATTCATAGCCTAGAAACAGGCATGGGAAGGAAATCAAGGTGCATATCTGGGGAGCAGATCGACCGCATAAGCCTGGACCAAGAGCAATCAAAGGCCCAGCTTGGAGTTGTAAGCATGACCTCTCTTCCAGAGATCCATGGAAAAGGTTGTGTAACTGCTATCACCTTTGGGATGTCATGGATGTTGCTTTGCTCCCTCCCCATGAAATATATGCAGGTTAGAGATTCTTACTGTCTCTCTATCTGCCTGTAAGCAGTTCACAAGGTTTAGGCAATGATCTTCCATCAGAGAGTTAACAAAATAACAAAAAGGACAGTAATAGCAATGCTTCACTTTGTCATAAGAAAGAATCTAACAATACCCCCAGTGGACTTTGGCAAAGTCACCAGATTGGGGCGGGGGAGTCTTTCTCCTCTAGGATATGGTGAAAACTTGCTGACATTTAGCAGAGCAGGATGGTGTAGAAAGTACTCTGAATTTAAGAATGACAATTTTGGTTTCATATCTTAGCTCTGACACTAGTAACCTGGGTTGTGACTTTCAGCAAATTACTAACTCTTGATTACCCCTTCTATATAATGTCTGAATTTAACTAGATGATCACTACAGTCTCTTGGAACTCTAAATATATGATCTTGTGATCCAGGGATCTGGATTCAAATCTTCCTACACATACTATTTATCTGTATGACTCTCAGCAGTTTTCCTTTTCTGAATCCCAGTTTGTTCCCCAATGAAAGGGGCATAATAAAAACACATACCTCAGAAGATTATTGTAAGGATCAAATGAGACAATGAAGGTAAAATGACTCACAGACCATAAAGTAAGATATATGAACAAGGTGATACCATCATAAGCATCTCCTCCTCTTTTAAAATAATAACTTACTTGCATTTATGCATATCCTTTTAATACTCTTTACCCATATTGACTCATTTAATCTTTGCAGAGATTATGCTTGATAGATATGTCTATGAATATTTCATAAATAAACTATAAGTTTAAGAGAGGGGAAATTCTTTGCTCATGGCCACATAATTAGTTTGTGATTATGGGAGGATTCAAATGCAAATCTTAGATTCATAGCTGTTGATGATGATCATTTTATTATTCCCATTAGAGTTGTTTCCTCCCCAAATAGAGAAAAAAAAAAACCCCACAAGGTAATATAGACATACAGACTGCTCGGCTGCCACATATCACACGAATTCCCCATTTTCTCAAAATATGGCCCTAGCATACCAAGTGCCTATTCTCTCTGTGAGAGAATATTTGGGAGATGTGGTTGCTACTGTTCTATCATTGTATGGACAATATGGTTATTATAATGCTCTTGGCAACCACATAAGTAGATTAAAGACCATAATTATCCCTGAATCAACATGGATTTTCTTGTTGAGAGTTTTTAACTTGGTTCCTGTCTGGTATTTCTTGTATGGTCAACACTGAGTATAAAAATGAACAATTTAATGCTAACCTTCCAAATATTAGTCATTCATTTCCTCTCCCACTCTCCTTTGGACATTAATTCGGCCTTTTATTTAGGGAATATTATTTATGATAATATGAATGTTTTAAAGATACACATAAGATGGATGCAGATTGAAGGGGGAAAAGAGCAAAAAAAGAACAAAAAACCAATCAAATATGACAATAGTGTTATATGTCTATGCTTTGCCTAAGGGAATTAGTGTCCATCAAATGAGGGACACAAGTGAAATCATAAACTAGAGATGTCTTTTTTTTTTTTACTTGTAATACTACCTTTAATTAAAACAATTACCTTTAGTACACACAAAGCCAAATTGACTCAAAAATCTTTCAGTCTGCAATGGGTCCATTTTTACTGATATTTTATGAAAAACTGCACAATTACAACTTGGTTACCCACATAGCAGAAGCTCACACTCTCCATTTTTTTTTTCATCTAGCAGTGGATAAGCAACCTGCATGATTTCTCAGCTAGAAATCTGTGATGCTTTACCATAAACCAAGGGTTAATAGCAGTATGACACAGTTAAATACATTGCAGTACAGTAACAAGACATAGCCTCAGACTTGGACATCTGTTTTGGCCTTTAAACCAGAAAAAAAAGTTTTATAGAGAAAACAGACTGGAAAATGGTTTTAATTTTTTTTATTGCTAGTTAATTTGTGATCTCTAAGATCTTACTTTCACTGCATTTTGTATTCTATGCACTGCCTTCCCTTCTTCCCAAGCACAGAAAAACATAATGCTAAAATTCCAGGAAATTTTTTTTTTTACTTTAATAAGAGGAAATAAAAAACACCCTAGCACCCATTTGCTTTCATGTCTTTGCTGCAGTGGTCCTGTTTTAGAGACACAGTGTCATGGTTGAAGATGCGTGGACGTGTGGCTTAGCAAGCCAATTTAAATCCAACAGCCGAGCTGTTGCCATCCCTGAATAAAGCTTCTGTAAAAGAGCTGTTCAGTTTGGGGGATGGAAGAGAAAAATGACCCACCCCTCACCCCCTCACCCCATCAACCTCCACAGCCACCACCCCCTCCAGATAGAAAGGAATAGCTCATGTGCATGATGTTATAAATGGTTTAAATACAGAGGCTAGGATATTGGGTGCTGCAGTCAATAAACTTTTGCCAGTGGCATAAGAAAACATGGGCATGCAGCTGGCAGGGTGCCATCAGCATTTGGCCAGAGCCATGCTGATGGAAGATTTCACATTACCCAAGGATATCCCTGAATCTCCCTAACGTCTGCAATACAGAAACAAATTGAAACTATGATGGAGTTTAGAAAAAAATCTTTTCTTTCTCTCTTTTTTTAAAGAGTCATTTTGTTCATTCTTAAAGAGTTTCCCCAAATGGGCTCCCCTCCCCACTCCCTACAAAGCCTGTGGCTGGTGGGATGTGGTCTTGGAAAGATTCCTCTCCAGCCTCTGAATGAAGTCTCAGTTAGCCATCAGAGGAGTGGTGTGCTGAGCTCAGAAACAGGACAGTCTGAAGAAGCCCCAAACACACAACCCAGACTAAGCTGCTAAGCTTTTCTGCTTTCCCTTACCAAGAGATCTGTGAAAGAATTGGAAATGAAAGAAGAAAATAGAAAAGAAATATCGAAACATCAAGCAGCATTCCCTCCCCCCAACATGTACCACAAGTCTTGATAAGCTCTCTTTCCTTTCCTCCACCTTACTTTCTGAAATGGTAGCAGGAAGGGGTCTCTACCTCTTCTTATCTGCCTTTAGAACATTTTTTTTTCTGTAGTGCCATTTCAAAGTCCAAAGAAAACAACAGTGGGGATGGGGGAATCAGTAGGCATTCATATGCATGGGTTTCAATAAACATTCAAGCAATCTAAAACTTCGCATTTACACTCACCCCACTCCATTTTGCAATTCCCTAGTTGCATTTTTAACCCTTTCCTTCTCTCCCCCCACCCCCAGCTCAACTCCTGAAAGAGACTAGGCTGCTATTTCAATCTAGCACCATCTTTTGATAGATCCTTGCAATGATCTTTTTTGTTTGTGTTTTAGATCCAACTGCAGTTTTGTGACTGTTATTACAAAATTTCTGCAATAGTTCTCTTTCCCAAAAGAATTGAACCCTTGGATACCAGAATCCCTTCAAGTCCCCAAGACGTGTTCAGTGAATTGCAAAGGAACTCCTCCCACCTTCCACTGTATGCAGGTCTGGCCTGAAGGGAGCAGCATGACTGCAGATGTAGGGGATTACGGATGAAAGAAGTTTTATCTTAAAACAAGGGAGACTTTAATGAAATCAATGAAGGTTCTTGTACAATAGGGATCCTCTTAAACCTGGGGGCTCTGACTCCTCTTAGAAGGTGGTGTTTAAATTTCAATGAGTTGAATTTGCAAGGGGGGAAAAAAGGAGGAAAAACTACTACAGTTAAACTGAAATGGACACAGAACTTGGGGAAAAAAGGAAAAAATAGTATCTGGCTGAAACTAAAATTGACATTGAACTTGGGAAAAAAAAGAGGAAAAGCACGATCTGACTTAAACTGAAATTGCCATGGGGGAGGAAAACGGGAGGAAAAACCGGATCAGGGTGAGGCTGAAAATGGACATAGAACCTAGGGGTGGGGGGCGGGGAGGGAGGAGAAAGAAAGCCTCCAGAAAGGTCCCTTCACTGCCCCCCTCCCCAACCACCACACACACCTTTCCCTTCATAGTCCGTCCCAGGACGGGGAGGCAGCCCCACTATTGCTTCATCAGCTCCCTTTAGGACAAGGGGTTCATACCTCACACTCCCTGGAGCCCGACTTGCTGTAGCTGCAGGGTCCTGTCCCATTGAGCAGCATCTCACTGGTCTCCGTGTTGGTGGGCTTGTAGTCCACATAGAACTCCTGGGTGCTGGGGGCCATCTGCTTGAGCGACTGCCTCTTCTTCTTGCGGTGCCTCCGCATGAGCGATCGCTGCTGCAGCTGCTTCATGCTGGCCGGGTACCGCTTCCAGGAGACATAGATCACCAGCAGGATGACCAGGACGGACAGGAAGAGGGCCACGCTGCCGGCGATGATCTTGTGGAAGGAGATGTGCTCCGTGGCCTCCGGGTCGGTCTCTGGGCCCGGCTCGGTGGCCCCCACTGTGGGGGGGACGGGGGGCTTGCTCTCATGCTTGGGCCTGGGGAGCTTGGGCTTGAAGGTGGGTTTGGGGAGAGCCCTGGCCAGCTCGAACCTCTCCGTGGTACTTTTGCCACAGATGCTAAAATTTTTCACGGCATCAATCACGTTGACCCCTTGCAGCTCTTTGGGGCTGGCACAGATGATGGTGTTTTCCCTGAGCCCTTTGAAACTTTTCAGCCAGTTGACCAGGGAGCAAATATTCCTGCTGCATTCCCATATGTTCCCGGCCAGGCTGATGTCATTGAGGGAGATCCAAGAATCTAAAATCTCTTGCCCAATAAATGTCAATTTATTGGAATCCAGGTTGAGGCGTTGCAAATTGGGGACACACTGGAAAACGCTGGGTCCACTGAAGGCTTCGATTTCGTTTCCGGACAGATCCAGCCTCTGCAAAGAGCTCCAGGTCCAGGACATGGTCTGCCCGATAACACTGATCTTGTTCCATTGTAAGTAGAGGTTCTGCAGGCTGACCAGCCTGGGGAACAGGGCCAGGTTGAGCTTGGAAAACTGGTTATGCTCCAGGTGAAGTTCTTTGAGGCGAATCATGCCCGCAAAGACGTTCCTGGCCAGGCTTCGGATCCTGTTGTAGCCCAGGTCCAAGAGTTCGAGGTTGCGACAGTCTTGAAATATTCTCACAGGGATGGTTCGCAGGGAGTTGGACCTCAAGTGTAAACTCAACAGCTTCCGCAAGCCCCGGAATTGTTCGGATCCCAGAGACTGGAGCTGGTTATAAGACAGGTCCAAGTTCCGTAAATTGGTCACAGGTCGGAAGGTATTGTTAAGAAAATAGGAGATGCGATTGGAACTCAGGATCAACTCTTTGAGTCTGCGAATGCCATTAAATGCATTCTCGTCTATATTGCTGATGTGGTTGTGGTCTAGGTACAGCCAGGTGAGCTGGTTGAGACCCTTGAACTGGTTATATTTAAGTTTCTGAAGGCTGTTGTAGCGAAGGGAGAGACCTAAACAGCCAGCAGAGATACTGGAGGGGATCTCCTGTAATTTCTGGGATTCACAGTATACCATTTTGCCTTCACACCTACAGCCCTTAGGGCATCCTCGTTCAGCAGAAGACAGCATAGTCAGTAACACAGTGGGGGCTATTACCAGGGCTACAGCTGATCCGCTCAGTAGCCTAATTACATTGAAACCTGGAAATAAAAACAACTTAGAAAAGTTATCCCCCCAAAAAGAGATTTCACGTATTTTTTTTTTCAATCAAGCAAAGGAAAAAAAAACATTCAAGGACTTTTTTTTTAAAATTCCAATTTAACAGCTAATCTCCTCTCTTGCCATTTAGAGAAAACCATCTTTGGAGATGGTTTCAAAGAGTTAAGCAGGAGATTGACTCTACAGCCGACCAAGGCAAGACAGTCTCTATGACAATTAAGCCAGAATTTATATACAGGCTACAGAAATGGATCTACACACATCTATTTCCACATTTTTTTTAAAAAGGAAAAAAAATGACACAACATACCCATCCTTTGTGCTGTTCACAGGTCTTCCTTAGGTCCTTTGCTTTGGCTTAGGGTACCTCTAGCATGACAGCCCCTGTCAGCTGCACTGTCGTGAGTCAGGGCTCGCTGACACCCAGGAAGAAAAATTGGACCCCTTGGGAGATGGACCAATTTGGGCACATTATTCTTTGCCTGCCAGGCAGAACCCTCCAAGAACAAATAAACGCCAAGTGGACCTCCACTGCCGAAGTCGAGCTTGCTCCTAGGTGATGGGATCTTCATGAATGTTACGTTTTTGCATCTTTACACTTTGGGGAGGTAGGAATAGAAGGAAAGGAAAAAACCCCAACCAAACCACCCACCCGAGCCTCCCCCTAAGCACAAGTGGCTTCTACAGTTTCTCCTTAGAGCAGAACATGCTGTCTTCCTTTGGGCCAGCTTCTCCTAGCTGAGTGCCCACATCTGTATTCCATAGCCCAGCTATGACTTCTCTTTAGGCAGCCCTGGCTTGGGCTGCGGAGCTGTTGCCGCTTCCTGGGAAGAGAGAAGACAGGAGCATCCCCTCTGGCTGCCTCCGCTGCTTGTCTGCCACCGGGTAGGAGCTCACCTCCCTTCTGCAGTCTGGCATGCTGGAAGCTCCCCCCACTGACTGTTGCTCTGGTCCCTGAGAATTCAGTCTTATGTAAAGCTGCCTCCAGTGGTGAAGTCTATTATGGGCATGTGCAGAAGCAGGGGCCTCTTTTATCTTGCAAATGAGCAAGCTTTCTGCTGGGAAATGAGGGATGACTCTGGGTGACTCTAGAGGGGCCAGGGCTGGGGCTGGCCCACTTGCCCACAAAGTGGCCACTTTTAATTTTTTCTGATAACTTCCTCCGCTCGCTTTGAGGGGGAACTAGATTGGGTCCCTCAACTTGATCAAGGAGAGTGTGAAGATTCTAGATTTAGGTCTGGGAGGAACTTTAGGGATGATCTACCTTAGTGAGTCTCAAACCTTGTTGTGGCTTGTGTCTCACATTTCCCCTGGTGATTTGGGGAAGTATGGGGACCCCTTTTCATACATTTTAAATGTATAAAATAAGAAGAAACCAAGTAAACAAACCTAAAGTTATCAAATGATGTTTTTAAAAAGGAAATAATTTCATAGGTCCAGATTAAGAATTTCTCATCTATGTTTAGCATGGTTATATATGTGTGGCTTATATTAGATTGCTTTCTAATCAAGGGGAGGGGAAATGTAAAACTTAAAAATTTGCAAGAAATGATTGTTAAAAACTGCCACTGCAGGAAGTTGAAAAAAATAAATTATATAATTTTAAAAAAGAATTTCTGATCTAGTCTAATCATCTTTCAGCAAGTGGTGCAGTGCAGTCAAGGGTTCCAATCCAGATTCAGACCCTTACCACTTACTGTTTGTATGATCTTGGGTAAGTCACTTAACCCTGACTGCCTTGCAACCAGGGCCATCTCCAGTCATCCTGATTCATATCTGGCCACTGGACCCAGATAGCTCTGGAGGAGAAAATGAGGCTGGAGAAGAAAGTGAGACAGCACCCCCTCACTCAAATCCAATTCATGTACTTTTTATGATCTTCTTTGAGAATGAAGGACAAACATCATCATCATCATCATCATCATCATCCCCCCCAAATTCAAAATAGGATTTTCCAAGATGAAAACACTAAATCTCAGAGAGGTGAAATTAAGTTAACTAAGGTCTTATACTAAGTAAGAAGCAGAGCCATGAAGTCATCTTGGTCCTTTGAGTGATATTGCACTTAAAAAGTACACATGGTTTGAAATTAGAAGATTTAAGTTTAAATTGTACCTATCACTACCTGTATACCACTTATCCTCCTGAGCCTCAGATTTCTCACTTGTTAAATGAAGGGATTGGGTTAGATGGTCAACTTTTAAATCTAGGAACCCATGCCCCTTGGGATAGACAGGGATTTCATTTGTGATTCCACTTGTCTGAGGACTGTCTGCAGTTTTCTGTCTTAGAGACATTAGGCAGAGTCCCAGATCTAGGATGTTTTGGAGACACCATGTGAACCCCCAAAATAGCATGGCTGACTTCTATTCAGGCTGTCATACTACTTGTCAGATCTTGGATTAATTGTAAAAAGAAGAGGGCAAACCCAGAGTCCTGTTTACTCTAGCTTACAGTGTGTAGAGCTACTCTTGGGGGCCACACAAGGTCACTTAATGAGCCCCATTCTTCTGGGGCTTAAGGGATTCTGTGGCACTAATTGAGGTACTTTAAGAAACTGAATCAATTCATTCAGTTCATGCAGGTTCCATTAAGTGCCATAAAGGGAAATTGCCCTAAATGAGTCTCTCATAGCAATAGCAGTGGAGAATATCCCAGGAGCAACAAGAGCAAGGCCATTGGACTAAATCAGTAATTGTGTTCTCTACTATAAATGGGAAACCTTTCTTAAGCTGAAGCTGCCTAACCACTTATCAGGGATATCATTGAAGGGAATCCTGGTCAGGTTCAGGTTAGATGAAATAGATTCTGAGGTCTTTCTAGTTCTGAGATTCTTTGATTATATCCATTCTGATTCAGTGAGATTCCAGAATCTTAATCTCTCCTAGCTGAGAACCTTTCAGTTATTTCAATGTAGTTCTCAAGTCCAGTTTGTAAATGTCTTCTGACCACCAAACCTACATAAAAATCTTTCATTGAGCATCTCCTCTATGGAAACTTTTAGGAGATTCTCTTCTGAGATCACCCACCATCTATGCTTTATGGGTATCAGTATTGAAATGTAAGCTTTTAGAGGGCAGGGACTATTTCCCCCTCTTCCCCTTCCATTCTTTGTATCCTTTCATTGGGTAGTGTCCTTGGCTTATAAATAAGTGCAAAATGTATTTGTGTTGATTGACTGTTTGATTGATTACAGTACTCTGTTTAGTAGTGGAGAGAGGAAAAAAAAGAAAGGAAAAAACCAACAACTCTTGTGCACAAAGAGCATACATTCCATGTTATAAAAGATCTAACCAGATAATTGCTAATTATCAGGTCCGGAGAACTGATTGTTAAATTTTTGGCATGAGCATTCACACAGAAATCCACCAATGCTACAAACCATGACTTGGTTTATTGCATTGAAGACTTTAAAAAGTGATGGAGAACATGTTAATCATTTTATTTAAACAGAAAAATGATTCATGTTGTCTCCCTAGATAATCTATGTTAAATAGGCTATGGAAATAGCATATAAATGGTTAAGTTTAATATTGATTATCAATAATCAATATTTATTAAATTCATACCATTTACCAATCAATAAACTAAGTACAAGACATGATCATCTGAAGGGGAGGAAGTACAGAGTGCAGATATCTATACTCACAAGCTATAGGTATGCATGCATACATACATTATGATATAATATGCATGGGTATAATATACATATATATGCTTCTTTTTTGAAATAGCAGATGAGCTTGAAGAATCTAAATATTCTAAGAAGTTGAGATGAGTGGGATGTATTTTTCTAGATAGGAGGCATGGTCTGTGCAGGGGAATAGAGGTAGCTGATGAGCTACTAAGTTCTGGGGGAAGTATATTGGCCAATTTGTCTGGATTAACTACAACAATAGTAATTATTTAGCACTTTATTGTTGGCAAATCCCTTTTAAAAATATTATTTAAGAATATATCTTCACAATAATCTGAGGAGACAGGTGTTGTTATGCCCTTTTATACATGTTATGAAAGTTGGTCAACATTCATTCAAATGCCTATGTATATTTTTAAGTTAAAAAACTTCCATCTGTTTGTGGTGGCAAAGAATTGGAAATCAAGTAAATGTCCTTTAATTGGTAAATGGCTTAGCAAACTATGGTATATGTATGTCATGGAACACTATAGTTCTATTAGAAACAAGGAGGGAAGGGAATTCAAGGAAGCCTGGAGGGATTTGCATGAACTGATGCTGAGTGAGATGAGCAGAAACAGAAAAACACTGAACATCCAAACAGCAACATGGGGGTGATGATCAACCTTGATGGACTGGCTCATTCCATCAGTGCAACAATCAGGGACATTTGGGGGCTGTCTGTGATGGAGAATACTATCTGTATCCAGAGAAAGAACTGTGGAGTTTGAACAAAGACCAAGGACTATTAATGTTAATTTAGAAAAAAGCCTGATATCTTATTGTCTGATCTTGATTTCTCTTATGCTTTATATGTTTCTTCCTTAAGGATATGATTTCTCTCTCATCACACTCAATTTGGATCAATGTATGCCATGGAAACAATGTAAAGGCTGGCAAATTGCATTTCTGTGGGGGGGTAGGGGAGGGAAGTAAGATTAGAGGAAAAACTGTAAAACTCAAAATAAATAAAATCTTTATAATTCGAAAAAAACCCTTCCTTCCATCTTCCCTTCCTCCCTCCCCTCCCTTTGGTGGCCAACAGTCAGGTTAATAATGTACATCCATATTTGTGTTAAGCATATTTACAATTTAGTCATTTTTTGGTATGAGGAATTAGGATTAAGGGAAAGAAATACATGAGATTTTTTTTAAAAAAAGTGAATGTACTGGTCATCAGATTTTGAGGGATTTTTGTTTTGTTTTGTTTTTCTTCCTCTGGGTGAGGATAACATTGTCCATAGCTGGTCTAATAGGCATGTCCTAGTTCTCTGAATGACTGAGAGGAGCTGCTTCCATCAGGATTAATTATCTCACAACCTCACAACGCTGTTGTTAATGTATATAATGTTTTTTTGGTTCTGCTCCCTTTGCACAGCATCAGATCCTGTAATTCATTCCATGCTTCTCTGGAGTTTGACCATTTATGATTTCTTATAGAGCATAATATTCATGTGCCATAACTTGTTTAACCATTCCCCAATTATTGGACATCCCCTCAATTTCCAATTCTTTGCCACTTCAAAAACAGTTGCTATGAAGATTTTGGAACATGTAGGACCTTTCCCATTTTTTTAATGATTTCTTCTGGATTGTTATGCCCATTTTCCAGTTGAGGACATTGAAGTAGGCAGATAGACTTTAAGTGACTTTTCCAGAATCACACATCTAATAAATGCTCCAAATTAGATTGGAACTCTGGTCTTCCTGTCTCTAGGTTCAGAGTTCTAGTCACTCTGTCATCTAGTTGCTCCTAACAAAGTTTGTTGAAGAGTAATGAGATGCAGTAACTTCAGAAGATAAGGGGGAACTAGATTTAAATCTAAAGTCTAAAATGACAAGCTGAATATTTTGTATTTTTATTGAAATAATAATAGGGGACTATTAAGTTTCTTGAACAATTCAAGTGATATGGTTAGATTTGTTCCCAATGACAATTGATTTGGCCATTAGGAGGATGATTGGAGAAAGGGCATACTAGGAGATGAGTGTCCTTTGAAGAAGCTGTTAAAATAAATTAGAAGAGTGATGATGAGGACTGGAAAAGATATGTCCAACTGACTGGGGAGAAGGGAATGGATCTGAGAGACATCATGGAGGAAGAATTGAAAAGACCTAGAAACTAATTAGATAAGGGGTTGAGGAAAATGGGAGGAGTCAAATATATTGACACCTTTTTGAGCCTGGTGGCTCATTATATTGCACTGAGTAGGTAGGTCTTTCGTATTAATCATCTTTACAATAGTGTATGTAGTGGTCTCCTAGGGATGCTCCCATTGAATATAGGGACTTTTAGTAAAGGGAGGATATTTATAGAGGATTGTCAAATGTGATCACACATTTCTTAGAGATTTTGATTTCTTGCAAAAATAAATTTCCAGGGGCAGCTAGGTGGCATAGTGGATAAAGCACTGGCCCTGGAGTCAGGAGTACCTGGGTTCAAATCCAGTCTCAGACACTTAATAATTACCTAGCTGTGTGGCCTTGGGAAAGCCACTTAACCCTGTCTGCCTTGCAAAAACCTAAAAAAAAATTTCCAGTACAAGGGAACTACCTCCTACTCTGTGCCATCCCTAAAATATACCAGTCACCTTTTTCCCCCTAAATTTGATATGAAGTTAATGAATCACATATCACTATTTGTCAAGTCAATGTAGAAATTTATAAAGTGAAGAAGGAAAAAAATGACTATCAGGGTGACCTCTGGGTTTCCTAAATTTTAAATCTTACAGACTTCCAAAGACTAAATATTTGATAGTAAGAAATTTTGAAAAATTGTAAAACTCAAAGTAAATAAAATCTTTAATTAAAAAATAAAAAAAATTAAAAGAAACAAATGTTGTTATTTGGAATGCACCCCTCTCAATAGTCTTGAGTTTATTTTACATATATTTTCATATCTTCTTAGTATGTATGATAATATGCAAGATCCTTATAATTGGCCTATAGCCTATTTGTCTTTTGCATTCTTGGGACCTAGCATAGTGTCTAGCTCTTAGTGGGTGTTCATTGATTGACTGGTTGTGAATTTCAAGGCAATAAATTATGAATATCTTTTCGTTCTGCTATGAAAGCTTTGATAAATCTTTAATAGAATGTAAACTCCCAGAGGGCAGGGAATATTTATTTCCTAGCCCTGATTTGTTCACTTTGCTTTTGATCTCCATATTCCTAGCAACCCACACAGAAACTTGCAATTAGAGGGTTCTTTATTTTATATATTTAAAATTTTATTTATTTTAAACAAATTTTCACTTTTAAACTTTCTCCCTTTACTCCTTTCCCATCCATCAAGAATGAAATCATGCACAACATATTTTCATTTTACACATGTTGCAAAAAAAGGAAGGGAAATGAAGAAAGCACAAATAACCGTGTTTCCATTTGTACTCAGAGAACTCAACAATTCTCTTTGGAGCTGAATATTGTTTTCCATCACACATCCTTCAGAAATTCAATGGATCATTGTACTGTTCAGAGTAGGTAGGTCTTTCACAGTTAATCATCCTTACAATAGTGCTGTTACTGTTTACAATGATCTCCTAGTTCTTTTTCCTTCACTCTGCAGCAATTCTTTTTTAATTAATTTACTAATTAATTTGAATTTTGCAATTTTCCCCTAATCTTGCTTCCCTCCTCCCACCCCCACAGAAGGCAGTCTGTTAGTCTTTACATTGTTTCCATGGTATACATTGATCTAAGTTGAATGTGATGAGAGAGAAATCATATCCTTAAGAAAAAAAATAAAGTATAAGAGATAGGAAAATTCCATAATAAGATAATGGATTTTTTAAAAAGAAAGGTAATAGTCTTTGGTCTTTGTTCAAATGTCACCATTCTTTCTCTTGGATATAGATGGGATTCTCCATTGTAGATTTCCCAAAATTGTCCCTGATTGTTGCACTCATGGAATGAGCGAGTCTATCAAGGTTGGTCATCACCCCCATGTTTCTGTTAGGGTATACAGTGTTCTTCTGGTTCTGCTCATCTCCCTCAGCATCAGTTCATGCAAATCCCTCCAGGCTTCCCTGAATTCCCATCCTTCCTGGTTTCTAATAGAACAATAAAGTTCCATCACATACATATACCACAGTTTGCTAAGCCATTCCCCAATTGATAGACATTCGCTCAGTTTCCAATTCTTTGCCATCACACACAGGGTGGCTATGAATGTTTTTGTACAAGTGATGTTTTTACCCTTTTTCGTCATCTCTTTAGGGTATAGATCCAGGAGTGGTATTGCTGGATCAAAGGGGATCTGCATCAATTCTTATTAATCTTCCCAGTTTTTATGGAAGAATAGTATCCCATCACAAGCATATACCACAACTTCTTCATTGATGGACTTACCCTCAGTTTTCAATATGTTTACATGTTTTAAGCCTTTTTATTTCTCTTTGCTCTTTTTAGGGTAAAGACCTAGTAGTGGTTTTCATATAGTAAGTTCTTAATAAATGTTTTTTGGTTTTATTATTTTTGAATAGAATTAGTAGTTTTCTCTTTTATCATTTCTTTACCTTTTTTTTTTAGTTTTTGCAAGGCAATGGGGTTAAGTGGATTGCCCAAGGCCACACGGCTAGGTAAATATTAAGTGTCTGAGGCTGGATTTGAACCCAGGTACTCCTGACTCCAAGGCCAGTGCTTTATCCACTGCGCCAACTAGCTGCCCCCTCTTTTATCATTTCTAATAAGAACCACATTTGTGTGGGAACCTAAATTTTCACTTATATTTCTTAGAACTAGGAGGGAATGCAATACCTCCAATATACCTTTTTGATAGATAAGTTTATTCTATCATCATCTTCTAGATGCAACAATTGAACAGGTGTATCTTAATCACCTAAATCACAGAGAAGGTACCAATATGCATTTGTAAAGGAGAGTTTCCTCAATTGGAAAGTCAATAAAATAATACCTGTAGCATTCATCTCTAGTCTATCTTTTTCTACTATGATAGGAAGTATGCAAAGTATTAGAGATACAAAATTAAAATTAAAAAAAAGAAAATAGTCCCTGCTAACAAGAAACTTGTGTTCTGTAGAGGGGAGGGGGGATTGTAGATGAGAAAACACACACACACACACACACACACACATTTCAGAAAGAAGTTACATTATTTAGTAAGAGAATCATGAATTGCCACTTTTAGATGGTCTTGCTTGACTGCAACCTTAAAGAGAGTCAGGAATTCTAAAAGGTAGAGGTGAGGAGGAAGAAGATTCTGGGGATGGGAGATAGACTGTACAAGGTCATAGAAATGGGAAATGGGCTGTTGTGTCCTAGGGACAGCATGTTTGCCAGCTTAGTTAAAACACAAAGTATGAGGGATTTGGGAGAATGTATAATCAACTTGGAAAGATGTATGGAGTCAGATGATAAAAGAGTTTAAAGGCCAAAAACAAGAGACTGTAGTTTATCCTAAAACAATAGGACTTTCTTGAAGCTTCTTAAATATAATGCTGGGAACTAAATCAGAATTTGGTTTTGGAAATCAAGGTTTGACATCAGGGTGGAGGATGAATTGGAAAGAAAAAGAAATTGGATATGAGGAAACCAGTTATAAAGCCATTGAATTAGTCAATGTGAGATTATGATGGCATGAACTAAGGGAATTTGATGAATGGAGAGAAGAGGACAGATGTGAGGTAACTGATTGATGTGGAAATGACAGGATTTGGCAAGTCATTGGATATGGGGGTTGAACAAGAGTCACAAGTGAAAGATACCTCCAAGGCTGTAAATAAATGCTGGTGACAAAAACAATGCTAGAGAATTCTCACTAGGAATAAAGATGCTAAGAGGTTAGATGAACTTCAGGAAGAAGAAAATGAGTTCTGCATTAGATCCAATAGAATCTACGATCCTGGAAGGCAGGAACTTTAATTTTTGTCTTTGTGTCTCCCATCACTGAGCATACTGCCTTAGTAGGAGGTATTTACTTAAGAAATGTTTGTTGTTTGACTCCATATGTTGAGTGTGAGAAGTCTGTGGGATATCTTCTTGGAGATATTTAGCAGACTGTTATAGCTGAGACAGTGAATCTTGTAGGAGAAATGAAGGGAAGGTATATGAATGTGCGTTATCTACACATAGAGAAAATAACTCTCCTTTCTCTATGGCTCAGAGTTGTAACTTTCTCAAACTTCAATCACTGAAAAGACACTCACAAGGAGAGTCTAGCTTTTGGTATCATGACTTCTTGGTAGTACTATGCCGTGTTTAGAGAGGACTAGCATCTGTGGTATGAAATTCTGAGCCCTTTCCAGAGCTGCTCATCCACCTTTGATGTCCCTCACTTGTGTCTCCAAGAAATGGTAGTATGATTTCACACCAGTAAAAACTATTTTGGCAGACAGGCTAAACCAGAAATTGAATGAGTAACTGAGGGGTCTCAAATCCTATGGTGATTGAGGAGGGTGTTTACTCTAAGATTGTGAAGACTTCCCCCAGAAAAATAGATGAATGAGAAAAATCTGTTCCAATTACCAGGAGTTGGGTCAAACATCAAAGGTGTCAAGGTCATCCACTGCATTCCAGGCCATTACAAGGCATCTTGAATTTTGTCCTGTCATTGGATTGTGATGACTCAGAAGAGAGAAGGAAGTTGTTGGCTTTGTGGAACTCTGCCTTACTTCAATTCATTCACAAATCAAGACATCACCTCTTAATGACACTGGTCTTCTTTGAAAATGAAAGTTGAAGGGACAGCTAGGTGGTGCAGTAGATAGAGTCCTGGTCAGGAGGACCTGAGTTCAAATCCAGACCCAGACACTTGATAATTGCCTAGCGTTGTGACCTTGGGCAAGTCACTTAACCCATTGCCTTAAATACATACATGTGTGTATATATACACACATGTATGTATTTTATTTTTAAAGTAAATGAAAATTGACCAACAATACCTTTAGGTTGCCCTTCTGGATTAATAGTTTGATTTTTTTCCTTTATATTCTTAAAGAAACTGTGTGGAAAATAACTACATTGCTTTGCGTTTTATTTTTTTCTTGAGACAGATAATTATGTCAAGAGAAGACACCATATAAAAGGACCCCTTAGTTCTATAGTTCTACATTTGCTTCTTAGGGGTGGTGTAATGTAATGACTACATTTCTGGACTTTTCATCGCAAATACCAGACTCTGATCCCAACTTCAAACACTTACAAGTTGGGTAAACTTGGAAGAATAAGTCACTTAACCACTTTCAATTTCAGCATTCTCATTTATAACATGTAAATCTTTAAAAAACCCAGCACCTTTCTCACTGGGCTGTTGTGAAAAACTAATGACAAGATTGTTTTAACATGCTTGACAAACCTCTCATACACACATGGATTTTTCTTACTTGTTTATTTGTTTACTTGCTGCTTGCCATACCCAACCTCCATTTCCTAACTCACTGAGGTGACACTGGCTGCCCTTCCTCATTCCCAGGATTGATATACCCTTCCTCCTCACTTCTGTTCCTTAGAACTCCTGCCATTCTTCAATCAACTTAAATGCTACATTTTCATATTCTCCCAAATTGTGAGTGTCTCCTTCCTCAAAACTGTCTGTCTATCTATGAAGTTATAAATGTCTGTGTTCATATTTTTCTATACATATATGAATGGATGGATGGATGGATGGATGGATGGATGAATGAAGGGTCATAATAGATTAATCTCTACAGATTAAACCTTCTCAGACCCTGCCCTTTTCCTCAAAGTTCATGGCACTCTGTGTCAAGACTATTAATTGTGTCGAATGACCCCAGAATGTGTAATCTGGAGAAAAGACTTACTTGGAGGTTATATGATATCTATACTCTTCAAGTATTTGAAGGTTTGTAAGAAGAAACTTGTAACTTGTAAAGAAGAAACTTGTAAACTTTTGTAAGAAGAAACTTGGCCCAGAGGACAGGATGGAAACTCTCTTAAAATCCAAGGCTCATCTGATTTGATCATGGGAGGAAAAGAGATAATGAATGGAAGATAAAAGATATTATTAGAGTATGATGTAAGGAAAAAGTCCCTAAGAATGGGAGTTTTTCAGAATGGACTGGTCTTCTTTGGAGGGGTGATGGGTTCTCCCTCAGTGGGATTTCCAAGCAGAGACTGGACAATTACTTTCCTCTGTGTCATAAAATGTTCAAAATATGAACTCTAAAATTTATTTCAACTCTGAAATTTAGTTATTCTGTATAGTTAACTAAAAATGCTAGGTGAAATGATGATGGTAGACCTTTGGGAGCTTATGCATTCAACAGGAAGGATTATTTCAGTGAAAGGTTAGTCATAATTGTGTTAGACCCTAAGGAACAGATTTCAGTATGTGGAAAGATATTAATGTACATGTGAAGCCAATCACCAAGGGTTTCCTGGAGATTTGGACCAAATCTTTGGTGGAGATTATTACAATTCATGGGGGCCATAGGGAAAGAGCACACAAAAATCTCCAATTGGAGAAACTTATAGTTGAGTGTGACAATTAGCCAAAAGGCTAGCTTAATTCATTAAGATTCTTTGCTACAGAACTTTCTGGGTATATTTGCCTTACCTCCCCAATTATATTGTAAGCTTCTTTAAGGAAAGAGACCATATGTTAGCCCTGTTTATTTCCTCCTATTTTGTTCAGCACAGAGATGGGTGTATTATAGATGCTGAATATATACCTAACTGTATGCTTAAATGAATAGAATAGATAGGACATTGAATGCTAAGCCTTGGATATAACAATAGAGAGTTGCTTTGAAAATGTAGAGGGCAAAACCTCCATCCCCTAAACATTTCCTCTAATAACATAGAAATGTCTAAAATCCTTCCAAATGAGATTCTTTACTTTTCATTTTTTTTCAGTCCTTCAGAGCCCCCAGATAACCAAATATCCCTGATGGGACTGAGTTGGAAGTGAGGAGGAATACCTTATTTCTTTAGGAGCTAAAGGTTTAGGGGAGGCTTATGACCAATAGATAAAAGTAGGGTTCTTTAAGTGACTAGGAACAAGGAAAGGCACTGGAACAGAAAAGAGAGAATTCTTAAAGCAGAGTGAATAATTGGTTTGTTGTGATTGATTGGTTGGTTGGTTGTTCTTCATGCTCATAGAAGACCGATTCTGTGGCTGAGCAGACCAATAGGATCTCAGATGGATCTACTGCAGGTTGGGCGCAATAATGATGACTAAGGTGAAGCTCATGTCTATACATCATGAGTCTGCTGATGAGAGATCACTATGACGAGATCTGATCCAGGGAAATAAGATAAAAATTGTGTTTAAGAAAGGTGTTTCTAATTCTTATTTAGAAAATTTGGACATCTCAACATGAAGGAAATCTGGGAGGGTTTTTACATGTATAAAACTTACATAAATAAGTGAGGACAATTCAGCAATTCAGGAAGACAATCTATCATGGAACAGAGGAATGTTTCAATGTTGGCAGTAATCATATGGAGAAAATCATGAATTAATTAATAATAATAACTGACTTTTATATAGTGATCAATAAACATTATTTCATTTGTTCCATAGAATATTATGAGTTTAATAGAGCTTGCCCACCTTAACATAAGATGGATGTGACTGTACCCGTCTTCTTGTCTGTAAGACCAGTGTTCTTTCTAAAATATCTCACTGTTTCTCAGTTCTCAAGGGTTGAATGATGAATTTGAAAATATCAAAACACAGTCCTGCTACCCAAGGAGCATAACTGGCTTTCTAAAATAGGGAATCGCCCTTGAAATTCTTTATAAAACATATCATTTCCTTCTAAGCAAGTTGATTAGCTCCAATTTCCCTTCAGTAGAAGCAAAATTATACGCCATTACTTACCTCTGCTACTTCTTCCACACCTACATGGCTCCCAAAACAAACCACAAACTCTCTGACAAGTCACATTCTCTCATAGCATTGAATCTTCTTTTAAGTTATATGACCACGAGGGATATATCAAGTATCCAGAAGCATTTTGCATTTCTTTTAATTTGCATTTGGAGAGCTTAAAACCACTGAACAGATTTGGTTTTAATTGGGTAAACAAACTCATACCCAGAATGACCTCTTAATGCCAAATTTCTGTCCAGAGTGAATTGAACAGTCAAATTATAAACTTAGAAAATAGGGTTTAGAAAAGTACTGATTTTTATTGAGAGTCTTTGGGATTTGAACATTATTTGGATTAACTTTGATTCTAATTCCTTCTTTTTCTACATTTGATGGCATTTTATGATGTCCCAAGATAATATACCCAAGGTCAAATATATTTTATGAGTCTATATCGACTCAAAATTCTTAGCTCCTGAGTTCTCAACAATATTTTTCAATTCTGTTAATTAACTAAAGCACACAATTAGTTTAAAGCAAAGACATTTAAAAAGATACGTTTGTAGGAAAAACAACACTTGAGCATTCCTCGTTCCTTTCCCCCCAAAGAAATGTTGATCAGGACAGTTTGTTGGCATAGTAAATAGACTACCAGTCTTGGAATCAGGAGTATGGGAGTTGTAGTCCAGTCTCAGACATTTGACACTAGCTGTGTGACCTTGGGCAAGTCACTTAATCCTGATTACCTTAAATCCAGGGCCATCTCCAGTCACCCTGATTCGTATCCTATTAATGGACCCAGATGGAGCTAGAGGACAAAGTTAGGCTGGAGATTTAGCAGTTTCCTCCCCTCCAAAAACAAAATCTAATCCATGTGCTTGTTGTAAAATATCACTTCCCTGATATCATGATTTTCTTCAAGAATGAAGAACAGGGGTTGCACAGTGGATAGAGCACCGGCCCTGGAGTCAGGAGGACCTGAGTTCAAACCCGAGTTCAAATTACCCAGCTGTGTGACCTTGGGAAGCCACTTAGCCCCATTTGCTTTGCAAAAATCTAAAAAAAAGAATGAAGAACAGACATCATCATAATCATTGTCTTTGGGGATATGTAATGATTTATGGAGAAATGAGGTAGGGCCAAATTCTGTTGATGTCATTAAGCTGCTTCTACTAGAATGATTCCCATGTAGCCTAGAGTCATATATTTTATCTGCTGAGGAGTGCTTTGATGATACCACTTGGTTTTGGCCAGAAGATGATTGTGGAGCAAGTCTGCTTCTAACCTCTGACTTCAGATAGAGTCCTCTGATGAAAGGTCATTTTCCTCATAAAAAGATGAGTGGGTTCTAACGACTCTCTTTTAGCTTGTAGACTAATGGCTTCATGTCTTTTGGGGAACAAATCTTTCACATACCTAACAGGAGACTCAGGGAAAAAATAATAAAAATACTTCTCAACTGTGTAACTACCCTATAAAAAGGGGAAATCTTTTGTTCCTCCAAAGTCTAAAATCTTTTGCAACTCGGAACATCTATTCACCTAAATCTAGTCTCATGCAAATATGTAGTTATGTAGACACAAATGTATTGAATCTGTTGTACAATTGCAAAATTTTAGATCTACAGGTAGAAGAGACTTCAGGGCCATGTATCCAAACACTCAATCATTGTTAAGGACACTGAAAACCTTAGAAGTTAAATAACATACCCACAGTCACACCAATGTTAAACATTAGAAGCAGGATTTGAATCTGGGTCCTATGGCTCTGATACCATTGTATTCCATTTTTCTCCCTTCTTTGAGTCACACTTGCTCCTATTTCTTTATAACTACCTCTCTGTCCTAATGCACTTTATCAATGATTTCAAATTCAAGAAACACTATAGCCTATAACATTCCCAGTGGAAGCAAACTAGATTAAAAATGTAATTGGAAAAAAGTTTAATAAAATAAATAAAAAATATGTCATAAGATGATTTTAATCCATATTTTATTTTTAAGTTAAAATGCAGCCTCAAAGATCTGGGGCTATTTGAGAATGATGCCACTGTCTTGTATTATTTTGGGTCAGGAAATCATTATTAGGGCTTGTTCTGATGACTCCCACCTTCTATTCCCCCGTCAGAATCACTTTAAACTCTGCCTGTTCTACAGACATCAAAAGACCAGGGCTGAGGCCACCTGATGATTTTAATTCCATAACTTTTTGTTTGTTGGTTGGTTTATTTTGGCTTCCCATGTAAATGAAAAATAGAAAGAAAGCAAGGAATCCAGATTCCTCCATCAATTTAAACAAACACAAAGTACTTTTTTTAGTTTCTTTTTTCTCCAATTACATAGAAAGATACTTTTCAGCTATCTTTTTGTTTATTTATTTTTGTTAGATTTTATGTTCCCTAGTTTTCTCCCTCCCTCTCTTCTTTCCCTCTTCCCCAATCCATCTGATAGAGGTTGTATCTATACAATCCCTACACTTCCTTCTCGACCACAGAAGCTTATAATTATGATCAAGAAGGCACTTTCACTTATTTTCTGCAGTGTATCTCTTCATTGGCTCCCAGGGAGTGCAAATTGCCCAAGACCACACAAAGGATTAGCAGGATTAGTTCTCAAACCCAATATTTTTGTCACCAGATATGGTTGGGGTTCTTTCCGTGTCCTTCATGATGTCAAACCATTTTAAAGAGATGTTAATAGAGACCCACATCTATGATGTCAAAGATATAGAAAGTATTCAGGTGGTGAGAGAGCCCTCTGTTAATGTTAAGTCATTTCCTGTTCTGCTGTGTCAAATCTTGGAAAGCTACCTAGAGCAATGAGAGGTTACATGACTTATCCAAGGTCAGCTAATAAGTCTCAGAGGGGGACTTAAGTTCACCTCTTTTTGAGGCTCGTTCTCTATCTGTGGAGTTGTACTTCCTCGACCACATTAAGGTACCTTTGACTATCAGAGTTATTTTCACTATCATACCATAGAGTAATTTAATATATTCAATAAAATATATATATAGTAGGTTAAAATTTAGATTTTATAGTAACAAAATACAAATCATCATAAAAAAAACCTCAAACATTTATTCAAGATGGTGAGTGGAAAGAGTATATTGTTAGTCTTGGGAGAGAACTTTTTTTCCTTGAATCAGAAGCAGGGAATAATAAAATAAAATTATCGAGGTGTTGTTTCCTAGGGAATTCTGACTATGGCAGTTGGATACTTTGAGTTGAAGTAGGCAGGTTCTATAGCGTAGTAATGTAGTTTAGTGGGTAGGGTGCTGAGCCGAAAGTCAGAAAAACCCATCTTCATGAGTTCAAATCCAGTCTCGGACATGTACTAGCTATGTGACCCTAGGCAAGTCACTTGGCCCTGTTTGCTCCAGTTTACTCTCTAAAATGAGCTGGAGAAGGAATGACAAATCACTCCAGTATTTTTGCCAAGAAAATCTCAAATGTGGTGACAGAGAATTGTACATGACCGAAAACAACAAGGCAAATCCTGAGAACAGGGTTCACTTTGGGAGTAGTTACTGGGCATTGCCTTTGAAAACTATGATAGAAAATAAACTCTCAGAAGAAAAGAATTGATTTTTCAATTTGTTTTTATATCCCTTTGAACTAGTACTGTACACAATGCATAGTAGGTCCTTAATATATTGTCATTGGAGGAAATTTTTTGATTCATGAAAAATTAGATGGTTCATTTGTAGGAAGTATTGGGAAGAGTTCTTCCACAAAACTCAAATCTAAATAATATGAAGGAACTTCTCTAGGGAAAAAAAACTGGAGCAGACACAAGTTCAATTTGATATACATCATTTTTTGATTAAAAAGTTTTTAGTTGTAATATGGTTAAAATGTAGCTATAGCATGGTTTTGTAGCTAGCGCTTGACTCCAAATCAGGCAAAGTAGGGTTCAAATTCTACCTCTGATTCTTACTAGCTGTGCAATCCTAGGAGAAGTCATTGGGTTTTAAACATTTCCTCAGGATTTATCCAGTCAAAGATTGTTTGTGATCCACTTTGGGAGTAGAAAGTTCTTACACTAAGAGAGCTTATGAAAATCTTTGATCATTTGCGTATTCAGATCATGAATTTATGTTTTATTTTTTGTCTCATTTGTCAAGGGATAGAATTGAACTAGGTAATTTCCAGGACCCCTTCTAGTTCTAATTCTCATACTCTCAAAGAATACTACTGTATAAAGTATTCAGGAATTATTTAGGATCTTGGAATCTAAAGTCAAAGAGAAATTCAGATTCACTTCCATTCATTAATTGGAAACCACAGTACTAGGTGCTAGAGATATAAAATCAAAATTCGAAACAATCATTTCCCACAAGGAATTTATATTCCACCAGGGGATACAGTATATGATCCATTAGGTAAATAGAAGATAATTTTAAGGAAGAAGAGTACTACACTTAAGGAGGTCCTTGAGCTGATATTAAAGAGCTCTGCAATTTAATTAAATGGAGTGTTAAAATAAGAAATATTGGAGTAGCTAGGTGGCACAGTAGATAGAGCACTGGCCCTGGAGTCAGGAGTACCTAAGTTCAATTCCAGCCTCAGACACTTAATGATTACCTAGCTGTGTGGCCTTGGGCAAGCCACTTAACTCCATTGCCTTGCAAAAACCTAAAATTAAAAATAAAAAAATAAAATAAGAAATATTTTATTTTACCAGTGAATCCTACCTCTGAGATTATATGGTTTAGCAACATAATTCGGTTCATGTTTGAGTCTAGTCAATAGTAAGCATTTTTTAACTGCTTTCTATTGGTCACTTCTTCAGTCATTTTCAGTCATGTCTGATTTTATCTTTCTTGGCAGACATTAAAACAGTTTTCCTTTTTCTTCTTCAACTCGTTTTATATATGAGGAAATCAAGGCAAACAGGATTAAGTGACTTGCCCAGAGTCAAACAACTAGTGAGTGTCTGAGGCTGCATTTGAACATAGGAAATTGAATCTTTAAAACTTCAGGCCTAACATTCTATCTACTAAACCACCTAGGTGCCTCAGTAGGTACTGGGGTTGGAAAGAAAAGTAAAAGTGTCATCATTTCCCTTAAGGAGCAGGCATTCTAATGAAATAATATACAAAACTTTATGCCCAAAATAATAAGCTGATGAAATGGAAGGTAATCTCAGAGGGAAGACTCTAAGATGGGTGGGAAAGTCATCTTGCATTAGTGAGACTCGATTTGACCTTGAAAGAAGTCAGAGAAGTCAGGATGGTGAGTTGTGGAGGGAAAGCACTCCAGATACAATGGCGATATGAGATTGGAACTCAGGAGAGAAGTTAGAGCTGGATGAATACATCTGGGGAAAAATGAAATCACAAACTCAAATAGTATGATGGGCAAAAAAGAAAGAAGCCAAGGAAAGAGTTTTTAATCAGTCTAGTACTGACAAAGGGGAAAAAACCCCAGGATTTTGTCTTCCATATCAGGACCATACATTTACTGCTCTGTAGCTCCTAGTCCTTTTGGTGCAGGAATTCAGTGTAGTCCAAAAATTATTCTTCTTCCCTCCCCAGGCTTATTCTAGGAACTAAATCCTGCAACTCTTGTCTTTCCCAAGACATAATATTGGCCAAATATCCTACAAGACTGGGTCTTCTCTCTTTCCACGATATGTTAATACCCTGGGACAATGACAACAAATGGGGTCCTTTTTATTCCTCTGAAAACCATGTTTTTCAGTGGATTTAAGAAGCCTAACTAGTGAGTAGAGCTAAGCCAATTTGACTTTGCTTGGGTCCAATATGGTTCTACTCGTTACTGAACCATTCTAGAATAAGTAGC
Organism: Macrotis lagotis; assembly: GCF_037893015.1. Lineage (NCBI taxonomy): Eukaryota > Metazoa > Chordata > Mammalia > Peramelemorphia > Peramelidae > Macrotis > Macrotis lagotis. The sequence continues at coordinate 28,815,851 of NC_133661.1, read as the reverse complement.
TTCAGTGACTGCATGAAAAAAGCAGTCGATCATGTCTTCAACAAAGGAATTCAAGTAGGTGTTTTAGTTTTTTTTAATAAGCCAATAGCCTCAATGCTCTATTTTTTAGCCTAACCTTTTATTTTTTATTTTATTTTTTTAACATTTTCATCCATTTGTACATGTATATTTCCAAGTTACAAAATTTCCCTCCACCCTTCCTTCCTTCCCACCCTCTCCCCTCAGTAGGGAACAGTCAAGTTAGCATTTTACATACATATTTTGCCAAAAATATTTACAAATTAGTAATTTTTGGCATGAGGAATTAGTATTAAGGGAGATGCATGAGATACTTTTTATTAATTGTTCATCAGATTCGGTAGGAGTGTTTTTTTCCCCTATGCGTTTTGTTTTGTTTTGGCTTGTTTTAGTTTGTGATGCTACCAAATATGCAATTCCCAGCCAGGACACTCAATTTTCTTCATCTTCCATTAATTTTTACCATGTCATTTGTAATCATATCCCTTGGAAAAGTCCTTCCTTTTTCTTAGTGCATCATTGAAAATAAAATAAAAATTTATTTTATATAGTTCTAATTTATATAGTTCTAATTATGTGTCAAACAGTCTACTAAATGTTTTATATTTATTATCTCATTTGATCCTCACAACAACCTTGAAAAAGTACTACTATTAACCCCATTTAGTAGATGAGGAAACTGAAGCAAACAGAGATTAAATAATATGCCCAGGGGTGACATAGCTAATAAATGTCTGATGTTCTCTTTGAGCTACTGTCTTTCTGTTTACTAGCACAGCAGTTTATCCACTGAGCCATCTAACTGCAGACTATTCATGCCAATCATTTGTTTCTTATCTGATTTTAGATCTCTGACTATGTTGACTTTATGGGAGATGATATTCCAAAATTTACATCTAAACAGCTTTTCTAAGAGAATGCATTAACAAGTTTTTTTTTTGTTGTTAATAAGATTTTTGGTGGTATTTTGTGAAGTGCTTTTGGATCATTTAAAACACTTGCTTCCTACATGCAAAGTAACAATTTTTGGTCATCCCATTGCCTATTTTAGATGCTTCTGTCATATCCATATGCAAACAGACTAAATCAATGGGCTGTATAATCAACTGTCTTTGCCATAGATTAAGTATGAATATTGTCATCCATTTAGTTTTTCCTGTGTAGATTCTCATCTATTCCTCAAATTTCATTGTAATAGTACTTGGATGTTCTTCAATCAGCCAATAAGACTTTATTAAACACTAAGTATTTGCCATTTATTGCACTAAGTACTGAGAATGCAAATATGAAAAAAGAATGACAGCCCTTGCCCTCAAAGAAACATAGTTTGATGAGGAAGATGGCACATAAAAGAAAGCTGAATGTGTCAGGAGCAGGATGCAAGGGTTCAAAGGAACATAGTGTGATGGGAAATGAAAAGATCACAGATGTGGAAGCTTTCTTTTAATGGAGATTTGGGGATGATCTTTCTGCTCTATCCCCCAATTATAAGAGGGAAAAAAACTGCAAAAATCAGACAACAAATTCAAGTTGAAAGTCCATCATCATCCTTGGAATTGAGGAAGATTAGTTTCTTAGCTGTTCTTTTAAACCAACCCCTATTAAAAAACATATGAACCTGAAATCACACTGCAGTTATAAAGTGTCATTTGGATTATTTTGTGTGTTCTCAAGTATTTTGATTTCTCACAGCGGAACCAAAAAATTTTAGAGTAATTGGAGAAAGCTATAGAACCAATTTTCTACTTTAATATTTGATAACTGTTTACTCTGCATATATTGTGCTTTGAATTTAAAGTAAATGCTGAACTTATTTCTTTATCAAGATTTTTGCTGCATTGGTATTATATATGTTCATGGGGAGCAAGCTCATGTGAAGGCAATTCAATAAGCAGGTTTTAATTGCCCACAACTCAATTCATTAAACATTTATATGTGTACAGAGCTATACTGGACACTGAAGAAGCAAAAAGCAAAAAGAAACAGACCTAGTCCTCAAAGAGCTTTCATTCTACTGGACAAAATCAACGTATATATTCAAATAAGAGCAAAATATATGCAAAATCATGAACATGTTAATCAATTTGGGATCATTGGAAACACTTGCAGTTTCCTAAATGTGAATCCATTTGGCAAATATATGAGGAATGAAATGGGGGGGGAAAGGGAAAACAGAGGTTTTTTCCAAGTCTAGATGAATAATCATGACAGCCTCAAATAGGTTGGTAAGTGGAGAGAATGTGAAAAGGGTGATGGGTTAGAAGTCAGAAGACTTGCTTACTAGTTGGATGTGAGTGTTGAGGGAGGGGACCAAGTCAGGCATGACTCCATGGGGCAGTAAAAGGGTTTTGACATCAGGAACAAAAATAAAACAATTTGGAAGAGGAATGGATTTGGGGTAATAGTGGTCTTAATTAGTTTAATTTTAAATAAATTGAGAATGAGATATTTACGGGATTCAAGTGGGGATACCAATCAACTTAATAAGGGTGCCTAGTTCAGGAAAGAGAAGAAGCACTAGATCTAAAGGGTTGGGAATTATGTGCAGAGTGATGATAATTGAACTAATAAGAACTGGTGAATTCATCAGGAGAAAGAAGGATGTTGTCTTCTGTAGTCCTGACGTCAAAAGAGAATCAGAAAACAGTACTTCAAATTTCCAATAGATAGCTCCCTTCCTCAACAAAAAGAATGCGTTACATCTGACTGAGGGATGTCATTTGTTTTAGATTTTGCTTACATTTTCAGATCAGAGATAGGTTAGATAGAAGTTATCAGTTAAGCATTGTGACTTAAACATTGACTAATTGCCTGGACTGAAAAATCAATTCAACATTTGTAAAAAAACTACTTTGTGCTAGACATTACAAAAAGAATCCAAAATGAAATAGCTCCTCCCCTCAAAGAAGTTGACTTCTGGTAGAGAACTCATCATTGTAATACCATAATGTTAAGAATCATTTACTTTATTTTCATGGACACATTATTTACCTGTGGTTTATACCTTGGTTTCTTCCAGAAAGGACTTGAGGTGGCAGACCATTAAATATATAATATCATTATAAGTAAGAGGCTTTTCATATGTGATACAAGTGGCATGTATAGACCACTTCAAATTAAAGAACGGGTCATGGAATTTTCCTTAAAATAAAATTAAAGGTCACTGGGGTGAAATGTTCATATGCAGGAGTAACATATGACTTAGATATTCAAATACATTCATGGCTCATCAATGTGACTCCAATTGTATAGACAGATGGCAACCCATCTGTTCCTTCTCACCCTGTGTAACTATCGTCCATAACTTCTTGAAATCCCGTACAAGGAGTCATTCCAACATGCTGGGGAAATTCTACTGGGTGTATTTTTCTCATTTGTACACCATTCTTGTAGTTATCTGTTATTCTTGGTTCTTACTACACAACTGAACGATTTCCATTTTCTTGTCATACAGATTCTCTTTGGTTCTATATTTTTTGTTTGTTTTTTAGGTTTTTGCAAGGCAATGGAGTTAAGTGGCTTGCCCAAGGCCACACAGATAAGTAATTATTAACTGTCTGAAGCCAGATTTGAACTCAGGTAATTCTGACTCCAGGGCCGGGGCTCTATCCACTGCGCCACCTAGCCACCCCTCTTGGGTTCTATTTTGCTGGGAATGTTTTGCATATGTTTTATTGTAGGACATGTATGGCAGATTATTTGCACTTATTATGTTTCTTACCCACAATTCTCTTAGAATAACCTGCAGTTTTTTTCATTTCCCTCAGAATTGTGTTTTTTTCCCCCCTGACTTGCCCTTTTATACTATTATTGGAAAGATATTGACATCAACAAAGATTTGGTTTTGGTCAGGAAAAGTCAAGCACTAGATATTACTCCAAATATGAAAAGGTTATTTTGGGACCTACATGTATTAGCCTTTTTCTAAAATTCAAACCCAATAGATTATTAAGTATTTAAGAAATCCAGAGAACATTTGCATTTACTGCTAATCAGTGCCTTCCTGTTGATATTATATGGAAATTTTCCATCATTTTTGATAACATTTTTACAGAAGCATCCCTAATTTCTTTCTTGGAGTTGTGATTTAATGATAGTGGTTGTTCCCTACATCAGATCAAATCGCATCTAATTTGTTTCTTCTCATCCTTTGAGATTCTTGTCAATTTTATTTTTACATCATCTTTTCCATCTATCCACTTCTTCCCATTCACAGGATCTCCACCTAGTTCAGGGCATCCTAACCTCTTATCTTGACCACAGCAATAGACTCCTGGTTGGCCTTTCTTCCCCCAATTTTTCCCCTCACCATTCATTTCTCTACACTGCAGCTAAAATGATATTCCAATGGAATAGTTCTAAATCTTACTTTTAATCTTATCTCATATTTGGGATGCCTTTGATACAGAGATGATTTCACATTTGTCTTCATATCATCAACACATAGTAGGGATTTAATAAATGTTTAATACAATGAAATTATTGATCAATGAGAATTTATAGAATCTTCATTCATGTCTGATCACTATTAGTATACTGAAAACTACTTAGCATAGAAGTATCTTTTCTTCCCCACTGATTTGCACATGGCAGGGGATAATTTGATATGAATTGAATTAAATTTTGTCACTGGAAAGGAGAACCCGGTGGCATCAGAACACTTCCTCTTATCCACTCATTGTTCTTGAGAGCAGACTTCTGAATGGCACCAGCCCACATTAATTTTCTGTTTTCTCTCTGTAAACAATTCATGGCAGAGAACACAGAGAATGCTTTACAATCCATGGATTATGACATTCAGTCTCAGGGATTTTCCTGTTGAGCTCATCTCTTGGGCTTTATGTCTGGAGAAACAAAAATAGTTCTGCGAAAGTCATCTTACAGTCAGTAAATCATTACTTACTAATTCATATATTTTGAATGTATTCTATGGATACATCTAGAAGACTCAATGAGTTTACTGTGATTTCACATGGCTTAAGAGCTTTGTGAGAGAAGATTTTTTGAAAAAAAAAAGAATACAATAATTAATGTTGATGCAAAGTCTCCTTTGAACCAAAAAATAAAAATCTATTGTTTCTCTATGGAAAAGCTCGTTTTATCATTCAAGTTCCAATAGTGTTCTGATCACCTCTTCTCAAAGGTGAGCTATCCTAACTGGCATTAATGAATTCTTTGCTTTATGATTTTAGAAAGCTATAGAATCATTTTTTTAAGTCACAGAATTTTGGTGTTGAAAATAACCAGGAATTCCTATAATCCTTACCATTTCTTTCATTTGCAAGGAAACTGAGACCCAGAAGTGACTTGCTTAGGTATTGATGGAGCCTATAATAGAATTTAGATTTTAGGACAAATGGATCAGAAAATTATAGAATCTCAGAATTAGAAGGGATTCCCCTGGGTCATCTATTGATCACATATCTTTTTTTTGATATCCTCAACAAATAAATTATCTGAGTGGAGATGGTCCCTTTTATTTATATCCCTAGAATTTAGGGCTTGGTACATAATAGATACTTAATAAGCACTTATAGATGGATTTTGGTCTAACTAGCCTTCATGGAAATACTAGTAAAGAGGAAATCAGTACCAATTTATTTTTGAACAGTTGATACTGAACTAAAACTTACCTTTCTGAAAATCCTACTACTGGCATTTTGCCTGCTAAGGCCAAGAAATAGTTATGTCTTCTCATTCGTGGATAACCATCTCAATTTTTTTCAACCAAGTCTTATGTAGAATTTAGAAAGAAAATCATAGTTATTACTAATTATTAATACAAGAGACCTTGAAATTTATTGAGTTCATCTTTTTTGTATTTTTGTATTTAATTTTGTATTTAAAAATGACAAAATTTATATTATTCAGACCCAGATAAAACCCAGAGATACCCTCCCATATACATTATATGTAGATGGATAGATAGTAGATAGATGGATGGATGGATGGATAGATGATATCAAAGGTGAATCTGAAACCTGTTCCTCCAACCCCAAATCAGGCATTCTTTTTACTGTAGTTTGTTAAGTTTGAATCTTGTTTTTAAGATGATTGTGTTTTTTCATTTTCTCCCCACAAACATTGTGGTTTGGAAAATACCATTGCACAGAGCCTAGGATGAAGGAACCCATATCTACCTCTTTGCCCTTCTCAGTCCTATATTTGGAAACCAAGAATGAAGTTGGTGCCTAAAACCACTTCTGAATGGGGAATCACCATGGCTACACTTGAATATATTCTCCCAGACATATTCTTCTCTCTTGCTCTCTCTGTACACAAATTAGTTTTTGTGTACTCATTTCCTGCCTTTGTGGAATTCTCAGAGGCTACCACTACATATGAGGATGAATGCCCAATGGCCTCTTGAGTCTTTCCTGGTGAGTTTCTTCCTTTACTTTTGCATATTCACCAGGGGCTTTGGCATTTTTTCTAATCTTTGCTAACTCAAAAGATTACAGTAAATAGAATGGCATTTAAACCCAGATTCTGAATAGACCTACTTCAGGAGTAATCAGCTTTTCCTTTTCAGTCCATGAATAATTGGCTTCATTTGTAAATTCAAAGTTGAAACTGCTGAAACCTGAGTGTGCCCCTCTAGTGTTGACACATAGATTCCTAAGGTGAAAATGACCTCAGCAGCTCTACATACTCCAAACGGAATCCCATCTGCTGGGTATCAGCAAGTAGGCATCCAATCTCTGCTTCATGATCTGCAAATGAGTATGCAGCCCACTTCCTTTCAAAGAGTCTGTGCTACTTGCACATAACTCTAGTCAATAGGAATATTTTTAAATTGAGAAATTGAAGTGGAGCCTAAAATTTAATTCTTTGCAGATTATACTTATTGCTCCTGGTTCTGCCCTTTGGGGTCAAATAGAGCAAGATTAATCCATTTTTCAAATGATGACCTTTCCAGTATTTAGAGATGATCCTCATATGCCCACTGTATCTTCATTTCTGCAGGTTAAATGAACCATTTTTTTCACAGAATTACCACATGGAGTGGATTTTGGTCCCTTCACTATTCTCATTGTCCTTTGAATTTTCTACAGATCATAAGTCTCCCAATGCCCAAACTTCAACAAGATGTAGTTTGACCCTGGGAGAATCTGGAGATTATGAAAACAAAAAAGAAGAGTGTAATAGAGGTATATAAAGGTACACAGATGGTCATGTCATACACAAAAGCCTAATTTTTGCAAATTTCTACCTTCATAACTTTTAGCTTTTTGCATTTATAGGCTTAAAATGTCTTTCTTCCTTTTTACCTGCTAAATTCTTTAAATCAAATCTCAGATGCTACCTTCTCTATAGAACTTTTCCTTATTCTTCTTTTCATTTTTGATTTTCTCTCTTGGCTCTCATCCTCCCAAGAGACTCTTAAATTCTAAAACGAGGGAATGAAATTTTTCTGAATTTTTAATTCCTATTCCAAAGTGATCTGCTACTGTTATTTGAAATAAGTGATGCACTAGATAGAACAGTATTGTTTAAAGCCAGGCAGATCTGAGCAAGTCACTTAATTCTCATCTGTAAAATGTACTGGAGAAGGAAACAGCAAACCACTTCAGTATCTTTGCCAAGAAAACCCCAAAATGGGGTCCTGAAGAGTTGAACAAGTGATTGAACAATAACGGCAACAACAGTGACAAAACAACAAAATTGATGTTAAAGCAGACATACTAAACTCTAATATAGGATAAAAATTATTAGAGGGAACTTTCAATTTATTGGTCATCCCCTATTTTTCTTTATTCCTACATACTCCTGCTGAGTAGGGTACTGAGCAAAAGATTGGAAGCTAGAGACCCTGCGGATTCTCTACTATTTACAATTATATGACAGATAACACATCTCATAATCTCTCTGGGCCTTAATTTTTCCTCTGTAAAATAAATGTTATTGTTTTGGAGGGCACTTTAAGCACATTGATACAAATAGAGAAGAACTTAAATGAGATGACTAGGTATCACAGTGGTTAGAGAGTTAGATTTGAAATCAGAAAGATCCAAGTTGGAATCTTGCCTCAGCTCTGTTTTTGCTTGCCTTTAAAATGGGAATAGTAATATCACCTCCCTCATGGGACTGATTTAAGGATGCAATGAACTAACAAAAACAGTATATACTTAGGAGTTATTATTATCATCATCATATTATTATGTCTATTATTAGTAGTAGTATCAATAAACTTTCCATGTAAAGTTATTTGATCAAAAGTTGGGGAAAAGAATTTGTAATTATGGAAGAACAATTGTTTATATCTTTAGACCCATTAATTCTACTCATTAACTCAGTCCTATTGAGCTAAATGGAAAAAAAAATCTAGAAGTATCTCTTTTAAAGAGATATCTTCTGATAGTCTCAGAAGTATTGTTGATGGAGGAAAAAAGTCTGGAAAAGCAGACAAAGTTCACTGATAAGAAACTGGCTAAACAATAGGAGAATATGGATGCAATGAATTAAACTTGCACTGTAAGAAGTGATGGCTATGAGTGAAAGGTGACATTAAGGGATTTTGCTGGTCAAAATTCAGCATTGAGCCAGTTTTACCTTTGTAATTTTTTGAGGAGAATTTTACTGATAATATTAAAACCAATCCCATATCCAAAATATGTGTTAAACAATCATCATGTCTTCTCAATTTACCCTTTGTTCTGATTGAAATTTATTTTCATTTCTGCATGATAAGCTAGAGGGAAGCTTAGTAATATCTAACCTTAAAGTAGATAAATGTCTGCCACTCAAGCTTTGACTTTTACCATAATAGGAATCAAAAAGAAAAAAACAGTCTACCTGGCTATCATTACCTGGGTTTACTTGATGTGACTGAAAAGAATTTCTGACCTTTATCAAGTAAAGATGTTAGGTAATTTACATTTCTATACTCTAGTTGGAGATTGCTAACATGTTTTATAGAAGTGATCCTCCCAGAAACTAGTGGTATGAAGCAAATCACAGGAACGATTCAGGGCACACCCTCCAAGGATCCTCACATGAATTAGTCAGGAGATTGAATGGAGCAATGACTAGTGGAGACCAAACCCCAGAGATTCCATGAGACCAGAAGAAAAATTTGCCCAATAAAGAAACTACTCTCAGCAGCATTTTCAAGAAAAGCAGCACAATATTATCACCAATAGACCATGATGTTTCTCTTGTAGACTTGAATTTCCCTCTTCATCTTTGTGCTTTGAATACACATGTTCTCTTCACATATGTCTCTTATATGTCTTTGTCTTATTGATTTATATTTTAATTTGCTTCCTATGATTCTATTTTGAAATTTGGGGAATTTTCTTTTTTACATCCTTTATTCCTTCCAGTTTCATCAAATGCTTTGATTTTTACCATCATTCTTGATAGTCTTAAATTTCTTCAAGAAAATTATCTAGGAAATCAAGTAAACTAACATATATTAAATACTTATATCCTGCCGCTGTGCAGAAGAATGTGGTTATCTCAAAGAGTAGACATTTCCAGGTAGTGTCATAAATCCCTTGTTTTGTTGAAGTCCATTTATTTTGAGATTTTTTTAAAACTCTAAGTAAATTATCACTCATTACTTCCTAAATTGGAACAAATTGAGCAAGGAAGAAATATATCCCAGGTTATTATCTAGTGGCATCCTATTTTATTATTTTTATTAACTAGGTACCAAGCTTTAATATTTCTAGCTAATAAAGTAAAAACAAGAGTAGCCTTCTAAAATTTAGATCCTATGGCAAAGCCCTTATAGCCACACCCTAGGTAAAAGCCTGACTTCCTTGTTTTTAAACACCTCTGATCTTTAGATGTTTCATTGCCTTCATCCTAAAAATGACAAATAGAGTTAAGTAAGTCCTTAGGTTTAGCTTTGTATCCAGATGAATATCTTTTTATTTTGAAATATTGTAAATTCCTTTTAATATCTTATATCTTATTTTTAAGAGCTTATCATCAAAAGAGAAAATGCTAACAATAGCCCCCATGTTCAGTAATATGTAAACTTCATATCCTTATACTCTAAAGTAAGATCATTTATAACATTCATAAATGAACAAATTTATCTATTACTACATATAGAAACATCTCAAAAAGGGAACAGAGAATGACAATTGAGAGGATTTGCAATTGGAAGAGAAAAAGAAATGGAAACCCATTTGAGACCTTTCTAATCATGGTTGTTGAAATTATGATTAGTTTGAATATGATAATTGCATAATAAATCTTCATCACCTCTTTTCTGGGCCCCTCAATCATTCTGGAGTACAGATTTTTCCCTAGAAAATATTTGATTTTCCTCCTGAGAACAATGATTTTTCTTTTTCACTAGCTTTTAAATCCATTAATCATCATTTTCCTGATTATTCCTGGAATCTTTCATACACAAATTTCAAGTTGCAGTGTCATTAGGGAAAAGAACAGGGTATCATCTTCATACAAATAGCTTTGGTCAGTTAATTAGAAAGACAGCTGAGGGACAGTTGCATAAATTCTAGACTTAGAGTCCGAACTCTTGGGTTCTAATTGTGCTTTAGGGATTAATTAGTTTTGGACAGTGGGCAAATCACAACTTCTTTAAATTCTCAGCTTTTTTATTTGTAAAAAAGGTGACAATCAGGTAATGTATATGAAGTATAAAGCATTAAATAAATGTCAATCACCATCATCTTCATCATCATTACTGTTATCATTATCATCCAGTAGCAGCATCTTCATCTTTGAAGGAATTCTTGTATCCTTACTGTGTAGGATAGTATCTTAAATATAGCAGGACTTAATCATTAATTATTAAATGAATAAACCATTAATGATTAAAATGCTGAGTATTGAGCCTTATTCTTCGATGTCACATTTTTCTGGCTCAAAGATTCTGAAAATACCTTGAAATTTTTTATTGTAGGTGAGGAGAAAGTCCACTGCTGTGAGCCATTCCAATTTCCTTCTCATTTCAAAATAATAAACACCCATTCAAATGTCCAAACACCATCTAAATCCTTTACTAATCTCATCTAGAACTTTACAAATAAAAGCATTCTTGAATGTTTTCCAAAAAATCTAGCTCCATGTGATTTACAATATATTTAATGAAAACTAAACCATATTCATTTTCCTGTTGGGGGAGTCAGCAGTAAATGATTCACTGTTGTTTTTAAAATCATAGCATTTGGTTTCTTTGGTTTGTAGAGAAATCAGATATAGAGAAGAAATAATGGTGTCTAAAAGGGAACATATCATATTTTGACACTTTCTCTAGTTAAAATATAAGTGAATCTGAAGTGATCATGTCTTATTTGAGTTTGCCTTGCTAGCAGACTTTGGACTTCATTTCTTTCCTTTTGTTCTCTATAAACCGAAAAACCACTTGTCAACGATGTGAAAAAAAAAATAGGGAAAAAAGTGCTCTTTTTTCTTATCCAATAGTTCTGTTGTTGTCATTTATCTGTTTACAATCAACTATCGTATCGAGTTAGGGTTATGATTGGCATAATAAAACAGTTTTGCCAATTACTAGCATTGTGCTTGATACCTAGAAGGTGCTTAATAAATAAATGTTTGCTATAATTGCAGGTGAATGAAGAGTAAGCATATACTCAAGAGGTAATGTGGTTTATTGACATTTGCAAGTGATTAAGAGTAACTGGATCATATATTTTCAAAAGGAAATGATTATAGAGACAAGTAAATCCCTCTTCTGATTCTCATTTCATAGACAAAGAAATGAACTTCTTTCCATTATCACCTTGGCTAAATGACTTCATCTCTATAAACCCTTATTTCTTTATCTGAAAATAAAAGTATTGGAGTATATGATTACTGGTATCCTTTTATGTTTTAAGTATTAGAGCAGGAGTGGGGAACTTTGGGCCTGAGGACTGTATTGGTCTGACATTGACAAGGCAACCACAGGCATAGCCTCAAAATTCAATAAATCTAGGAGCATTTTGGGGTGGATTAAATGTTTGGCCAAATATAGTTTGTGGATAATGTTATAAATATTCAAATGGCCCTTGGTAGGAAAAAAAAGCTTCCCACCACTGCTTTAGCCCAAGGGTTCTTTTCTTTTTCGAGGAGTCAGATTGTTGAGTTTCCTTGAATCCCTACACATGCAGATTTGGCTCTAAGAATCTATAGTGGAGAGCTGAGATGTGGGCTACTCTATGAAGATGATTAGCATAGGCACCACTGTATACTTTCTGTATGTATTTCTCCACAATGATTTGTAGTAAGTTACAAGGCACAGGGAGTTGTGTTTCAAATTCTATATATGTCATATCCCACCGTTAGAATATGAGCTCCTTGAGAACAGAGATCGGCTTTATAAAGACTATTTGTATCTTGACAATTTAAGCAAAATGATTTACATTTAGCAGGCATTTTATAAATGTGTTTTTTAATTCACTCATTTCTTAAATTTAAAACTGGCCTATCAAGCAAAGTTGTTCCTTGGATAATAGACATATAGCTGTTTTCTAAATAATAATCTTTCCAGAATTAGGACTTTTCATCCCTGAGACCAAGTAGTCTGAAAATGAGGAAGAAGGTTCAGTTTCTCTTCTTCATTTTCACTCCTTCATTTGGTGGTATATTCTTCTCCAAAAAAAAGTGATAGCACTGAATATATACTAGGGAAGAGAAAAGGAATGTTATGCATAAAACAGGTATATAGAACGGATTTGTTACAGCATATTCTTAATAGACGGCTAGAGAGCATAAGCTCTATAAGGATAGGGTATATATAATTTTTATATTCATGTTACCAGCAATGCCAAGTAATTAGTTTTGAATATTACCAGTGCTTAATTTTTCTTGAAATGAATTGATTGTTCATAAAACCATAACAAATCGACTTCTCTAAAACCTTTTAGTGTGAGATTCCATGCATGATTGAAGATTTTTTTTTGCATGGTGTCAAATCCAGTACTATATTACTTTATTAAGTGCCATTTTTAATTATGAAAAGGTGCACACAAAATCAGAGATTTTATGAGACTGGGATATGTTGGGGCAATGGTAGAACAGTCGCTAAGACTTAAGTAGTCGAGTAGTTTCAAGGATGTTTTCTTAACTTTCCTTTGATTTAGTATCCCTGATGTGTTAGAGAAGCTCCCTCCTTTTGTGAATTACAGAATAATTATGTGAAACAAAGTGGATTAATTTTCTTTGCTTCCACATGTATGTCTTGGGATCACTGAGGTGAATAGTTAGTTGAAGGGTATGAGTAGAGTAAAGTGAAGTGTTCTGATTTACTCAAGCTTGACTAATAGACGGACTGGTAATTCTCATTTATTATAGTAGATATTTTGGAGTTGTCTGGGTCCATATAGATAGTTTATTTGTGGAACTATTATTGAGAAAAGATGGGAAGATCTTCTTAACTTGTTTTAGGAGGAAAAAAAGGGACAATTAACTTTTACAAGACACTTGGCAATTATATATCATGTGCTAAACAAATGTTTGGGTTAGTTTCTCAAGTCAGGAATCAAAGATCTCATAGAGGTGTTCCTAACCTTCATACCCCACCTTGAAATTCTACATATGAAATAATAACTCTCAAATATATTCCATAGGGTAGAATAAATAAACTTCCCATATGCAACAATCATAAGGGGACAAAAACCTTACTTATTAACATAATTCTACATAAAGATATATAGATATATAAATGCACATATCCTGTAGCAAACTATATTGATTATTGACATTTCTCATTTTGAGGAAGAATAGAACTTAACAGTTACCAGCTTCTAAGAAGCAAAAACATATTGCTAAACATATAAGAAGAAAGAGAAATAAAACCTTGGGGAGTCACTGTTTTGAAAGACATTGCAGCAATTGAAGCTTTTTGGCCCTCTCATCGTCTTCAAAGCTTGGGTGGGTAGGACTTCTGACAGCTTGCAATCTGCTGTTCTAGTCTGTCAAGAATCGTCATATTCATGCCATTATGAGTCTTCCGAGGAAGACATTAACTGAGGAAGATGTCAGCTCCAGATGATGAAAAATGAGATGCTTGGCTCTTGGAATGCTTATCCAATGAAAGAGAATACAGAGATGGGAATATGCAACACACCTGAGTTAAGCAGATTGACTTTGATGTCAGCAATTTAACACAAGTTGTGTGGCTTTTTATTATTAAGCATCTTATTAAAAACTTAATATTAAACACCATCGTGACCAGCTAAACTTATTTGTGAAATATTTGTTATTTAATAATGAATGTCAATGTAGGAAATATCTTATTACTTTATCAGGTTCATCTTCTGATTCTCTGTTGTGATTCTATCTACTAATTCTCATTAATTTTCCTCTAATAAATAGTGTTGGTATTGTCTTTCCAAGTTTGTGGGAATTTTTGTTACTTTGCAGTTTTGCCTGAAGTTTACTTTACATTGTATTGGTCTTAGTGGTATTACAGCATTCCCCTATATCCAGGTTTGTTAACCTGGAAGGTATGAACTTAAAAAAAAATAAACTTATATCCCTATTTGATTTTCTTTATAATTTTATGTATTTTACTGTAGTCATTGAAATCATTATTCACAAAGTGATCCATAAAATTCATCAAACTGTCATCCGTGACTGAAAAGTTAAGGTTGGGAACCTCTGGTTTACACCAATACGTTCTAGTTTACTTAACCTTTTTCCTATTCTACATCTTGCTTGTTTTCAGTTCTTTGAAATTACCTGTAATGGTTCTATACAGATCTTATTCTCTAAAGCTCTTTGATTGAAAGAATGAAATTATTTGATCAATGGTTATGATTATTTTTTATAAGTTTTACTGGGTTCTGCAAGATTATCCTCCAGAAAGATCACTAAATTTACAACCCTGCCAGTCATCAATGTTTATACACCTACAGTTTTACTGCTCCACCAGCACTGAATTACATTTTTAAAATTATTTTTGTCAATTATATGAATGTGAAGAAATATTCAAAATTGCTTTAATTGGCATTACATTGGATCATGGGCAAAAAGAATCATGGAATTACAGTATTTAGTTCACTCAGTGGATTTTTCCAGCTGATGTTACTGAGGTCCTTGATCAATTAATGAGATTAGACATTTCTGATTATCAAAAAGAAACCCTGATAATCAACAATTTGCATTCTTTTTGCTACACAGGCAGTTATTAAAAGAACAAGGTGAATGCTTTAGCCAGTGTATGTTTTCTCTATAGTTCCTAGGGTAAAGACAGATTTACATGATTTGTATAATTATATCTAGAGGGGATTAATAAAATGGAAGATGAGACTAAGAATCTGAAAAGAAGGAAAGATGGATGAGATTTATGCTACCCAAACCTGAATCCACAAGACAGGTAGATATCAACTGCCCATGCCCACCCAATTAGATATCCAGTGCAGGGATGACATGTTTCAAGATCTCTCTGTGGAAGATTTGACCTAATTCATCAGTGGCTATAATTCACTATGATCTTTTATCTCTAACATTCACACTCTGTAAGAGACAGAAGACTTGAGTGTTTCCTGTTATTATAGTAAAGAAATGCAATTATATATGGTAGAATTTTGTGGAGGATGTAGAAATGCAGAACTGCCTGAGGATAAGGAGATTCACATGCCCAAAGGAAATAAATCTCCACAGGATTTATTTTAGTTAGGAAATGTGTGGTTCAAGCGCCCAATTTAAGGGAACTGAGAATGTCTAAGCATGAGATTCTACATAGAAGAAAAGAGACATGCTGCACAATGAAAGGGAAGGGGCCAAAAGTGAGTAGAGAAGACAGAGATATATTAGGAATATAAGAAAATATCATTGTTGTGGAGTAAATTCAACTCTCTGTGACCCCATCTTTTTGGCAAAGATACCAGGATGCTTTACTGTTTTTTTCTCTCATTTTACAGATGAGGAAAGTGAATCAAAAAGGACTAAGCAGCTTGTCCAGGGCCACAGAGATAGTGAGAATCTGAGGCTAGAATTGAACTTTGGTTTTCCTGTCTCCAAGTATTTGACTCTATCCACTGCATGACCCAGCTGCCTGTTATGATGAAAATTAATGATTAAAAGATTGAGAGAAAGTCTAAATATAAGAATATCTCCCAAATAAACCAGAAATTAAAAATGAAAATTAATTCAGCATAATAGATTAACTAAGCAAGAATTATGAACAAACTGAGGAGCCCAATTATGGGCAGTTGCAAGGGAAGAAACTTTTGGGCTGATAAGAACTGCCAAGAAATCTGGAAAGCAACTTGGCAAGCAAAACATTTTAGACTAGCTTCTTGAACTACATACCACAATAAGCTCTTCACGTATGACACCTGAGTATAAAAGGTAACATCATTTTAATAAAGCCTTTTGTAAAGGAAAGAGATATAGCTCACAGTTTTACCTAAGAAGGAATTCTTAACAATGCAAAGGACAGAGGAAATGACAACAAGCAAAATGCATCTTAATTGCATGAAATAAAAAAAGTTACATTAAACTATCAATTCTACTACGATACTGGAAAAAGCTATTTATTGACAAAAAATTATTATCTCAGAAGAATCTCAAACTCCTGATATATATATGTATATATACATATATATATATATAATTAACATATATGTTTAAGAGTTGAAGTATCATCTAACAAATAAGTGGTCAAAGGGTATGAACCAGTATTTCTTAAAATAATTGAATGCTTTATGAAATAAACTCCACATCACCAATCATAAGAGAAAAACAAATTTTAATATGAAGAAATTTCACCTTAAAATTGGTAAATTTATTTTTAACATTCATTTAAAAAAATTTGGATTGCAAATTATCCTTTCTACCTCTACCTCTCCCATCAATTGAAATAACAGACAATAAATTACACATTATATTATGCATGTGAAGTCATATTGCCAAAAACCAAGAAAAATAAAGTGAACAATATATACTTCAATCTCTACTCAGAATTTATCAGCACTCTATGGAGGTAGATAATATTTTTCATCATAACTCCTTTGAAATTGCAGTGAATTATTATAATTATCAGAGTAGTTAAATCTTTTACAATTATCATTAACATATTATTATTATTATTATTATTATTATTATTTATATTGTTTTCCTGGTTCTGCTCAGTTCACTTTGCATCAATTCTTAGAAGTTTTCCAAAGTTTTTTTCTGAAATCATCTTGCCTGTCATTTCTTAAAACACAACAGTATTCTATTTTTGGAGAGGTAGGAAACTATGGGGCAGCTGGGTAAAGCAATAGATAGAGTGCCAGGATTAGAATGAAAAAGATCTGAGTCCAAATTTTGGCCTCAGACACTCCCTGTGTGACCCTGGGCAAGATACTTTAACCCTGTGTGCCTCAGTTTTCTCAACTCTAAAATGGAGTAGGAAATGGAAAATCACTGCAGTATCTTTGCCAAGAAAATCCCATAAGGGATCATAAAAAGTCGGATGTGATAAAAATAACTAAGTTGGCTATAGTTCTAGAACTTTGTCTATAGTGTATGTTGTGGTCCGTTTACTGCTTTCCCTTCACTGATTCATTTTGTTTGTTATAAGGGAAGGTTCATTTGAAGAGGAAAGTAAATATTCAAAAATGATACAGTGCAAAAGTGAAAGATATCAATAAAACTTGAAGAATAAAATAAATGTGTTCCTTATCTGTGGTTCTATTCATTTCTAACACGTGCACTTAACACCATATTATAAACAATGTTGATGAGGGAGAAATTGTGAGGGAAAGATGAACTGGCTTTTGAGAGTAGATGAAGGATGGAATCCATTTTCAGACAGTGGTTTGCTTCAAGCCCTGTTGAGTATTTAAGAGTATTATTCTCATCTGATAATGGACCCTGAAGTGTAGTTCTTCAAATTTTTGCATGGAGAGAGAGAGAGTGTAAATCTCCAGTAATCAGCAACTAATGAAATACTAGAGTACAAAGGATACAGGGAGTTGCATTGGAGCTCTTTGGGGGATAGGGAAATTCTGTAGTTGGATTTGCCCACTTGTTTTGAACAAGTTTTTTTTGAATCTGTATTCTTTGCAAATATATCTCCCAGCTGCATGTCATCATTGTTTTAGGATCATTGAGGGAAATTGTAACAAAATAATGGTGACCAAATATCGATCTTCTCATCATAAGTAGTTTGCCCAAGTTTGCATAACAATTAATGACAGAGTCCAGGCATGAATCCTAATGATGGTATATATAGCTTTACTATATCACTACTTTTCATATTTTTTATTTTTTATTTTTTTATATGTTTGTGTTTTTTGTAAGGCAACGGAGCGAAGTGAATTGTCCAAGATCACACAGCTAGATAATTATCATATATCTGAGATCACGTTTAAACTCGTCTTCCTGATTCTAGTACCGGTCGGCACTCTATCTACAGCACCACTTAGTTGTCTCTCTCTCTCCTTTTAAAAAAGAAACGTAAAATCAGGATTTTTAAAAAGAAATCACACGAAGGACTTAAGACTTTACAAGAAAAACAAAACCTTTCTGTTATTTTTTAGAAGACATTGATCTTAATTTCATTTTTTTTTTAGTGTACTGAAAAGTGTTTTGTAACTTTCTGCAAAATTTATACTACCTCCCTTCTTTGCCTCCTTTCCTGTTCCCTCCTCCATTGCCTATCTCTCCCTTGTTTCAGTCTCCATCTTACCCTCCTTTTATTTCTTGGAATGTGGAACCTCTTGGGGATGGCAGAAAAGGACAAGACTCTTTCAGTCCCTTCTATTTCTTGCTGGCACCACCGAAGTTCACCTTTTGGTCTTCTTTGAGAGGTAGAAGTGCCATTATCCAGTTGAACAAACGCAGATTGGATTGTCAGTCTCTTGTGCATTTTTTTTTCCTTCATGGAGGTTCCAGAGTGTCTGCTCTTACAATAACTCTTGTAATGATAGCGTTGTACTTCAAAGAAGTTCCCCAAATTATTTTCTTTTATTATCCTTTGTTCAGCAGGAGTTTATTTCCCCTTTCCCTTTACTTTGTGGTGATTAAAAAACCCCACATACTTCTGAGGGCATCAAGTTGTCTAAAATCAATCCCTTCCTTGTCTCTTGAGTTGCCCCTGAGGTGATAGCTTTATTATATGAACCAGTTACCTAGGGAGATGATTTACTGGTGAGGACAAAAATATCCGTATATTCTATTATTTCCTCAATGTCTCTTCTGCCAGACTCCATAGCAAAACAGGACAAAAGTACTGGAAATAAAATTGATCACACACTGGATCTTGGCATCTTCCTAGTGGAAGAAAGAAGAGAAGGAGAATAACTGGTATGTGGCAAATATGAATTTTATTATATTCAATAATTTTTAGTTGTGTTTATTTCTTCATGACCTCTTTTAGGGGTTTTCTTTAGAAAGGTTTTTCAGCAATTTGCCATTTGCTTCTCTAGTTTATTTTAAAGATGAGGAAACTGAGGCAACTAGGATTTAGTGACTTACTTGGGAGCACATAGCTAGTAAGCTAGATTTGAACTCAGGTCTTCCTGATTCCAGACCCAGTTCTCTATCTGCTCTATCATCTTTCTACCTCTGCATTGAAGTTTATTCCATTGTAATGCCATCCAGGGTGAAGGCTAGCTATAAGATTATTCCAGAAAAGGGAATATTTTGTTTTGTTTTTGTATCCTCAGTGTGTATCATATTGTAGGTGCTTAAAAATGCTTGTGGAATGAATGGATGGATGGATGGATGGATGGATGGATGGATGGATGGATGGATGAATGGATGGATGCGGGTGTATTTATTTTGTTAGTAATTACCATCCTTGAGCTTCATTTTACAATTCTTCTATCTGTAATAAAAATATATTCACAGCAGTTATTAATCTTAATCTTACCTCCCAAAGAAGTTTCACCCTTGGGTAGACAGTCACTATTCTATTCTCCTCTTTCTATTCTTTTCTCAATAGTAGAATGTTATTTTTTGTTTTGAGGGCGGTAATTGGAGTTAAATGACTTGCCAAGGGTCATACAGCTAGTGAGGGTTCTGAGGTTGGATTTAAACTTAGATCCTCCTGATTCTAGGGCTGGCAATCTTTTCAACAAGCCACCTAGCTGCTACAGAATGTTGTTTCTTAAAAGAATGATTATTTTATTTCATATTTCATGACCCCTAAATACCTATCACAGTCCTTGCAATGTAGTAAGTGCTTAATAAATGATTGAGTTTAATTGATTATTGATTTGAGCTGAGGTCTTGAATTAACAATTTTATTTGAACTGTTTACTCCCAGAAGAAAATACAATTCTGATTATTGCTCTGAAAATAATAAGATTGAACAACTGAAAATAAAGCAAAAAGTCATTTTCTGCTAACAAGGACCCCCCCCCTCCCCATCCTGCTTGTAGTTTGCTGCAAGGAAAGGAATTTGATAAATTGTATAAAATATTTGATTCCAAGAGATCAAGGCCCTAATTAAGAATCACATCATAATTCCATGCTTCTGTTTTAATGAAATATGTTAATTAATTGGGATAGTCAGTGAAAGCTGCCTTGCAAAGCATTTGACCTTTGTCACCCTGTATATTTGTGGCAGTCGAAGAAAATGCCCTGAAGGTAGTTTCTTGATCCCCTTTTTTCTGTGTATAGTTGGTTAGATCTTTCTGGGTGGTAAATGACTGACTCTGGGTGGTAAGGGCAATTTGCTTCTCAGAGTAACATTATAAAGAAGGCAAACGTTGGTGAGATCTTTCTCCTGTTTCCTTTTGTTTTTTTTACCCAGTGTCTTGGTTCAGGAACTTACCAGGTTCAAATCCCTTCTCTTACTACCTACTCAAATGATCTTTCCTCTCTAAGTATCATTTTCCTTCTCTGTAAAATTTATGTGGTTGGGGTAGGGGGGATTAAACTAGATTGTACTCATGTTCCTTATTTCTGGAAAGTATTTTTATTTATTTTAATTTATTAACACTATCTACAGGCAGTATGAAGAACTAACTTTATCACGGATAGCTGGTGAAAAATTGTATGAAATTCTAAAATGTGAAATGAGTTTGATCAGTTTTGAGAAATTTTGTAGATAATAACAGGGTGAAATAATATTCTGATCCCTGTTCTTTATTGGGTGATTTTTCCCAAACACCTTGTTCATAGATTGGGGGCTTCTTGGATACAGTGAATAGTATATCATTTATTCATTTAAAATATTTTGCATTTATTCATAATAAACAATTTGTAGCAAACATTTAATTTATTCATTTAACAAACATTCCTGGAAACTCCCTGTCCAAAGCTTCAGAATATTCTAGACTTAGTTAAGACATTGAATCCTGCCCTTATGCTGCTTACAATTTAGTAACCTTAAGCAATAAGTATAACCCTAAAGATGGGAACGCCACACTCATTGGCAGGCTACAGAATGAGGTAGGACCAGATAGAATTTTTTAAATTTAGAATTAGATGGGACAATAGAGTTCATCTCTTCCATTAAATTCTTAAAAAAAAAGAAAAAAAGAAAATGAAGCCCAGCGAGGTTACTTTTATAAAGTCATAAGTAAGTAAATGGATCCAGGTTAAACACCTTGATAGCTTGGCTCCCAGGACAAGCATCTTTCCTCTTCCCTAGACTGTGACACCACCACCTCTCCAATATCACACCAGAAAGCCAGGTATCTCTTGACTTTCTCCTGTGTGCGCAGAACTGAGTAATCGACTGAGGGGCAAGAGTGGGCTTGTTGTATGTTTTTATGGATTGCTCCTTCTGCCTCTTCAGAGACTATAACCCTACTGTGAGTAAGGACTCCTTCATTTTTGACTTTATATCCTCAAAGTCTAACATGGCATATTTCTAGAGTAGACAATTAAAATGCTTGTGGGATTGAATTAAAGCAGACAAAATAAATTAGACCAAAATAAATCCAAATTTATTGGGGAGTAGCTACATAAATATTTTTGTTGTATATGAATGTCATCAAAATTTTTTGAAATATAAAATAAAATAAAAAGGAAATCACAGAAGCATGGGAAGATATATAAAATAAAGTAAGCAGAATCAGGAAAACAATATATACAGAAAACAATATATACAATCACAATGATGTAAATTACTGTAGCAGTGGTAACATTCCTATACTAAATACATTTTAATAAAAATGACTAAGCTTGTGTTAAGAGAATAGATGAGAGAATACACTTCTCAGCCTTCTTACCCAAGGTAGGGAACAGTGAGTACACAATATTACAAAGGCTGCCAGATGGATTTGATGTATTGATAATTTTTTCATCCTTTTTTTTATTTTTATTTTTTAGGTTTTTGCAAGGAAATGGGGTTAAGAGGCTTGCCCAAAGCCACACAGCTAGGTAATTATTAAATGTCTGAGGTCTGATTTGAACTCAGGTACTCCTGACTCCAGGGCCGGTGCTTTGTCACTATGCCACCTAGCTGGCCCATTTTCATCCTTTTATTGAAAGGATCATAGGATCATAGAAGTAGAAAGGTATTCAGAAAGTAGTTAGTTCAAATAGATGAGGAATTGAAGGCCAAAGGATTAAGTGACTTGTTCAAGATCATACAGGCATCAGAAACAGAATTTAAAAGATTGACTTCTTCGTAGGAGAGGTATGAGAATATATATATTAAAAATTAAAGGAATCCCATAAGGAAAAGACATTAATTCTCTTCAAAGTTACTATAGAATTTATTAAATATTTTAGATATCACCCACCAGTAAACATATAGGAACTATATGAATGTAGCTATTAAACAATCTTTAGTTGCGTTTTTTTGCGTGTCTTTTTAGGTTTTTTGCAAGGCAAATGGGGTTAAGTGGCTTGCCCAAGACCACACATCTAGGTAATTATTAAGTGACTGAGGCTGGATTTGAACTCAGGTACTGATTCCAGGGCCGGTGATCTATCCACTGTGCCACCTAGCCGCCCCAGAAAATCTTTATAGAAATATAAATGCACCTAAATATTGGAGAGCTAATAGCTGCACATGATTGAGACTTGCTATTATAATAAAAATGATGATACTTTCTAAATTAATTAACTAATTCCATCTCATATAAATGAAACTATTAAAGCATCTCTTTAGTAATAAAAACAAAGACAAAATTCAACTGGAAGAACAAAAGTAGGAAGGAAGGAAATTGGCAGTATCAGATCTGAAACCATGCTAAAAAGAAGTGACCAGTAAACCTTCTGGTACCAGATAAAGTAAAAAGTTGATCAATGAAACAGTTATACAACATATAAGAAAAAATGTGCATAATATCATTAGTGTTCAGTAACCACAAATACCAAATGTATTCACATAAAGAACTAATAGTTCTACTAAAACTGCTGTGAAAACTGAAATGCAGTCTGGCAGATGTTAGGTAAGGTCAAGAATACACATCATAAATCTTGAGAAAATCTGAGGGGATGTATGACCTATGTCTGAAAGATCAAATCGTAATCAAATTAAAGGAGAAAAGAAGAAAGTAGCTTTGACAACTATGGATAAGAGAAGGATTTGTGACTAAGACATGATAGAGTGGATCAGAAAAGATGAAATGGACAATTTAGATAATATAAAAATGAAAAGTGATTTTTGGGGGTTTGGCAAGACAATGGGGTTAAAGTAACTTGCTCAAGGTCACACAGCTAAGTAATTATTAAGTATCTGAGGACACATTTGAACTCAGGTCCTCCTGACTCCAAGACTGGTGCTCTATCCACTGTGCTACCTAGCTGCTCCTGAAAAGGTTTTTAAATAAAAAAATCAATATAGGTAAAATCAGATGGAAAGTAGTCAGTTGGGGAAAGATCTTTTCAGCAAATTTCTGTAACAAAAGTTGGATAAATAAGGAATAGATTCTAAGATATATGTATATGTATATATATATATATATATATCAATAGATAACTACTGAGATCATAGAAATGGAAAGATCTTAATGGAAAAAATGCTTATGATCAACTGTCATATGAAGAAATGCTTTAAATCATTGCTTAGAGAAAAAATGTAAATTAAAATGACACTGAGGTTCACCCTTACTCCTAATTGGCAAATTTGGCAAAAATAGAAATGATCAATTATTGGAGGACCTTCATGGAGGCAGAGATGCTGGTGTGCTGTTCAAGTGGAGCTATGAATTGGTCCAGCCATTGTAGAAAAGAATTTAGACCTAGCTGTGTGGCCTTGGGCAAGCCATTTAACCCCATTGCCTTGCAAAACAAACAAACAAAAAAGAAAAGAATTTAGAATTATGTACAAGATGTCATTGAACTGCACATAGTTTTAGAGGCACTGATAATATTAACAGGACTGCATGCCGAAGAGAACAAAGAAAAGGGTCTATGAGTCAAAAGTGATTTATATAACAAAAGTTTTGGTTGTAGCAAAGCACAGGAAACAATTGTATTCCTCCCAAATTAAAGAACTGATGAAAAATTACAGCATCATTGTAATACAATCATTTTACACCATAAGAAATGATAAATGGGAAAGTAGCAGAGAAACATGGGAGTTTTTATACGATGATATAGAGTAGGTTGAGCATATTAGGGAGATTAATTTATATAGTAGAAGCAACACTATAAAAAACAAACTTGAAAATATGTAACAACTCTGATTAACACCTCTTGAGAAAAAGATATTGATTTAAAATGCAAAATAAGACATTAATTTTAAATATGGTAAATATGTGGATTTGTTTTCTTTGACTGATATTTACTTTAAAATGTTGTTTCCTTAATTTTAAGGGGGGATTTGTGGGAAAAGGAAGTCTAATGATAGTTCGAGGGAAAATGAAGAAAAGAATTAAAAATTGAAATATCTTTATAACAATTACAAAGATTACAAAAATAAAAATTATAAAACAGAGCAGAAGAAAGTTCAAAGAGGAATACTAACAATTGATTGAATTTATTATATAATATATACTATTTTTAAAGGAAGCCATATCTTCAACATTTGTAGTTTCATTATAATATTCTTATATTCTACTTTGTGAAAATGTTCTTTATTTCAGTTTGCTAAATTCTAAATTTTAAAAAAGTTTCAAAGCCTCCAAAAGATATTAGCAAAAATGAAAAATAAAATAAATTCAAAGTTTTATAAATGATAACCATTTAAACCTTTTTAGTTCACTATCACCGCCTCTTTTTCTTGCCCTTATGATTTAATGTATTTGATACTCATTTCCTGGCTCCTTTTGACTAGAATCCTTTGATCTCTTCTCTACCAAATCCCTAGACCTTTCCCTTATCTACAACTTCCTCATTTTACTTCTATAAGCATCTGAGAAGGCGTCTCATGGCATGATCTCATATGGCCGATCTCAAATGGGAAAAGATTTTCAACAGGAGAGAAGACATGTTACCTTTAAGAAAGTATGGAAATCCTCTGTAAACACCATCTCTCTCCATGCCATTGGCACATGACATTATGGATTGGCAAATGTGCTCTTAACAGATGGGAATGAGTGTCGGCAGTCAAGTGTTCATGCCCTGGATCTGAACTGACTAATGGCTTTGATGGCAAAAATTCAAGCCTAGCTCCCGCCATCGCTTCATCAGAACAAGTGCTTGAAATTAGAGCAATGGGGGCTACTCCCTTTCTGGTCTAACTCAGGTTTAATTTAATTTGGAATTAAAACAAACAATTGCTTTGATCCACATGAGGAGGGCATTTGGGTTTCCAGCTAATCAGGATTAATGTCACCAAGTCTCCACCCCTGGACAAATTACAAAATGGTCCATAAGTAGTTGATTTACTACATCCCTCCACATGGTGCATGGCCACTTGATAGTGGGTTGGATAGTGGGTATTCTCATATCCGGCCCCTGTGTTGAAACTAGTTGGGGTCTTTGTGAAAAATGCCAGTGGCCTAATGTAGCATGGCATCAGCATGAGCATTTGGCCCCTGGCCACGACTCTCAGAAGGTCATTTGTCATGCTATTGCAGAGTCATTAGAATCAAGGTTCTGGCTTGAAACCAGGCTGCTATGGAGGCCAGGCTGGGCCTGGCAATTGGTGGTGTCTGGCTATGGTACCTTGACTGGGACTCTGAGAAGTTAGATCATCTGGTTAGAACACAGAATGAATCAGTATATGATCAAAGATATGATTCCCATGGAAGCCAGATTGAGTCAGTCTGTTCCATGGCTATTGGTGGAATCCCTTGTTTGGTTAGGTTTTTGCAAATGCTTAATTTTGAACAAGAACACAGAGAGCCTTCCAGAGAACATTGCAAAATAATTGCAATATACCTAATAGTCATGTAACGCTTATGGTTTATTTAGTATCTTTCTTCAAAATTTAGGCAGATACTATTTATCCTTCCTCCCTCTCTCCCTTCCTCCCTTTCTCCCTTTATTCCTTCCTTCTCTCTCCCCACCTCTTCCTTTCTTTTGTTCCTTCTTTCCTCTCTCCTTCCCTCCTTCTATCCCTTCTTTTCTACCTTCTTTCCTTCCTTTCTCCCTTCCTTCTTCTCTCCCTTCTTTTCTTTCCTTCCTTGGAAGTCTCTGCCTTTGGACCAAAATCTCTCATTAGAGTGAGAGAATCATACATTCTGATGGTGTCAAAGTGTTTGCTAGTATTCCTTCTGTTTAAGGCAATTCAAAAAATCCTGAGAGATCCTCTTTTTATCAGGGAACACAGAAGACAAACAAAACAAAACAAAAAAAACTTCACACTGATTCTAGTTTCAAACTAAGACAGTTTGACTAGTCAGGCTATAGAACAACCACAATGTTGTATCTGATGTCTGGAGACCCAGGTCCCGATGGTTCTTCTGACATTTACTACTTTTATCAACCCTTGGGAGCTATATTCACTCTATCTTTTTGAGATTCAATTTGTCCCAAGCATACTTTGTATACCTATTTCACAGGAATCATATGAGATACTGTCTACATTCAGAACCTATAATTGTTCCATTTTATATATACATATATAGATAGATAGATGTTTGTGAGTATGTATATAGTTTTAAATGCACATATATACCATAAGCATGAATTATATATGAATAAACTTCTACTTTTGGAGGTCAGTGGAAAAGCACTGAATTTAGAATCAGAGGGCTTGTGATCAAATTCTGACCCTCCCTTGTCCATGGCCAATACTAGCTTTTTGACTTTAGGAAACAATATGGCAGAGTGAATAGAGTACTTGTCCTTGGGACTAAGAAGATATAGATTCAAATTCTGCCTAAGGCTGTAGCTCTATGACCTTGAAAAAGTGAGGTGATGTCTTTGGGTATCAGTTTCCACATCTGTCAAAAGAGGGTGGACTAGATGATCTTAATGATCTTCCTAAGTCTGTGATGTCATATTAGATATTTCTAGAGTGTAGTGGCCAGAATCCTGGCCATATAGACAGAGAGCATGGATTTGAAATCAGTATCTGGAGCATCTTAAGTGTTTCCTTGCACATGTCAATTATCTTTTCTTGAACCTGTTTCTTCATCCAAAAAAACACTACAAAAATAGTTGCAGGTTTTACTACTTCATGGAATTGTTGCAAGGCACGGATTCTGTAAACATTAAATGATTTTAGAAAAATGTTTTATTCTTATCATCATGCATGATTGATGGAATATAAGAATTTTAAAAAATCTTGTAAAAATTGAGAAAAGATACAATCCAGTCACATACTATATAGCTTAAAAGGATTATAGATTTTGTTCAATTCCAAATCTCCCTACCATTTCCAAGACATATTATATGACCTCTTTCTCCTTCCTATCAGAATCTTAGGCTTCATGCTTGAAATCCTCCTGAGCTCTGATAAGGTAGTTTGGGTATTGATCCAAACTTCCACAATAATTATTTTTTATTAGATTTTTTTTCCAAGGCAATGGGGTTAAGTGGCCTGCCCAAGGCCACACAGCTAGGTCATTATTAAGTGTCTGAGGCTGGATTTGAACTTAGGGACTCCTGACTCCAGAGCTGGTGCTCTATCCACTGTGCCACCTAGCCACCCGCACAATAATACTTAATCATTTCCATACCTTGCTCTAGTATCAATATATCCTACATATATTCTTTTTTTCAGGTCCACTTTAGATATTGTCCTTCCTCCCCCCATTAGACGTTGAGGATGGGGACAGCTAGGTAGAGCAGTGTATAGAGCACTGGGCCTGGAGTCAGGAGGACCTTAGGTTCAGATGTGACTTCAGACACTTAATAATTGTCTAGCTGTGTGACTTTGGCCAAGTCACTTAACCCCATTGCCTTAAATAACTAAAAACAATATGAGTTGAGGACAGAGATCCTAATACTTGTTAGTGTTTGCACTTTTGATGCTTAGCATACTTAATACTTCGCTCCCTCCCCCTCTCTCTTTCCATCTCTCATCTATCTTTTTGTTTATCAATAGCAATATTTATATATTTTATCACCTTTATTATTTATCTGTTCCATTATCTATCATCTATCAATATCAATATCCACATCTATTCTATAAATTGTGTTCTTCTATCTATCCATTTATCTATCTAATCTATCATTGCTTTGTTTATTATCTATATTTATTAGCTTTAGCTTTTATCTGTCTTTTCTCTTTCTCTTTATTGCTCTTATTTATTTGTCTGTTTGTCTGCCTGACAGTCTATCCATCATCTCTCTGAATCTATCTTGACTTGATAGATCATAGTAAGTAATAAAGGGAAGTATTAAAAAAGATCCCCCCTTTTGTTTAGGCTGTCTTATTTGACTGCATGTTCAAAAGGAGTAGTTGAGTAGAAATTCAATTTGCTGGGAATGCTAACACAGGACTGGGGCAGGAATGGAATTTCCAAGCATTTCCAGGCGCTATGAAGCCTGCCAAGATGGATGCACCGCTCAGCTGTCTAAATTTGTATGAATGTGATCCCTTGTTCCAATAGTGGGATCTGAGGATGATGTGAGCAGGAATTGGAACCCAAAATTATTTAAAAGATGGAACCATTGTATGTGAGTTTTATAGAGCAAGAGGGACTCAGAGCGAAACTTTGCATTTTGGACAGAATGCTTATGGATTCTCTATGTAATCCCAGATTGGACAGGATACCCAGTGAGCTGGGTGACCTGTTTCATCCACTGTCTTCTCTGACTTCAGGTTCAGATGTTCTAATTCAGAATTTTCAAAATCCAGGGCCAAGGGGAAATGCTGATGATTTTTCAGTTTCATTCAACAAACCTTTTATATCTCCTTCTATTTGCTGGGTACTAGCATTGTAAAGCAAGAAATAAAAATAGCTCTACCTTCAAAGAACTTTCATTCTATCATTAAAAATATTGAAGGATTCTAGTTTGTTTTTTTTTAAACCAGAAATAGTGATACCCAAAGTAAAACTCTGGTAAGCAGTGTGCTAATCACCAATAATCAAATGGTCCATTGCTCAACAAACTATTTATTATGTGTTTAGAGTGTGATCGTTACTGTTCTGGGCAGATAAAAAGACAAAAATACAGCAATTTCTAGAAGGAATTTTTTCAGGGGAAATAAACATGCATATATCTAAGTTGATGTTGTTTGTCCTTTGTTTTCAAAGAGGACCCATTACAAAAAGGATGATGTTTTGCCTTGTGCATGAATTGGATTTAAGTCGGCACAGTAGCCTCACTCTCTCTCTGAATCATTGAAGTCCAGTGGCAGGACAAAAGTCAAGACAACTGACTATAGCTTAGGATGTATTTGGAAGTCTTGGAGTCTTTGGTGTCTGACCAAAGCTCTAGGTGCTCCCCAGCATCTACTTCAACCACCTTCATGGTCATTGGAATACGTTATTCTCATCTGCCCATTCCTCTAAGAGAAGTTTTCACATGCTTGGAGTAGAATATCCCTCTAAGTCACCAATGGATTCAAGGCCTGTTGGTTACCTTCAATTTGGTTTAGGCTATCTGCTGTGACAGTTTACTGGGGTGTGACTGCTATAATTACTATAGCTTCTTGGGGGTCATAGATGAAAATTTGATGAAAGGTAGCCTCCAATGGTGGATGAGTAGCCCTGAAAAGGGCTTGAACATGCCAGAGATGCTACTTCTCCCAGAATCTCCAATATGCCCCATAACAAAGTAAGCAAAAAATAAATATGAAGCCAATACAAGATAATGGGAGCTCAACAGGCACTAATATCTCCAAGGATATTAGGAAAGACTTCATGACTCAGATGACCAAAGTGGGAGTTAGAAGGAGTAGAGGGAGTGAGTATATTCCAGACACGAGTGACAGTTAGTGAAAATATTTTGATTTAGGAGTCAGAGTTTCTTGTGTGAAGAAATAGTAAGGGCATCCTTACTACATTATAGAATATGCAATGTGGTGTTAAAATAATTATGCAAGGAAAGCACTGCAAGCATCCTCACCCCTATTTTACAGATGAGAAAATTAGGCTCGGAGGGGTAGAATGCCTTCTTCATATTTATAAAGCTAGGAGGTTATAAGAGGCACTATTTGAATCTAGATCTCTCCTTACTTCAGGGCAACATACCATCCAGAATACGATTATGAAAATATTAGTATATTTGCACAGAAACAATGAAATTATTTTAAATTTGAGTGGGATTTGCAATTGTTATGGGCCTAAAAGAGAGAAGTTGGTTATTAAAAATAATTCTAATTAGTTTACTGGGGAAAAAAACATGTGTGACTTTCAGAATCAAAGAGTTTGGGGAAAACTCATATTCCGATCTGGTCAGCACACCCTTCCATTGGTGATGCTCAGAGTTATTCAAGTCAGTTGCTAATTTTGTACCCATAATCCATCCCACTCTTAGTTTTCTTCCTCACTCTACTCTTATTTTTTTGTTTCTGGTTTACCTTGACTGTGACCTGATAAAGTCATGGTCCCTAATTGGTCTTGGGACATGGTTGAATTCTGGGCTCCACAGCTTGTATTATTTTAGACTTATTAAAATTTAACAGCATTTCCTGTTAAGGATTTCCTTAATTCAAAGTAGCCTCTAAATGAAAGTTAGTGTTAAAATGTAAATAATTGGCACAAATAGCTATTGCCATTTTCATAGGATCCAGGAACCAGAGTCTGAAAAGACTTATAGGTCAGCTAATCCAAATTCCTTTACAGATGAGGAAAATTAATCTCAGAAAGAGTAAATTCCTCAACTTGGATGGCACAAGTCTAGTAAATGACAAGAGCTAAATGTCACTTACTTCAATGACACTGAGCTACCAAGTACCAAAGGTTTTTGGTTCCTCTGGATATGTCCATATAGTATTACACACTTTAGGGATGTTTCAGTACCTCTGATTTCACTGATGAAGGGGATTCTTGGCTTGGAAACTCTTCTCATAAAATTTGGCTTTCCATGGGTGACTTAGATAATGGCATGGAAAACACAGAGATAATTTCTTGTTAGAGATCACAAGCATAATATGTGTCAGAGGGAGGATTTGAACCCAGGTCTTCCTGTATCTGAAGCCATCCATTTATCCATAGTTCTGCATTGTCTCTCCTTTGCCAAATTATGCTGTCTTGAGGAAGGAAATGGCAATCTTAGAGGGCAAAAGATTTAGATATAGGAGAGGCTTTAAAGTTCATCTGGTCAATTCATATCCTTATATAAATGAGGAATTTCATTGCTTAGAGAAAGTGATTTTTCAAGGTCCAGAGTGATCACAATCAATTTTAGCAAATCGGTTAGTGTCTGTCAATGGTGAGGTCAGGAGAATAATTATACAGGATTGAAGAGGGAATGAGAGAAGACGAAACTGCAGCAATGACAGATTTTTTTTCTAGGAATTTTAGTTCAGAAAACGAAGTGTTAAAAGCTCAATAAGTTGAGGGGCTATTAGTACTAAACTTGTGGGTACAATATTAGTGAAGAATTATTAAGAATGACGAAAAGTCAGTTCTCATTCAGGTCTGGATTATAATCATGGGTAAAAGAAAAAAATCTATAGTGGGATGGGATATGGGGCAAAAAGTAAAAAATGAACTGCTATGCCAAAGAAATTTTTGGCATTTGAAAATCAAGACTAAAACAAAAGGTATTTCAAACTTGGGTTTTCTCTAAGTCCTTTTCTTCTCTTGGGGCCTTATCCCTAGAGCAGCTAATCCAAGTTCAATTCACTATACATCCGGCTCATTTCTGCCTTAGCACTTCTCAATTTTATTTCCTATATAAACAGATTTCCTGAGAGAAACTCTTCAGAATCACCCTGCACATAGTCAAACCCGTCCCAGGAGACTAAGTGGTAAAGAAAATAATGTGGTAGATCACACAAACACACACAGG
This sequence comes from Macrotis lagotis, assembly GCF_037893015.1. Taxonomy (NCBI): domain Eukaryota; kingdom Metazoa; phylum Chordata; class Mammalia; order Peramelemorphia; family Peramelidae; genus Macrotis; species Macrotis lagotis. Next base: position 28,783,709 of record NC_133661.1, on the reverse strand, counting down.
AGTCAGACATTTATTATGCTATCCAACTTCACAATGGTGCTCCCCCAAGCTCTGAGGACAGTGTTTATCTTGATCAAAACTCAGACCTTAATTTCTCTGTATCTCGATTTTCTCATCTGTAAAATGAAGAGATTTTTTTGACCTCTAAAATTCCTTTTAGCTCCCAATATATGATTCTAGGATATTTCCCTGAGCCTCAGTTTCCTCATTTGTAAAATGAAGAGATTAGGTAGGTGATCCAGTCTAAAATTCCATTAAGCCCCAAATATTTGATTCTTGGATGCTTCTTTGGTCTTACATTTCCTGCTTGTTAAAAAAAATGTGTTTAAGACCTCTTAAATTCCTCCAAGTTATTAATCTATGATTACTTCAGTGATATCAGTGATACAGTAGCCAAAAAAGCCATATGTCACACATCTGAAGGCATATTAGGCAGAACAGTTAAGGGTCTATTTAGGATGGTGGTTCTCTCTCCAATGTGGTCTGGAGATTATTTGGCAATCCCCATACTGCCAACAAGATCAAAAATATTTTTACAATTATTCTAAGTTATTCTAATGTTTAATTTAATAAATATGGATAGATATAAGTCACAGAATCAAACTCTTTTGGGGGGGCCTCAATAATTTTTAAGAATATAAGTTTGGGAAAAAATATGTTTGGGGGCAGCTAGATGGTGCAGTGGATAAAGCACCGACCCAGGAGTCAGGAGGACCTGAGTTCAAATCCAGTCTCAGACACTTATTAATTGCCTAGCCTTGGGCAAGCCACTTAACCTTGTTGTCTTAAATAAATAAAAAAATAAAAAATATATATATAAATTTGTGAGCAGCTAGGTTTCTCAGTGGTTAGAGCCTTGACCCTGGAGTCAGAAGGACCTGAATTCAAATATGACCTCAGACACTTACTTAGCTGTGTGACCTTGTGCAAGTCACTTAACCCCATCGCCTTACCAGACAAAACAAAACAAAACAAAAATATAAATTTATCATGAGACTAAAAAGTTTGAGAACTATTCCTACAGTACATAAAGACTCTGGGTGTTTTTTCCCTTTATTATTCTCAAAGACTTTTCTCCCTGTCCAGGCAGGGTGTCTCTGAAAAGTTGTTTTGAGTTGATGTCTCATTGCTTCTTTCATTATTCCCCCCACAATAATAATAGCACTAGTCCCACTGTTGTACCTCAGGCAATGAAATTGGGTACTGATGAGAATTACTCAGCATTTGTAGATCGAAATATATTTTCCTGCCTCCACTGCAAGAAAGGGAATTAGCAAATTGTCCAAAAATATAATTTTAAAAATTTTCTGATATACAGCATTATTATTGAAAAAAAAATGCTGTCCACAGGGACACCTTTGGCCAGGAAGTCATTGAGTTTAAAGATGAACTGTCAGTACAGAGATGTGGAAGGTGAAAGGGTTAAGGCAGCATAGGATAGGGGCTTATCTGGAGTAGAGTCCAATATTTGGCCCCTTTCTAGTTACTGTGACTTTGGGCTAGTGTACTGAGCAGCTCCTCTGTGTGACATCAGAGCTTTATAGTATTTATTGCTCTAAGGAAGCTTGGAAAACATCTAGTCCATTTTACAGATGAGGAAACAGACCCAGAGACATGTGTAGGTGCAGAGAAAAGAGTTAAGAGGTCCATTAACATGGTGCTACAGAGATAAGAGTGTAAGATTTGGGGGCAGTGGTGCCCTGGAGTCAGGAGTATCTGAGTTCAAATCTAGCCTCAGACAATAATTCCCTAGCTGTGTGGCCTTGGTAAGCCACTTAACCCTATTTGCCTCACAAAACCTAAAAAAAAAAAAAATAGGTGTTAGAATAGAATTGAATTCAAAGTTCAAATATATGCTTTGATAGTCATTGCCTTTCTAATTGTGGGAATTCATATAACTGCTGTAAGCCTCCATTTACTCCTGTGTAAAATGAAAACTTTGGATTAGATGACTTTTATTGTCCTTTTCAGCTCCAAATGTAGGGCCCTATAATCCTATGGCACATGGTTACCCAGGAAGAAGCACCATTCAAACCAAGGTCTTTGACTATATATTTTTTTTCCATTATGACACAGCAATCCTTCTTTTCTGGATCACCATTGCTTTATCTATAAAATAAAAGGAATGGATCAAATGGTGTCTAAGGTTCCTTCCCATCTTAGAGCCTACAATCCCACTAATATTTTGATGATATTTAAATCCTGTTGAGTAATTTTTATTATTCTATGACAAGTTCCAGGACTGTTCATGTATTGAATCCCCAATTTATGAGGAATACTATAGTACACTGAATAGAGACCTGACTTTGGAGTCAGAAATACCTGGATTCAACTCCTGGCCCTGATTCATATATACTGGTTGTGTGACCCTGTGACTCAGTTTCGCAGAACCCTGGGTATCTGAGATTATACATTTCAGAGAAGGCACAAAAACTACATTGGCAGAAGAAGAGTCGCTTGCTAGGAGCTCCCCACATCAATGAAAACACAAGCATAGTCCTTATTAATATTCATAATTATTATAGCGGGAGAAGTGACTTTAAAGTTAATAAATGCAGGTTCAAATCTTAGCACCTTTTGCTACCTGTGCTGTTTTTCAGTCATCTTGGTATGTCTAACTCTTTGTGATCTCATTTGGGGTTTTCTTGATTTGCCTTTTCCCTCTCCAGCTCGTTTTACAAATGATGAAACTGAGGGACACAGAGTTAAGAAACTTGTCCAGTGTTACAGAGTAAGTAGGTATCTGAGAAAGGACTCGAACTCAGGTAATAGAGTGCCAGACCTGGAGTTAGGAAGACCTGAGTTCAGATGTAGTCTCAGTTGTGTGACCCTGAGTAAATCATTTAACCCTCTGTGCCTAAGTTTCTTCATCTGTAAAATGAGCTGGAGAAGGAAATGGCAGACCACTCCAAAACCCCTACTAAGAAGATCCCTAATAGGGCCATGAAGAATTGAACACAACTGAAACAACAAACATCTTGCCTCTGGTCCTGGTGCTCCATTCACTGTTCTACCTTGGTCAAGCTGTTTTCTGGCTCTGTTTCAGTTTTCTTCCTCTGTAAAATGATGAGCTTGGCCCATATAACCTTTTACTTCTAACATCCCAGTCATTGGGTAAATGACTGGGTACATCATTGGGTAGAAGGGAATATGGATTCTGTTTTAGTGATTACTAGTTGAGTGTGAGAATATGGTGACTTAAAATGGATTTCCTGACACATTTGCTTAGAGAGCTATTTGGCCACCAAAGTCATCTGAAAAAGATGTAATTAAGGGGTCTATTTCTCATTCAGCTCATCTTATGTTGAATTATAATTAGGATCCTTCTGAGGTAGGTTTTTTTTTTAAGTTGAAGATGACCCAGAAATGTTGATGCTATGATAGAGTGGAAAGAATAATAGCTTTGACCTAATAGACTGCTTTCTGTGGGGGCCGGGGTGGGGGGGGGAGGGAAGCAAGATTAGGGAAAAAACTGTAAAATTCAAAATAAATAAAATCTTTTTAAATAAATAAATAAAATCAGATTGAACTAAAAACATATACTAGCTTTGGGGTCAGATGATTGTACATTCAGCCAGACAGTATGTGACTGAGCAGATCACTTAATGTCTCTGTTCCTTACTTTTCTCAGCTAACCATGTACTACATGGCCTTCGAGATTGCCTCGCTTTCTAAATCTATGTTAAGTGACCTAAAAGCCATTAGTATGCAAATATGGGCAGAGGACATTCAGTTGAAAAGGTTCACAGAGATCTAGAAGGACCTCAAAGTCCAGCTATCCAAGCTCATCATTTCAACCGAGGCATATAGAAGTGAAAAGAGTTCCCTAGGTCTTACAGGTAGATGGTGACAGAGCTGGGATTTGAATCCAACCCCACCCCCCCCCCAATTTCAGATCTAAAGGTCTTTAATGCCACTCCATGCTGTCTTCCCCTAAGAGTCCAGTCTGCATGCCTCTGGTTAAGGAATTGTCCATCCATACTCTTAGGAGCACATCACCAAGTTGGCTAAAGGATGAAGAACTATTTTGGCCACAGTGATGCTTGAAGACAATCACCTATATTATGGTTTTGGAGATACTATGCAGAAATAAACTTTTTTAAAGCCATGAAATATTGAGTAAAAGCCAAAGAAGAGGAGGAAAAATAGACTTGATGTTCTGAACATCAGAATTATTGCAGAGAGAAGATACTAAAAATTTGGATGTTTGCTTTCTTGAGTCTAAATCCATCACAGAGGCCATAGGTTTCTATTCACACATCCCTTGATGCTTATATATGCCTGGATATACAAAAGGATGTTGCTGATAAAAATCATGGCACCGTTTCTTGACTCCTATTTTCTCTGAGAAAAAGGTCAAGTTATTTAAGTTATTTCACATTTGACTGAGAGCCATAAATAGAAATTAGGAAGGGGGAAAAAATCTTGGCAATTTTTAAAAAAAACTATTTAAATCTAGTGGGTTTTAAGATGCCAATCCTACCTGAATCCTTTGATATATACGTGGATTTGTTTTTGGAAATACATAACTCTTACTTCCTAAATGGAAAATAAAATAAAATAATAAGGTTGGTTTGGGGTATTTCAGTAGTTCAGTAGGCATTCAATAACTCCTTCCTTGAAACCAAAGGTTTCTTAGAGTATATTTTAGCATGGCAGATTTTTTTTTAAAAAAGAAGTGTTCCATACTTATACTGAAGCACAAAAATGATTTAATTTGAGGTATTTGTTCAATAAAATTTGAATGCCAGTGATCTGTGAGTGTATCAAGCCTCCAGCAAAGACTGCAAAATCAATACAACTGCTTTATTGGGCCATTGCTTAGGGAGACTTCAGCATGAATGCAGCACTAGTCTATGCAGTGGGATTGGGGGATTAAGAGCTATTATGAATACACTTGTGCCCTGATTTTACCAATGAGAAATGTGAGTTCTGTAGAGAGGAAGTGGGGAGGGAAAAGGAGGAGAAGACCTAGGAGATTCTTGAATCACCTAGTCAGTGAGTTATAGGACAGGACCTAGGAATTAGGCTGGAGGACTTAGGTCTTCTGACTCTAAAGCCAAGGTTTTCTGCATTGTACTGCTTAGTATGAATTTCTCTTTAAACAAAGCAATAACAAAATGTAAGAAACAAATAGTCAAGGGAAATTAAAGTTCTTCTAAACCCTGAGCATTTGGAAATAAGTCAGACTTCTTGTTGAGTGCCAAATGTGAATGAGTTTGCCTTTCTGCCATATATTGTTCATCGTTGTCCAACCGATATATGCCAAGACAGTGGGAGTCTCTTAATGGTTCACTTAATTTTGCAAGTTTGGCCTTTTCATCTCAGTAATTTCAGTAGCATTTTTTTTCAGCCATTAGAGATTAGTTTATTGAGATGGCTCATTTTATAAGTAGCAATCATTCATTACAATAATTTTCTTCTGTGTATTTTGCACTCATGGAAAGTAAAGCTCCTGACCTTTCTGGCTTCTGACCCCTCTGTACCCCTCATCTCACCCATTATTACATAATGCAAACTGACAAGATATCCTGTTATGGAAAGGACAGGTACCAAGAAGTAATGGGGTGATGTTTCCCTGATGAAAGGCACCTGCTTGCTTGCATTAATCTGTTCTTGTTTTTCAGTTATGCCTGATTCTTTGTAAGTCCTTTGGGACCTTTGTGTCAGAGATATTGGAGTAGTTTGCTCATTTTACAGATAAGGAAACTGAGGCATACAGAGTTAAGTGGCAATTCCACCAGCTTTAAACCCATGAAGAGGAGTCTTTCTGACTTCAGGCCTTATACTCTATCCCCTACACCAGCTTGCTGATGCATTGAATAGATTAGGTTATCAACACACTTAAAGCACAGTTGAAGTGATAAAAAAATCTTTGATATGGGAAATGGAATATTCCTCTCATTTGTGGATACAAATGCCGGACTGTTTTTTGCTCTTTATTCTCCAAGAGGACCATGATGTCAAGGAGATGATGCCATGAGATGCAAATAATTTGGATTTAAATAAAGGAGGGCTATGCAAAATCAGCACCTTCACTTTCCCTATGGGAGGCTTTTGGGTTGAGCCCAGACTATTGGTGATGGTCCTGAATGTAGTGGGAGACCTTGGCCTTTTTAAGCTAAGCTTTTTAATAGTCATAGTTGGACTGAGGCGATGCTCATTTGGTGATTAAGGCTAGGTAAAACATGACACAAAGAATGGTCTCTTTTACCCTGTTAAAAAAAAATCATTCTGGTAGGGAAGACCCTTAGGACTTCTGGCCAAAACAGAAACAATTACTATTTACATTTACTCTCAACCAAATGCCAGATCGCCTCCTAGCAATGGAAGCCATTCTTTCATAAATTAATACAGCAATTCCCCAACTGTCCCTTCTTTCCCTTAATCTTCCTTCCGTGTTCCTGCACCAGCCTTATTTAACTACTGGTCAAGTGAGTTAATATATCTACCATTTGGGGTCAGCTAGGTGGCACAGTGGATAGAACAACGGCCCTAGAGTCAGGAGTACCTGAGTTCAAATCCAGCCTCAGACACTTAATAATGACCTAGCTGCATGGCCTTGGGCAAGCCACTTAACCTCATTTGCCTTGCAAAAACCTAAATATATATATTAACATTTTTTAGTGAATAAGTATGTTTACTGGGCCAGTCTTTGCACTTATACCTATAGAGCCCTTCTTCTCTGGCAACATAACATACATTTGAATGGGTATTTCTGAGGTCTCAGGAACCTGAGTTTGGAGGCAGAAATGTTTTATCTATGAGAGAACTGAGGTTCCATGGATATGCAATTGTGATCATTTGGGTGAGATTTATAACTTAAACCATGGCTTTCAGATTACATGCAGCAAAGTACTTAATTATTTTTGCTGTTGTTTTGGTAGAGAGAATCTGAGAGAAGATATATTGGGACTGATTGCTGGTCACGAAGAAAAATAAGACTCCTGCTGAATGGGGCAGGACCTAGAGATAGGAATTCTTTAACCAGAAATATATATTTTGCTGGTTTCCTTCTTCTCCAAACCTCCGGAAAGGAAATAGTATCTTAGCTCTATCCAAACTAATTAAAATATCATGAAGGAAGTCTTTTACTTCCTTTTCTACAACTATTTAAAACAAAGTCTTGCTGAGTCTTTTATTCTCTTCTAGAATTTACCATTCATTTAAACTGAAGTCAAGGTTTTCATTATGGAAGGACTATGGCCTAGCTTATCTATAACTTGAAAAGAACAGTGTGTTGGACATGGAAATAGATGGTTTGAGCTTGCAGTCCTACTCAGCCACTACACTACTTTTGTGACCTTGGTAAAGTCATTTTACTTCTACTGATCTCTGTTTTTTCAGCTATGAACTAAGAGAATTGAATGAGAAGATAGAATTCAAGGTCATTTACAGAATTAGAATTCTCTCTCTTACCTTGTCATCAGGCTAGAGAGAGAAGTAAAAATTTATATAGCACCTACTATGGACCTGGCTATGCTATGCTGGGCCTTTACAAACATCTCATTTGTTCCTCACAACAACCTTGCAAAGTTGGTGCTATTATTCTCATTATTTTTTAAATTCACTTTCTTTTTGTTTTTATAATTTTTTATTTATTTAAAACAATGGGGGTTAAGTGACTTGCCCAAGGCTACACAGCTAGGTAATTAAGTGTCTGAAGTCGAATTTGAACTCAGGTCCTCCTGACTCCAGGGCCAGTGCTCTACCCACTGCGCCACCTAGCTTCCCTTATTGCCATTATTTTATAGATAATGAGGCAAACTTTTTTTTTTCCAAAGTGCTCATCTATTGAGTGAGATCAAGTCTTCATGGATCCAGGTCCAGTGTTCTATCTGTTGCATTACTCAGTTGTCTCAAATTACAACTTGGAGCAAATAAGGAGCATTTATCACAGTTGAAGTCTCTAATTTAAAAATTGAATTCTTTTCCAATATTAAATATGCCTCTTTCCATTCCCAGCTCTACCTTGATTGGTCTTTTAGCAACTAAGAGCAAAGATGTTAAATGTCATAGTGAGATATGTGATAGTGATATTATTGAGCATCCTTATTTTACAAATAAGAGATTAAGTGACTTACCCAAGATCACTGTTTAGCCATGAAATCCCTCCATGATCTGGCCCCTTCCTATTTAACATTCTTACATGTTTTCTCACCCCCCCATCCATTCTCTGTAACCTAGTGAGACTAATCTCCATGCTTCACCTTGGATGGGACCCTTCAACTCCCAAATCTAAGTATGTCTATTGGTTGAACCTGTATATTTGGGGTCCTTACCTTGACATTGTTCTTTACATATTGTCTTCTATTAGACTGTGAGCTTCTTAAGAGCAAGAGTTTCTGTGACTTTCTTTGTAGCTTTGGCACCTACCTCTGTGGTTACTTGTTGCTATTCAGTCATTTCAGTTGTGTCTGATTTCCCATGACTTCATTTGAGTTCTTTTGAACAAAGATACTGGAGTGATTTGCTTTTTCCTTTTCTACCAGGCAAACAGGCTTAAGTGACTTGCCCAGGGTCACATAGCTAGTGTCTAAAGTTAGATCTGAATGCAGGAAAACGATTTTCTGAATCCAAGCCCACTGTACCACCTACTGGCCCCTAAGGTTTCATAAATTCTTGTTGACTGAGTAGTTATTTCATTATTAATTAGTCTACAAACCCTATGCAAGAAATGCATTGACTCCTCACTTCTATCCTGTTTTTCCTCTGGCTTCCTTCCAGACTCAGCTCAAATCTTTTTAATTTTTAGATTAGTTTTCCCACAATTAAGTCTATATTTGGTTGGTTAGACCTTTTCATAGAAGCTTGTTGGTGCAACAGGCCATGTTAAAGGTGGAGAAGAGCAGAACCAAAGATTACTAATTTGTAGTTTGAGACTGAAAATCAGTTATGGTCATTAAAACATGATATGTTTAAAAATCTGTCAAATGCCTGGAATTCATCATCTCATTTGAACTTCACACCAGGCAGAGCCACAGAAGTTGATGCGTAGAATATATTGTCCTTTCCCTTGGATTCAAAGCTAGGATCCAAACCAAATTTCAGTCTATTTTTCCTGACTCCTTTTCCACTATTGCTTAGGGTCTTTGTTTTAGAGTTAAAAAGGAAACTCGGAGGTGAGTGAGTCCAATACCTTGATTTCATAGACGAGGAATCTAGGTCTAGAAAGGTTTTATTAAAATGTGTCCAAAGTTAAACAGGAGTCACTGGCAGAAATCTTCTGTTGCCAATTCTAGTTCTTGTCCCTGTGATTTTGCTTTTCTCTCTACCAAAATCACATGATTTCTAAGTAAAGACAGTGTTCATGTTAAAATAAAAGTTGCCACATCATTAGGGCTATCCCCAAGTGGAGCGGACTGCCTCAAAAGGCATTGGCCTCTCCATCACTGGAGATCTTCATGCAGAAGCTGGCTGACCATTTGTCAGGGATATCACAGAAGGCATTTATATTCATGTGTGGGTTGTATGAAATGGCCTCTGAGGTCCCTCATGGCTCTTAAATACTGTGATTATACAAAGGACATAGAAGAAGGAATCTTCTGAGAAGAGCCATGAACTCTCTAGTCAGTGTGACTTTTCCTACATTGTGAAAGAGTTTTCTGCCAGGGACCACAAATTGTTCTTGTGTTACTTGACACAATATGTAATAAAAGCAAAGTCAGAGATTATGTGAATGTGTTGGCAGTGGGGTCTTTATTTGTTTTACCCACAGGACCAGGGAAATTGAATAGTATTAGATTGGGCAGTATAAAGCTTGCCATCAGATATTCCCAAGCATTGCTGTAAATCCAACATTATAATAAAATAGGGCTTGTTGATCCTGGCTATAATAAGACATTTTCCAATACTTTGTTCTATGTGGTTTGGGTTTTGCAAATAGGATACGAGGAATCATGTAATAATGGGAAGCATCAGAGACAGCATTTTATTGTTAATTTCATAATTTGCATATTATATAATTCAACTCACAAAACCAAATGTTTCTAGGCTGAAACCAAAGGGAACAGGGAGGAAATACCACCAAACTAACACAAAACATTGTTTCCTAGCAGAAGATGGAAAGTTGGGCTTGGGGAGTAGTCAGCAGGCTAGTTTGCCTAGGAAAAGAGATCACATGAAGGGCTATGATATGGAATAAAACTGAGGAAAATAGAATTCAGAAGGTTTTAAATGCTCGTTGAAAAAATACATCTTTTTCATGTCAAAGATAAAAAGGTAATGGAGATTTTTTGAGGGAGGGTGTTTTAATTTGGCAAATATGTGGAGGATGGATTGGAGAAAGAGAAGAATGGGGGCCAGGCTGTCAGAATAGTCTAAGTAATTGATGACTAGATGGTGAAAGTCTGAAGTCGGTGAAGAATGATAAAAATGAAGATAATAGGAGTTGAATGAGGAATATTTTTCCTAAAGAAGAAAAGACTAGGGGAGGGACCTCATTATTTTCTGTTTTCAAATATGCAGGGGAGTATTAAATATAAAAGGAGTAAGGCATAATACTTTGCTTACCTCGATATTATGATGATCTGTGATTTGATTGATAAGGCCATTCCCTTCAAGGATATCAATTGTAACCTAGTCTTGCTTGTCCAACCTGTGAGATTCTTATCTATATAATTATCCAAAGTTAATGGTATAAGTACTCGTTTTAGTTCTTTTGATATTGGGTATATACCAACAGAATATCCTAGCTTTTCGGCAATTATTCCTTGCTCTTGCCATATAACTAGAGAATCCTTCCCTGCCATGCATGTAGTGAGTGAAATCCTTTAGTCTAAATCATCATTTGAGAATAATTCTACAATTCTCATATATTTGTTGCTTCTTCAAAGTCACCTGTAAACTTCCATTGTTATTTGGATGCTACTCTAAGTAATTATTCAGTCATTTTTATTAGAAAAAATATGAAATTGCATTTATATCAATAAAAAAATACTTTTTAAAATATATCTGTCCCACTATGAGACAATGGGACTATATATTCACGGTGGCTCTGGTATTCTATGCAGCTCTCTTCATATTTTCCACTTTCTCCAGTCCTCCTTTCACAACGAATCCTTTGCCTTACCAGTCTTCCATGAACATATCCTTCTCTGACCTGAATTATATCTCTCTCACTCGTCCGTTGTTCATCTAACTTTCTGATATTTCCTGTGTTCTATAATTATTTTTTATGCATGTACATCCTGCCTAGTACTATAGCTAGATGGTCAATTTTTCCTGCCTGAGATTTGTCTCATATTTTATATATACACAGAATCTAACTTGCTGACATGCTGAATAAGCATACTATAGAAATCTTCATTATTGATTGTAACAATGATAGTGATCTCAATCATTGCAAAAAGCTTCCATTGTGGAAAACTGGCCTCATTTTTTAACTTGCTCTTCAAATAGGAAATCACCTACAAGTAAGATTTTGAGATAGGAATAAGTTTGCTTCTAAGTCATTTCCCCTCCTAACTTGATTTTTTATGGTGATCACTTGGCTTGATCTCTAACAGGAGGTTAGGTCTGTGGAAGAGAGAATAGGGAATGTGGAAGGAATGAGAATTGGAACGAATCTTTTGAAATGTAAAAATAAATTTCCACACCAAAAAAATAACCTCAAAGGAGTAGAAATGCATGTTGCATGTTTGGAGTATTGTAATTCATGCCGTTCATCAATATCTGTGGGCTGCCCCAACTAACACTGGAGCGAGGCTTTGACTCATTCATAGGATTGCCCCCTCTCTCTTCCCCACACTGTCTTTATTTCTCCCTATCCTACTGACTTTTTGTATGTGAACTGAACGTGACCCATCCTTTGGAGAAAGAAAAGCAATGACTTCACTGACTTGCCTTTTGATGATCTGTTCTTTCAACCCATGATCATATCGACTGCATTTCTGCCCTGATTGTAGAATATTCAATTACAGAATTCTAAAACTAGAAGAGATATTTGAGATCATGAAGGGGTTAATTCCCTGTCCTTCCCTGCCTCATGATTATCTTTAATCTTTGTAATATTCCAGTGTGAAATTTTTGTCCAGGACCTCCTTTTTTTTTTTCCAGATCAGTACAATTTATTTTTCATTTTATCCAGGATATCCTTAGATTGCCATTATTAATATGAACATTTGTCATCTGTATACTTTGTTGATTTATTTATTTTAACATCACTACATTAATCAGGTTGCAAAAGTAACATCCCTCCATACAACAAAAACCTCAAGAAAAGAAACTGCAAAAAAAAATAAAGTGGGGAAAAAAAGCTTACTTCAGTCTGTATTTAGATACCATCAGTTCTGTCTTTGGCATGGAGAGCATTCTTATCATAAATCCTTCAGAGTTCTCTTGAATCACAGAATTGTTGAGAAAAGGTAAGTCATTCACTGCTGTTTATCCTACAGTATGATGCTACTTACATCTGCTCATGTAAATTTTTTACTGAGAGCATCTTGTTCATCATTTCCCATAACAGAATAGCATTTCATCTCAATCATATACAACAATTTGTTCAGCCAATCCTCAACTGCTGAGCATCTCCTCAATCTTCAGTTCTTTGCCACCAGAAAAGAGCTGCTTTATATATCCCTAATACATAAACATTCTTTTATTCTCATATTTCTTTTCTTCTGGAATGGAGACCTAGAAGTGGCACTGCTAGGTCAAAGAGTATGCATGGTTTTATACAGGACTGCCTTCTAAAAGGTCATATTAACTCATTTGGAAATTCCAGCCAAAAAATGGAAGACTCCTCATAGCTTCAGCCTGAAATGTTCTCACCCCTCAACTCCATTCCTTAGAATTCCTGATGTTATCAAGATTTCATTTCCCTATCTCCTCAGCTATTAATGCTATTAATGTTCTCTTCTTTGAGATTATCTCCCATTTATTCTCTTTATATCTGAATGTACACAGTTCTTTGTCTATCATCTCTCCATTAGAATGGAACAGCTACTAGTATGGTCTCTTCTTTGAGATTATCTCCAATTTATTCTGTTTATATCTTGAATTGTTTCCCTATTGTCTCTCCATTAGAATGTGAGCTTCTTGAGGGCAGGACTTGTTTTTTTACCTCCACCCACCCCCCCATCTGTGCCTGACACATGACCATTTATTAACTTTGGTGTGGATTCAACAATAGGGACATAATTTTGAAATTTTGCCATATGATTTACAGACTATAATATTCTAGGGGGGAAATGTAGTCCAAAGGACCATCGACTGAAAAAAACAGATCATCAAAAGCCAAGTCAGTGAAGCTATTGGTTTTCTTTCTTCAAGGCATGGATCACTTTCAGTTCCTGTGCAAAAAGGCAGGAGAGTAGGGGGAAATGAAGAGGGACAATCCTATGAATGAGTCAAACATGGATTTAACATGCATGTAATAATATATGATTCTGAATAAATAGCTAAAGTTTTCTCTTAAAAAGTAGGGAGGGGGACAGAAAGAAGGTTGTTCTGATGGTCTTGTCTCCAACTCTAAGGAGGGGGTTGGCATTCAGTTCCAATGTGCTTTTTTCTTTTCCTCTTTGCTGGTAGTTGGTTTGACACGATTTTAATATAAATGAATGTTAGCAAAACATTGTCAGCATTAAAGAGTGTTGGTGTGAGAGTGCTACAGAATTAATATACCTAAAGTATTTATCTGTAATCCGCTTTTAAATTGAATCTGGCTAATGCTAGTAATTGTCATTCAGTGAAAGAGTTTGTACATAAATATTTGGTCATCTTTTTTTTTCTCTCTAAAGCTAAATTAAATCTTACCTAGGCACCACCATATGTTTAATCTCCAGGAAGACAAGAGGCTGTCAGACTGTAATTCAATAAATATTATCAAATGTCCCTCTGGTGTGTGAGGTTACCAAGGAAATGGTAGATTGAGACAATGATCTTTTAGATTTTTTTTAACAATTTTATTTAGTTTTGAGTTCCAAATGCCATATCTCCCTCCCTTCCTCCCTGAGATGGTAAGCCATCAGATAAGCCTTCTACAGGAGCAATTATGTAAAACATTTCCATATTAGTCATTTTGTACTTTCTGAGAGAAATTCTGATTCCACTGAGATCTTAAACAAATGCCCAATGAAGTGGAATGAGCATTATGTAAGGGTCAGGATGATAGTACTTTTTTTCCTTAGCTCTTCCAATAACTATGTGACTTTGGGCAGATGACAATTTCTATGGGGCTCAGTATCCACTGTGTAAAATGATGGGGTGAACAAGATACCTCTTAGATCCGTTTTAGCTCTGATCTATAATCCACACATAAGGCAAGTCAAAAATACCCAGAGGAGAATGTATAGACATTCATGAATTAAAATAATTTCAAAGTTCAAAGGAACCCAAAGAAAGGAGAGTGATTGTCATTTCTTCAGTGAGCTATTTCCACTACCTTTCTCCTGCCTAGCATCAAATAAAGGTGAGGGCTCTGGCAGGTTCTACTTTTTCCAGGTTACTCCCTGTTGGGTTGTATATGACTGCTCCCTTAGAACCCCACATCTCAAGCACACCCCTAGACAAAGGTGAGCCCAAGGCAAATTTGCATCACTCTTTGATCTTCCCTTTTGGCTGCAAATCAAACTAGCTCAAATACAAATTCACAAGACAGTGGGGAAGCAGATGAGAAAAACTTTGCTGAGAGCAGAGTTTTCTCCTGACCAACAATTCAGAAACCTAATACTGAATGCTAGAATAATAAGTTTAGTGCTTGAAAGGACTTTTAAGGTCTTCTAGTCTGTTCATTTTGCAGATGAGAAACTGGAAAAAATATATTCCAAGCCCTAGAAATGGCAGGGCAGAAGCAATATGGTAGGGGTGAGAGATTTGATTAAGGGCATTTATCCACAGCATGTATTTAGCATATATTGAGGGAAACCCCATAGGTAAGTCTTAAAGAGAACCAACCAGAAAATATTCGTTAATATGTAGAGTGTCTAACATAGTGCTTGGCATGTTGGACTTCATAAATGCTTATTAATTTATTGCCTGAGATCTTCACTGGATAAGATTACAGATGTATAGCTGGAAGGAAATTTCGAAATCATATTGTCAAATCTCATTTTACAAATGAAGAAAGTATGACATGACTATATAAGACTGCTCATATCTTGGAAAATCTATGGCAATTCTGCTGTGTGGACTTCAGGTTCCACAGAAAAGTGAAATAGGGTAATGATTTATTCTCTCTTTTTTTTCAATCACATGTACAAACATTTTAACATTTTGTTAAAATATTGAGTTTCAAAATTTCCCTTTTCTGCCCTTCCCTACACAATCCCCTTTTCCCCTCATTTAGAAGGCGAGCAATAAGATCAAGACTATAGATATGTATGTAGTCATGCAAAACATATTTCCATATTAGCCATGTTGTGAAAGACAAAAAAAAGAAAAATAAAGTTTAGAGTTTCCTTCAATCTACATTCACACTCTATTAGTTCTTTCACTGGAAAATGATTACATTTTCCATCATAAATCCTTTGAAACTGTCATGAATCATTTTATTGGTCAGAATAGCTAAATCTTTCACAGCTGATAATCATTACAATATGACTGTCACAGTCTCCATTATCCTCCTGGTTTTGCTTATTTCACTTTCTATCAATTCATATAAGTCTTTCCAGGTTTTTCTGAAACCATTCACTTCATCGATTCTTATAGATCAGTGGTATTTCATCAAAATCATACACCACAACTTGTTCATCCATTTTCCAAGTGAAGGACATTCCTTCAGTATCCAGTTCTTTGCCACCACAAAAAAGAACTACTCTAAATACTTTTGTATTTAATAGTGCTTTTCCTTTTTTAAAATGTGATCTCTTTGGATTATGGACTTAGCAGTAGTATTGTTGGGTGAAAGGTTATGTGTGGTTTTATAGTCCTTTGGGCATAGCTACAAATTACTCTTCAGAATGGTTGCATCAGTTCCATCAGGAATGCATTAATGTCCCATTTTTTTCATATCCACTCTAACATTTATCATGTTACTTTTCTGTCATATTAGCCAGTCTAATGGGTGTGAGGTGGTACTTCAGAGTAGTTTTAATTGGCATTTCTCTAGTCAATAGTGATTTGGGGTATTTTTTCATATGACTCTAGATAGCTTTGATTTCTTCATCTTAAAAATGCCTGTTCATATCTTTTGAATATTTATAAACTGGGGAATGATTTATATTCTTACAAATTTGACTCAGTTCTCAATATATTTGAGAAATGAGGCCTTTATCAGAAAAAAAAATTTGCTATATTTTTTCAGAATTATAATTACTAGAAATTTCCCTCTATCCTATTTTCCTTTTTCTCTTTGTTTCCATCTCTCTCTCTCTCTCTCCCTCTCTCTCTCTCTCTCTCTCTCTCTCTCTCTCTCTCTCTCTCTCTCTCTCTCTCTCTCTCTCTCTCTCCCCCCCCTCAAATGTTTTACTTCTGACCATCATCTCATCAAATCTACCTTCACTTATATCAGTCTCTCCCCTTTTCTTATCCCCCTCTTACTTTCCTGCAGCTTAAGATGGATTTCTATACTCAACTGACTGTAGATTTTTTTCCACTGTTAAATCAATTTCCATGAAAGGAAAGTTCAGACCTTATCTGCCATCCCCTCACATCTTCCCCTTCCCTCTTTTATGTGAGATAATTTACCTTATTCTACCTCTCCCTTTCCCTTCTCCAAGTGTAACCCTTTTTCTTGCTCCTTAAATTTATTATTTAGGTATTATTCCATCATATTCAACTTAGCTTCATGTACTTTTTCTATTTATATTCTTTCTAACAGTTCTAATCATGATAAAATTCTTAGAAGTTAGAAGTAGCATCTCCCAATGTAGGGAATATAAACAGTTTAATCTTATTGAATCCCTTATGATTTTTTTTCTTTTTTATCTTTTTATGCTTCTTTTGACTTGCATTTGAAAGTCATTTTCTATTTAGCCCTGGTTTTTACATCAGGCATACTTTTAAAAAAAATTTATTTATTAAAGGCGATGAGGTTAAGTGATTTGCCCAAGGTCACACAGCTAGGCAATTATTAAGTGTCTGAGGATGGATTTGAACTCAGGTACTCCTGATTCCAGGGCTGGTGCTCTATCCACTGTGCCACCTAGCTGCCCATTACATCAGGCATTCTTGAAAGTTTTCTATTTCAGTAAATTATTATTCTGTCTCTGAATGATTATACTTTGCTTTCCTGAATAAGTGATTCTTGATTATAATCCTACTCTTTGCCCTTTACAATATAATATTCCAAGCCCCCTGAACCTTTATTGTAGAAGCTGCTAAATCTTATGTGATCCTGCCTATGTCTCTATAATATTTGAATTGATTGGTTTTTGCATGGAAATAGGGTTAAGTGATTTGCCCAAGGTCACACAGCTAGGCAATTTTAAGTGTTTGAGGTCAGAGTTGAACTCTGGTCCTCTTGACTCAAGGGCCATATCTGCTATGCCACCTAGCTGCCCCTCCTACCATTTTCTATTTGATCACTCACTATTTCTGGCACTCTGATTTCTTGAATGTAAAATGAAAGCATTGAACTCCATAACCCTTTAGGGATCCTCCCAACTTTCAATCGATAATTTATGATTTGTTGATAAAGTTCTATCTCCATTTTGCCTCTTGCTAACAAATGACTCTTCATAAGAAAGTAGTGAGGGAACAGTGGGAATCCAGAAAACCTGTGTCAAAGACATGACATATCATCCAGAGGAATATTTTAATGGAAATGTGGAACCTGTGATATTTCAATCTCTGTGGGTAAAGTGGAAAATATTTTTTAAATATTTGCAGTATACACGATCACTATCTCCATTCAATTGTATACTAAATGACTTGGGAACTGCTACTGCACAGGCCACAATTAAAGGGCACGAAGCTGATTTGTCAGTATTCTGATCATGCCTAATGATACAGGGTCGCAAGGGAAAATTTGTTTTTCTGTCATCACCAAACCACATTTGTATCAGAACATTTAGTAACATGGGTTGTAGACGGGTACACAAAGGAAAATGTCTGCAATTAATGTACTGCTTATTTTTTTAAACATCATTTCCTATGATATAATTATCCATGGCAATTATTTGATTACATGTATTTATACCAAGTACATAATTAGTTGTAATTATGAAAATTATATGCACAGAGTGTGTGATTAACTAAAATTTATTTAAAGGAAATGAGAATATTCAACAACAAAAAACACATTAATGAAACATTACATTTGTGGAACATATTGACTTCAGGTAAGAAATGTACAATATAGGACTCACTCTTTGATTTTTGACTACATGTTGATGGTGCTTAGATATAAAGTAGAACCCTGGTTTATGAATTTAATATATTCCAAGAGTCTATTTGTACTGAAATTTGTTCATATTTCAAAGCTAATTTTTCATAGGAAATAATATAAAGTCAGATGATTGGTACCACATCTCCAAAATATTCCTATAAAAATAATCATTTATAATTTTAAGTAAATTTTTTCCCTAATGCACCTGAAATACAATAGCAATGATTGGTACACAATATAAACCAAAATATAAGATAAATTAACCTGCACTTTACCTTTGAGAAGAGTCATGGCTGGCATGAGGGAGATGAGGAGAAGGAGGAGGAGGAAGGGTTATTGTTTGGAAGGAGAAATTCCTTCCATGAGAGCATCGGGGATTTCAATGTTGGGAGTCTTCTATCATATTATTTTTACTAAAAGTAAGACTAACACTACTGCCTTCTCTTATTTTTTGTTTTAGAATCACTTTCATGTTTTGACTCACTGATTTTTTTTCTTTACATTTGCTTCTGACTGGGAATCTATCTAACAACACTTGTTTTTGATGTTTTTTTCATAATGTCATGGAAATGTGACATTGCATTATCGTTAAAAATATTTGTGGCTCTCTTTGCTACAACCTTATTTAAGTGATAGTCTCCAACAAAATTCTGCATTTTTCTCCATATCTGATATATCTCCCTCATCTCACTTGATATGAGGGATTTCTCCAATCTCTCAACCTCCTCCTCGGATGAGATATCCTCTGCAACCTCTCCTTTTGCTCCTCATACAAATCCATCAGTTCATCCACCATCAGCTCCTGGCTCTCTTCCTTCATCGGATCTTACTACCATACACTTTTACACAAAGTGCTGCCATTTGTACACAAACATATATGAACATACTTATCATGTTACTGTTAAGAGTGAACAATGCTGCTTTCATGAAGGGTCAATACCGAAAGAGCTCAATTAGGTGGTAGACTGACCTAAGGTTCCCTTGTTTGGCAAATGAAAGCAAAAAAAAAAAATCATCACCATAGTTGAGCATCATCCCTTTGCAAGCTGTGCTTATTGCTTCACTATCTTTTCTAAATCTATATCCTTCAAATTAGCTCCTCCAAACATTGCCTCATTTGATTTGTCATTGGTCTTGTCTTTCTTGAGTTCATCGTTTGAGAATAAAGGCTCATATAATCTCAGGAATTCCTTGAGTTGTCAAGAGAGCTTGGAATATGGGAGCAGAGAGAACAGTGGAGCAGATTTGTTCTCTTTTCAGGTCTATGAGTAGGGCATTGCCATTGCTTTTGTTATTGTTGTGATCATTATTATTATAATCATCATTAATGTCATTTTGGATTTTTTATTATTAAGCATTAGGCATAGTTTGGGATGTGGTTATACTGGGATGTTATATGAGTTGGAATATTTTCAGAGAATTTATTTGCCAGTGGAGCTGGATAGATGCAATCTTAGATACTGGCTATAAAATTTTCATGTACTCCCTGGGTAAACAAATAATTTATATAACCACAAGGGAAAATGGATTAGAGACAGTTTAATGGTAAGGATTGTCTTATGTATAGTAAATACTGGAATGGCAGGGGCATCCATGAAAAGGAAGAGGCAATCTGTACATGAGACACAGTGAAATGGTCCTTGGAATACTTAGATACTCAAGAAGGTACCTGCCAAACCTCCAACCATTCAGAAGCTGCTGGTGACATTTTAATACCCTCGCTTCTTGTGCCTTCTTGAGAATGAACCATCTGATTAGATCCAGGAATTGCATTGATTCTTATCCATTTGGTGGCAGTCCTCTATGATGAACTGAGGGAGACTGCAAATACAGGTCACCATTTTGGATTTGTAGGTAATTGATTTTCATAATGTAGTAAAAAGGGATCCTAATGCAAAATGGTTACTTCTTAATGAGTAATAGTCACGTTTTTCTTCTTTATCTAATTTTAATAAGATTCTTGTGCAATGTAAAAAGTAGAATTCAAGTGATAGATGAGACAGAGATAATATGAGAGAGAGAGAGAGAGAGAGAGAGAGAGAGAGAGAGAGAATATTGAGTACTTTGTGTTCCATTGTGAGCAATGTTCTAGAGACATGGGTACAAGCAAAAAAAGACAGAAACTTGGATTCTAATGGTACTAATGAGTTCATAAAGAGAAGCTGGTAAAGGGGAGGGCAGTGGGAGTATGGATACTGGTGAGGAGATGGAGACTAGATAGTGAAGAGCAGAGGGGGAAGTGAAGTTACACTTTGCCTATACACCTTATGAAATGATGATAAAGTCTAAGGATTAATAATTAAGAGAGTGGACCTCAGGATGGGGGGCATTTCTAGATAGGAAGATAACGTGAGGAAGTGGGGAGAGAGGAGGTCCACATTATCCCACTCCCCTAAAATTATAAACTCCTTAAGAATAGAATCCATTTTGTTTTTTATTTTTATCTCCCCCAAATTTAACATCTCCCCCAAATTTAACATGATACCTAGAACTTACATAATGCATGCTTGTTGAATGGAACAAAATAATGGAATAGAATCAAACCACCCAGTGGACAATCCAAGGGAAGGCTGGTGTTCTGATAGCAGACAAGCCATCCATTACTAGCTCCTAGGATTTCTCCCTCCTTAGGTTTTATTGAGCTTTCTTTCAAGAAACCAGAATGACATTCACACCAAGTTGGGAAAGCAAGAAAGGGCTTGAGGAGAAGATTAGTCATCCTATAAGAATAAGAAATCCATTCAATGTCCTGAATTCTCTTTTTATTGGCTGTTATTGTGTTCTTATTATCTGGTGAGAGTAACCTTGTAAAGCTAATTTCAGAAATGGAGTCAAAGATTATTGGAATGAAATGTAGAGAGCACCTGTTCTGTAGAGTGGGGGGATATAGCTCCTAGAAGGCAGATTGTTGAAGAGGCTGTTTTTAGTAATTACTTAAAATCTTATTAACTGAGAGGCAGAAAAAAAAATTACTTGATGACCTTGAACTTTGCCTTGCCATTGTTAGTTCATGGCATGACTTTACATTTTAGCTAATGCTGGTTGTTCATAAATGACAGTAATAGTCCCCTTTTTTGCAATTACTTGACATAATAAGGCAAATTTCCAAGGAATAAGACTAGGAAGGAAGAAGTTAAATAAGTTAAACAATGACTTTATCATAAAAAAAAGCCATGATGTTATCTATCTTGTGCTGTTGGGCCAGTTTATACCATTGAGAGATGCTGAGAAAAATAGTGACCAAGAATCAGTAGACCTTGTAGAGTGAAGAGTGTAGAAATGGTGGAGGAGAAGCTAAGCAATTTATTGCTGTGCCCAATATGACAAAATGTTGAATTACAAATGATTCTTGAATTGATAATGCATGGATTTTGCTGCCCTTCTGGCCTGATTTCCATCAGACCTTACCTATCAGGATCTCTGTGATTCCTAAAGTAATTTCCTCTGTGATGCTGAAGAAGAAGCAAGTGATGAATGTATGTTCTGTGATGGAAGAGTCTGTTCCATCTTTATATCTCTAGCATCTTGCATAATTGTAAGGGAAACAGTAGGTATTTAATACATGTATGCTAATTTATTAGGGATAGCTGGGTAGCATGGTGGCCAGAGCACCGGACTTGATTCAAGATGTCAGTTCAAATCTGGACTTAGATTTTTTTTACTTAGTCATGTGACCCTGGACAACTCACTTAACCTCTGTTTAGCTCAATTTCTTCATCTGTAAAATGGGGATAATATCTCCCATGGTTGTGAGGACCAAATGAGATGATAGTTTTAAAGGGCTTAGGATAGTACTTGGCCTAGAGTAATTGCCATATGAACGTTAGCTGATTTCATTAGTGTTATTATTATTTCTAAATAATAATATTATTCTATTATTATAATAATTATAATTATAATATATTAGAATATCAAATACTATTATTATAAATAAATAATATTATTTTAAATAATATTATTTTAAAATAATAGTAATAATCCCCCCACTGAGGGATTAAGCATTAATGCCTTTACAGAGGAACAAGAATGGCCTCTTCTACTGTTTAATCCAGTAAAACCTACAGCACCGTTAGCTCTTTTGACCAAATTTCAAATCTTCTGTTTAGGCATAGTTCTAGAGGGTTCTGGATTAGATGAGAATTAGACTAGGGAGGCTGTAGGGTAGAGTTGAAATATCACAGGCTTTGGAACCAGAGGACCTGAATTCAGATGCCATCTCTGAGACTTAGCAGTTGAAGGACCTTTTGGGCAAGTCACTTCAACCCTCTGACCTTCTTGAGAATGACCTCTAGGTTTCCTTCCCCAGCATCCTAAATCAATTATTCTCTTTGCACCACATTTGTCTCCTCTGTCCAAGGAGGAGATTGAACTATATGATTTCCAAATTCCTTCCCGATCTAAATCAGATCCTACAAGCACATTTTTATAGAAGCATAATATTTAGAGCAGGAGTGGACTTGGGAGATCACCTTGCATGGATGGCCTTGATTTTACAGATGAGTATGCTGAGATCCAAAGAAGTTATACACTTCCCTAGGAGAAGCCATGAAGGTTCAGCCTCAGAATTATAGAAGGGGTGGGATGGTAATCCCTGTTATCTCCTTTGAAGTCTGT
Source organism: Macrotis lagotis (assembly GCF_037893015.1). Lineage (NCBI taxonomy): Eukaryota > Metazoa > Chordata > Mammalia > Peramelemorphia > Peramelidae > Macrotis > Macrotis lagotis. The sequence goes on along the minus strand of NC_133661.1, from coordinate 28,760,827 downwards.
CCTTCTCAAGAGAGCAAGGACTAGACTGAAAGGGAAGATTTCTATTTCCAATGGGATTGGAGCTTCACTATTCAAAACAGGTTTGTGAGGGGAAGCTAGGTGGTGCAGTGGATAGAGCACTTGCCATGGATTCAGGGGGACATGAGTTCAAATCAGACCTCAGACATTAATAATTACCTAGCTGTATGACCTTGGGCAAGTCACTTAACCCCATTTGCTTTGCAGAAAAAAAAAAAAAACCCCAACTAAAACAACAACAAAAGGCTTGTTCCTAAACAAAGGCTTCTCTTTCCCCATTAACTCACCCCCAAGAGATCTGCCCTGAGGCTTGGAATATAGACACACACTTTTGTCTCCAGCGCCCAGGGAGGCACTGAGACTGACTAGCAATGGTCTAATAAAAAGAACACTTTTTCAAAGACTCTTTTACATCGAATATTTGTTTGTCCTTCACTCTCTAAAAGGACCAGTGACTTCACAGGGTGACGTGAGGCAAAGCTGCGCACAACTGTCAGCCTCCCTTTTTCTTTCTGAGTCTGGGAAAGCAGGTCATGTTCTGGGATGCCTATGGCAGGGTTACTGCAGAAGCAGTGAAAATTCAAAAGGTCTTCCCAGTTCTCCCAGGTGTTCCTTCTCTTCTCCACCCCTCCAAATTTCTTTGCATTTATTTTGTTCAAAATTTAATTTTGAAGTTTTTTTTTCTGTACACACACACACACACACACACACACACACACACACATGCACACGCACATGTTTAGTAACTTCCCCATACAGGAAGCTCCTTGAACACAGGTCTTGTCTTATATAGGTCAAGCAATATTTTGAGGGCTTGGTATTATTAGACAGATGGGACAATGAAAAATTCCCATATGGTAAGTGTCTTTTGAACTGAACTGTACAGAAAAGCAGGGGCAGAGGTGAGAGACAGAGGTGAGGAAGGCTTACACTCCCGTGTGGAGGACAATCTTTAAAAAAGCATGGAGATGGGAGCGTCCGGGATACAGTGGCTAGAGCACTGGACTTGCTGACAGGAGGAACTGAGTTCAAAGTCAGACTCAGACACTTAATAATTGCCTCGCTGTGTGACCTTGGACAAGTCACTTAACCCCATTGCCTTGCCAAAACAAAACAAACAACACTACCCTCCCCAAAAGGCATGGAGATAGGGGGTGGAGCCTTGTGTATGATGACCAGAAAGAAAATTTTTTTGTCTTTTTACCTTCACTGATTAGCATACATCTTTGCAAATGATGGACATTTAATAAATGCTTGTTGAAGTGTGTTAAATTAAATTGACTTAAGTATAGACCCACCTTCTCACAAAGCACTTGTTTACACTGCCAGGGTCATGATGGAGAAGTAGTCATTTCCATTCTCTTAGGAAAACAATGGCAAGGTCATGTCTTGTGCTTATTTCCCCTTTCCCCACCTCCTCCCTCCACCACCCCCAATTTCAGGATGAGCTTTAATCAATTCATATCAACCTTCAAGAGACAAATGATGTTAGATTTTTCATTGTGAATATTTTTATGTTAGTGATCAAAAACTGCTGTAGATCAGGGGTTAACAAAATGTTTTTGTTGATTTTCTAGCCTTAAGAAAGAGTTGAGAGGAGGCTAGGTGGCCCAATGGATAGAGCACTGGTCCTGGGGTCAGGAGGACCTGAGTTCAAAGCCAGCCTCAGACACTTAATAATTGCCTAGCTGTGTGACCTTGGGCAAGTCACTTAATCCCACTGCCTTAAATAAATAAAATTTTTAAAAAAGAGTTGGCACTGCAGAATAAAATGTTTTTCAGAATAAAATAAACTTTTAAGTATTTCCTGGTACAATTATCTTTTTTTTCCTTGAGCAAGGTAATGCTGGTCTATTACATCTCTCTCTCTCTAGTCTCCAACATTTCCTCTCCTCCCAAGCTCCCTCTTCTGCTTTCCTTTCCCTTTCTGCTTCTTTGTCTTTTTGTCTGTCACATTTTCATTTCTTTTTTCCATCTGTCTCTGTGTCTCTGTCTCTGTCTCTCTCACTTTTTTAGATCACACAATCTCCAGATAGAATTTACTCCTGAGATTCATATTTGAGATAATCCTTAGGCATGTGATTATTTATCTTGAGGGTTAGTGTGAAAATATATATTATCAGCTATACAGAAATCATTTTCAATGGATTTTCATTTTTGGTTTGAGTTAGACATTTCCCCAATGGTTCATGTGTTTATTAGTCTTATTGTTACCAGAACTACTGAGTCTGGGAGATAAAGTTGTGGTTCCTTTGAGTGGGGAATTCACCTATTTCTGTCTCAGGAAGGTAAAAAAGGCTTAGACTTTAAATTCACAGGTCACACAAATAATTTACAAGTTACCACAAAAAGTTTGCCAACTGTTCCAGAAAGTTCACAAGTCAGGTCCATTGGAGAAGCAGCTAGACAGTGAGTTTCTTACAGGAAAGAGTAGTTTCTAAGAAGGCTGTAAAGTTAAGCAAAAAGAGATGGTTGAGAGAAAAGAGCAACGAAGATAGTCAAATTAAAAAGAAAAAAAGGAAAGGAAAGGAAACTTAGAATCAACATAGATGCAGCCAAATGGAGTTGAGACCACTGGTCCAGTAGGTGGATTTGGAACTCTTGGATTCGGCTTAGTGAAAGGAGGATTGGAGACCAGCCAGGAGTCAAATAGTAAAAGAGGGCAAACTGGGGTGGAAACTCACTCAAAGAACTTTCCATGGTAGATGGAATGGGGCAGTGTTTAAAGAGTAGCCAACACCTAGTGTTGGAGTGGTAATCTATTTGTTGGGTGTACTCCAAGGATGGGACTTAGTAGACACCAGGGATGATATCCAAGTGGTGTTTGTTACCTACTAAGCACGTTGGCTTCCATTGGCACTATAGATACTCCTGCACCAAGGGCATGACCAAGGTCAATCATATGGCCATCCACCAAGTCAATACAGAACAGTACAGGAAATACTTTAACAGAAGAGAAAAACGCCACAAGATTTGTTCCCAACAGAAAAGATCACAATATTCTCTGTCTCCAGAATTCCTCTGTTACATTATGACTCACTAAATGTTCCTGTCTTCCCAGAGAAGTCTTATTTTTGGTTTAATTAGATTTATTCCACCAGTAAGGTTTGACTATTCAGTTGCAAGGGATTATTGTTGTTCACCCTTCATTTTTTTTTTTTAGGTTTTTGCAATGCAAAGGGGTTCAGCGGCTTGCCCCAGGCCACACAGCTAGGTATTATTAAGTGTCTGAGGTCGGATTTGAACTCAGGTACTCCTGACTCCAGGGCCGATGCTCTATCCACTGCATCACCTAGCCGCCCCTCATCCTTCATTTTTAAAGAGAAGAGGAGAGAAAAGGAATCCTAAACCTCAACTCACAGACCTGGTTTTATTATGGACTTCTATGGGATCAAGTTTAGGCCTGAGCAATCAAGGTCCTTGAGGGTGGACTTGATTAAAGATGAGGAATAAATAACCTCAGAAGCCCAGAGACACCTGTAGCATCTGGCAAATGAAACACATTTACCTTAATTTTAGCATGTGGACTCCATACTGACAATGACTTTTTGTTTTTAGCCCATGATTCCAATTAAAAATCATAGCTTAAACTCATAGGCTTGCCCATAACTCCATTTTAAAATTACAGGTTAAACTCATGGACTGGCATGGACCTTGGAGTCCAATTAGTCTAGCCTCCCCATTTTACCACTGTGGAAATCCAGATGTGGCAATTTTAAGTGATTTGCCCAAAGTCATACAGGTAGTAGGTTGTAGAACTGACATATGAATTCAGTCTTCTGATTCCAAATCCAGAATTCAGAAGAAGATAAATTTAGAGCTTCAGAGGACCTCAGATGCCTTCTAACTTAATCTCTTTGTTTCCAGATAGGAAACTGAGGCACAGAAATGTTAAGTCACTTGTATTATAGCACAAAAAATGAATTGGAACACAGGTCATCTGACTTGGCAGTGTTGTCTCTGTGTTCTTTGGCACAGCTGTAGACGATCTGTGTTCTCTTGCACAGCTGTAGACTATGTTCCTTGACCATCTACTACCATGCTCACACAACAGACTACATCTAGTAAAAAGTACTTTGAAATTTAACTCAATAAGTGGCTTGACTTTTTTCACTCTTACATGTCCAGTTATTTCAGAAGACTGATATGGTACAAATTCCAGGTAAAAATATAGCTAGTTTAACATATGCTATTTGGATATGAAGCATCATCTAGTGGGGGAAAGGATCTGGGTTCAAGTTTCTGTCACTTAGCAGTTCTGTGGTCTCAGAAGAATTACTTCTCAGCTATTTCCCCTTCTGCAAAATTAGGTGTTTGGACTTACAAGATGTTCTCAGCTTGGGATCCAGAGATCCTCCAAAAGGTCTATAGATAGATTTCAGGGGGTTTGTGAAATTGGATAGAAAAGAAAAATGGTTCATTATTTTTACTAACTTTTTCTAAAATTCAGCAAATTTCCTATGAATGTTATAAGAAGATGTCCATAAATTAAATTCATCTATATGTTAAAAGATTTATGATCATTTCTTGATCATTTCTCAGGAATCTTAGATTCTGTGAAGTGTAGGATAGGATTTTCAAATATAGAAGTCATTTTCTATCAGTGAAAAAGGAGATACTCAGTAACTGTTAGGATAGCCATTGATTGAGATGGATATTATTTAGTCAAGCAAATAACTTGATAGTATTTATTTGCCATTTTTATTTTGTTTTGTTTTTTATCTGTTGCTGTCATAGTTCCTAATTATCATTTATTTCCAAAATTTCTTTCAGGGTAGGAAGGGACTCTGATACTTTCCATTTTAATAATAGAAATAGTTGTTTGTCCTTCATTCTCAAATGAAGACCAATGACATCTTGATTTGCTAGTGAATTGGATTTAAGTGAGGCAGGTTTTTTGCAAAGTCATCATCCTCACTTTCTCCTCTGGAGCCATCTGGGTCCAGTGGCCAGATATGGATCAGAATGACTGGAGATGACCCTGTTGCAGTGACAGACCTGGGCCTTTTTAAGCTAAGATCTCTTCTAGTTTCAGTTTTCATAATGTAGAAACAGATTTAAAAAGGAAGATAATTTGCTTAAGTGTTAAAAATCAGGAAAAGTCCACTGATAATAGTTTAAACATACTATTTCTGTCTTCATGTGGAGGGACTGGCAACTGTGAGTATGCCTTTTATAAAAGAAGAGGTTTTTATTGATGTCTTTTGTTTTTATATTACTTAAATCTTCTTTCCTTGTATCCTTCCCCTCACCCCCTTCTCTTCATTTACCCATTTTTACAAAGAATTTGTTAAAAGAAAAAAAGTAAATTAAGGAGGAGGAAATTAAGCAAAAACTATATAATTTGAAAATGTATGCACTATTTAGCATTGTGTCCCTCCCACCCTATATAACTAGGGAGGGGATGTCTTTTCTGTATATCCCTTTTTTGGAGCTAAACTTATCCTGTAATTTTACAGAGTCCATTTTTGATAGTTTTGTGTCTATAAGTCTTTCAATTTCCATTATTATAGTTATTGTGTATTGTGTATTCTTTTCTTGGCTTTTTTTATATCATTTCCTGTAAGTCTTTCATTTATTCTCTGTATTCATCTTATTTTCTGTTTATTACAAAACAGTATTATCTATTACACCTACAGGCATAATTTGTATAGACATTACCCAAATGATGGACATCTACTTTAAAAATGTCAATTTTAACTATAATGGTAAATGCCTTTTAAGAAATGTTTTATTGAGTAAAAAGCTTTTTGCTTTTTTACTAGGTTATTTCCATCTCCCCACAACAGTGAAATCTTTTTTAAACCTTAAACCTGCCTTATATCAAAGGAAAAAAAGAGCAGAATAAACTACTAAGGTGGTTTGCAACTATGTCTACCCGTGTGCAACATTCTGCACCCATAGTCTCACTCCTCTCTTTGGAAAAGAGGAATGTAAGTTTCACTATCTCTTCCCAGAGGTCCAAAATTGGTTGTTATAATTACTCAGAATTTAACTCCTTTTTTATGTTTTCTTTTACTTTATTGTAATCAGTGCATACATTTTCCTGCACTTTTCATTCTTTATCAGTTCATAGAATTTTTCCATGTTTCTCAAAATTCCTCATGTTAATTACCTTTTAATGTACATCTATTATAGTCATGGGACATGATTGGTTCAATTAGTCCACAGTCATACACTTTCTTTCCTTTGCTACCCCACCCCAAAATGTTTCTATTAGTCATTTAGAAGGCATCCTGACTTTGTTTCCTTATTCTCTTTGGGAGGGCAAGAAAAAAGGATTTTGACTTTCTTCAAAGGTCAAAATTAAATGTCATTAGAAGTTAGAAATAACTATATATATATAATATATAGTATGTATATGCATATATATAGTAGGTATATGCATCTATACCTCACCCCCAACTTCTAAGATAGCTGTTGCTATGATCCACATTTCTTGGATAAAGAAACTGAAGCACTGAGAGGTTAATTGACTTGCTCAGCACCACACAGCTAGGAAGTGTCAATGACAGTATTCCATTTAAAAAAACAAAAACCAAAAATATATCTTTTATGGGTGCTATTTGCTTAAGTGACTGGAAAGAGAAAGTAAAATGTGTTGAGGATATTCTTATAGTGGTAAATGGTGTACAGCTGTTTTTTTATTTTAAACCTGTCCTATTCACATTTCAACAAAAGAATCTGGAGTTCATTTCATTAATGATGCACATCTCAGATCTGCTTCTTGTTCTCCTTAAAAGATCACTTGTGTATATAGTCTACATCAAACTTACTCAACATTCTGGCTTTTACTTAAAGAAAACCTTGCTTACTTTGCAAGTAAGAAAAAAGAAAGAAGATCAAACCAACTAATAGATAGCAAAAGAGAAATTGCATTAGCCAGCATAGCTTTTCTGGGACTGAAGGACTCTTATCTTCATCCTGTTTTTTGTTTATTTGGGTTTTTTCCACCAGCTGGATTCTATGTCTCTTAATTATTTCTACCTAGAGACAGTGTGATGCCAAAGGACCTGGAGGATTAGCTGTGTGACCTTGGCTAAATCATTTACCATCTCTAAATATGAGTTTCTACTTAAAGAGGCATCAAAGAGGCTCTGTCAGAGTATAGAAAAGATTGAATTTTGAAGCAGGGAAAGCTGTTAGAAGTCCAAAAACTGGCACTTAGAAAATCTATGCAGTCATGAACAATCTGCTCCACCCTACTGAGTCTCAATTTCTTCTGGAAAATTAGAAAAATAATGAGTTACATTAGGACTTCCACATGGTTATTTAAAATGTACAATCAAAAAGCTTTTTTTGCTAACTGTAGCTGAGCACCTACTATGTGCAGGCAAGTGCATTGGAGACTGGGGATATAAAGGTAAAAAAGAATAATAGAACAGATGTTTTGGAGGAATTCATATATAGTTATATATATATGTATATATGTATGAATATATATATATATATATAGTTTTAGTTACTATTTCAAATATTTGTAAGTTCCAATCAAAGACAAAACTCTCAGCTGCTTTACAAATGAATAGGTTGTCTTCCACAGATAACAGTTGAAAAGTTCATCCCTCTGAGGCCAGTTAAGTGGTGAAGGTCTTGGACTTTTGTTAGATGGATAATAACAAAGAACTAGAATCTATAGATTGCAAAACACTTTTAACTCATTATAAATATATGGACATAAAGAAATAGAATATTTTAAATGTCATTAAAATAGATTACTGAAGACATATGAACGCCTTAAAAATTCTCCCCCACCCTTTTTTTACTTTTGTATGTCCATATCCAATACACTTGCCTGCACATAGTAGGTATTAAGTTATGGTTTTGTGATCACAGTATTTTTTTGCATTGAATATTTCTCAAAAAAAGTGAAACTGGTTATATATAACTATATATGCATATATATGCCTTATATAAAATTTAAATATATTTACATAGACATATACACACTCATACATATGTGCATATGCATCTATACCTCACCTCCAACTTGTGAGATAGCTGGTGCTATGATCCCCATTTCTTGGATGAAGAAACTGAAGCACAGACAAGTTAATTGAATTGCCCAGCGCTGCACAGCTAGGAAGTGTCAGAGACAGTATTCCAACTAGGGTCATCCTGATTCTATGGCCAGCGCCTTATCCATACTGGGTTAGTCAGAATCCTAGCCGGGTTAGTCAGCAGACATGTTGCTATTGTATTGTTTCAGTAGTGTCTGACTTTCCATGACCCATTTTGGGGCTTTCTTGGCAGAAATACTAAAATAGTTTGCTATTTTCTTCTTCAGCTCATTTTATGGATGAAGAGACTAAGGCAAATGGAGCTAAATGACTTGCCCAGGGTTACACAGCTAGTAAGTGTCTGAGAGTCTGGATTTGAGCTCGGGTCTTCCTGACTCCAGATATGTGCTGTATCCAGGGCACCATTTAGCTAACATATTGGATCTTTAACCAAAAGCTTTTTTTCTTGTTGGAAAGACCAGTTAGAGATCATATTCTTCTAGCATAGATTTTGAAATTGCAGGGTCCCCTATTCAACATCAGAATCAATCTTTGTAGAAAGAGATTATTCAAACTGAGTCAGCTTCCTGTGATTGGCTGAAAGCTGAAATCTCAGAATTTTTTGAAGGGCATCTACATTTCTGAATTGAATCTAGAAGGCTATCTAAAAAGTCACTACTCAAAATCCAAAATAATAATATAGAATTTCCTATGATGTTAGGCTGAGCCCTATGCTGATGGAGGACTTTAAGAATCCTCTCTTGTGATTAAAATAAAAGGTGTAAAATATTGTCTATAAGCTCAAATATTGGGGAAAATGATCACTATGGATTACAAGTCACTTCTATGCATAGGATCCAGAGAAACCTGAACTCTTATTTTGGGGAGAAAATTATCAGCAACTATCATTTTGTTCCCATTATGTTCTACATTCTTTCATTAAATTCTAACAATGGCTTAGAAAACTTGGGCAATCTGTCCTAGAAAGGTAGTTATGACCAGAAATAGGGATTTTTTTTTATCTGCTAGTGGAAAGAGGCAATAGATTAGTAGACATTTTATTTTAGCTTCAGTAGAAAGCCACAATTGTCCTTTGGGAAGTTTTCCCTAAAACTGAAAATGTGATATTAACTGAAGAAATGAGTGCTCCTATAGAAAGCAATGAATTTGAATTTGGTCTCATGGACACTAAAATGTCCTTTTTTTCCCACTCTGATCAGAGATCTTGGAAAGTTGAAATTCATTTTGTTATCATTGACTAGGAAATATGCTGCAGGATCTGGGGAAGATGAATAAAGACTCAAATTCATTATAGTTTGCCTCAGCTCTTTGCTATGAATGCATCCAAGGGAAGGTAGGTGAGGCCACCCAGGTGTTAGTCTTAATTAGAGGAATTGCTGATCAGTCAGGGGAACATAAGTGAACTACAGAATCTCAGAGAAGGAAGATTCTTCAGAAAGCATCTGGTTCAACTTAGATCTAAGCAAGTGTTTTTGCTTAAGTACCTTACCAAGAAGAGCTAGCCACCTGTGAAGGGGAAACCACTTTTTTCCCCAAGGCAACTCTTGGGAAATTTGCATTTGCATTTGTATTTAAAGTTTAGGACGTACCTCCCTTCCAGGTACCCATGTGTATGTCTGTCTGTCTCTCTCTCTCTCCCCCCCTCCCTCTCTCCCCCTCTCCCTCTTCCCCCCCACCCAAGCCTTAAGATGTTTTATTATCTCCTTGGAGACTACATAGTGTCTTAGCTTCTTTCTTCTGGTTACTCTATTCTAATATGGTCTATAGATTATCAGTGGGCTCTCTAGATTTTAGAACCAGGAATCGAACATACCATTCTGGATAAGATCTGATGCTGCCTCCTAAAATGTTTATAAGCCTCTTCTAACATAATCTAATGCTTCATTGACTTTCCTTCTGGCAATATTCTTGTCCTATGTTGGTTGGTCTTTGCTATTCAATGAAATGCTTAGGTCTTTGTAAAGTTCTTTTTCAGTTTTTTGTTTTGTTTTGGAATGGGTGAAAAAACTGGGTTTTGTGATTGTGTGGAAAGCTACTGTTCTGGAAGAAATGATGAGCTTGATGATCTTAGAAAAACCACGGATAGGCTTGCATGAAAATAATGAAGAGCCAAATGAGCAAAATCAAAGGAATACTGTACGCAGTAATTGCAATATTGTTATAAGAATGACTTTGATCAAGTAAATCATTTTGACTGTTACAAATATCCAAATGAATTAGAAAGGCATATGAAGGAAGACACAATTTGCATCCAAAGAAAGAATAAATAGAGTATGTATAGAATGATTCTGCTTATATAAACAAATTTATGTCTAATGGTAGCCATATCTAGGGTAAGGAGGAGGGAAGAAAAAAGAAATTTACATGATAACTGTATTATATATTTAAAAAGAATAGCAAGTTGTAAATAAACAGGCTTATAGCTTTATGTACAACAATTCTTGTTTTTTATGTGCAGTTTTGGAAATGCTTGTTTTATTCCATAAATTAAGATAATGAAATTAATTTTAAAACCTACTTATTAATAAAAAAAAGAGTTATTTTCATCCATACACTATAATTTTGGACTTCTGAAGATGTTTTGAAACACAATTTTAAAACCATACATTTCTCCACATTATGTTTCATTTGTTCAGTCTAATATCCTACCTTATCAAGATCTTTTTGCATCTTGACTTATCTATTAGTTTGTTAATTACTCTTTTAGGTTCATATCATCTGGAAGTTGATAAATAGAGCTTCTGTTATATGTCAGTAATAAAGTTATTATTCATTGGAGGGTCAAATATACAAATATATTCTTTCCCACTATGATATATTTGTTTATACATTTGTATATTTGACACATTTAAAGTTGATATAGGATGTTTAATGACAATATATGTTGTATCTGATAATTCAATCAGGAAGAAAATCACTTTCCTTATTTGTCTCCGTTGTTCCATCTTTTGCACCCAAATGGAATGATAGTAACAGTGTCTTTCAACTTCATAAAGCAGATAGCATAGTCCAGTACAAAGAATCCTGGATAAGAAGCTTGGGAACTAGGGTTTGAGTCTAGGCTTTTCGATTCACCACCTTTGAGACCAGGGGCTTGGACAGTAGAAGATCTACATAGTCCATTCCATTTTATTTGTTCCTCCTCTGATTTTTAAGATTTCATTTTGGGTTTATTAGCTTGTTGATTCTTGGTTTGTTTTAATTATATATTTAACTAATTGATCTTTTGTTTCCTATTTTGTGAATGAGAACAAATCTTTTGTAAAGGATTGTAAATCCAGCTTATATAGAATCATTTACTATCCAGTGAATTTCCATGTCGGATCATGTATATATTTAACCTTAACCTCCTTACTTTCACTATTTTAATTTATTTTAGTTTTGTTTGTTTTAGTTCTGGGCAAGTTTAAGTTTTTTGTCACCTTAAAGAAGGCCTGTATTCCTTTCGTGGAAATAACATTTTACAAAGGAGACTGCAAATAGTATTGGAAGTAGAGCTGTGACAGCTAAGTTTCTCAGTGGAGAAAATGTTAGACCTAACGTCAAGACCTGAATTCAAATCCAGCCTCAACTATTTGCTTACTGTATGATCTGAAGCAAGTCACTTAATATCTAACAGTTCCTCATCTGTAAAATGGGGATATAATAATAATAATAATAATGTCTACCTCTCAGAGTTGTTGTGAGAATAAATATAATAATTTAAACTACCAAGCTGGCAGTTCTTTTCTTTTTTAATTTCATTGTATTTTATGGAAAAATTTAATTTATGGAATAAAGCAAGAATTTCCATAACATATTACACTAAAAGATGACTATACATCAAACTGACAATCTAATCTGTGTAACTTGTATTTTTAAATACATAATAAAGTTATGGAAATTTCTTTTTTTCTCCCCCATTAGATAAAAATAGGTGTGTGTATGTGTATGTGTGTCCATGAGTTTGTCTATATTTATATGTTTATATATACGTAAAATTATTCTATATGTCTATCACTTCTTCTTTAGATGCATAGAGCATCCTTTTCATATGTCCTTTATGGTCAATTTGAGTGTTTATAATAGACAAAATAATTTGATTGGTCATTCTTAAACCAGTATTGCAATGTTCTCTTGGTTCTGCTCATTGCACTTTTCATTATTCTAGCCTATCTTTCAGTGTTTTTCTAAAATCATTCATTTCATCCTTTCTTATATCATCACAATCCTATAGCTCCACTTGTTCAGCCATTCCTCACTCGATGGGCATCCCTGAAATTTCCAACTCTTTGCAACCACTGAGAGAGCTGCTATAAATTTTCTGGCTCTCAATTCTAAAATGCTGGAACATAGTAGGAACTATATAAATGTTAGTTGTTGTAGCTTCAGTCATGTGGCATTTTGCAGTCTATGGGTTCTGCTTATCAAGACTTTATCCTGAGAATTCAGGGATATTGGGCTATTTTCTTGTATTATTTTTATGGAGCATTATTGTTTTTAAAGTAATGTTTTTCTTTTTCTCAGAGGATTATGATTTTTAAATTATTTCTTTATGTTCCATTTTCAAAGTCAGGACTTTGGCTTATATGAGATTCACTTATTCTATCAAAGAAAAGAATTTCTATATATGTAATTTCTTTTTTTCTCTCTTTTATAAAGCCTCTTCTCATTTAGAGTGAGTTTTCTATCATGTGATCTAAATTGTCTTCTCTACTCTTTAACTAGTATCTGTTTTGAGAGTTCTGTTTCTGCCATAATTTCCATTATAATATGTTACTTTATAAGTATTATTTCTCTTTTTAACTGTTCTAAAATGTATGTTATTATTGGGGAATACACAGAGAGCTCTTTTTCATTTGGCTTTCAGGAAACAAAAAAAAGATGAGGAAATGCATCTCTTTTCTTTTGTTGAGAAGATGGGGGGACTACAGTATCAGATTGTTGCACATGGTGCTGTTAATAATAAAAATGATAGCATTTCATCCTGGTACAGCATATAATGCTAAGCACTTTAAATTGTGATTTTTCAAAATCCTGGGAGTTAGATGCCCTTATTATTCTCATTTTACAGGTAGGGACATTGAAGAAAACAAGAGAAAAGTGATTTGCTCAGGGTCAGCCAACTAGTATGTTTCTTAGTTCAGATTTGAACTAAGGTCTTCCTAATGTTAGTCCCATAGCCAGTTGTTTTTGCAAACTCCTTTTTTTTGTTTTATTTAGTTAGTTTTTTGCTAGAGAAAGTTCATTGGAAGAATGAAGGAGAGGAATAGGGATATATTTGTGAACAATTTGTACCTAAAAACAAAAGGCATCAATAAAACCTTCAAAATGGAAATGGAAGAAAGGCACAGATGAACACTCCACTAGATAAGCTATGAGTGAGTGATTCTTTTTAATCATCTGAAGGCAAACATGCAGCTATCTTAGGAGAATGACAAATCTTCAAAGTCAGAAAAAGACAGGAGCTCATCTTAAATTAATTTCATGAAAAATCATTTCATTTGAAATGACCTGAGATTCTAAAATGTTCTAGGTTTGATATCAGTTCCCAAATTTCAACCTTGTCTTTAATTAATGAGGATTGCTTTCCCGCTGCTCACATATGGTAAAATCATGGAAGCGGGAAGAAAAACAGCTGTTGTGATTCTCTAGGAATGAGTAGAAATAAAACCATCTTATGGGGCAGTTAAAAAAAGTCAAAATATTCAATACCATTCAATATTCAAAAAATAATACTTTCCCTTCTGATACTGAATAGTATTATAGTTTTTTTCATCAAAACCCAACCCAAAGAATAAAATATTTAGAATAATCCTTAGAAACATGGAAGAAATTGAGGGACAAAACGAACCAAGATAGAGGAAAAGTGCTTCATATGATATCCAGTTTCAGAGAGGTCTCTGTTTCTCCTATCCTCTTTTCATCTAGCAGGCATGTTTCATTTTAAAGTCATTGGAATAAAAATAATAACAATGCCGATTATAATAATAATGGTGATGATTATTATTCAGATTACTTTTTAAATTTCCTGTAATTACAACTCAAGTGTTTTTTAACTAACTTACAGAACAATTCACAGGATTTGTAATGCTTGTTCTAAATCAATTTCTATATTTTAAAACATTTTCTGTGAAATATGAGGACTGCCAACAAATGTGCATTAATTAAGGATCTTAGTATTTTATTACATCTTTGGGAAGGGAGGGGGAGATGGGTTTTTGAAGTGTTTTAACTCCAGGTGAGAAACTCCCTTTATCCATGTTGCTTAGCAATTTATCTATACATTTGGAATCATGAGATCATTGATTTGGAGCTGGAGAGAGACTTTAGAATCTTAGAGATTATCTAATCCAAGCCCTACATTTTATAGATAAGGAAATAGGAATGGAAATTGGCTCAAAGGAGCATTAGGCTGATTGATGATAGTTATGGGCAGTTAGGTGGTACAATGAATAGACCACTTAGACTCAGGAGGATGGAAATTCAAATCTGGCCTCAAACACTTGGCATCTACTAGTTGTATGAGCTTGGACAAGTCTCTTAACCCTGACTACCTCAAATCTAGGGTCATGTCCAGTCATCATGAATCATATCTGGGCATTGGACTCAGATGGTTCTGGAGGAAAAAGTGAGGCTGGTGACTTAGCACAGGCCCCCACCCCCACTCAAATCCAATTCATTGCTTGTCATAACATCATCTCCCTGTTGTCACAATCTTCTATAGAATGAAGGAACAACAAAAAAAAGAGAGATCGAAGGACAAACATCACCAGTGAGTAAGTAGCAGACAGAAACTGAAATCTTTAGCTTTCAGAGGCATCACTTTTTCCCCCCTACACAATATTGTTTGCTTTATGATGTCTCTTGATCACTTAGTACATAGATTCCCAGAGTCAAAAAACTAGTTTATGTCCGAGACAGGACTAGAATCCTTTTTTTCCTAAGTCCGGTTGGTGGTCCAAACATAGTACTGAATCAGGAGTCAAAAAGAGCAGAGTTCAAATACAGTTTTTGATCATTACTATGTGACCTCTATAACTTTAGTTTCCTCAACTGTAAATCAGGAATAATAAAAGCACCTTTCTAGTAGAGTTGTTATGAGGGTTAAAATAAGAACCTAGGGGTGGCTAGGTGGAGCAGTGGATAGAGCACCGGTTCTGGAGTCAGGAGTCCTTGAGTTCAAATCAGACACTTAATAATTGCCTAGCTGTGTGGCCTTGAGCAAGCCACTTAACCCCATCTGCCTTACAAAAACCTAAAAAATAATATAAAATAAAATAAAATAAAATAAAATGAGAAGCTAGATAGAAAGCACTTAGGACACTGATGTTCATTCTTGAAGAAGACCATGGTATAAGGGAGGTGATGCCATAGCAAATGGTAGGGTGAGGGGGGCTCTGTTAAGATTAAACAAAATTTAAAAATGGATAGAATTATTTTTATAATGACTGAAAGAGAACAAATGATAAGATCTTAACATTTACATTAGTCCTTTATATGGATATTAGATTTTAGAATGGTTTCATGATTTTTTCTAATGTTTTCATTCTTTCTTGAATTCAGTGGCAAAGGGCAACATTTTAGGCAATGGGGAGGCATAGCTGTGTTATAGTTTGATAGTTCATTCAGTGTTTTAGTATTCCAAGATATCATCGGTGTAGACAGTTCAGCAGGTACACATTGAAAGGCCTTTATGTGATCCATAGTCATATGAAAAATTGCTCCAAATCATTACTTATTAGAGAAATGCAATTTAAAGCATCTCTGAGATACCACCTCACACCTTTCAGACTGGCCAATATGACCAGAAAGGACAAAGCTCAATGTTGGAAGGGATGTGGGAAATCCGGGACACTAATACATTGTTGGCTGAGCTGTGAACTCATCCAACCTTTCTGGAGAGAAATTTGGAATTATTCCCAAAGGGCAACAAAAATGTGCATCCCCTTTGATCCAGCAATACCACTACTGGGTCCATACCCTGAAGAGAATATGAAAAAGGGTAAAAACATCATATTCATAGCATCCTGGTTTGTGGTGGCAAAGAATTGGAAATCAAGTAAATGTCCTTCAATTGGGCAATGGCTTAGCAAACTGTGGTATATGTATGTCATGGATCACTATTGTTCTATTAGAAACCAGGAGCAATGAGAATTCAGGGAAGCCTGGAGGGATTTGCATGAACTGATGCTGAGTGAGACGAGCAGAACCAGAAAAACACTACACCCTAACAGCAACATGGGGGCGATGATCAACCTTGATGCACATGCTCATTTCATCAGTGCAATAATCATGGATGAATTTGGGGCTGTCTGCAATGGAGAATACCATCTGTATCCAGAGAAAGGATTGTGGAGTTTGAACAAAGACCAAAGACTATTACCTTTAATTTAGGTAAAAAAAAAATCTGTTATATTATTATGTAATTTTGTTATCTCATACTTTATTTTTCTTCCTTAAGGATATTTCTCTCTCATTACATTCAATTTAGATCAATGTATAGCATGGAAATAATGTAAAGACTAGCAGACTGCCTTCTGTGTGGGGTGGGAGGAAGGAAGCAAGAATGAGGGGGGATTGCAAAACTCAAAATAAATATCATTTATTAAAAAAAAGAAAGACAGACCTCTGTGCTTTAATATAGAGTATAGAATTCCATGAGTCCTATGATTAAATATGGTAATGGGTCATCTCTTGGTTAAGACACTCTCTGACCTCAACTGATCCCCAAAGATAAACACTTCATGGTTTTTATGCCTTTCCAGCTTGGTGGAAAGGTCTATTGGTCTAACCTTTGAGAAGTCAGAGTACCCTCACCATTACGCAGAAATATTGGTGGAGGAGGATAGGAAAAGTACAATTGTCATGAACAGCCATTGAATTATAGGATTAAAAATATTAAAACTATTCTGGGGGTCTTTTACAGTATCTTCCTCATAATTGCATGGCGGGATATTCCAGAACTCCTGAATGATTAATGACTCCTGAAATGATGCACAAAATAAATCTTCCAAACCAAAACAAAATCTTTTTTCCCTTCTGAGGTTTTGCAACATATTAAAAACTGTCTTCAATAAGTATTCACCTACTATGTATCAGCCTTAACAGCATCAACTGGCTCTTTCTACTTTATTAGACTCATTTGAATGACAATGTGTGCTCATATCCAGGAATGTAATTTACCCTTAGGAATTTAGTGGTTTTAAACATGAAATCCTTAAATAATGTTCAAGGCCCAGAAAGATGGTGGAAAATATTTTAATTGGAAATAAGACAGAAAGGAATTTGTTGGAAGTAGAGGAGGAGAAGCTAGATTAAGTCACTGTTTTTTTTTTAAAGGATAAAGAGATAAGTTAGACTCAATATTCTTTTCACTGTAAAATGTCAAGGTAACAACACTAATACCAACCACATTCCCCATCACCACCGAGATTTATATAGTACCTGCTGTGTCATCCACTGGGCTATAATAACAATTTTAATTACTATCTCATTTGAGCTTCACAACAACTTTGAAAAGTATTGCTATTATTAACCCCATTTTACAGTTGAGTAAACTGAGGCAGGGGGTAAAATGATTTACCTACACAACTGGTGCATGTAAGGTCAGATTTAAATTCATATCTTTCTGACACCAGTCCTGGCACGGTGCAAGAGAAGGTTGGAGAAACCAGTCTCATTTTATGACACTGAGTGCAAATCTATAGTGGTATGTATCTCCATATTGAATATACCTATGTCTGTGAATATGAGTGAGTATTAAACTGTGTACTAAGGGAAAGAGGGCTTGTGATGTGGATCTAAGAAAATTGTTTACTGATTAGTCATTTTGGGTATGAGGAATTAGGACTAAAGAAAAGAGACACATAAGAGATAATTTTTATAAAATGGTAATCAGATTCTGGAGGGTTGATTTTGTGTGTGTGTGTGTGTGTGTGTGTGTGTGTGTTTTGTTTTGGTTTGGTTTTCTTCTTCTGGATGGGGATGATATAGTCCATAGCCAGTCTAATACAGTTACTGTCCTGGATCTCTGGACTGCTAGGAAGAGCTGCTTCCATCAAGGTTGTACATCTCACAATGTTGTTGCTGATGTGTACATTATTCTCTTGGGTGAAATGTGTTTTTTTAAATTTTTATTTATTTTAAAGCAATGGGGTTAAGAGTGACTTGCCCAAGGTCACACAACTAGGCAATTATTAAGTGTCTGAAGTCATATTTGAACTCAGGTGCTTCTGACTCCGGGGCCAATGCTCTCTCCACTGCGCCACCTAGCTGCCCTGGGTGATATGGTTTTAAAAAAGGAGTATGGGAGAAAAGTTTTCATTGCTTGGAAAGACTTGCATGAACTGATTCAGAGGGAAGAAAAACAAAACCATAAGAAGCACATGCACAACCAAAACAATGTGAGGAAAAAGACTACACAGAAAACTATATTCTAATCAATCTGATAACTAATATTGATTCCAGTACACATATTGGGAAGCATATTTCCCTTCTGCACATGCTAATGGAGGCATCTCAGAAAAAAGTATCAGATTTGGAGTAAGGAAGGCATAGGTTTCATTTCTAGCTATACCAATTCCTGGCTGTGATACCTTGAACTTGTCACTTAGCCCTTGTAGGTAATGCTAACTCATTATCTATTAACTAGGTGTCCCCTAATTCATAACTGACTGGTTAAAGATGTTATAACATTTTTCAAAAGGTCCAAAGTGATATCCTTTAAACCAGAATCTTTGTTGCTTGTACTAGAAAAGAAATTGATACAAAGACAATAATTTCCAAACAAGACCAGAAAGACTCCAGGGAGTTCCTGTGAGCACTGGGCTAAATGTCTTTCCTAGTCATTCATTTTCTAAGCCTTTACCAAATCAATAGGTTAGTCTGTTTCCAAATTAATGTCTTTCTTTAAATAGCAGCAACCAAGAAACCCACGACTTATGCAACTATTAACTAAAAATATCTAGGGATCTGAGCTTCACCTGGAAATTTAGCTCCATAATAAGAATTTTGGGGAGAAACCACAAATTCACAAATCAAATAACTATTGTGATGGGAACAGAGCTTTAGGGAGCATTATTACCCCACTGGCAGTAGAAAAAAGGATTCCTCCATTGTAGGAGGTAAATTCTTTACTTCATTTATAGTCTACATCACATCAATTTTAGTTCAATCTAATGTAATGACAAAAGAAATATTAGTGGATAGTTGTATACTAGTTTCTTTTTTTGTTTGTTTTTTATCAAGAACCCAGACCAACTCTTCATAGAGAGACACAAAACTGAAGCTGCAAATGATATATTAATCTAACAACTAGAAATATTGACTCATAAATGGAAATAATCAGAATATATAGAATTAGATCCATACACTGGGGAAAATTCTGAATTTAGAACTTGGAAGAACTGGGTTCAAATATTGTCTAAAAATACTTATTGATTGTGTGTGACCTTGGCCAGCTCACTTATATAAAATGGTAATAATTATAATAGCCTTTATCTCACATGGTTTCCACCCTGGTCCATGAAATAATATTATAATATTATATTATTATTATGATAGCACCATATAAACAATTTATCCATTTCACAGAGAAAGAGGATAGGGTCTTAGATTTAAAAATGGAAGGGACCTAATGGCCATGGAATAAAAACCCCCTTATCATATAAGGCAAGGAAAACAAGGTACAGAGAGTTTAAGTAACTTTCTCAGGGTACCTCATCTAGTTAATATGGAAGTAGAATTTAAATCCACGGCTCCAGAATGCAATACCCTTTCTACTTTAATATTGATGTCATGCTATTATTCCTCTTCATGTCCTTTCTGAACACTGCCTCTCAGAATTGAGTTTTTGTTCAAAGCTCAGGTTACATGAAATCTTCCTTGAAAGTCTTTCATTTTCCTCAATTTTTTTTGTGGGTAATGCCTTTCTCCCTGAAAAGAAAGCACATATTTATATGCTTTTAGCATTTATTTATTTATTTATGCATTTATTTATTTGTTTGTTTGTTGATTTATTTGTGCTTTTTCAAGGCAATGGGGTTAAGTGGCTTTCCCAAGGCCACATAGGTAGGAAATTATTAAGTGTCTTGAGGTCAGATTTGAACTCAGGTACTCCTGACTCCAGGGCCGATGCTATATATATATATATTTAAATATGGTCATGAAATCTTCCTTGTTAGGATTGAAGCTCCATGAGGGAAAGGACTGTTTTGTTTACTTTTTCATATCCTTAGTTTATGTCCATAGTAGTCATTTCATAAATGCTCATTGATTTGTTGTTGTTGTTGGAGGAAAGCAAAGGCCTCTCCCTTTTCTCTTTCCGCATCTAATAGTTAATATTGACTTTATATGTGACTTTACTCCCAAGTTGGAACACTGGTAAATAGCCAACTCAATCATGACCAACATGACACAAATTAGGGAAACAATGAGAGTAGTTAGCAAATGAGAGATGATTTTACATGGCAAAATTTCATGGTTTTCAGATGATTTGAAGAATTTGGTAGTTGAAATGCAGGATTTTTTTTTAATTCTTACTTTTCCAGCTGAGTAAGCTATTTGCTAGGTAAAAAAATTCAGGAGTGTTTAAACAATTTGACAATTCTTCGGATTAGAAGATAAAGTTGCAAATTGACCACATAAGCTCTTAGGTCTTCTCTGCTCTGACTGTAATGAGTATATGAGCTAAGATGGCCTTCCTGCCCAAAACAGGATTGGGGTTAGTGAAAAATAAAAGGATGACTTCTGGAGGCAATCTCTAAGGTGTTATGTAAAGCAAAGTGTTTGAACCAAATGACCCCTTAGGGCAGCCAGGTGACATAATGGAAGGGTGTTGAACTTAGTTTTAGGAAGATGTATGTTTGATTCCCGTTTCCAATACTCATTAGCTTTGCAGTGCCCAAAATCAATAAAAAAACACATCATAAAACCTTTCTATTATTCAGTTCCCTCATTTGTAAAATGAGAATAGAAATAACTTACTTCACAATGTTGATGTCAGGAATTGATGAGATATGTTAAAGCATTATTGAAACCTTACTATATAAATGTTATCAGGTACTACCACTGCTACTTTTCTTCCTCCTCCTCCTCCTCTTATTATTAATGACATTAATGGTATTGTTATGGCCCACAATTATCCACACCACCTGAAATTAATGTGTTAAGTCACCATGATTCTATTCCAGATGAAAAAAGTAAGAGGAAAATTGCTGATTTCTCAAAGAAATCCAGTGCAGTTGTGCCATTGTGAATTTTGGGAACTTCTTATTCTGGGTGGGCAAAAGAAAGGCAAAGAGATGGAAAAGATCAGCTACTAGTTTAGAGGATTAAAAAGAATCTAATTGTAGCAACTTTTACATCAGTACTCAGTTATCCCTTCCACATTGAAAGAATTAGAACTTTGATGCTCCCATGATATAGAAAATCCATGTAAAATTTTTGGCGCTCCCTTTATACCAGACAAGACTGATATCTTTTATTCTTTTAGGGTGTTTATAGTAGCTTGCTGTGAAATTTGGGTTAAGTATTTGGCTATAGGCCCTATATTATTTGCTGGCCTTCACAAGTCATTTGTGGCTTCCACAAAATTTACCCATTTAATTTCTTATGCTGACTTATATATTGAGCCACAATGGAGAAAGTCATGATGCAGAAACGAATTGTAGAATACCAAGATTAGCCTTTGAAACTTTGAAACTTTTGCATTCTTTTCCATTTGTTCTTTTAAATCTATATTTACTTGACTGTCAGGAGGATCAAAGATATCGAAGTAAAAAGTGACCCAAAGGTTAATTAAACCATTACTTTTCTTTTACATAAGAGGAAACTGAGGTCAGTGAAGTTGAAACACTGGTTTTAAGTAACACAGGCAGTGAGTTTCAGAAATGGGATTCAAACCTAGGTCTTTTAACTTCCAATACAGTAGTCTTTCTAGTATGCCATAAAACTCTTAGACTTCCAGAGAAATAGAGTTTCACTATTCCCCTTCCCTGCCGGGGTTGACTGATTGATCTTCTATTAAGTAGTTCAGAATTATGCTTCCTGATTGAGTAGCATGTATGTGAATTATGTTCAAAATAAATGAAAAAACACATCATAAAACCTTAATATTTGTTCTGGATATATTTATGAGATTAGGGAATGGTTTAATGATTTCTTTCTAACATGATTTTTATTTTTTTTTAATTCCATGGCTAAGAGTAGGTATTTGTTTTTTCGTATCTTCAAATGCCTATTGGTCATTCCTGCATGCTATAGATTTATAATTCTGTTTGATAATATTTTTTTTTAAAGAAAAAGGTACCATTGGATTTGGCACTAAAGGGAAGGTCCTTTCTCTTCCTTTGTCTTCCTATCATCTGAGTTCCCTAGACTTGACCAGAAATTGTCTGAATATTCTTTTTGAGAATTTCAAGGAACTCTAAGGATTGACATTTGAATTGAAGGCTTTTAGTCAGACTGACTTTAAATTTCACACTTCTTGCTGTCTGGTCTTATGGAACAGTTGGCTCTGTATACTTTTCTATGGGACATTAAGTATTAGTTTGGACTTGAGCCTTGGTAGACAATGGATGAAGAATTTTATTTTTATGAGGTTTTGTGCCTTTCTGCTTTGGTAGGACACTCTTTGGATTGTGTTTCCCCAGTTTATACGGTCAGTAATTCTGTATACTTTTATGACTAAGCTGTAAAACACTTGTATTCCTGTCATGTGTCAGCTGAGACTGAATTCTCTTTGGCAGAGTGCATTTCCCATTCTCTCATTTGTCCCTTCTACTTTGTGTCTTTGAGTATATTTTGTCCCATTTTTGAATCATGGCTAGGAGAGTTATTACTTCCCCATCTTCCTAGGTACCAATAACTCAAATAGAAACAAGGAAGTGATTTCTCCTTACATTTGGCAAGTGTCACATTGTGGTTTACTGGAAACACTACTGGATCTGGAATTGGAAGAATTGGTTTTGAATCCTGGCTCTGCTACTTATGACAATGTATGACCTCGAACAAGTGATATTATCTCTCTCAGTCTTAATATCCTTTCTGCGAAATGACTAATTTAAACAATTTATCTAATGATATAATCCCTAATAACTCTATATTTGTGACCCTGTGACCAAATGGACAGGCCCACTTTGAAAAAGGTGAATTGTAAATTTAGAGCATGAATAAAATCTAGGGATCATCTCTTTCAACCCCCTTATTTGACTGAAGAGGAAACTGAAGTCCAGAATGAATAGATGATTTCCCCCAAAGTGTCATGGGTTGAAAAAAAAGTGTCATGGTTGTAGATCAAGAATTAGAATCCAGGTTTTCTGTTCTCAAATTTGGAGTTCTTTCCACAGCTTCATGGAAATCAAAGTTTAATATGTTTTTCAGAATTTATTTGAACTTCCAACATTATTGTAGCTTAGAAACATGGATTATTTCATACCATTCAAGAACACTGAAGAAAAATAGACTCATCTCCTCCCCCCTGGTCTTTCAGAGATCATCCTTGGGAATAGCTTGGTGGCGCAGCATAGAATACCAGCCTGGGAATCAGGAGGATATCCAGTCCAACTTCAAACATTTGATACTAGTTTGGGCAAGTTTCTTAACCCTATTGCCCCACAAAAAAAGAAAGATCATCCTGGATCAACTGTGCAAGAAACAATGGTAAAAGTGAAATAGTAGAGGTTGAACACTTAACTTTAAATACATTGCAATTGTCTGACAACATTTCCAGCCAATCCATAAATGCTTATTAAGTCATTTACCATGTACAGGTACTCTCCTAGGTGCTAGGGATACAAAAGCAAAGGTGAAGAAAGCAATACCAGCCTTCAAGAAGTTTGAAATTGGGTGATATAATATGCATGTGTATTTATCTATGCATATATTGTCATGCAAAATAGCTAAAAGTTAATAATTTGCATATGTCCACATATATACTATATATTACAATATATGTATATGAACACACATACACACATACATATATATATATATATATATATAATTTATATATAACAAGTAACCTTGGTTATATATCACACTTGGAATTTCCAAATAAAAAAGATGCAAATAAATTAAATTTGGAGTTGGAAGATCAGGGTCCAAATTTCACCTTAGTAACCTAAGAAGAAAATTTTGTTGCTATTCAGTCATTGTTAATCTGAGTCTTTGTGACACCATTTGGGATTTTCTTGGCAGGACTACTGAAATGGTTTACCAATTCCTTCTCCCACTCATTTTATAAATGAAGAAACTGAGACAAACAAGGTGATGTGACATGTCCGAGTCACACAGTTACTAAGTGTCTGAGACTAGCTTTGAATTCAGGGAAAATGAGTCTTCCTGTCTCTAGTACTCAGGTTCTATCTACTTTGCCATGTAACTGCCCAAGAAGAAAATAGAACAATGGTAACAACCTTTCTAGACCTAGCCAAACCAATTATTTTTTCTATGTCCTCAGGTGGTTGCAGGCCTAAACGGGCTCCAAGTTTCATTTATAGGTATGACTTTATTTTATTTTTTAATTTGTTTTCATCTATATGCACATGCATATTTTTAAGTTACCAAATTTTCTTTCGCCCTCCCTTTCTACACCCCTCCCCTCAGTGGTTAGTTTGTACAAACATAGGTTAGCATCGTACATACATAATTTCGATAAGCATGTTTACAGATTAGTTGCTTTTGGTATGAGGAATTTGGATTTAGGGAAAGAGATATTTTTTTTATAAAGTGGTTATCAGATTCTGAAGAGTTGTTTTTATGTGTGTGTGTTTTGTTTTTCTTTCTTTGGATGGGGATAACATTGTCCACAGCTGGTTGTTCTAGCTCTCTGAACTGCTGAGAGGAACTGCATCCATCAGGGACAATCATCTCACAATGTCCTTGTTAATGTGTACATTGTTCTCTTGGTTGTACTGCTTTTGCTCAGCATCAGATCCCATAAGACTTTTCATGCTTCTCTTGAGTCAGACCATTTATGATTTCTTATAGAACAATGGCATTCCAAAATATTCATGTACCAAGATTTGTTTAGCCATTCCCCAATTGATGGGCATTCCCTCAATTTCCAATTCTTTGCTACTACAAAAAAAGAGCTGCTATGAATATTTTGAAATGCATAGGATTTTTCCCATTTTTTATAATTTCTTCTGGATATAGTCTTGGAATAGAATTTCTGGGTCAAAGGGTGTAAAAAGTTTTATTGCTCTTTGGCTACAGTTCCATGTTGCTCTCCAGAATGGTTGGATCAGTTTACAACTTCACTAGCAGTGCATCAATGTCCCAATCCTCCCATAACCTTTCCAACAGCGATCATTTTCCCTTGTTCTCATCTTGGCCAGTCTGATAGGTGTGAGGTCATACCTCATTGCTGTTTTAATTTATATTTCTCTAATCAATAATGATTTATAGTATTTTTCACATGATTATATATGGCTTTAATTTCTTCATTTGAAAACTATCTATTCATATCCTTTGACCATTGTTCAACTGGAGAATGACTTGTAACTTTATAAATTTGATGCAATTCTTTATGTATTTTAGAAATGGGACCTTTATCAAACCTCCTAGCTGTGAAGATTGTTCCCCAGCTTTCTGCTTTCCTTCTAGTTTAGATGACAATGATTTTATTAGTGCAAAACCTTTTTAATTTAATATAGTTAAAATCATTAATTTTGCAGTTTATAAATGTGCTCTAATTCTTGTTTGGTCATAAATTTATCCCCTTTCCATAGATTTGATAGAGTATTTCTCGATCTTTTAATATATCTATGGTGTCACTCTTTATGTCTAAATTCTGGACCCATTTTGACCTTATTTTGGTATAGGGTGTAAAATTGTGGGTCCAGGCCTAGTTTTTGCCATACTATTTTCCAGTTTCCCCAACAATTTTTGTCAAATAGTGAGTTGTTATCACCGAAGCTAATAGCTTTGGGTTTCTCAAATAGATTTCTGTAGTCATTTATTGTGACTTGTTTTGAACCTATCCTAATCCACTGATCCATTATTCTGTTTCTTAACCAGTACCAGACAGTTTTGATAACTGATGCTTTATAGTTTTAGATCTGCTAGATCTATGTCACCTTCCTTTACATTTTGTATTCATAGTTCCTTTGCTATTCTTGCCCTTTTGTTGCTCCAGAAGAATTTTGTTACTATTATTTCTAGCTCAGTATAGCAGTTATTTGATAGTTTGAAAGGTATAACACTGAATAAGTAATTTAATTTGTGTATAATTGTGATATTAATTATATTAGCTCGACCTAACCCTAAACATATGACATTTTTCCAATTAGTTAGATCTGACTTTATTTGGATGAGAAATACTTTATAATTGTGTTATACAGTTTCTGGGTTTATCTTGGTGGGCAGAATCCCAAGTACTTAATGTTGTCTACAGTTATTTTAAAAGAAATTTTTCTTTCTTTCTTTTGCTCTTGAGCTTTGTTGTTCATGTATAAAAATGGTGATGATTTATGCTGGGCTTTTTTTATATCCTGCTACTTTGTTGAGTTTGTTAATTGTTTCAAGGAGTTTTTTTTTAAGATGGTTTTCTCCTGTTCTCTAAGTATACCATCATATTATCTGCGAAGAGTGAAAGCTTTGCTTCCTCATTGCCAATTCTCATTCCTCCAATTTCTTTTTCTTCTCCTATTTACTGCTAGCATTTCTAATAGTATATTGAATAGTAATGGTGATAATGGGCATCCTTGTTTTACTCCTGATTTTATTGGAAATACTCCCAGTCTGTTCCCATTAAATATAATATTTGTGGATGGTTTTAGATATATTCTATTTATTAAGAAAAACTTCATTTATTCCTAAACTTTCTAGCGTTTTTAGTAGAAATGAATATTGTGTTTTATCAAAGGCTTTTTCAACATCTATTGAGATAATCATATAATTTCCGTTGGTTTTACTATTGATATGATTAATTATGTTGAGTGTTTTTCTAATGTTGAACCATCCTTGCCTGCCTGATATAAATCCAACCTGATCATGGTGTATGATCCTGGCAATCACTTAGTCTCACTGCTAAAATTTTATTTAGGATTTTCGCATCAATATTCATTAAGGAGATTAGTCTATAATTTTCTTTGTCTTGTTTCTTCCTGGTTTAGGTATCAGCACCGTGTTGGTGTCATAAAAGGAATTTGGCAGAACTCCTTCTCCTACTTACTTAAAAGTCTGACTATTGGGGCGGCTAGGTGGCACAGTGGATAAAGTGCTGGCCCTGGAGTCAGGAGTACCTGGGTTCAAATCTGGTCTCAGACACTTAATAATTACCTAGCTGTGTGGCCTTGGGCAAGCCACTTAACCCCATTTGTCTTGCAAATAAAAATCCTAAAAAAAAAAAGTCTGACTATTTTCCTACAATCTTGATTCATCAAATTCTAGATGAAACTTGCAAAGGAAGGAGCAAAAGGCCGTGACATATCAAAGTCAGGACTGTATAGTAGGTCCTTTGGTCTCCATTTTGGTGTTTTCTTTATACCATGTCATTCTAATTTTTCTCTTAAAGTTTCCTTAAAATATTAGTCTGTAGACACAAAGAAAGCCTAGGCTGTCGTAGAAGATTAGAGCATCAATAATGAGGATATTAATAACTAGCATTTCTTTTTTTAAATATCATATTTATTTCTTTTTCCAACTACATGCATTGGTAGCTTTTACCAATCTTTTTTTTCTTAAGCCTTTGAATTTTACACTTTCCTCCTTCCTTTCCTTCCCTTGCTCCTCTTCCTAACAGAAAACAATCTAATATAGGCTCTACATTTGTAACCATGCTAAACATAGATCCATATTAATCATGTTGTGATAGAAGAATTAATTCCAGATGAAAGAAAGATAATATTAGAGAGAGAAAAATGAAACAATGCATAAGATAGCTTTTAAAAATTGAAGAGAGTTATCTTTGATCTTCCTTTAAATCCTCAGTTCCTTCTCTGGATATGGATGGCATTTTCCATCACAAGTCTTTAGAATTGTCTTTGATTAACATACTACTGAAATGAACTAGTCCCTCAAAGATGATCATTGGGGCAGCTGGGTAGCACAGTAAATAGAGCACTGGCCCTGGAGTCAGGATAACCTGAATTCAAATTCAACCTCAGTCACTTAATAATTGTCTATCTGTGTGGCCTTGGGTAAGTCACTTAACTCCATTGCCTTAAATTTAAAAAAAATTTAAAAAATTTAAAGTTGACCCTCACCCCATGTTGTTGTTGGTGTGTATAATGCTCTTCTGGTTCTCATTTCACCCCTCATCAATTCATTCAAGTCTTCCCAGGCTTTTATGATATCCCATTCCTTGTGATTTCTTATAAAAGTGTTCCATTACATTCATGTACCACAATTTATTCAAACATTCCCCAATGGATGACCATCTCTTCAATTTTTAATTCCTTGCCACTACAAAAATAGTGCTATAATTATTTTGTAGGAGTCGTTTCCTCTTTTTCGTGATCTCTTCAGGAAACAGACCTAGTAGTGGCATTGCTAGATCAAAGGGTACGCACAATTTTATTGCCTTTGGAGCATAATTCCAGATTGCTCTGCAGAAAAATTGGATCAGTTCACAAACTTGACCAACAATACATTAGTGTCCCAGTTTTCCCACATCCCCTCCAACATTGATCATTTACCTTTTTAGCCACATTAGCTAAATTTGATAGATGTGAAGTGGTATCTCAGAGTTGTTTTTTCATTTGCATTTCTTTAATCAATAATAATTTAGAGCAATTTTTCATATGATTATAAATAGCTTTGATTTCTTCATCTACGAATTGCTTTTCCATATCCTTTGAACAATTACTAATTGGAGAATGATTTGGTTTTTTAAAATAAATTTGACTCAGTTTTCTGTTTTAGAAATGAGTCCTTTGTCAAATGCACTAGTTGTAAAAATTGTTTCCCAACTCACAATATTCCTTTAATCTTACATGCAGTGGTTTTGTTTGTGCAAAACCTTTTGAATTTAGTTAAATCAAAATTATCCAGTTCGTTTCTTATAATATTCTCTATTTCTTTTTTGGTCATAAACTGCTCCCTTTTCTTAGATCTGATAGGTAAACCATTTCTTGTTCTCCTTGTTGGCTTATGATTGGCTTTATGTCTAAATGCTCCACCCATTTTGACCTTATCTTAGTATAGGGTGTGAGAGATCTTGGTCTATGCTTAGTTTCTGCCATACTCTCTTCCAGTTTTCCCAGAAGTTTTTATTGAAGAATTAGTTCTTATCCCAGAAGCTGGACTCTTTGAGTTTATCAAACAGTAGATTGCTATCATTTACTGCTGTTTCTTTTGTACCTAATTTATTCCACTTATAACTTATTCTATTTCTTAGCCAGTACCAAACAATTTTGGTGACTCATGCTTTACAAGATAATTTTAGATTTAGTATGGCTTGACTTCCTTCCTTTGCATTTTTCAATAATTCCCTTGATATTCTTGACCTTTTATTCTTCCTTGTTAATTTAGTTACAATTTTTTCTAACTCAATCAAATAATTTTTGGAAGCATTGGTATAACACTAATTAATTTAGGCAGAATTGTCACTTTTATTATATTTGCTCGACCTTCCCATGAGCAATTGACACTTGTCCAGTTATTTAGATTTAATTTTATTTGTGTTTTATAGTATTTTTCATAGTTTTATAGTTTTTTTAATTTAGTTTTAGAGTTGTTTCCAGTCTGCCTTGGCAGGTAGATTCCCAAGTATTTTATGTGGTCTGCAGTTATTTTAAATGGAATTTCTCTTTCTATCTCCTGCTGCAGTGTCTTATTAGTAAAGTATAGATATGCTGAGGATTTATGCAGGTTTATTTTATATCTTGCAACTTTGCTAAGTTGTTTATTTTCTAATAGTTTTTAGGTGATTTCTAGGTTTCTCTAGGCATACCACCATATCATCTGCAGAGAGTGAGAGTTTTATTTATTCATTACCTTTTCTAATTCCTTCAATTTCTTTTTCTTCTCTTATTGTTAAAGCTAACATTTTTCATACAATAGTGAACAATAGTGATGATAACGGGCATCCTTGTTTCTATCCAATCTTATTGGGAATGCTTCTAGCTTATGCCCATTACATAAAATACTTGTTATCATTTTAGATAGATGGTGCTTATCATTTTAAGGAACTTACTATTTATTCCTATGCTCTCCAGTGTTTGTAGGGAGTTGTATTTTATGAAAAGCTTTTTTCTGCATCTATTGAGATAATCATGATTTCTGTAAGGTTTGTTAGATAAGCATTCAATTATGCTGATCATTTTCCTAATATTGAACCAACCTTGCATTCTGGTATAAATCCTACTGAATCATAGGGTATCATCCCAGTGATAAGCTACTGTACTTACTTTACTTATATTTTATTTAAAATTTTTGCATCCAAATTCATTAGGGAAATTGATCTATAATTTTATTTCTCTGTTTTGATTCTTCCTGATTTACATGGCAGTATCATATTGTGTCATAAAAGTAATTTGGCAGAACTCCTTCACCTATTTTTTCAAAATAGTTATATAGAATTTAAGTTAACTGTTCCAATGTTTGGTGGAATTCACTTGTGAATCCATCTGACCCTGGAGATTTTTTCCAAGGGATTATTGATGGTTTTTTCAAGTTCTTTTTTTCTGAGATGGGATTATTTAAGAATTTAATTTCTTTTAATCTGGGTAGTTTATATTTTTGTCAATATTCAAATTTATTGGCAGACAGTTGGACAAAATAGTTCTTATTTATTACTTTAATTTCTGTCTTATGGGTGGTGAATTCGCCTTTTTCATTTTTTTTTTTTTAGGTTTTTGCAAAGCAAATGGGGTGAAGTGGCTTGCCCAAGGCCATACAGCTAGGTAATTATTAAATGTCTGAGGCCGCATTTGACCTCAGGTCCTCCTGATTCCAGGGCTGGTGCTCTATCTACTGGGCCACCTAGCCACCCCAACTTTTTTCATTTTTGATATTAGTATTTTGGTTTTCTTTCTTTTTTCCCTTCCAAGAAACCAAAGGTTTATCTATTTTATCATTTTTAATAAAGTCTACTTTTAATTTTATTTTTTAGTTTAATAGTTTTCTTGCTTTTGATTTTATTAATTTCACCTTTGATTTTCAGAAATTCTGATTTAATATTTAATTGGAACTTTTCATTTGTTCTTTAATTTTTTTTGTTGCATGTTCAATTCATTGATTTCCTTTTCTAGTTCATTCATGTAAGCTTTTAGAGATATAACATTTCCTCACATAATTGCTTTTGATATTTTGGTATATTAATTTAATTTGTCATTGTCTTGGAAGAAATCATTAATTTTTTCTACTATTGTATTGTTTGATCCACTCATTCTTAAGAATTAGGTTATTCATTTTTCAATTAACTTTTGTCTATCTCTCCATGACCCTTTACTGCATGTAATTTTTATTGCATCATAGCCTAAAATGATTCATTCAGTATTCTTTTCTGCATTTGATTATGAGATTTTTATGCCCTAATATGGTCAATTTTTATGTAGGTGCCATGTACAGCATCAAAAATAGTATTTTCCTTCCCCCCCCCATTCAGTTTTCTCTGTCGTATCGAAGAGTTCTATCATATCTAAGTTTTCTAAATTCTGTTCACTTCCTTAACTTTCTTCTTGTTTATTTTATGGTTAGATTTACTTAATGCTAAGAGAGGACTGTTGAAGTCTCCTACCAGTATAGTTTACTGTCTGTGTCTTCCTGTAACTCATTTAGCTTCTCCTTTAAGACTTTGGTTACTATCCCATTTGGTGCATACCTGTTTAGTATTGAAATCAGTTCATTGTTTTTGTACCTTTTAGGGGGATATAGTTCTTTTCTTATATCTTTAAATGAGCTCTATTTAACAATTGTTTTATCTGAGATAAGGATTGCTACCCCTGCTTTTTTTCAATTTAACTGAAGGACAATATGTTCTGCTCCATCCTTTTACCTATACTCTGTGTGTGTGTATCTCTCTGCTTCAAATGCACTTCATTTAAACAGTATATTGTAAGATTATAGTTTTTAATCCACTCTGCCATCCTCTTCTATTTTATGGGAATATTCATCTCATTTATGGTCAGTTTTATAATTACTAACTCTTTTTTACCCAACATGCTAGTTCCCTTTCATTTGTATTTTTGCCCTTCTTTCACCTTATCCTTCTTCCCAAGTGTTTTGCTTCTGAATATCACTTCTTTCCATGTGTTAACTCTTTTATCCATCACCTTCCCTTTTCTTTCCTATTTCCCTTTTCCCTTTCTATCAGTCCCTCTCCCTCCCCCTAAGTCTTGAAGGATCAGATACATTTCTAAACTCAAATGTGTATATGTGTTAATCCCTCTTTGATCCAAATCTGATGAGAGTATTATTCATCTGTTTTCACCCCTCCCTTCTTTCCTCTATTGCAATGGGGCCTTTGCAATTCTTCATGTGATGTAATTTACCCCATTCTATATGTCATCCTTTTACAGTTCTCTCCCCTAAATTATTTTTTAAAATCATTCCATCAAAGTCATGGATATACCACAGATGTCCATATGTTCAACCTTAGTATATTCCTTCTAATAAAGTTACAATTCTCAAGAGTTACTAGAATCTTCTTCTCAGCTATGGATGTAGCCTGTTTAATCTTATTGAGTAGCAATCTTTTTTTCTTTTCTCCTGTTTACTTCTCTCTCTCTCTCTCTCTTTCTCTCTCTCTCTCTCTCTCTATATATATATATATATATATATATATATATACATATATACATATATATATATATATATATATATTTCTTGAATCTCCTGTTTGAAGCTCAAATTTTCTGTTCAGCACTGTTCTTTTCATCAAGAAAGTTTGAGATTTGCCTATTTCGCTAAATGTACATCTTTTTTCCTGAAAGAATAGGCTCAGTTTTGCTAGATAGTTGATTCTTGGTTGTAATCAAAACTCCCTTGCTTTCCAGAATATCATATTTCAGGCCCTTTAATCCTTTAAAGTTGATGCATCCCAGTCCTGAAGAATCCTAACTGATTCCTCACTATTTGGATTGCTTCTTTCTAGATGCTTTGTAGGACTTTTTCCTTGATCTGGTAATTCTGGAATTTGACCAAAGTATTCCTTGGTGGTTTTTTTTTTTTTTTTTGGAATCCTTTCAGGAGGAGATTGATGGGTTCTTTTTTTTTTTTTAAGGTTTTTGCAAGGCAAATGGGGCTAAGTGGCTTGCCCAAGGTCACATAGCTAGGTAATTATTAAGTGTCTGAGACCGGATTTGAACCCAGGTACTCCTGACTCCAAGGCTGATGCTTTATCCACTACGCCACCTAGCTGCCCCCTATGGGTTCTTTCAATGATTATTTTGCCCTCTGGTGTTAGGAAATGAGTCAGTTGTCCTTAACTATTTCATGTATAATGCTGTCCAGATTATTTTTTGATCATGGTTTTCAAATAGTCCTATGATTCTTAAATTGCCTCCTATTTTCTACATCAGTAGTTTTATCAATGCGGTAATTTGTATTTTCTTCTGTTTTTCTTTTTCTTTTTTTAAATTTTGTTGAACTACTTCTTGGACTCTCATGACGTAATTAGCTTCCATTGGTTCTAATCTATTTTTTTCAGGAAAGCATTTTCTCTATATTGCTTTATCTATATTGCTATATCTCCTTTTTCATTTATTCAATTCTATTTTTAAAGGAGTTGTTAGCTTTTTCCATTTTCCCAGTTATATTTTTGGGGGAATTATTTTCTTTTTGCATTTGTCCAATTATATTTTTAAATATTGCTTTCTTCTGTTATTTTTTGTTTCAAAATGTTAATTTTCTCTTGCATTTCTTTTCCCAATTTTTCATTTCATTTTTAAATTCTTTTCTAAGAATTTCTTCTCTAAAACTTCTCATATAATACCCCTTCTATCCTCCTTTTCTGAGATAGTATTCTTACCTGCCCAGTAACAATCAATAGAAGTTGCTTTTTCTGACCTTTATTCGTTTTAAGATTTGTTATATATCACAAGGGTCTTGTGCTGGGGGAGGAGCTTGATCACAGACCTTCAGTATTGAGAACCCTAGAGGCTTGCTTACTGACTGGGGATCATAGATGTTAGTAATTACAGTGGTTAATTGGTAGACAAACTGGTAATGAATACCAGAAGCTCTCTCTGCATTGTCTATGTTGGGCATGTCTGCTGCTCACTCCCTATGCCTGGAGTCAGATCTAGGCTCTCTCCACACACTAGGCTATGAGGGCTGGAAATGCCAGAGCTTCTTTCTGGATAGATGGCACTGGGGAAGTCCATCACCCACACTCTGATCTTTAGGAAAGTTGCAAAAACCTGCAGTTATTTCTGTGTTGTTTGTACAGGAATGGCAAGGGCTAGCAGATGAGGCTGTCCAGACTGGCTACACTGGTCCAATGGGTGTCCTGGCCAGCCATGCCACACACACACACACAAACACACCCACAAAGACTTCAGCTCTCACAGCTCCAACCACTGAGGTCTCTGCTCTTTGCCCTGGGGCATTCCCACACTTTCCCCTGACAGATTTTACTGGAAGATGTTCCACATTGTTCTTTTGTGGGTTCTGTCATTCCAAAATCTGTTAAGAAGCTTGGTTCATGTCAGTTTTGAGGGAAAGCCAGAAAAACTTAAAATGGTGTCATCCTTCTCTCTGCCATCTTGGCTGGAAATAATAGTTAGCATTTCTATAGCACTTTAAGATGTTCAAATTATTCTATGTATGTTGTCCCATTTGGTTTTCATGACACCCCTGTGAAAAAGTTGTTTTCATTATTCTCATTTCTTCAACAAGGAAATTGAGACTGAGAGAGGTTAAGTTATAGTCCAGAGTCACATCACTAATTAAACGTCTTGGGGTGGGGTGGGGATTAGAACTCTGATGTTTTACTTTAAATTAAGTATCCTAACTCACTCTACTACCAAACTGTTAATAAAATCATTTGGACTGATTCATGAAGTCTCAGTTCATTGGTTCCATATATGTCTCCTGATCCTTGAAACATAGGGAACATAGCAACCAATTATTCCACAAGGATTTATTAAGCAACTACTGTATGGTAAGCTCCTTGCTAGGCAGTGAAGACAGAAACAGTCCTGGACCTCAAGGGGCATATGCTCTACAGAAAGACAATTTCTCAGCTTCAGAAGTAGAATCTCAGAAAGCTACACTATAGATTAAAGCATTGTAATTTGCTATGTTGTTTCTTCCTATAAAAAAAATAGGATCAAGCCAGTGGGAAAATCTTAAGTAACATTTTATCAGCTTGAAGAATGCCCTTTAGATTCAGACTTACATTGGTCTTTTAGGAATCAGAGTGTAAAGAAGGGGTTTTGTGGGTTCTGAGCAGTATCTGCTAAGGAGAGTTCTGTGTGCAGAATTTTAAATAAAATGATAGTTATGCCTACATGTCTTGAGTCCAGCACTGGAATTGGTGTGAATAAATGATGAATGAATGAAAAAGAATTGAGTGACAGTTGACTTGTGGAGTGTGTTGATTGTTGGCCTCATTCCAACAGAAAAAATAGTCTGAATGGATGGATGAATGAATGAATGAGTGATAAAACATTAATCAAGCATTTAAACCAAGACTGGTCCTTTGCTAAGCCCTAGGGAAGCAAGATGGTCTTCCCTTTGTTCCCTTAAGGAGTTGACAATCTACTTGGGAAAGAGATACAGCTAGAAAGGAAAGGAGAGTAACCCAAGGTAGGGTTGGAAGATGCCAGAAAGTTACATGTAGTAATGGGGAAGATATTTGCTTTGGAATCTGAAGATCTAGTCTTAAGTCCTGTCCTGACTCTGCTAGATATCTGATCTTGGCCAAGTTCCTCTGGCACAAGGGTGAGACATCTGGAGGTAAAAGACCTGAGTTCAAATTTTGACTTTGTTACTTATTAGCTTTTCCCCCTTATTTGTGAAAAAGGGAAGTTTCACTTTGTTGAGCTATATACATATATTTTCTTTTCTACCTCTCAAAGTATAAACTGTTGCTTCACTTCTCTTGTTCAAATGTAAGATGAAGGGGGTTGGGTGGGCTGGACTCAATGATCTCTATATTCCCTTCTAGTTCCAAATCTATTCTGTTGATCACTTCCTCAGTGACCTTCTCTCAATGTTTTCTAACTCAGGGGTCTATGCTCAGAAAGTCTTGATTCATTAATTCAGCCTTAGATACTAACTGCTTGACCTTGATCAAATTACATAAATGCTATCTGCCTCAGTTTCCCCCTCTGTAAAAATGGGAATAAAACTAGCTCCTATCTCCCGAGGGTGTCATGAGAATGAAATGAGTTAATGTTTATAAAGTACTTTGCAAACCTTAGTGATATATATATGATGTATGTTTATCCTATATAATTTATATTTATCACACTTAATAAATAATTAGGTAATATATAATTTTATATGATAAACATATTATAGTATATATTTTATAAATTTATTCTTATAATTACATGATAAATATAGGCCACTTGTAGTGCATATATAATTATGAATTCTAAATGTATATCATATTCATATATATATATATATATATATATATATATAATCTCATTAAGTAACAAAGGCAACATTTGAACCTAGAGCTGGTACAACACTCCTTTCATCATTTTTTTAACCCTTCTGTATTTGTTTTTCACGTGTTAAATGAGAAAATCTGACTAGATGTCCACTCATCAGTTCTAAATATCTGATCTTATGATCCTCCATTTTTAAACTGAGAGAGACCACATAGAGCAACCTATGAATCAAAGGTGTGGCATTTGGAGGGGGAGACAGACTAGACATGGAATGTTGTGTAGACAGTCCTGGAAGAAATTATTTTTATAAAACTACATGAATATGAAGAATTAAATAATTTTACCAATTGTCAATAAATCAGTGTCAACAAGTCTCATGTGAATGAAGCCTTGCAGTTGGAAAAATTGCATCTGAAGGGTTTTAGTTTTATTCTGGCCAGAGTCCAACTCCCAAGTTTTGGAGGGTTCGGTTGCAGGGCTGGGGTGGAGATTGGGGGAGAAATGACTCAGAGTCTGTTCTCACTGCTGGCTACTGACATCCCACATCAGGAAGCCTAGGGCAATCTGGGATGGGACCTCCAACATACTCCCATAGGTCTCTGGGTCATTGTGGACATCACTCAAATCAAGAGTAGAAGATGGTTTGCTTTTTAAAAATTTAATTTGATTGTTTTTTTTTTCCTTCTCCTTTGTTATCAATTCTACCAGAGAAGAATACTTGTTGATTTCAGGGTTGCCGTGTCCTCAGTCTTTTTTTTTCTTTCTTTTTTTTTTTTTTGCCTGTTAACCATCTATCTGTGAAGCTATCTAGAAGTTATCTATGCATAATTAACTCTGGATGTGTCTCCATGTCAGCAGAACCTGGTGGCAAGTAGGTCGGAAGGAAGGAGATGTTTTAAATAGCATCTGTTTGGGTAAATTTGTTCCAAGGCTCAATTCAAGCACCATCTCCAACAGAGACCACAAAACTGGTCTTTCATTCCTCCAGCTGCTAGTGTTTCCTTTCACCCAGGTTTCCTTTCTTTCATTTTACTGTTCTTGTTTCTCTCAATAGGAGATAAGGCTCTTGAGGGCAGGGACTGTGCTGTCGTTTTTTATCTTTGTATCCCCATACCCTGTCATAGACCCAGCTCATGGTAGACTTGGGCACTTAGTAAGTACTTGCTGATGGCTTATTGACATTAATTATTTGTATAAGTTCATTTGCTTTTTACCCACTTCCATGGATTATTAAATTGAGGTCCATGGACTTCACATACACACGTATAAATATATATGTCCATCTATAATATGTTTACATGTATATTCACATTTTTGTGTGTGTAAGAATATATGCATGTGTATATTTTACACCCCAAAGTAGACCAATTTTTTCCTTTATAACATTGATAAGATCTCTTCTACCTTTTTTTCACATAACAATCCTTAAATGACTTTTAATAATAATAATAATAATAATAATAATAATAATAATAATAATGATTTTTATTAAGCTTTAGTTGAGGGAAAAAGGAATGAAAAGAGGATTTGGTATTCTGAGAAATCAGAGGATTTAGGGTATCATATATTTTATTTGCTTGCCATCTAGTCCATTGGTCTCATTTTAGACCTGAAGAAACTGAGGGCCAAAGCAGCTAATTGATTTATCCAAGGTCACCCAAGTGACTGTAAAGCCAGAATGTGAACCCAGTTTTTCTGTCTTCTGCTTCCAGTAGGAAGTTTCTCTTTCCACTACATCCAGCACCATAGGCAATATTTAATTAGAGGAGACCTTGTGGCAATGAATAAGAGTCTATATGTTAGAGATTCTACCTTAGTGAAAGGAAATAATATTGGAGTTGGAAACTCGGAACTGGAATTGAAATTCTGGTTTCAAAGGTCCCTTTAAATGATGGGCAGGTCACTTAGTTTCGTTATCTGCAAAATGGGTATGATTATATCTTTTGTCTTATCTACTAGGGTTATGGTGAGGAAAGTTACTTTTAGATGTTACTCAAATGTGATTTATAGGGGCAACTAGGTGGTGCTGTGAATAGAGCCTGGTCCCTGGAGTCAGGAGGACCTGAGTTTAAATTCAGCCTCAGACATTTCTGAAATCAAAAAGGCCTGTCTGCAACATGATGGTGAGCCCAACTTCATTTGCAAAACTATTTCAGAGATCTAGATATAAATTAGAATGCCGGAATTTGAAACTTGTGTGATGTTGGGCAATTCATGGACCTCAGTTTCCTCATCTGCATAATAAAGGGTATTATATTAGATGACTTTTATGGTCCCTTCTAGCTCTAAATCAATGTACTTAGATGAAATAAATGTCCTTTTTATATTTTAAATACTGATATACTTGCTGCAAAACCACTCCTGAGATATATTGTAATAGGGAATCCTGCTTCATATGGATTTGACTAGCGGGCCACTGAGATCCCTTGCCATCCTCAAATCTGGGATTCTACTGAGGGTAGATTGATATTTACCAGGTCTGTTTGTGGGGCCAGTTCTAGCTTTCTGGAACTTACTGAATATATACTCTCTAGGCTTATCCTCTAAAAACCCAGTTTCAAGTCCCTGACCCAGTCATAGTGAGGCTTCATTATAGGATAGCAACAGAAAATGAGGAGTGATCCTTATTACTTAAAAAATCAACAGGGTTCTGGCCTTGGTTCTTGGATTTTCATATTTTTCCTCATATATATCCCCCAAAGATCTTTTACTTACCTCTGGCATTTGGCTCGCTTGCTGTCTCCCAGACAATACATTTTTCTGCTTATTTTTGGCCTGCAGGCCAAAGAGAGGATGGCTTTTGTTCCTTAAGACTGTTCCCACAACTCCTGGTCTCCCTGCAGAGTCTGGTACAAATCACAGCAGGGTGGAGCTGGCTCACTTTCCTTCTGAGGCTGATCCATTGAGATGGATATGGTTTCTCAGCACGTAATCTTAGATGCCTAACCAAAGACTTCTATAATTGAGGCCCTATCTGTTGGAGCTGGACACACTTCTAAAGTCTCAGCCCTCTCGATGCAGACAGAGCAATTTATCCCCATAGATGGGGCAATGTCTCCTCTGCCCTGAAAAAAAGATAACTTCTTTATGATAGATGGGAGCATTAATTTGCATGTATTTTTTTTCAGCTGTTGATAGACTCAAAAGTTTATAGAAGCAGAGACCTTTTAATTGTGTTTGGTTATTTTTAGCATAAATGGCCTTCTTCCACAGCCAGAGATTTGAGAACTGGAAAAGATGATTTGGAGCATCTAGTCCATCCTCTTTATTTTACATAAGAGGGAACCAAATCAAGTGTTTTACCAAGATCACAAAACTGGTAGATTGCAATTCTATGTCACAGCATGGAAAAGTAGAAAAAGCACAGATTAAAACTCAAAAATCTGCCTTCAGATCTCTAATGTTTGCTAACTATATAACATTAGGTAGGTGATTTTTGCCCCTCTGTACTTCAGGTTCCTCAGCTAGAAAGTAATGAGGGAAGGGGGAGGTAGACTAGAGGTCCACTCTGGTTCCTTCTAGATCTTTCACTATGATCTCATGCTCTTCTGATTCTCATGGTATTTTAGATTTGGAAGAGAATCCTAGGATTTGGCTAAATTTCTTCATTTTATATGTGAGTAAACTGAAGTCAAGAGGAGTTAAATGTTTTTCCTAGTTCATAGAAATAAGTTGAAGAGTTGGAGATCTTAGGAGTATAGATTTAGGGCTGACAGGGTTCTTATAAGTCTAATAGTCTTTCCCTACCCCTTTTTCAGATAAGGAAACTGAGCCCTAGAGAGGCCTAAATGGAGACCTAACATCCAAGCAGGATTGAAAGCATCAGGAGAGATTTGAACCCAAGCCTAGTATTATAGTAATTATTAATAGGTCAAATACATCTCTAATTAAGTTCACCTGGAAAATGGAATTAATTTTGTTATAATTTCTAGCTTACATTATAAAATATATTTGGGGCAGCTGGGTGTTCCCATAGTGGATAGAGTCCTGGGTCTGGAATCAGGAAGACTCATTTTCCTCATTTCAAATATGGCCTCAGTCACTTAGTAGCTGTGTGACTCTGGCTAAGTCACTTGACTCTGTTGGCCTCAGTTACCTTATCTGTAAAATGAGCTGGAAAAAGAAATGGCACACACTCCAGTATCTTTGCTTTGAGACCCCCAAATTGGGTCATGAAGAGTTAGACAAGACTGAAAAGGATTAAACAATATTCCATTTGAATTTCATCATTTTATAATCAATTTTGTTTTCCAGTTTTTTTTGTAAATATACATATATTTGTGTGTGTGTGTGTTTACACTTCTTCCCTAAATTTGGGGCCCAGCACTCGTATAAAATATAAACTCTTCATTCTGGCATATTAGCACTTCTCGGAATTCCTATTTTCCTTCAAGTTCCAATTGTCTTTGCAGAGGCATTTGGGTAGCAGGGTGGGTCTGGAGTCAAGAAAGACCTGAGTTCAAATGTGGTCCCAGAAACTCAGTACTGTGTTATTCTAAGCAAGTCACTTAACCTCTGCCTCTGTTTCTTCAGCTATAAAATAGGAATAATAATTCTACTTATACAGTAGACTGTAGTAAGAATTGAATAAGATTATATGGATTAAGTGAATTATAAGTGTAATAGTCTCCGGGTTAATTTGTACCATTAGTCATCTTTATTTCTCTGTGTAGGATGATGACAGGTGTATGGAGGAGTGAGCTTGTCATAAGATAAACCTGAAGGTGCTTGGTAAATGCTTTTCCTGCTGTATTTCAGTCATTTCAGGTTTGTCCAACTCTTTGTGACCCCGTTTGGGCTTTGCTTGGCAAAGATACTGGTGTGATTTGCCGTTTCTTCCTTCAGCTCATTTTGCAGATGAGGAAACTGAGACAATCAGGGTGAAGTGACTTTTCATTAAGTGACTAAGGCCAGATTTGAATCTATGAACATGAGTCTTTCTGAATTCAGGCCAGAAATCTTTCCGCTGTACCTCCCAGTTGCTCCAAGTAAATACTGGTCATCATTCCCTTTTGCTTGGCAAGTCACGTTTCCTAGAAACTTGTTGACAAACTGACGGCTCCTTGGTCATTGTTCCAGAATAACAGTATAGTAAAAACCCTCTGTATTCTATTGTACTGTCCCATGAGAACTTATTCATTGATGCTTCTTTGCAAAGACAGTAGATACTTTTAATCGTGACACCCACAGTAATCCAGGATACTTAAGAACCCCCAGTACATCATTGGAACAGAGAATTTCCAATCCTGGGAGTAAAGTCATTTCACTTCCTGGTCTTCTCCTCACTTTGCTATCTTTACTCTGGGCATCATCCTCATATTCCCTAGCTCTACCAGAATTTTTAACTCTTCTCCTGGGGAACAGAAGAGCAGTAGGTTTGTGCTTCTATTATTTCTTAGCACCCTTCAAACCATCCTTTCCCTAAACCATTATCCTCTTCCAATATCCTCAGCCAATTAACTTCTTCCTTTTGAATATAAGATCTTTTAGGCCAGTTGTTTCCTGGCTTGTTGGTATTGGTACTTGGCATCACATTTAAAAATGGTAAGGTCTTAGTAAATGATCTCTCTCTCTCTCTCTCTCTCTCTCTCTCTCTCTCTGTGTGTGTGTGTGTGTGTGTGTGTGTCTCTTCCTCTCTCTCCTCTATGTCTACCTCTATCCCCCATGTCTCTATTTATATTTACACATCTATATCATCTATATAATTTGTCTACCCATCTATCTATTGATATAAATATGCACATTATCTATACACATCTATATCATTTCTATCTACCTATCTCTCAATTTACATATATATATAAATATATATTTATAGATAATCTAAATCCATCCATACATGCATTTATCCATCCCTCCTTTCCTCCCTTCCATCCATCCATCTTTCCTTCCTTTCTTCTTCTCTATCTATATGACAATACGTATTCACAGCAACATTTTATTTGTCACTAAAACAAACAGACACACACAAGTGGCAACAAAGAATGGGAAATGACTAGACAGACTGACAGTGCCATGTGAATATAAGGCAATGTTATTTTGTTGGAACAAAACAGAGTTCAGAAGACTTGGGGCCTGTTGAAGAATTCAGTTAGGATCTGTAGGTCCTTATGCATTGTAACCAAGTAAGAAAAAGGAGAGACCCAACTTGTTCCATGGTAAAGAGAAATCTTCAAAGAGGGGAAGAGCTTAGGGGATGTTTTGCCTTTCTTTCCTTGAAGACATGGCAGCATTGTAGAAGTTAGGTGCATCGGGGCAGCTAGGTGGTGCAGTGAATAGAGCACCGGCCTTGGAGTCAGGAGTACCTGGGTTCAAATCTGGTCTCAGACACTTAATAATTACCTAGCTGTGTGGCCTTGGGCAAGTCACTTAACCCCATTGCCTTGAAAAATCTTGAAACAAAAGTGCTATCTATAGGGGTGGCTAGGTGGCACAGTGGATAGAGCACCGGCCCTGGAGTCAGGAGTACCTGAGTTCAAATCCGTCCTCAGATACTTAATAATGACCTAGCTGTGTGGCCTTGGGCAAGACACTTAACCCTATTGCCTTGAAAAAAATCTAAAAAAAAAAGTTTGGTGCAGAATAGCAGCTATGTTGTCAAAAATTGGTTGATTTTACTTACATTTAAAAAAAATTAATTACACTCTGAGGATCATGGGTGGATAGGAATATTTCTGGAAGTGACAATAGGAAAAAAAACCCCAAACCTTCATTAATAGACATTTAAAAGAGTAAGAATTTCTTTTTGAATCAGTAAAAGCTACTTTATGTCCACTCTGGTTTGGGGGTGTTTTGTGAGTGTCTTTGAATCTGTTAGCATTTTTCTAATGATGTTAAAATCATGTTAAGGAAATAGAATTAGGAAACAGTAAGTTTAAAAAGTTTCTTCCACTGCTGGATTTCCTTTGACTCTCAATATTCTCATGCTTAATTTGTACCATTAGTCATCTTTATTCCCCTGCATCGCACGATGACAGATAGGTGTATGGAGGAGTGAGCTTGTCATAAAGGAGATGGAAAACCTGGTGTGTCAGAAAGGCCAGTTCTGCAGGGATTCTCAGAAGTGCAACTATTTAAGCATTTTAAAAATATCAATTCAAATATATGTATGTATATGCATATATGTGAGCAAGGATGACATTTTTATGCATGCACCACATGCATCAGCCTAGCACATATGTCCACATAGAACATACATGCACATTCAGGGTCTAAATGGTAAATGGACATATAGTTATCAAAT
Organism: Macrotis lagotis; assembly: GCF_037893015.1. NCBI lineage: Eukaryota > Metazoa > Chordata > Mammalia > Peramelemorphia > Peramelidae > Macrotis > Macrotis lagotis. Next base: position 28,717,049 of record NC_133661.1, on the reverse strand, counting down.
CATTAGGCTTCTCCACGATGATCTAGTCATACCTTTTAATTTTGAATATGAGGAAAATGAAGTCCAGAAAAATTATGTAATTTTGCTAAGGTCACACAGATAGGATTTTGAAACTAATTTTCAGCTTCCTTAATGGAATCATTGGGTTAAAAAATCTGAAGCCAAAAGAAGTTTAAGCCATCATCTGCTTCAACCTCATCATTTTACAAAAAAGGAAACTGAAGCCCAGAGAAAGGGAAGTGACTTGCTCAAAAATCAAACTAGTAGAAAGCAGATGCACCAGATTCAAATACATTGATTCCAAACATAGTCTTCTTTCCCTTGCAATGTTCTGGGGAAAGGAAGAGAAGGCTCAAATAGACATCTGTAGTATGGTATTGAAAAAAGAAAAGAAAATCCCCGGAGGGTATGGGTAAGTAGATGGAGGAGTCTGTCTGTTTTTTTAGGAAACATCCAGAAAGAAGATGAGGGAGGTCAATGATCAAGCAAAGGGTAGGATTGTAAAGGAGATGAAAACACATACTGATGTTCTAGTGAGTCAAATCATCTTGTGATGAGGAGAACAACATTCCCCTAAGGGCTTGGGAGAAAGCTGCTGGCTGATCATTTCCTTTCAGAAACACTGGGTTTGCTGCTTCAGAGAAATTAAAATGAGATATGGAAAAGAAACTTACAAAAAAGGTCAACCTCAACTTCTGGAGTTTCTTCAACCTCTGCCACTGACAAAGATTGAATAGATAAGAGATTCCTAAAGTTTACCAGGGAAAAAATCATATAGATTGATATGTTGGCTACTTGGCAACTAGTATCTACAAAGGTGAGGGGGGTTTTGGCAGAATTTACTTATACTATGTAAAAAATCTCAAAGGAACTTGGAAATCTGATTAATTCAACTTTTTTTTTAACAAACCCTGAGAGTTTGTTAGTGAGAGTGGATAGAATGTCTGACAAGAGTCAGAAAGATCTGCCGTTCTTCCTCAGATTGGTTACATGACTATGAGCAAATCACAGAACCTTTCTCAAACTCAGTTTCCTTCTTTGTATAATGTGGCCAATAATATCTACTTGACAGTTTTCCTGAAGATGAAATATCATAATAGATGCAAAGCACTTTGTTAATCTTAAAGCATGATATGAATGTTGTGTTGTGATTATTATATTATACCTGCTGAATCTTGGAGCCAGAGAGGTAAAATTATTTACTAGAGTTAATCAGAAACACTTTATTAATTAAATGGATAATATGTGCTAGACAATTGGGAAACAAAGGTTAAAACTCAAACAGTCCCCACCCTTATGGTATCTACAGTGTAGATAGGTTAAATTTAACCAATGTAAAGATAGATATACATATATGAAATTAAAACAATGAATTGGAGAAATGTATATATCTCTTCTATTGGAATTGAGGGAAGGAATTTTTTTTTCCTTTTCCTTTGCATCTCCAGAGACTACCACAGTGCTTAGTGAATACTAAACACAATACATTTTTGCTGATTGATTGATTTATTGGTTGACTGAAAGCACTGACAGTTAAGCAGAATTAGAAAAGACTTCATATATAAATTGGTACTTGAACTGAGCCTTGAAGGAAATTGGCAGATAGCCTGGCTTGGACAGTTTGTAAGTCAAAGAAATAGTATCCAAACCCAAGTCTCCAACTCTAGATATAGCACTCTATCTACTGCTTTTTGTTGGATGATGGGCATTTAGTTTGCTCATTTCATTTATTTAACTAATATTTATTAAGTATCTACTAAATGTATGTGGTATCCACTATGGTAGATGCCAGAGAAAAATAACAAAAGAATTTTGTCAGCAAGGTAATCCAACCCCTTTGGTACAACTGAATAGAAAATGTAGTCGACCAGAAAAGGGGTTTTCCAAATAAATTGTTGTAGGAAGACTTGAGAAAAGAGAAATTGTATCCTATGATCTTGACTGGCCTTCCTTGAGCTGGTCAAATTGCACATTAAGGATAAGATCAAAGTATTATTGGAAGGGGCTGTTGTAGTAAGGGAGGAATATGTTTTAAGTAGATTTTATAAACTTCCAACTTTCCTTAATGGGAAATTGTCATTATGACTTCAAAACCTTCAGGTCTAATCTCATAACAATAGTTTCCATGAGTCAATTCTATGAGATCCAACCTCCCTTAAGGACAGAGAGTAATGTGGTCTTAAGATCACCTGGTCCAATCTTATTACAATGCAAACCTTGGTCTTTGAGTTCATCCATGACCTGACAATTGACAATATCTGTTGTAAGGTGTTCCCTTGGTAATATGTCTTCCACTGGCACAGGACTCCCCAGGATGGTGTGGCATCTTTAGATAGGGTACTGGGCTCTAGGAAGAAGGTAGAATTAAAGTAGCTCAAAGAAGACAGATGATGTGTAAGTTTAGAGTACCCATCACAGGTGTTCACATGGACTATTTGTGCCCAATCTGGTATAAAGCATTTCAAACTTGTATTGGTCTGATCAGCTATAGTCGGACACACTGTCACTTGTCTCTAATATAGTGATGTCTTCCATTATGATGTTCTTCCATAAGAATATAGTGAGCTTCTTCCATAACAAAGGACAAGACCCAGCCAATCTTCCATAGGCAGCAGTACATGAGGAAGGAATGGGAAGTCTTCATCTAATTTAGCCTAACTTAATGACCTATCCAGTGACCTGGAGGGCCCAGTGGGTACTTGTAATACCACACTACCTTGATTACTAAAGCACACAAGATAAAGAGAATTCAGTTCCCAAAGACACTCTAGACCCAGGTCTCCAATTGTTGGAGAGGACTCAAAATGGGTGAAGAGATAGGGTTGATGGATGCAAACTAGAAATTTTAAGGTTTAGACTGGGCTCAGTCTCACTTCCCTTGGTCCTTATATCTCCTAAAAAGTCAACATCTTCACAAATAAATGCAAACTCATCTAATGAAGGTGGGAGGGAACTAGCAAATAAGTTAGAAGAGAAAGCCTCTATGGTCATTGAGTTGAAACTTGAAAGAAGAGAAAGATTAAAAAGTATTGAGAAAGAAAAAAAAATTCTAATCATGAAGGATAGATAATGCAAATGCAGAGATGGCAGATGAGATGATAACTTTGGATAATTTGAGTTTAAATACTTAGATATATGTGTCCAATTCTCTATAAGATCATAAATTTCATGAGAGTAGGGATATTATATGTTTTTGTATTATCTCTCTTTTGTATTTTTAAATGCCTATTAAATGGAAAAATGTGAAAGGAGGAGGGAAGTTAAGAAAAGAAAGAAGGAAGAAAGGATGGAAAGAAGGATGACAATGGGAGAGTGTCATGTGAGACCTGGAATGCTGACAATATGTTTCCATAATCTAAAGCTGACTGTGTATAAATATAGTTTCCTGAAAATAATTGGAAGAATGCATAGAGACTCAGTCATGTATGTATTCTCAACATAGTGCCAGACATAATTCCCTGGTTCCCTGCCTAAAGTTCCAAATCCCTGCCTGGTGGGAAGCATTTGTTTTTGTTTGTGCTCTCAGCATGTCCTGCTGTGTGGCCCCTCCTTGTCTCCCTTCTCCTCTGTATGTTGACAACCTCATTTAGGAAATGGGGCTCTCTTTGCAGGTTAAGGGCTCAGAAGCTTTTCAGTCACAGGGAAAATATAATACTACAGAAATATGAAGGCTGGGAAAGTTCCTCTTTTCCTAAAAGAGTCCTTTCTTCTTTCCTGGTACTTACCACCTTTACCACCTCCTAGACTGGGGTCCTTACCCTTTTTTTGTAATATGGACGCCTTTGGCAGGCTGGTAAAATTTATGGAACCCTAAATTGAATCATGTTTTTAAAATTTGTAAATTAAAATAGAAAGCAATTACAATGGTAGCTGATTATATTGAAACACTATTTTCTAAAAATATTATAAAACACCCACATCCAAGTTCATGGACCCTATATTAAGAAGCTCTGTGTTAGAAGCTCCCACAAGGCCTTCACATTGGTCTCATGTTCACTGTCCTCCCCTCCATTTTCCCTTCAAAATGAGAACAGCAGGGCCTTCCCAGATGGAACAGAGTCCCTCTAATTTAACATAGCAATTTTAAAACTAGCATTTGATACTAAAGAGGTCAAAGTCAGAAAGAAAGATTTCATACAGAACAAAATATTCCCAGCAACAATTTTTTTGGTGAAGCAAAGCTCTGTGAATAAAGTCAGTGACCACTGATTGAATGCTGGTTGGGCAAATTATGGTACATGATTGTAATGACATCTTTGTGTTATTAAAATGACAAGTATAAAGAATTCAGAATAGCATGGGAAGACATATGAACTGATGCAGAATAAAGTTATCAGAAGCAGGAAAGGAGACTGAATATCATCTAACTTAGCAATATCTTGGTTTATTTGGTTTTCCTAAACTGATTTTTAAAATCTTTTATTGGATTTCTCTCACACGGAATGGCTCATTAAATGGGAGAGGGAGAAAGATAAATACAAAGTATAAAATTAAGAATAACAGTAAAAATAAGATGAAATTTTAATATAGAATACAATTTAAATTTTCCCAGGATTATTCCACTGATCTTCTGTATACATATTTATGCTATGTTTATTTTAGTCATGCATTTTCCACTTTGAATGCTTGTAAAACAATCATACAACATAGCAAGCAAAATCAGAACCCTTTCTCTGCAACATCCATTGAAGAAATACATTTAAGTCTTCAACAACAGAGCAGAGTATCCAGAGGATCATTGATTTTGATGTGGAAGAAACCATAGGGGTCATCAAGTCCTTTCTTTTATACCTTCAGAAAACTGATCCACCATACATTTAGCGCTTCCCCAAGACTCCTATAGCTACTCATTTTTTGAGGCAGGGATTTGAATCCAGATCTTCCTGATTCCAATTCTGATGCTTTATTCACTGCATAATAAATACCCTTCTTCCAAATCTATTTTTACCATCATTGTTGCTCTATGTGATCATTTTTTATTCAAGCAAGTTATATGATTATAATTCCTTTCTTTGATTTTATAATGTCTATGCAGCTGAAATCTAACCCAAACAATGCCTTTTGATATTTTAGACAGGTAATACCATTAAGGTGTTAATTGGGTATTCATGGGCAGTAACTACATAGAGTTTCCTGTAATTTCCATGTGTAGCCAGTCCCTTGATTTGGGAGTTGTCACTTGTAGCTCTCTATTTTTTTTTCCCTAGTTTTAAATCCTCCCTCTTGTCTTTGTTTTTTTTTTTTTAACTGATCTCTCTCTGGTATCCAAATCTTTGATCTTACACTGATACTTATTTTTGTAATATTCTAATAAAGAACATAGCAACTGATAATAAGGTATAAATTTGGGTACAAATCCAAATTTGGTACTTTCTATATTTTGTCTGAGTCTCAGCTCCATTAACCTGCCATGTTCATTTTTTTTTGCATGGTATTAACATCCACATCATACCTAAATGGCAGTTTCAGTGATTATGTGAGCATAATAAAAATCTAAAAAAATCATACCTCTATGTCTAGATGCCTGTGTGTATAAATAGAGAGATCTGGTTGAGTGCGCACATAGGGATTTGTAGGTATATATGAAATCCATAGATAGATTTTGTCAGCTCAATGTACGTCTAGAAATATGGGATTAGCTATACATGTGAATATACACGCACATAGAATGCTATCCACACATTTAAAATCAATGTGGAAATGCTTGGATGATGAATAACAATTCTAAAATCATAGTTATCTTTACCAAGTAGGAATTCAATGACTCCTTGGGGGAAAAAAAGTAAATTAGTGGATGCTGGATAGTGCTGCTACAGAATTCCATATTTGTTGGTATTGAAATGAATATAAGCAGACATCTAATCCAAACCACCCCCAAAATGTAATTGTTTTTCCCAAGATTGCCAACAATTATCCAACCTCTGCTTGAAGACACTCAGTGAGAAAGAGCCTACCTATTTCCTTTCTATTTTTAGGAAATTCTAATTCTAAAATCCCTCCCCACTTTTTCTCTCCCCCCCCCATCAATGTACATGTTAGAGACAATTCAAACTGCTTGGTAGATCTGGTTGATGAATTTTCAATGAGACCCTTTAAATCTTAAAACTTGGGGATTGACTTATTGATTTGTCAAATATCTAAACTTCGGAAAGTAATAGAGAAATCAATAGCATTCAGTTTCAACTTAAATGTGTACTGTGTGTCCATCCTGTCTCTCACCTCAGAGAGCATTTATCAACATAATCTTGGTATCATAACCTGAATTTTGTAATATCTGGTCACTTTGCCTGATAGGATCAAATGAAATCAATCTAATCACTCTTATACAAAACTGAATGGCAGCCACCTTTAACATGCACAGAAATAAATGTTGCCAGTTCTTTTGGTTGATACTACCCCTTCCCCATCCTATTTGTTTGAAAATCAATTTCTCCCCATCCTCATTGCAGAGAGGGGCATTCCTGCCTCTTCAAGAATAAAGTATGGGGACTGGCTAGGTGGTGCAGTGGATAGGGCACTGGCCCTGGAGTCAGGAGGACCTGGGTTCAAATCCGACCTCAGACACTTAATAATTACCTAGCTGTGTGGCCCTAGGCAAGTCATTTAACCCCATTGCCTTGCAAAAAACCCCCAAACAAACTAAAAAAAGAATAAAGTATGACCTAATAGAAATATTTGGAAATTTAAATTTTTTTTCCCATTTGCAAATATTGGTTGAGCCAGATAATGTTCACAAATTGGGTCAATGTCCTAACTGATCATGGAATTAATTGTCATTATATTTACATTCTCAATTTAATTATATGTGTTTTTTCAACAATGCTCATAAGTCTTTTGGGAGATAATAGTAAGTTTCCTTCATATCCAAAGAATACACATAAACTCAATTTATCACCATGTGCCAGTTGAAGAAAAATTTTGTTGATGCAAGAGTCTCAAAGAAAGTCATTTTTATTTCAAAAGTTACTAGTATAATTGGGTGTAGATATTTAATTAAATATATAATTATAAAACATTGCATGCAGAGCAATGTATGAGGAAGGGAAGGAGAAGCAGTTTGGATAAGAAACATTATCTTCATATGAGACACAAATAGCAAATTGTGCTACAGATTCTTCCAATATAATGTTTTATCTGTTATTATTGGGGGAAAGTCACCATCTGAGAAGTGGAAAAATGGTAGAATTTATAAAAAAAAAACTTTATGGAGAGGGTAACATTTGAGTTTGATTTTTTAAAGGTAGGGAAGATCCCAGTAGAAGGGAGGAAAGGAGGACATTCCAAATATAGGGATCAAAATGAACAAAGGTACTGAGGTAGGAAATTGTTGGGTATTTTTGGAAGACACTGAATGCACCAAACTTGCTAGCCCATAGAATAGAGAAGGGGTAGGTCCTGCACTTTAAGCTTTTCTAGGACCTGAATATCATCAGTCTAAGATAATTAAAAACTCCTCTATAACAACTAGGAAGCTACCAGTTTTCATTTAAAATTTGGAGAATGCTGGCATGACTAGAAATGATGATACAGTAAAAAGACAATAAAAGCAAACAGTTGTCTGTAAATATCACTACCATAATAATAGATTTTCCAAACTTTTAAGCTTTCTAACTTCTAAGATATCAGGTTTGGAATCATAGATTTTTTTTTTTTAGTTTTTGCAAGGCAATGGGGTTAAGTGACTTGCCCAAGGTCACATAGGCAATTATTAAGTGTCTGAGGCTAGACTTGAATTCAGGTCCTCCTGACTCTAGGGCCAGTGCTCTATCCACTGTGCTACCAACTGCCCCCAAATCATAGATTTTTAATGAGAAGGAATCTTTGAGATAATTTAATTATTCCCTCACATATCCCTTCTCTCCCATTTCCAGATAAAAAAAAACAATTTCACGTAGGTAAAATGATTTATCCAGAACTGATGAGACATACATAAATGAAACAGGAAAAAATAATAGGTGATTATTAAATGATGAACACAGTCCTCTTTAGAGAAGATGGATAAACAACCCCAGAATCAGGAAGATTCTGGTTGTATGGTCCTGGGAAAGTCATTTAAGCTACTATTTACTTTGCACTGTCAACTGTCGAAATTTTGCCCATTTTGGAGGAAATTTCCTTGCAGCGAGTACCCTACATCATGGGAGCCCTGGTAGGGAAAGAGATACTTATGTACACATTCACACAAATATGGCATAAAGTGTGAACAGGGAAATGGTGACTAGGGATAGGATTTTTGGGATGAGAAGTCACAGAGTTGAGAAGTAGAACCATAAGGCAAGAAGATCTAAGTTAAAATGCAGACTCAAACCCCCACACTCATGCATTCAACCAGATGTGAGGTGATGGCAACCTGTCCTAGGGTGGTAGCAATGTCGAACAAAAGAAGAGGATGGATTTGAGAGATGTTGCCAAGGCAAGTATGAGATCCAGGAATCCAGGCCTCTTAGAAGTGATAAACCAGGGTGGGTAGATGGCGCAGTGGATAAAGCACTGGTCCTGGAGTCAGGAGTACCCGGGTTCAAATCTGGTCTCAGACATTTAATAATGACCCAGCTGTGTGGCCTTGGGCAAGCCACTTAACCCCATTTGCCTTGCAAAAAACAAAAAAAAAGTGATAAACCAAAAGATTGAGACTTTGGTGTTACTCCTTCTAGCAATAAGGAAGACCGTAGGCAGAAAGCTTTAGGGGGAAAGATAAAGTGTTTCATTTTTGACAAAAAGGGTTTAAAATGTCTATTGGGCATCCAGTTCAAGATATCTGAAAGGCATTTGGAGATAAAATTTTGGAAGTCAACAGAGAGCTGGGGACAAGATAAGTAGATTTAAGATACGTCAGCTTAGAGATTAATTGATTAATGACAAGTGATGTCATCTAAATCATTAAATCACCAAGTGAATTAATATGGAAGGAGAAGAAAAGAGGGTACGATACAAAAATCTGAGGGCTACCTACAATGTATTATCATCAGTGATATTATTAATGTTGTTACTGTATTGTCAGATTTTTTCCAAAACAATAATTTTAATTGAATTAATTTTTCCGAAGGCAAGAGGCAAAAGATAGGAGAGGCATTACAGAAGGCAGATGAGTCCCCATTTACTGGTTGCTTGCTATGTAAGTTGTGAAGCCTGATCTAGGGAGACCTTGATACTGTTGGTCAAGTGAATTTGTGTTCCCTCATTAGTTAGGACAGCTCCATCTTAGGAATGGAAGAAATACTAGAGAATGGGGCAGGAGGGTTAATAGGGAGAGGAAGAGAAGGTTAAGGAGAAATCTTGCTGGCTGTATAATAAGGATTTAAGAAAGCTATGTTGAGTTCATTTGATGACCCTCCTGTTAAACTTCTTACAATCATAGAATTGAAAGGAGTTTCAGAGGCCATTGATTTTGATCATTTATTGTATTCTAAGCATTCCCACCTTTTCCTGGAAATGTAGACTTCTAGTCTTGAAGTCATTGAGAACAAAGAGGAATACACTTCTATCTAATACATCCCATTAAATAGTTTGAGAATTTTAAATCCAGGATTCTTAATGTCAGTTCTTCTGACCAGTAGTTTTTAGCAGATCTACAAATGTAAATTGGAAAAATATATAAATACTGCTTTAAAGAAATTTGGCATTTCCTTCAGTTATTCATTGTTCTGAAAAGGGATACAATGACTTTACTGGATTGCTAAAGGGACCTGTGATAGAAAAAGATTAAAAAATTGTTTTCTAAATACTTGTGTATGTTTTGAAAATGAAATCTGTTCAGGAACTTCCTAATTTTCTGACCAGTACAGATCTTCCATTTTGTTTGGCTGGCCACTCAATGAATGAAATCTAAAATAGTTATCAGGGAATTCATGAATGATAGTCACTAATTGTTAATTATCTGCTATAGAGATTATCAATTGCATTAACTAAGAGCATAAACAAGTTACTCCTTGATCCCTATTGAATGAGATAATCCACAGGATCATAGATTCAGAGCTTGAAGGGACATCTGGGACCATATGGTCCATCCCCTCCTTTTACAGATGAGGAAACTGAGGCCTAAAGCAGTTGAGAGATTTGTCCAGTCACATAGTTTCAGGAATGGGAGTTAAACCCAGGTTTTCTTTACACCAATTTTTACACTCTTTCTCCTTTATCTCACTGGTGATATATTTAGGCAATACTGGCAAGTTAAGCTCCTTACTGCAGTTAGGAAAGTTTAGCCATGAGACTGAAAATGTCTTAGAAGAGCCGTTTTCCGATCATTTTGTAAATTGAGTGAGAACACATGTTATCACCCAATAAGATAGTGAAATACTTTTAGTGAGTGAAAAATAGGAGGAGGAGAAGACCCCCCCCCCTTCAGTCTATCCCCAGAAAAGATTCCACAGAGGAAATCGGACACAGAGGAGAGTGGCAGCAATTTCAGCCTGCCTCTCAGAGAGAAAACTATTTTAGATTAAGTCATAAAAAATGGGCATTATGTGGTTACTATTGGAACATTGGACAAACTGAATAGGCCAAGGCTCAGAGCACTCTATGCTGGCAAACATCGTCTCATTTCACGTTCTTTGTCGGGGGCCTCATTAAACAAATAGGGGTTATGAAAGCCGGCCTCCATTTGATGTGCTTGGGGTGGGCAGCTGCAAAGACTAAGCCATGGACAATTTTCAGATGATGCTGAATGAGTCCATTACCTCTGGGAGCAGCTCAGACATGGCTGGCTTAGTTTCAGAGGAACAGCCTAATGAGCGATGAAGGATACACATTTGTTCCAAATCCAAATGGAGGCCCAATTAGAGCACCTCTTTTGGATACCTAAGTGAGAGGTGCCCTGTGTAAGGTTTTTCAAGTCCCCCCCCACCCAGAAGATTTATACCTTAAAATCATAGTATATGAGAAGCTGAAGAACTGGAAGCATCTGAGACCATAACTCCAGTCCCCTCATTTGCTTTGTCAGGGAAACAAACGCCCAAGGCCACACAGTTAATTAGTAAACAAGCCAAGACAAAAATCTGGGTCTATTGAGCCATTATTTCAGCAAAAACACTTCAATGATTTTGATAACATTTCCTTATGTCAAAACTACTTTTAGATTTTTGTCTACACTTGTTCCCCTAATGCAAGCTATTGATTGTTTTATTGCCACAATTGGAGAATTCACAGGATCACTGGAGGGTGAGGAGACTTCTTTGCTTCAACAGTCTGTGTAGGACTTGAATCAGATCTTCTGGACTTGAAAATGGTTCTCTAGTCACTAGATTTTAATGCCTTTTGTCAAATTTAGAATTACTTCATATAGGCAAAGGACACCAGGTTTTCAGTGATACCCGCTTGCTCAACATCACAGGAACCATCTTTTGAAAGCCAACATCCTCCTAGTAGTTCTATGTGACTGTAAATCATGTAAACCACAACCTTTGAAGAACTCAGCTAAAACAATAACTGGAGCACCTTACGGTGGGCGCGATGGCTGTAAAATGTCACCGATGATGGAATACATTCAAGAAGCGACATTAGAGGGAGTGGATGACTGTAAAAAAAATAGCTGCAGAGTTATATTTAGGAGTGGCAAACCAACAGTTCATATAGGGAATCCACCTTAGAACCCACAAAATATCTTAAGAACTAAAGAAAGATCCAATATATTGGGTGAATCCATCATGAGCAGAACAGGAGCCACTTAGGATGAGAAGTCACAGATGCAAGACAAGTTATAGTGTTTCACAAATAATCACATTAATAGCAAACTAGATGGTAGAGTGGATAGAGGACTGGTCTTGTCATCAGGAAGACTCATCTTCATGAATTCAAATCTAATCTCAGATATTTAGTAGCTGTGTGACTTTGGGCAAATCATTAAATCCTGTTTGATCTCAGTTTCCTCAGTTATAAAATAAGCCGCAGAAGGAAATGCAAACCAATCTAATTCTTTGTCCAGAAAACCGCAAAAGGAGTATTCAAAAAAGAATGGAAAAATGATTCAACAGAAATAGAACCAGAATCCTTTTAAATTTAAATAAATAATTAAGAATGGTAATTTTATTTCTATAAAAGAATGAAAAGACTTCCTATTGAAGTAAGTAGACTGACATTTATTCGGTGACTACTATGTACCAGGCAGTATGCTAAGTGTTTTATAACTATTCCCTGATTTTATCCACATAAGTACAAAATCGATAACAAATTGAAGTTAGAATAAAAATAAAATCCCCATCTGTTTCCACTCACATGTGTGTAATTTATATCTGAGGTAACTCTAGCCCGATTTACTAAAACACATTATTTGTGCAAGCCAATCAGATGAACAAAGGAAGAGATATTAACACAATAATTCTTGACTAAGAAAATATTTAAGCAAACCAGTAACAAAAATAAGAAACACAAAAGAACAGAAGAATTGTCTCAATCAGTAAATAATTGATTTCTCTGTAAATGAAGAGATACGGAAATCAAGAATAATTCTTAGGGGCAGCTAGGTGGCGCAGTGGATAAAGCACCGGCCCTGGAGTCAGGAGTACCTGGGTTCAAATCCAGTCTCAGTCACTTAATAATTACCTAGCTGTGTGGCCTTGAGCAAACCACTTAACCCCATTTGCCTTGCAAAAACCTAAAAAAAAAGAATAATTCTTTTTTTTTATTATTAAGTGATATATCTGTACAAAGATATATATCTTAATGACATCTCTAATCTTATGGGTAATGTCATTAAGAGAATATAAGTAATGTCCAATAAAAGCGAGACCTAGCACAGAGGAACAAAAATAACAATACAGTTATTTAATAGAAAGTTTGGCAAGAGCACATGAAGGAGAAATCACTCTAAATGATAGCTTCATTTGGTGACACAATTAGGAAGAGTACAGCCAGTAAACAAATCTGAGAAAGATCTTCAGAGATTTACCCAATAGGTTCTTTCCTTTTTGAATAGAGGGCTCCAGAATGGACCTCTGATATTATAGTATGCAATGTATTTCATAAGGAAGTACTGTAAGAACAAAGCTAAAGAAAAAAAAAGAAATGAAATAAACCCCTTGGATTGACTGATTGGGAGTGGTTGCTTTGTAGGTTGGTGTCCTTCCTTCTCAAAGAGGCCCAAAATGACATGACTATATGAGAGTTAAGTTATAAGGTGTCCGACTCTGGCTGATCAGACAATACAACTTCAGAATTCTCTACCACAGGTCAGGCACAAATAAGTTAGGGGATTCTCTGCATTTGTGAATCTTAGATTGAGTCAGCTAAGTATATATAGAGAGAAATTTTGTATTGGAGGTGACATGATTTTGAAATTCGTTATCAAGGAGTTGGAAAGAACCAATACCATATGCTTAAGAAAATGTTTCTGTTTTTATTGTAACTAAAACTGGTGACTGAGTCTTTTTGAAAATTTTTGATCAATACAATTCATGTTTTTATGACCACAAGGTTTTTATAAGAATTTATAAGAAATAATACTTTTGGTGAATAATGGTTGGAGTTTATCCAGTGATTTGAGGCTTGCAAAGTGCCTTACAAATATTTAGTTTTTCTATTCACAGTAACTCTGGGTAATAAATATAATTCTTCTCTCCATTTCACACACATGATGAAACTGAGGCAGACAGTTTAATTGACTTGATCAAGGCCACAAAGCTGTTAAGTTTCTGGGGCTGAGTTGGAATTAGGTGATTGTGATTCAAGATTCACCTAATTGACCAAGCTAATGAAGATATGATAGAAAAGACAGACTTTCAGAGATGATATTCTCCTACTGATTACAATCTGACTGAATTATAATAGACTGAAAGTGATGGATAGTATACAGCTCACAATGATGTTTATTGCTTTTGCCTATAAAAAAACAGAACAGAACCTTAAATTCTCTCTTTCAGTAGTGTGTATTTACCTGAAAATATCACAAGTTTAAAAGATTCCTTGAAATGTATTACAAGAGAAATATATATTTTTTGAGAACCTTCATATTATTGTCAAATGAAGCATAAAACAGGAATAGGTATATTGATGAAACAGCTTTGTATCAGTATTTACAGGGTCTAGTGCAGAATTCAAATGGAAAAGAGATTTCAGAAACTGGCAAGATCATCGACTGGATGGTACCATTCCATCAACTTGAAAAGTCTCGCATAATCATCCAATTGAATTTAATCTAATTACCTACCAATATTTTTAAAGTAGCTTAAGAATTCCAGATTATGAAATGAAGATAGGCAATCTACAGAATTGTCCTATTTGTATCTAACATCTTGAATGAGAATACAGATGAACAGTAAACACTTCCTAGAATTTCAGTGGGCAGTGTCCTGGATTATCTTTGGAAAATAATATTACCTTAAGTTCCATGGGTATGAATAGTAAAACTGGTCTTGGATCCAGAAAACCTGGATTAAGGTTCTATACCTAAAATTTAGTTTCTGTGAAAGTGGCCAAGTTGCCTAGCTTCTTAATGCTCCCTAGTAAACCTTGAAGAGGAAAGAATTGCACTGAAGGTAAATCTCTAAGAGGGGAGGCTGTAGAAAAGGTGAGAGTTTGCGTAGGTGAAGGGAATGTCCTTGTCTGGAAGTCCCTATGACAAGAAAATCACAGCTGAAGTCCATATCTCCTTCCATTTAACGGTGCTAAGCTTCTTCCTGATAGAATACCTCATTATAAAACCATGCTTCTCCCAATGATTGTGCTAGGGTTCCTATCATGGAAGACCACAGTATCCAAGGAATAGATTAGCATATGCTGCGTCTAGAAGACGTGAGACATTTTGTAGTATGCATTGTGTAAAGGATGTCATTAAAAAAAAGCGTGACTAGTAAAAGAAACACAAAAAACCCCAATCTGGCTATGTAACCATGGGGAGGAATAAATTTTTTGCCTTTTTTGGTATCCTACTTTATTCAGCTCAGTGTCTGGCATGTTGAAAACATTTAATAAATATATGTTGCTTCAGTTGTCCTTTTCTAACACTCAGAAGAAGCTTCAAACTATTCTTAACCAATGATTCTTTCATGTTTTGTGTCAATCAAATGATATTCTTTGTGTTTTCATAAGAACCAGACATAAAACATGATAAAGAAATATTATAATTCAAAAAGTAGATAAATAAATGTACGTTGAGTGGCTGCGTGACTTTCAAATGGACTCCTTGCCCTGTTAGTAATCAGACCTAAAAGATGGTCCCCAAGATGGTTCTGTGGACCCTCCAGAGGATTTGGAGAATGAGGAAAAACAGTTATATAGCA
The DNA here is from genome assembly GCF_037893015.1 of Macrotis lagotis. Classification (NCBI taxonomy): domain Eukaryota; kingdom Metazoa; phylum Chordata; class Mammalia; order Peramelemorphia; family Peramelidae; genus Macrotis; species Macrotis lagotis. Next base: position 28,701,837 of record NC_133661.1, on the reverse strand, counting down.
TAAAAAAATCATGTATAAGTTAAATTCTTCCCCATTGAAGAGCACAGTGGGCTGAGATAATAGATGCAACAGAGTATTAATATTTAGTTTAGTTTTTGTTTTGAATCAAGACCTTTGATTTCATTGCTGATGGGAAATTCCAGGGAGGGAACACCACCTGCCAAAAGCCTCCACCTCATAATCTCACTGAATGTCACATTAACTGACTTGCCCAGATAGGATCATAGAAATATTAGTTATTAGAATAAGGGATTCACTCCAGAATTTCTTTCTGAATCTAAGATCCCTTAAGTCCAACATTGGATTGCTTCTCACTTTAAATTATTATATATACATACCTAATATTAAACACCAGTAATATAAATTTAATTTGCTTTGAAATTATTTAATTCTGTCAAATAAAACTCACATCTCCCTATACAGAATTATGCTAACTTAATCTAAATTAATTCACATTTAATTTATAAAAAAAAATCTTCACTATCCTCACAATGCACAAAGGTTAACAGGAAGATATGGCAACTTGAAGTTGTGTTAAATTGAGCAAAAGACTAGAGTTCGAATTTGTATGACCCTATGTGACCCTAGGAAAGTCACTTAACCTCTTCTTGCCTCAGTTTTCATGTAGGTAAAATGAGGACAGTATCTCCCAAGGCTTTTGTGAGAATCAAATGAGGTAATTTTAAAGTATTTAGCCCATAATAAATTCTCTTTAAATATTAGCTTTTTATGTAAATTAGGAATAAGTGGTGGAGAGTGAAAATATGTCAATTGAAACTGTTAAAAAAAAAACCTTTCTAATAATGTATAGTGTCCCCAAGTGGAAGGGACTATTTCAGGGGACCGTAAGCTCCTTATCATTGAATAAACTCTCACTGGAGTCGTGAACTAGGTGATCTCTGAGGTATGGTCAAACTCTGAGATTCTGTGTGGAAAATGGAAAAATAATTTCAATAAATACAATATTATTACTGGTCATTCCCTTCTTAGTCTCCATATCGATTTTTCATATTCAATAATTTTTCCTTTCATGTCATCCTTAGCAATGTAGACTCCTCTTTTGGCTTTGCTTTTCCTTTATCTCTCAGTATTTGCTTGTCTTTGTTTCTCTCTCTGTCTCTATTTCTGTCTGTTTGTTATCTCTCTCTTTCTTCTTTCCTTCCTTCTTTTTTTCCCTTTTTTTTGGGGGGGGGTCTTAGACTAGATCATCCCATATCACTCAGAAGGAGGATGCTCTGGTCACTTTCCAACAGCATCTCACTACTAATCAGGAGTCAGGAGGACCTCAATTCAAATCCAGACTCAGACGTTTGACCTGCTCTTTTTCTAACCTGAGCTGATTTTCCCCTTCTTGAGTAGCTATAAGAGCTCATGGGGGTCTCACCATGTAAATGCTGAACCCAATACAGATACCTGGGTTGTTAGCTAATAATCCTAATGCAGGTCATAACTTCTGAACTCACATAATTCCTTGACCATCATCAACATACTCTATCACAGGGATTTTATCCATTGTATTTGAAAAAGGTTTTTCTTTTTTTGAAATAGTTAATTTCAGTGACCTACTTCAATTAATCAGGAATGAAATGGATTGCTATGTTAATATATGCTTTTCATTGATACTTACCATGTGGTATACCAATGTGGACATGTTGTTCATAGTGTGTTCCTCCAAACTGGGCTTGTGGCACAGCAGTGAAAGTCATGGCCTGTGAGTCAGGAAATCTGGAATTTCATTCTGGCTTTGCCACTGGTATCAGCTTCACAAATTTGGGCAAAGTATTTCTTTTGTTTGCATTTCATTTTTCATCACCTGTAAGGAAAATTTGCTTGGGCTGATCTCTCATCTCCTTCCCAGTTTTGAGCGACATCACTTCATCTCTCTCTCTCTCTCTCTCTCTCTCTCTCTCTCTCTCTCTCTCTCTCTCTCTCTCTTTCTTTCTTCATCCCTCTCTCTCACTCCTTCCTCCTCCTCCTTCTTCCTTCCCCCTCCCTCCTTTCATGGATATGAAGTTAATGGAACCAGTCCATAGACATGAGAAACTGGCTTGGGAAGATCCTTAGCCTTTCTTTAAAAATGAGGTAAGGAATACCACTGGATTAGAGAAATGCAGAGTAACTTTGTTCTGCTTATCAGGTTTATTTGCACTTCCATATTAAAATAACAACTTTGATTCACATTGGTGATTTAAAACTAAAAACTAAACCTTCATCCAGTTTACATGAGAGGTGGTACTTCTATGTCAAATTCTAAGTTAAAATATCTTAATGCTTTTAATTTTACCTTCCTCTGTCTTTTCCAAACCACTTCCACAGCCTCAATCATATAATCTTGTGACCATTTATATGCTACTTCATCACTTGAAAAATCTCATGCTGCTATTTCAGAATGACCTTTTTTTCCTACCTAATTTTCCATTTTATTGCTGTAAAACTACCCAAATCATCCCAGTGAATGGTAAAAGGAGAAGACTGACACATAGCCCATCCAAATTAGGAAACTGAGCATATAAGTAAAAAGCAATAAATGTCCCCAGGCAATCTTAATATATGAGATTTTAAAAGTTCATTCATTTCCATTTGATTCCCTTTTTGCCTCTCTGCAAACAAGACAAACATAGATCCTTTTCTGTAATCTTAGGATCATAGACTTTAGAGGTCATTAGGTCTAACAATATCATTTTACAGATACAAAATCTGATTGTTGGAGGGTTTAAATAACTTGCCCAGGAGATATAGCTATTAAATATTTGATGCATTATTTGAATCTACATACCTTTGTTCTCTAAGTCCAAAGCTCTCTTCACTGTTGTACATTGACTCTAGGGGAAGCTATATTCTCCATCCCTTTTATTTTACATTTAAAGAAAAAGAATCCCAGTAATGTGAAGCTATTTGTTCAGGGTCTCATAATAAGTAACAGTTGAGTTGAACTGAGGTACTCCAATTCCATCATCAGCAGCACCTGTAGGATGAATTCATCATAAAACATATTCTCCTAAGGAAGGGCCCCATCAGGACAGCTAGGTGGTGCAGTGAGTGTATAGAGCACAGGCCCTGGAGTTAGGAGGACCTGAGTTCAACTCCAACCTCAGAAACTTAATAATTACCTAGCTGTGTGTTCTTGGGCAAGTCACTTAACCCCATTGCCTAGCCCCCCCAAAAAAAGAAGAAAAAAGGAAGGTTATTATCATATTAATTTAACTAGTTCTACAACTATTGCAAGACTCTGCTTTAAAACTTTTCTCATTGTTATTTGGGTCCATCAATAATACTTAGAAAGGAGCAAGATAAACCAAAAAGAAAAGAAAAACTTTTTGAATTCTTTTTTAGTGGAGTTCATAGAAATCATTCAGAGGATAGATCAAGAGTCAGAAGAAAAGAGAAAAAAACCCCATAAAGAGGAGAGACATCATGTTAGGATTTGAATTCAGGACCCTGACTCCAAGTTAACTTTTCTGTTGAATGTATCATCTTGTATTGAATAACTGCTTCTAGTAGTCTGGATAATAAAGACTAAAATTTGGTTCAATTCAAGATTTCTTTGACAGACTTTGAATGCTACTTCTGGTACCTACTCTCTATGTGACCTTGGGTGAGTTGTCCCTTTACAATCTTTTATTACTTCCTCTCTTAAAGGAAAGGGTTAATTAGTAAAAAAAAAAGATTTTAAGACAAAAAAAACAGCCACCAAATACAGTGATACAAAGCATAAAAATGTAAAGTTTCAAATTAAACAATAAAACAATAAAAAATACATATAGTTATATATCTCTAGACTGCAACCATCTCAGGACTTTCTTTTGCCACATAATGATGTTAAAGACTTAGTGTCAACATGCATTATTAAAAACCTATGCCAGTATGCTGTCTAAGGTTCTAGACCAGGTATTGGGAATAGAAATTCAAAGCATCAAAAGATAACCCTTGACCTCAAGGAGATTTCAATTGATTATAAGAAAAACAGCATGTTCTCAGCCAGAGAAATAAATATTAATTAAAATCCCAAATAATTAAAAAAGTATAATGAGGGGAGTTAAAAAAAGTTCATTGAAAATACTTTCCAGAAATAAAAAAAGAAAGAAAATACTATCCAGTCCCATGCTATATCAGTCATTCATTCTAGATTTATAATGTGTTTTCTAAGTGATAAAGATAAAAAGAAAGTCAACACCCCTCCAAAAACAACCAACCATCCAAACAAATCCAGACTATTCTTAGAAGCTCACAGTCCACTGATTTAAAAAAAAGGATTGTAAAATCCAGAAGATCTAATCATTGATTGTGGAATTCATGTTCTCACAAAGGGTATTTGAAAACTTATTTTTTTTTAGATTTTATTTAAGGCAGTGGGGTTAAATGATTTCCCTAAGGTCACACAGAGAATTATCAAGTGTCTGAGGCCAGACCACCTGGCTGGCCCCTTAATTTTCTGTTTTTTTCCCCTCTGAAGTGGTAAATATAAAAGGTAAACTTTCTCTAAGTTTTCATGCTATTATTTTTATAGTTTTAACCTATTTTGCCTTATTAAAGTAGAGAATCTGACCAGTCGCCCTGTGGCAATCCCATTAGAATTTTCTCCATTTCCATTCCCAGTCTGTATAACAAGAAACTTTATCCCCAGATTCCCTCAGAGAGGTTGGGCAAAGCAAAAGAGGAGAAACTTGAGAGAGTGACTGACATGAAAAGCAGAGAAGGGACAGATGGGTTGTAGGGCCGGTGTTTTGATGTTTTAGCCAGACTCATTATTGGGAAAGGGAGGTAGACAGCTGTGACAGAAATGGCAGGCAAGGGAGGAGCAGGATGATTGGGAGAGGTCGACAGAGTAGTGAGAGAGGTTCATTAATGAGGGCTCAAGACACCCGCTCCCAGGTTGGCATGTGCAAAGACTGTTCTGGGAAAAGGTAGGCTCCCAGGGAGCTCCTTGCTGAACTGCTTTGTTTGAATGTCTTTGGTGCCACTCTAGAGTGGATGTCAATATACCTTTTATTTTCTATGGGCATTTGACCAAAATATAATTAACAAGAAAAACTTTCATTTTTCAAGATGTCAGTCTGGAAAAAAAACACATACACATATGAATTCTTATATGACATGCATACCTATACTTTATACATGTGCACATATATATGAATTATCTTTATATGTATATATATATGCATATACATATATATAAATATAAATATTATGATGGTGATGTTTGTCCTTTGTTCTGAAAGAAGACTATGAAAAAATAGACTATGACATCAGGGAGGTGTTGCCACTTGAGTGAAATTTGACTTGAGTGAAAGAAGGTTCTATTAAGTCACCAACTTCATTTTCTCCTTTAGAGACATCTGGGTCCAGTGGTCAGGTATGGATCAGGTTGCCTGGAGATGACCTTGTATAGGTCTGAGTCTGGTTTTGACCTCAGGACCTTCTGACTCCAGGGCTAGTGCTCTATCTGCTGAACACACACACACGTATATATGTATATGTATATATGTATATATATATATATATATATATTTTTCAAGAAAATAAGTTAGCAAGTGCATTGTAGTTCACTAACTTGTGAATTTCTTAAACCCTTTATATGTGTGTTTGGCAAATAATAAGAGACAGGGATAATAAATACCATTTCACTGCTAAAGATCTCTCTTAAAATAATTTTTTGCATCTTAGAAGTCTTTAGTCTATGGATATATGTCATATGGGATTGGGGCTCAGTGGATTCAGAGCTGGAATACTTCATTAGAAATCATACGTGTCCAAATACCTCATTTTATGAAAGATACAGAATGAGTTGTCCAGGGTCATACACTGGAGACATTTAAATTCATTTCCTTTGATTCAAAATTCATGTGAGAATTGTAGAAAATATTATGAGACAAAGTTGGCCAAACTGATCTAGCCTTTTATATCCTGAAGAGGGAGTTCAGGTAGGTAGACTTTGGCAGATGGTTGAGCTTTGATGCAAATCTCAAACTCCAAGAACTTTTCAGATTTTCAGGATCAGTTATTGGAGCTGGTTGTTGGTTGTGGTTTCCTCATCCAATCTGGATCATCTCTACTTTCTGAATCCTAGAAATAATAATTGTATTTCTAAATATATGAGTACTTAGGAAACTTCTTTAAATGTCCAAGCCAACCTTCATAATGAGTGCTAACTCAGTCAAACCAATGATGTTTCCCACCTCCATTGAGAGAATATAGTCACTCCAGGGGTTTCCAGATTTCATCTGATGTCCCTGAATTACTCAGGATCAGATTTTATTTTAATTCATTGAAACGAGGAGTCTCAGACCAGACCTAGTAGAATCAACTGATTTGAGATCAATACATTTTAATACAAAAATCATTTACCACATATGATAAACATGGTCCTAGATTCAGAAATTTCATCAATGTGTTCATTTCTTTCATTGAGGTTAACCATAATTAGCCCATTCTTATCCATCCTGTATGGACATCACCCAATTCCATAGACACCTTCATATATTTTGTCAGTGACAAAACCACCCCTTGAGCAGATGCCCTTGGTTTATCTTTTTTTAGCTTATTATTAAGCAAAACAAGTTCTTCTCTTGCCATCACCACAAGACTTACACATCTTTTTTTCACTCATCAGTTTCTTTGATGCCATCTTTAACTTCTGTTCTCCTTCTTCATGATCCCTTGTGTATAATAACATTCTTTGTTTTCTTCCTCATTTTTGCAAGGCAATGGGGTTAAGTGGCTTTCCCAAGGTCATACAGCTAGGTAATTTTTAAGTGTCTGAGTCTGAATTTGAACTCAGGTTCTCCTGACTCCAGGTGGGATAGGGATCCACTGCTCCACCTAGCTGCCCCAATGTGTGTAACATATTCTATCCTGCTCACACTCACTTAAGTCTCTTCATTTCCATTCACATATTACTGATTATTTCCCCTGAAGTAGCCCACTAAAACTGAACTACTTTTTTTTTCTTTTGCAAGACAATAGGATTAAGTGACTTGCCCAAGGTTGGTGACTTGGTCATCAGCTCATGAAAATCTGCAAAGTTCTTGGAGTTTGAGATTTTCATCAAGGTTCAACCATCTGCTAAAGTCTACCTACCTGAACCCACTCTTTTTTTTTTAGGTTTTTGCTAGGAAATGGGGTTAAGTGGCTTGCCCAAGGCCACACAGCTAGGTAATTATTAAGTGTTTGAGGCCAGATTTGAACTCAGGTCCTCCTGACTCCAGGGCCGGTGCTCTATCCACTGTGCCACCTAGCTGCCCCCTGAACCCACTCTTAAGGATATTAAAAGCCTAGATCAGTTTGACCAACTTTGTCTCGTAGTATTTTCTACAATTCTCATGTGAATTTTGAATCAAAGGATATGAATTTTACACAACTAGGAAGTATCAAGTGTTTGAGGTGTGATTTGAACTCAGGTTCAGATCTTTTTCATTCTTGACTCCAGAGTTGATGCTCTATCCACTGTGTCACCTAACTGCCCCCTGAACTACTTTCTATTAACATTCTTGACATTTCATCTCCTATTTCTATCTCTTTCCACTATTTGTTCTTCTCCCTAGCATTCTCTCCCTCCTCATTTTTACTTCTTGGAACCCTTCCTTTCCTTTGGTCATCAGCTCATGAATCACCATCTTCAAGAAATGTTTCTGATGCCCCAATATGTTAGTTCCCCCAACAACTTTCTTTGTATTTGCTTAGGAGATATCATATACCTTCAGGTTGTATGTCAGATACTTCACATTAAATAATCGTTTTACTTTATTTGTATGTCCATCATCTCCATCACCATACAGTATTACGTTGTAGGTTCTTACTAATACAGCTTAATTTGGGGGCAGTGGAAAGAACACATAGCTCTATAGTCAAAAGACGCATCTTCCAATCCTAAGGTCACCCCTCAAGTTATTTCCTCTCCAGGTCAAATTTGTTTAGGCTTCATAGGCTTTTGTTTCCACTTTTGTGACCAATCTAGTTGCCCACACCTGTCAATTCTGTTTAATGATGGAACCAAGAACTGTATAACTTTGGGCAAATCGCTTTATCTCCTTGGGTCCTTATCTAGAAAATGAATAGATCGTCCCTGTTGTCCATTTTAATTCAGATCTATTATCAAATGATTAATAACGTATTGCATATGGAACTTGGTTTTAGGGAGAAATTTAGATACAAAGGTTTTGTATGTTTTTAATGGGCCAGCACCTGTCCTCAGGAAACTTATCATTTGGTGGTGAGATGGAGGGCAGAATGAGCCAGTACACTCATAAATAAGTTACAAAATGATGAGTGCAATACAAGTAGAGAGGATGTTATCCTGGAAAACCCACAGAAATGCTCTTGGTTGGCGGCTGTGGATTCATTTTTCCTCATTTAAATGATCGTTTTCTACTTTACAGCAGCTACAAGCTGTCTTACTCTCATCTTGTCCATTCATCTATTAATGTGGACAGTGTCAATATGTACCATCAGCACTAAACAGAAGTCAAGGTCACTAGGGCACCCTTATTCTCCATCCCTACCTAGGAGTGCATTATAAAGCTGGGATCCTGGCCAGGTAAATGGGATTTTTCTGGGTTAAGCTGCTAGAAAACTCTTTCAAAGGTTCACTCATTTTGCCACTTATTCACACACAATGACTTTAGTATTTAAATATGTTCCTTTTTTATTACAGAATTCATTTAGTCAGTGAACTGTGTCTCTGTGGGGCTCTTTTTATGGGGGAAAAATAAGATGACTGTTCTTCAGCTCCTTCCTTTAATGCCAATAGTGGTTTCCCCCAATCTATCAAACCAATATTTTGGTCACTCTTCATAGGATGGGGATTGGGAAGAGAGTGTTAATTAACTATCCTACCCTATATAGGTACCTAGGCATTCTGAGTCTTCACTTCCTCAGCTGCATAACTCATCAATTCCCATTCATTTATGACTTTTATTAGACTGAGACACTTCAATTTCAAGGAAAATACATTTTGTCAATCAATATTCTCCAGCCTTGAGAAATAAGTTCCATTATTTGCTTATGGACTCCAGTTTGAGACTAAAGGGATAGCACAATGGTTGGTACATAGTAAGTTTGTTCTTTTCTTTTCCCCATGTAAAGATAATTAATCAGATCTGACAAAAAACCTACTTGTGTTTCAGCTAAGGTCATTGATGTCTATAATTTGCCTTTTCTCTACAGGACATTAATTTAGAATATATTATATATATATATATGCACATATATATTACACACACACACACGTGTGTGTGTGTGTGTGTGTGTGTGTGTGTGTGTAATGCATACACAGTCTCTAGCTTCAGCTATTGCTTTTTCACCCTTCCTTCCTCCCAAAATATACTGGAGGGTTTTGAACCATTCAAGAGTCAATATGGGGGAAACTCATTCTAAAATACTTAAAATGAGATTATGACTCAGATGTTCATATTTAAATCATTTCTTGCAGATTATTCTCCTTATTTTTCCCCATCTGCAGCAATTTTACTGTCCTTGAAAGGGCTCACATTCATGTCATCCCAGCATTATTTCCCATTCCTTTGTGCATATTTATATTGAATATGGAAGATACTCTTCAGTGCTGGGTTTTCGTATCAATAAAAACTGCCCCTGGCTTCAAGAAGTTTATATTTTATTAGTGATATAGTATGTGTTCAAAAGTTTAGAAAAAAGAAATGAAGTATACAGGTGACTACTAAGTAATTTAGGGGAGCTATGGTCAGCTTTAGCAATGTATGAGGGGAAAGAAAAGAGACTGGTCAATGTTCAGAAAGCTCTTAAATTGTGAACTTTATTTTCAATTTTAGCAAATCAAATGAAGTCAGAAAAACTTGGTTCTTCAGCCTGGCCTATTCTGTGTTGTGCCTACTCTTGGGCCAATTGATTCCTATAATTTCACAGAATCTCAAGGGTGGGTGGATTTGTGAATTCATTTAGTCTAACATATGCTTGGGTAGGAATCTTGTGTCCAAGCACACTATGAGATGGTGGAGGGTAAAAGAAAGAAAAGTGACTTTGAACCCCATGGCCTAGATTTAATTCCTTGCTAGTGTTTTTTATTCCCTCTGTACCCTTGGATGAGTCATTAAATTTTGTATTTTGTAAAATGATACAGTTAGATGTGATGATTTCTAAGATCCTTTGGCATTTGAAATCTGTGTTTCTTTGATCCCTCCACAACATCCTCATAGAAGGTTTATCCTCTCTTTGCTTATAGACCGAATGTGGTTGGGAACTAGAAAGATTCCTTCTACTTTTTGGGAAGTTCTCTCTTTTTTCACATTTTGAGATAAAATGGTAAAATTGTTTGTCTGCAGCTTTCATTTGTTGCTGTTTAATTCTGTTCCCTTAAGTCCAACAGAGTACCTCAAATCTAAATCCCATATTTTAATCCTGCAAGGTTAAAATCAATTGTTATGGCTTCCTCAAATCATTTCTTATCTAGGCAAAATCTTTCAAGGTCATATGTTTTATATGTTTTTTGCTTCTTTACTTTTATACCATCTTAGTTGTGTCTATCTCTGTCAGTTTTTGTTTAATATTCTTTTTAAACTCTGGTACCAAGCACTCAATAAATAATTCCAAGTACTGCATAATAAAGAGAGAATATTACTTCCAGTGGTGACATTCAGCAGGTTTGCACTGGTTCAGTAATTTTATGTTGAATTCTGAGAATTGGTTGTGAATTTCTTTCAATCCCATCACTGACTACTTCCTTATTTTTTGAAGCTAGACCCTTAATATAGATCAGATCACATTTTTTTTTATTTATTTGTTTGGTCATTTGTTTTCATTTGCTTCTTTCTTTACTTCTTTATGCTCTTGAGTCACTAATTGACTGGACACACAATGGATTCATAGTCCTTTTTTGCCCTTTCCCCCAGTCAATATTTATACAAAGCATTTTCCATTGTACAGAAGACTTTGAATGGCTTTTTAAAATATAAGCACAGGATTCATCTACATAAAAGAATGACATCTCCGTGGAAGTCCTTGGGAATATTTGAAAATGGCTGGGTATTGGATAGAGCACTGGACTTTGAGTCAAATGACCTAAATTTAAATCACAATTCTATCATTATGTGACCTTGGGCAAAATAACAAGTTACTTCTTCAGGCCTTTAGTGACCTGAGTGAATTAAAAAAAAAAAAGTTTTGATTTGGTGATCCCTGAATTCTCTTGAAATGCTAAGTTTCTAATTCAAGAACCCCTCCTTTTCACTGTTCTGTTTATCTTTGGCGTTCCTTTTCTTTTCTGCTTCATATTGTTTGACAGAATATCTTTGTCCAGGTCAATGATTGATAGTGGAGAACTTCTAATAAAAAATTGTCAGCTTCTGTTAAAGGGAAAAATCTTAGCAGAAGGTGAGTGGGTTCCCTTGATCTTCGGTGACTCACAATACCAAATGTGACTGAATATTATTGTTTTGTGACTAAATTATCTTGCAGGAAAGTGGGCTGCATTTACCATGGATAGAGAGAAAGGTCAAGAATGTGAGGCCATCCAAGAGAATAAATAGGAGTGCTAGCTATTTGCAGAAAAAAACTGAATACTGGCCTGTCAACACACAATATTCCATGCCTACTTAACAGTCACAGTACTGTTTTTCCCCCCAAGGTAGTTAATATAAAAATAATCAACGTCCTTTTATAGTTTCAAATCAGGATAAAAAAGCTTAGGAGATAGAGAATCCTCTTTCACTTCTTGGTGGGACTGTGGAATTTCCCTTGTTCTCATCTTTGAAAAGTTAGGGAGAATTGAAAACTGGAAATGGGTAAATGTGGATGTGGTTTTGAATTAAAAAAGTAGGGAGGGAGAAAGTAGATTCTTTTAATTTGGAGACTCGATTGAATTCATTCCATATTTAGCAAAGATCTACTGTGTTCAACATATTGTGAAAGGGGGTGGTTTATTGACTGATTTGATTTCATTGTCTGATCAGAATCCTATAGCATGTTATCAGCAGCATGGATTTTAAGCATTAAAAACTTAGAACTAGAATGTATTCATCAATTAAAAAAATACAGGCTATCCATATGTCCTCCTTTGACAGTTTAAGGGAATGGCATGAACATACGACACATGGAATTTACAAAATTTCTCATGTTTTGAAGGAAGATATAGTTGTGGACAAGATATCATGTATTTCAATGAATACATAAATATTTGAAATATTTGAAATTCATGGTCAAATTATTTGTGAATAAGGAACCAGTATCAATATTGATAGAGATGACTAGAAGTATATCCAGAAAATTCAATCAATCTTTCTCTCTCTCTCTCTCTTTCTCTCTCTCACACACACAAACTCTTACAGCAGTAGAAATCAATGAAACTTTATTAAAATATTCTTTAAATGAAACTATCCTGATAACATAGAGAAATAGCTAAAAAAAGTACCTTCTTTTGAATCTATTGGACGGGAGGCTAACAAAGCTAGTAAGCTCAGGGATGACAGACTGATTGTTGGAAAGAATAATTTCCCTTTTTTCTGGTTAAGTTGTGATCAAATAAGATGTTTTAATGATTACCTCTTCTAATCTCTGATTTCCTTCTTGGTTTATCTTAAAACCCACTTCCTGCATGAGATCTTTCCATATCACCCTCAAAATATTCTCATTTATTGAATATCTCATTTTCTAAATTCATCTATGTTTCCAAGATGTTTTTTCTCTGTGCATTGTAAGCTCCCTGAGGGCAGAACCTATTTCATCTTTGACTTTCTATCCAATGTCTGACCCATAGCAGGCCCTGGGCAAATGATTCTTGCTTGATTGTTGAGCAATAATATCTAACAAGATGATATTTTATTAAGAGAAATGTAATGACTATAGAAGGGCTAAGATAATCTGTCCAAATATGAAATACTTTACTAGACCTGGAAATTGTGGGCAAATTTAAGCTTTCTTGAATTTGATCAATCTTCGTTAGTCAAAACAAGTCAATGTTATAGTGTGTTATATGTTGAATTTTTAATCTGAGATAACATAGATTTGAAGTCCTACTGCTACTCCCTGTACTAACTTTGTTTCTTTGGTGAAGTCCCTTGAACATCTGGGTCTCAATATTTTCATCTAGAATGTGAGTAGAATGAAAGAGCTGGCCTCTAAGGTCCCCATCTGCTCTAAATGTATGATCCTGTGGCCTTCTTCTGTGTGATCAAAAACACTGTGTTCAGATTGGGAATGCTTATCCTCCTCTTTACCTTTACAAGGTCAGCTCTGGAGTGCTGTGTTCCAATCTAGATGCTAGATTTGATATTATATATATGTATATATATGTATGTATGTATGTATGTATGTATGTATGTATCTCAATGGGATCACTACCAGGATGAAGAGGACTGCACATGACATTTTTAAGGATCAGTTGAAAGTACTACTATTGAGGAGACAAGACTACAAGAACATATAATGACTTAATTCAAACATTTGGAAGATCCTCATTTGTAAGAGAGATTAAATTTTGTTTGATGACAAATGTCAGCACTAAGAAAATTGCAAAATAGTCCAATTTTAGTTCACCACTAAAAGAAATCATAATTAGAATTAGCTAAATATAGAATATGCATTATCTCTATACCTCTATGGATAGCTCTGGGTATTTGTGTATATATCTCCCTTATAAATACATGTGTATATATTTGTAGGTGTGTGTAAATTCAGTGTTAAAATCTGTTGTTGCTATTGAATTTTTTCAAGCATGTCTGTCTCTATGACTGCATTTGGGGTTTTCTTGTCAAGATACTGAATTAATTAGCTGTTTCCTTCTCCAGTTCAATTTACTAAGGAAAGCAGAGTTATGTAAATTGCCCAGGGTCATGAAGCTAGTGAGTTCTGATGCGAGATTTGAACTCAAGAAGATGAAATTCCTGATTACACATCCAGTGTACCCTTCCACCTCACTGCCAACATATAATATGATATGATATAATATAACATACCATAACATAATAGAATATATAATAGAATATATGATTAATATGATATGATGTGAAATATACACATATAAATATACATGTAGATATAGATATCTATGTAAATGTTCACACAAACTCTCTCTCTCTCTCTCTCTATATATATATATATATATATGTATATATGTATATATACACACACACAAATATATCCATGCCTACATTTTCTTATGCATATGTTATTAGTGGATTTCCAAAATGTTGAAGTTACCAGAGATAAACCTGTCACCCAGTAGCTGGTAATAATCATAATTGTTTGAACAGATGAACATCACAATTTTTCCAAATCTTAATCTTCTCATCTGCAAAACAAGGGAAGAGTTGCCGTATTTTGTGTTGTTTACTTCTTTTCAGTCATTTCTAACTTCTCATGATCCTCATTTGTTGTTTTCTTGGTAGGTTTTGAATTAGATGACTTTTAATCTGCCTTCCATTTCTAAATCTTTGATTTTAGCATTGTAAGATGAAGAACTGGAGGTGGTTAGGGTTAAGAGACTTTCCAATTTGATTTCCTGCCAGAATGGTCTGGATTCACAGTCCAACCCCACTTCTTTCTCTGTGTTCTTTTCTTGACCCCTCTAAGCCTTATTGTTGTCATCCATAAAATGAATGACAGTTGCAATACCTTCTTTCTAGGGCTGGGATAATAAGAGTATTTTGTTAAAACTTCCAGTCTTCTAGAAACACCAGTCTTTATGAAAGCACTTGTTATGGCTCACTGAACAGTATACATTTGCTTATGGAGAGGTAACATTTTTAAATAGAATTATAGGATGTTAGACTACTTCTGATATTTTTATAAAGCAGTGTCTTGATCATGTGAATGTATGTGTACACGCATATATGTGTATGTATGCATAGTATGTATGAATAGATCGGTGATTTTATTGGATATACAGATCTGCCAGTATGGAAATTACTCTGATACTGATCTGCAATTCATCTTTAACTTAAGAATATTAGAAACATTGTCCATGATACTGAAAGATTTTGGAAATGGCTTCCAATCTCATAGGTCTGTCATTTCAGAGATATTTCTCTAACCTAGCTCTTCCTAATTCTACAGTTGATCCTCTGTCTACTGCATCATATTCCCATAATAGAAATAAATCAATTGATTATTGAATTGGACAGAAACACTTTTGATGTCAATAAACAAATGATCCATGAGTTTACCCCAATATTGTAATTAACTTCCACCAAGCAGATTTTGGTATTTTGAGACCAGAAAGATTGCATATGTTCCCAAGTACTAGTTGGCATTTTGTACTGGCATCATGAACAGATAAGGGACAAGCTGGACTGGTGACTTGTGAATCAGCCTCATACCCAGATGTTAGGGATGTGTGTGTGTGTGTGTGTATATATATATATATATATTATAGTGTCTATGGTGCCCTGAGACATTATCTTGGTTTCTCAGTCCTTCAGGTAAATCTCTAAGACCAAGTAGTAGAGGGAGCAGCTAGGTGGTGCAGTGGATAGAGCACTGGCCCTGAATTCAGGAAGACCTGAATTCAGGTCCTGTCTTAGTCAATAATTGCCTAGCTGTATGACCTTGGGCAAGTCACTTGACCCCACTTCCTTGCCCAAAAAAAGACAAAAGAAGAATAAAAACAAAAAAAGAATAAATATCAGAAGAGGGAGGAGGAACAGTATATAGTCAAGAAGTCCTGAATTTTTACATATGTGTGTGTATTTGTATCTAATGTCAGACTCGTTTGGGGGAGGAAAGGAGAAGAATAAGAAGAAAGAAAAAGAAAAGAAAAAAGAAATTCTCATGATAATTATATATTTAAAATACTAGCATATTGTATATAATAAGAGTTGCAGTTTCATAGACAATTATCTTTTTAATTATATTAAATTATGGAAATAACTTATTCATTCTATAAATCAAAAATAAATTAAAGACCTGAGTTCAATACAACCTCAGACATGTATTAGCTGTGGGACCTTGGGCAAGTCCATTAACCTATATTTACTTCAATTTCCTCATTTGTAAAATGGAAATAATAATAATCTTCACCTCCTATGATAGCTGTGAAATTCTATTAGATAATAATTGTAAAAGCCTTAGCATAGTGCTGACACATAGTAAGTGCCATATAAATGTCATCTCGTTATTTTTTATTAACAGGTGCTCATTTAATTTGATAGTCTTAGCTCCTTCTGTAAGATCTGTCTACACTAATTAAAGTTCAGGATTGGTTTAAAAATAATCAACCACCAGATATGCCTGATAAAACATTGGCCTTGGAGTAAGGAAGACTTGAATTAAGAAAGATGGTGAAACTGAATCTCAATTTCTTTCTGTAAAATAAGTTATTTGGATTCCATGGCCCCTAAAATTCTTTCCAGCCTTAGGTCTCTGATCTCATAATTGATTTGGGGTTATATATAAATTTATCATGGTGAAGTAAGAGCTATATAGAGTATTCATGCTAGTTTGTTCTTTAAAAATCCACTTCCTAATGAATGCCTTTCAAACTTGGGATGAAAGTAGACTGAAATTTTCTGAAGCAACTAGAACCTATTCTTTTTTATTATCTAAAATGCTAAAAAAAAGTTTATTGTCTCTGAAAAACAAAGTGTTTAACATTAGCTAATGATATATTCTCATTGCTTTTTATGTTCTTGGAGAAATAACACCCCAAAATAAATAAGACTTCAGAATCTAAATTTTATAGTTAGTAAAGTTGTCTATTATATTAATTAAAGAAAGAATACTGTGGGAATCTTGATCTCTTTTTGGGTAACAGCTTATATGAACAGTGAAGTCTGTGATTTTAATCAATGTTCTTGGATGGGAGGGCAAAGTGAGAGCAATTGATAGCACTATATTGACATAGCCCTTGTAGTGGGTTCTATGAAGTGATGTCACTAGTTCAATTCATTGAACAATACTTTGATAGTTGGAGTTTCAAATTGCAGTTATCAGGAAAAACTTAAGTAAAATGCAAACCATTCATATGTTACTGAATTTTTGTAAGATACTTTTTAAATGTTAAATACATTTCTCTTACCAGTACATTGGGGGGGGGGGGGTGGAGCAGAGCCAAGATGGCGACAAGAAAGGATGGGTCTTAGGAGCTCTCTTATAAAACTCATAAGCTAAGGACTCTAACTAAATTTTCAAGAGACAGAACCCACAAAGGGACCCAGTGAGGCAGCTCTCCTACTCAAGGTAACCTGGAAAAGAGCAGAAAGGCGCTGCTTCCCGGGGTCTGAGGGGCGGCCCGCCAGAGGGGTGGCCTGCCAGAGCCAAAGAACTTCAGCCTCCAGGAGGCAGCCCCAGGGCGCTGGGGGTCTCAACTCACAGCAGTGGGGGAGTCTCCTGAGCTACGCCTCAGGGAGCACCGGGCACAAAGTGGGGGAACAGCAGGGGACCTCTGCCAGAGCGAGCAGGGGGAGCCCAGCCCTCAGGGCACACATGCAGCCCAGATCCAGGAACAGAAGCAGGCAGAGCCTGTAAGGGTAAGCAGGTGCCCCCAGGGCATGAACCCATTGAACCTAGGGAGGGGAATGAAGAGAGACTGCAGAGCTCTGTCCTCTGCCCCTGGAACAGGACTCCGGGGCTTTGACCACATTCAGATCCTGATCCCAGTCTAGGCCCCCCCATAGAACAGCAGGGTCCCCCCCACCTCAGCCCCATGGCAGAGGGAGGCGCTTATGGTCATTCACAGACCAGGAGGGAGGACAGAGCCTCACACACTGAGACCCTTGTGGGAGTGTCCCAAAAGCTCAGGAAGCACCCCAAAACCAGGCTCAGGCTGGGAAAATGAGCAAGCAAACAAGAGGAACACCATTGAAAATATTTTGCTTATGAGCCCAAGAAGGATCAAAAACACTCAGTCTGAAGATGAGGAAGCACAAGCTCCTACATCTAAAGACTCCAAGAAAAACAGAAATTGGACCTTAGGCTATGACAGAGCTCAAAAAAGACTTTGAAAATCAAATGAGGGAGTTAGAAGAAAAACTGGGAAAAGAAAGGAGAGAGATGCAGGAAAAACATAAAAATGAAGTCAGCAGCTGAGTCAAGGAAATCCAAAAAAATGC
Source organism: Macrotis lagotis (assembly GCF_037893015.1). Lineage (NCBI taxonomy): Eukaryota > Metazoa > Chordata > Mammalia > Peramelemorphia > Peramelidae > Macrotis > Macrotis lagotis. The sequence goes on along the minus strand of NC_133661.1, from coordinate 28,683,823 downwards.
TGAAGAAAATAGCATGCTAAAAACCAGCTTAGGTCAAATGGATAAAACAGTTCAAGAAGTTATTTAGGAGAAGATTGCTTTAAAAAGCAAAATTGTCCAGATGGAAAAAGAGATAAGAAAACTCTCTGAGGAAAACAAATCCTTCAGACAAAGAATAGAACTCAGGGAGACTGATGAATTTACAAGAAACCAGGATTCATTACTTCAAAACCAAAAAAAAAAAAAGAAAAATTAGAAGAAAATGTGAAACATCTCATTGAAAAAACAACTGATATGGAAAACAGACTTAGGAAAGATAATTTAAAAATTATTGGAATAGCTGAAAGTCATGAACAGGAAAAGAGCCTTGACGTCATTTTCAAAGAATCACTACAGGAAAATTGCCCTGGTATTCTAGAAGCAGAAAGCAAAATAGAAATGGAGAGAATCCACTGATCCCCCAGAGAAAGAGATCCCAAAAAACCAACCCCTAGGAATATTATAGCCAAATTCCAGAACTCCCAAGGCAAAGGGAAAATATTACAAGCAGCCAGAAGGACACAGTTCAAATATCGTGGAGCTGTAGTCAGGATCACACAGGACTTAGCAGCAGCTACATTGGAAGCTTGTAGGGCTTGGAATATAATATACCAGAAGGAAAAAGAGCTTAGAATGCAACTGAGAATCAACTACCCAGCAAAAATGAATGTCCTCTTCCAGGGAAAAAGATGGACTTTCAGTGAACCTGGGGAATTTCAAATGTTCCTGTTGGAATGGCCAGAGCTGAACACGAGGTTTGATCTTCAGATATAGGACTCAGATGAAGCATGGAGATTGGAGGAGAAGGGGAAATTATGAAGGACTTAATGAGGATGAACTGCATGTATTCCTGCATAGAAAAATGACACTGATAATACTCATATGAACCTTCTCAATTAATAGAGCAAGTAGAGGGAGCTTTTATAGTTGAAGCACAGGAGAAAGCTGAATTTGAAGATAAAATATGGTGTAAAATGGAGTCAATAGAAAAAAGGGAAATGTAATGGGAGAAAGAAAAAGGAGAGGGGGGAATAGGCCAAGATATCTCATATAATAAGTTTTTTCTTTATTACAATGAGCTATTAAAATGATATGGAAGGGAGGAAGGCAAGGGGGAATGAGGGAATCTTCACTCTCATCAGAGGTGGTTAGGAGAGGAAACAGAATATATATTCAATGGGGTATAGACATCTGGAGTAAGAAGGGGGAAGCAGGGGGAAGCGGGGGATGTGAGTGACAGAGGAGAGGATGGACCATGGGGGGAGAGTGGTCAGATATAACACATTTTCCTTTTTACTTCTTGCAAGGGGCTGGGATTGGATGGCCTGCCCAGGACCATAGGGCCAGGTGGATTCTGGGCCTAAGGGGTGGTATGGGGGCTCAGGGCCTCTTGACCCCAGGACCAGGGATCTGTCTGCTGCGCCACTCAGTGACCCTACAGCAGAGTCAGAGTGAAAGGAGAGAGAAAATAGAGTACATGGTAGTGGAGAAATAAGAAAGGAGGGAGTTGTGATCAGCAGTGGCAACGTTGGAAAAATATGGAAGTAACTTTTGTGATGGACTTATCATAAAGAATGTGATCCACCCGTGACAGAGTTGTTGGTGTTGGAACAAAGACTGAAGCACATTTTTTATTATTATTATTTGGGGTGGGGTGCAGGGCAAATGGGGCTGGGTGGCCTGCCTGGGGCTGTATAGCAGGGTGATCGTTGGGTGTCTGAGGCCAGATTTGGACCCGGGTGCTCCTGGCTCAAGGACCAATGCACTGTGTGCCACCCAGCCACCCCTACTATTATTGCTATTTTATTTTATTTTGGGTCTTTTTTCTTTTTTTTTTTTTTTTTGTTTTTTCAGGGCAATGGGGTTCGGGTGGCTTGCATGTCACACAGCTGGGTGATTGTTGGGTGTATGGGGCCGGATATGGGCTTGGATGCTCCTGGCTCCAGGGCTTGGGCTCTGTCCATTGCACCACCTGTCCATGCCTACAATTATTACTATTTTTTTTATTTTAATTTTTTTCTTTCCCCTTTACTTTATCGCTCAAGCCAGTCTATATTTTGTGGAGGGAGGGGGTATTCTATTTACTCTTAAACAAGAATATTTTATTAATGTATAAAAAAATATTATTTGTACAAAAAGAGAATAACTTAATAGTAAAATCATCTTAAAAAAATTTAAAAAAGTACATTGGAAAGGGGCAGTTAGGTGGCAACAGTGGATAGAGCACCGGCCCTGGAGTCAGGAGAACCTGAGTTCAAATCCGGCCTCAGACACTTAATAATTACCTAGCTGTGTGGCCTTGGGCAAACCACTTAACCCCATTGCCTTGCAAAAACTAAAAAAAAAAAAGGTACATTGGAAAGACACTGTTATTAAGATTTTTTTTCCTTTCAGATCATGTTTTAAGTTATTAAATTGGACAAGCATCAAACACATAAATTCTACAGCCCTTTGTTAAACTATTATAGGTTTAGCTCTTTTCCAATTGATGTACTCAAGGCAAGAAGATATATGGATGGAAATGAAATAATTCCTGTCCTCATTGATCTTGTAGTCTATTTATCCTCTTACAACCTACTTTCTTGTGAAGAGGGTCTCTGAATTTATCAAGGCTGATTTTCACATGGCAGACACAATCCAGGACTTGGCTAGAATTTAAAGGTTCTCTTGCTTAATGGGACCAAGTAGTTAATGTAAGGTATTACTTTTTTCATAAATGAAGACTTTCTACTTGAAAAGAAAAGGAAAATTACTTTGATTTAATATAAAGTTCCAAGAGCTATTTGTAAAAACATAGTTTTTAGATAGGCAGTGAGCAATTTCATTAAATGGGGGAAGAAAATGAACCATGGCACAAATACAAAGGCTTAAATCATCTGTAAAGGATGTAGTATTATACTACTTTTGAATATGAAGAATTTGATGGTTCAATGAATTAGAGAAAAAAAACTTTTTTAGATATTAAAACATAAAATGCCAATATGAGGAAACAATTTTCACAGGTTTAGCTTATTAAAGAGGACTATTTGAAGAACTAATAAATGGTTTGTGCTTCAGGACATTTTTTTGGCCTTCAGCTCATTTGCGTATGACTGTTTTAAGACTTAAGATAAAACTTATCAAAAAGAAATGTATGGGGGTGGCTAGGTGGTTCAGTGGATAGAGCACCAGCCCTGGAGTCAGGAGAACCTGAGTTCAAATCTGACCTCAGACACTTAATAATTACCTAGCTGTGTGGTCTTGGGCAAGTCATTGCCTTTCAAAAACCTAAAAAAAAAGAAGAGTGTATGTAGCTGTTACGTACACATTCACAGAATAAGATAATTAAGTAAAAACTATTGAATTTATGGGGGAAGAGTTTGATCAGTTTTAACCTCTTAAAAGAAGCATTTCTAAACCCCAAGATCTTTTCTGAGCAAGGCCAGAGTTTGAAGGAGGTTGTCTGGAATGGGCAAGAATAGGTAGAAGAAGAAATACTTGTAGGGGAAGGATATAACGGTAGCTCTGGAGGATTTTTGCGCAGAAATCAGCAGCCAGAAAATTTAGCTTTAGCTGCTAATTTTTAATTGGATAAATAATAGCAAGAAAATAAAAGTAACTGAAAGAGTTCAGTTCCAATTATTGCTCTTTCAGTTACTTTTATTGGGAGAGGTGAATCTTCTTAAAATACCTGTTGACCTCTTAGATCTGAAAAAGGAAAAACAGAAAGGAGAAATGGATAAGGCCTAATCCTAGCATTCAAAGAATCCACTAGATTTGTTCACCTGGCCCTTAGAGTTAACCTGAGTTTTTTGGTTGCAGATTCTCTTTCCTATGAGCTGATTGTACATTAAAGTATCTCGGTGAGTAATAGCAGGCTGGTCTTGTTTGTATTGCCCAGAGAGAGGAGATAGTGTGATGAGTTTTACAGTTCTCTAGATTATAAAGAATAGCTATCTAATTCAACAGTATAGCATTTTTCTAAATACCCTTTTAAGGGTGACTAAGTTGAAAGAGTTTGTAAGCTTCATTGGCTCGAGAGTAAAGAGAAGAGGATTTTCCCAGTTGGAGAACCAAGATGAACAAAAGGGGAAGTGTTAGCAGAAAAGTGACTTTATATGGCTCAAGTATTCCATAATACACAAATGACAGAAAATAATATCAAAGCCTGTGGTCCAAACTCTTAAATTGTCTTAAACTTATGAGTTTCTTCCATCATGGATTTCCCTGGTAGGTTTATATAAGTATGTGCTTATTTTCCCTGTTGCTACTGAGTGCTTTGGTGAAAAAATGTGGTACAGGTTTCTGTGGTGAAAATGACGCATTTTATTTATTGTTCCTGTACATACATATATGTGCTATGTATAAAAGAGATATACTATTTCTTTTTTGCTTATTAATATTTGAATAATTAATGTTTAAGATCCAAAACTGTTATTAAAAGTGACTGCTATTGTATAGTACAAAACACAGAGATGGGGGCTCAAAACTACAATGATAGAGGAAATATGTTCCCTTCACAAGTTTACTTATTGGACTCTGAATGAGTTTGAGTATAGCTTTGTAATATTGTTCTTTCTTCTGGAATTCTGGACAGTGTCAATGTAGAGTGGAAATCATTACCAAGCCCAGACAACAAATAGATATCCACTTGCCCTGTCATCTGAAATGGTAGGTTCCACACAGTGTGAGAAGCCCATGATTCTTGAAATGGGTTGGCAATGTGTAGGGCTAGTGAAGGGATGTCCTTCCAATTCATTACCACAGTAAAACCTTTGAGAACTGGGCATTACCTTCATTTAAATAGAGGAAGTGATGTGGGTCTAAAATGGAAAGAGTCCTGAATTGAGGTTTAGAAGATATGGCTTTGAACCTGGGTATTTTGAACAAATTCACATTCTTGGAAACTTTTTCGAAGTCACTTTTCTTCCCTGAATATCCATTTCCCCTTCTGTAAATGAGGAAACTATATGAGAAGAATCCAAGATTTCTTCCAGCACTATAGATGGGAAAAATGTAATCCAATACCACTAGAGAGAAGAAATGAGGATCTTTGAAGTTTTAACAACTGAAACAACTTTTTTAAGATTTATGGGAGGGGCGACTAAGTGGTTCAGTGAATAGAGCACCGGTCCTGGAATCAGGAGTACCTGAGTTCAAATCTGGCCTCAGACACTTAATTACCTAACTGCATGGCCTTGGGCAAGCCACTTAATCCCATTTGCCTTGCAAAAAAACCCTAACAAAAGACTTATGGGACACATTATATGAATAAGCAATCATACATTTATGTGTACATACATGTATGTGTGTATATATAAATATATATTCAAATGCTATCTCCTCTGAAGAGACTTCTGATCTCAAATAGTACTATTATTATTACAGTCTAGTTTGCTCATTGTTATCATATTTATCGTATAGTATTATGTATTGATACATCAGTATCAATTTCATGTATTGGTTTTAGTTGTACAAATGTCTATGATAGCATGGCTGTTGCCTGAAATTGTAAGTTGGCTGGGAAGAAAGACTACTTTATGATTATCTTAGCAGATTCTTTAGCTAGTACAATACTGGAAATATGAGGTTTTTTTGATGGCTCCATGACTTTACCACTCTGGAGATTGCAAATTTTTATAACCTGCTTCAGCCAAAAAAATTCATAATTCGTTGTTCATGCTCTGACTGACCAAGATCTGAAAGACACTTAGCATATAATTGTTGCATAGATGGATGAATCATTGTACAGAAGCACTTTTCTTAAAAATAAGGAAATGAGGTTCAGTTGAAAAAACACAACTCAAAATCAAGAGAACCCTAGTTTAAATTTCAGTTATACTTTTTTGTGACCTTGAGCAAGTCATTTTGCTTAATCAGACACTCAGTTTCATCCTCTCTAAAGTGAGAAATGGAGTGACAGCCAAGGTTGCTTCTGTCTCCAAATTTATGAGCCTATGCATGACCACAAACTATGTGACCTTGGGTACATCCCTTGGTCTCTGTGCTTCAGTATGGAAACAGAAATTCAGATCTCCTGACTCCTATACTTTCCCATACACCAAACTACAAGAAATATTGCTGAGAACCCAAGTTTCATTTCCAATTTGGGCACCCATTATAGGATGCTTGCAAGGCCCTTCTAATTCGGATTGGAGAATTTACAGCTTGTTGTTCTGATTATTATCAGAGCAATCTCATGAAACCCAGTTCTCTTTCATCAGTAGCTTTGCACTTCTTTATCAGGCTTCTTTGACAGCTGGAACTGATGTATGGAGACTTCCAAATCAGCACATCTAAAGGGGTCTTTGTTGATGAACATGCTGAAGTATGTTTACTCTGGTGAAGGGACAGTCTAGTTTCCCCAGATAATTTCTCTGGGAGTGAAAGTTGCAATTGTTGGATAGATTTCATTTTTCACCTGGCCTCTCTGAGCTAAAGGATATTCTTGAATAAAAATAGCAGTGAAGATGTTCACTGGTTTTAGTTAGGCTCAACTCTTTGTAGGGGACACTGCAATCAGTGCTAAAGGGGGTCACAGACACATGTCGGATAAGCCCAAATGGTAATGAATAAGGAACCTAGATTATTACCTGAAACAGACTATATATAAAACCTGAAACAAATACATATATCTATATCTATCTATACTACATATCTATATCTATATACATCTATATATATACCTATATCTATATATTTATTTCTATCTATATCTGTATGTATATCTTTATATCTATAGCTCTCTCTATATGTATATGTAGACACACACACACACACACACACACACACATATATATATATGTATATATATATATAATTACTGAAACAGAGAAAATACATGCTGACCTTAGGAAACCACATGTAAATATTAGTAATGTCAGTTCCCCAGTTCCATTTCACACACCCCACCCATATCACCGAAGCTGGTTCCCAGTGAAAAGGAGCTGGACTCAAGACCTTAAGTTTGGGATTTTATCATTATTGTAAAAAAAAGAGAACTGACTCTACAGTCAGAGATACTGAATGCAAATTCCAACTATGATGTTTATCATCTGGCTTTTAATTAGAAAATGAACCTTTCAGGACCTTAGTTTCTTTGATCATAGAATGACGTGGCAGATCAGGTGGTCTCAGAGGTCCCTTCCAGCTTTTGTTGTATCATCTTGTGCTTCTCTGATGCTTTCTAGTGGAAATTATACATCTTCAGTACAGGAAGGAGAACATATGAGCTCAGAGCAAACAGTCTATGTCCTATCTAGTGGTGAAACTGAATTAAGAGAAGTTGATTCCTGGGGGGGGAAAGAAGCTTTAGAAGAAACAGGATAACTTGAGACTTCTAGTATTTGTTAACCCCACAGAAGGTAAATATTGTTCATACAAGATCTAAGTGTTTTACGGTGATTCATAGAATAATAATAAAACTGCTGCCAAACTTCCAAACTTAGCCTTTTGCTTGCAGAAGGAATTCTAAAACCATTACATATTGATTTCTCTTCAGGAACCACTCAATAAGTATCTATCTTTTAAGAGATGATGCAAAGAAAAAGGGCATCACAAAGTTTACATGTAAATATGACATTTCCTCTACAATGGTCACAAATTCCCATCATCTCTTGCTCACTGGACTTAGAATTCCGAACTCAATGAAGATGTTACCCTGCTCTAGGAAGCAGCTTGACAATTTGTGAAATGAGCAATAAACCTCTAATAATTTATCAAGTGCCTCTTGTGTGCCATTCATTCTTCACTGGGGAACAAAGATAGAAAGGAAGCAGTCCTGCCCTCATAGAACTTCTTGTCGAGGCATTTTAAAAAATGGTATCCAACTCTTCATGAGTTGGAGATTGGACTGGTTTGCCATTTCCTTCTTATGGAAATACCTTCTTTCTATTTGGGAAAACGAAATTTATGCATATAAGGAAATAACAAAATAAACATAATTTTCAGAGCAGTACTAGTGGCAGGAAAAGTTCCACACAAGAAGTGGCCTTTAAATTTTACAAGATGAGGGTGAAGAGAGGCCATTTTAGAAGAATTGTGTGTGGCCATGGAGGGGGCTGAGGGTGGAATGGCATAACCTGTGCAAAAAGAGAGAAAAGGAAATGATGCTTCATGGGTGAAGAGAAGCAGTAAGGGAGTAATAATCCTGGAGCCAGATTTAGAGGTACTTTAAAGGAGAAACAGGGGTTTTGTATTTAATCTTTGAAGAAATAAGGAGTCATTTGCTCTCTCGTATTTACTAGTTGTAGCACCTTGAGGAATATCAACTTTTGTGTACTTCAGTTTCCTTATCTATAAAATGGGGTTAATAAAATTTGTACATCTTCCTTCACTGGACTATTGGGGAAAACTTTGTAAACCTTCAGGCAAGTTAATACTGTAAAAAAGTGAAAATGTGAAGGCCAACCTTAAGAAAATTAATTTTTGAAATATGGTTTTAATAGGAAAATATTTCTACTGTGTTGTAATATAAAAATACCAGAAGATGAAGAAAGGTTTCGTTTCAGCCTGAGAAACACTGAACTATATGGCAAATTCATTAGTTTTATCCTTTCAGCTCCCTATTCCTTCTTATCCCTATCTATCGTTCCTGCTGTTCAGATTGCCCCTAGCCTATACTGCTGTGCCCCAATCCACATAGTTGTCAACTCTTCCTCATTCATTGTGTCCTTTGAAGGCCGAGGACCTGGGTTGAAATTCCAGTTATATCCTGGGTAAGTCGCTAGATACCTCCCTTTATTCTATGTTTCCCTTCCTGTGTTACCCAACCACATCAACCTGAACAATCACTTTTTCCTTTTGATCCTTATTAGGTGACAACTTAATCTGTTCAATCAATTGTTCAATCAATTCATGCTAATAATTATTCCACTCTTCTTAGTCTGTAGCAGGATTTTGGGGTTCCATAAATGGAAGGGCCAGTGGCAAACACATTGGAGCATAGTGTCGGTTAATTTGCACAAACTATACCAGTTTGTTAGCAAGCTATGCTATCTATATGCATGGAAAATCCTTCCAAAGGCTATTTATTTTTGTATGTGTCTACATTGATTTGATTTTGCAGTTCAATAGAGGGGCCCCTTGAACATGTCTTTATGAATCAAATCTTTTGACTTACAGCCATACATTTAGAGCTAGAAGGAATCACAAAGACTCTTTAGTCCAACCCCTTACCTTACAGAAGAAATAGGAGCCAGTAGAGGGGAAATGACTTGAGTATGGTCATGTCCCATAAATAGCAAAACACACTGAAAACTGAAGCCTTTGCAATTAAATGATGTTTTGCATGGTTTGAAAAGAGAAGAGAGTCAGAGTGGAAAAGAGATCGAAGCAGTTACTCTATTAGATAGCTACAAATGGTGGCATTATTTGAATCCTGATTCAGATGTGTATTACTTGTATGACTCTAGGGAAATCACTTAACCTCCTAGTCTCAGTTTCTTCATTTGTAGAATGTAGATAATACCTTGCAGGTTTATTCTAATAATCAAAAGGGATTATCTATCTATGAATCTATGTATCTATCTTCATATATACATAAAGGTACATGCATTATACATTTGTGTATATATAATACTTTTTGAACACAAAAGAACTATATAAATATCAACTATTTGTCTTTGATTAACTTTTTTCTTTTATTACACAGGAGGATTTATTGAAAGATCTATCTGTAGATAACTGTGATATGAAAGTAGAAAAAATACATAAAACTTAATTTTAAAATGGGAATAAGCATGAAGTAAAGGGATAACAGATTTTGAACAAGACCCTTTTTTAAGGATTTGCATGTTCTGAAAAGGCATCTGTTGGACATTGTATACAGGAACAAAGAAGTATAATAACATACTGAATGTATAAAATTATGAGGACCCTTTGGGAAAAGAATTATATGTATGTTTAATATTTTTGCATGGGACCAAATAGAGAATAGATTCTACTGAAAAGTTTAAAAGATTTGGACTTTTGGGTCACATTCTGGCTGTGTATTGTAGTCCAGATATTTCAGTCATTTCCAACTCTTTGAGATGCCAGTGGGGATTTTCTTCACAAAAGTCCTGTTTGTCATATCTTTATCCAGCTCATTTTATAGATGAAGAAACTAAGGGAAATAAGGTTAAGTGACTTGTTCAGGGTCAACAGATATTAAGTATCTGATGTCAGATTTGAACTTACAGGGATGATACTTCCTGACTTTGGGAAACACTCTATTCTCTTTGCCAACTTACTGCATACTGGTTTTATGATCATGGACAGTTTGCATAACTTCTCAATATTGTAGGAAATTCTCTTATAATATAACTTAGGTTTTTTTTTCCTTCCCCTTTTCAATTACCTTTTTTATGCAACTCTTGAATTGTGTATTTGAGGATTGAATTCTCTGTTCAGTTCTGATATTTGTGTCAAGAAATTTTGGGGGGCGGCTAGGTGGCATAGTGGATAAAGCACCAGCCTTGGAGTCAGGAGTACCTGGGTTCAAATCCAGTCTCAGACACTTAATAATTACCTAGCTGTGTGGCCTTGGGCAAGCCACTTAACCCCATTTGCCTTGCAAAAACCTAAAAAAAAAAGAAATTTTGGAAGTCCTCTGTTTTGTTGAACATTCATCTTTTTTCCCCTGACATTATATGCTGAATTTTGCAGGGTTGTAATCCCATGTCTTTTGCTCTCCAAAATAAACTATTCCAGGTCTTCTTATCCTTCAGTGTTGAGGCTGATAGGTCCTGTGTGATTCTGATTCTGTTTTCTTTATGTTTCAATTGGTTTTTTTTTTTTTGCTGCTTGCAATATTGTCTCCTTTATTTGAAAGTTCTGGAATTTGGCTGTTAAGAGCCCTGGGAGTTTTTATCCTGGATTCTCTTTCTGGAGGGGTTCTGTGGACTCTTTCAATTGTTTTATTGTTATCTTGTCCTAGTAGATTTGGGCATGATGTTTCCTGCTTTCTTTTCTTGATCCAGGCTTTCTGGTAGTCTGATGATTTGTAGATTGTCTCTTCTAGATCTAGTTTCCAGGTCATTTGCTTTCCCTAAAAGGTACATTACCTTTTCTTCAATTTTTTTAAGCTTTTCTATTTTGTTTGATGGAATCTTGTAGTCTCATAGATTCATTGGTTTCTATTTGTTCAGTTCTAATTTTTAGGGCTTTATTTTCTTCAATTAGATTCTGTGTTTCCTTTTCCAGTTGGTTATTTTTACTTTTGACAGAGTTGATTTCTTTGTTCAATTTTTCATAGTTTTCCACATGACTTCCATTTCCTTTTCCCCCATTTTTCTTCTTTCTCTCTTCTTTGATTTGTAAATTCATTTGTACACTCTTTGATGAGCTTCTGTATTTGAGTCCAAATTCTAGTCTGTTTTGATTCTCTCCTATGAGTGATTTTTCACTGCTTTCTTCTTCAGACATGGCATTACTGTCATCTTTATCTGTAAAGTAGTTTTCTATGGTGAATACTCTTTCAGCGTTTTTGTTCATCTTTGCTGTTTTAGTTCTGCTCCTAGGGTGTAGGTAGTATAGATCCAAGCTTTTTTTCTATTTTTTTTCTCTTTTTGCAGGGACTGGAGTCTGATCCCTGGCTTGCCATTGCCCATGCAGTCCAGACCTTTCCTTTGCAGAGGTTTTTTTCCCTCTTTATGTCCAAGTTCTGACTTAACAGTGGTCTATTCCTGACCCAGTTCTGTCTTTTACCCTGGTGTTCTCAGGATTCAGTCTTTGTTTGGGGCTGGAGTCCTCCCTGCTGGCTTGCTATCTAGCTGCCAGGACTTCTGTTGCTATTACATTATTGGGACCTGGATTGCACTGTGGCTAAAAACTCTCTGCTGGCTTTCTTTCCACCTCCTGGAATTTACTTCCTCTTTTCCCCCAAAGATATAGACCTTCACGGAAGATATCCATGAAGTCTGCTGAAAACTTCTTTGAATCTTCTCTTTTTCTTGGTGGGATCTGTAGTTTGAATGTCAGAGTAGAGGCTTCATTTATCTTTGGTGGGGGAAAACTCCAGGAGCATGTTAGCTTCATGCTGCCATCTTGGCTCTATCCCAGAATTGTGAAATATAACTTATGGACCATTTATCCATCTGAAGCAATGGATATCCAGTAATACTCTACACCAGGAGTTCCATAAACAGAGAAATCCTGCGTCTAGGTTATTTTCAAAAAATGAGCCCAAACTCCATTGAAAGTTTGTAATTGATAAATTAGAAGTCTAATTCATGAAGATGATACAAATGAGAGTGACCATTTCAGTGCAAAGTGCACAGGATTCAAAGTTCAAATCCCAGTCAAGCTACTGATTCCCTCTCTGGCTTCAGGCAAGTTGTTTCCTCTGCAAAGTGCAAGATTTGGTTAATCTCTGATATTCCAATTCTAAATCCGCACTTCCATTAATAGTAAGAAAATCAGGATTAGATAATGTAGAAGCAAGGGAAATGAGACACTAAAAAAGATGAAGGGATAAGAAAAATAATCAAATCTTTAAAAGGTCATTTAGAGTGTTTTTCTCTGCCTCATACAACATTTATTGAGGTAAAGAGCTTGCCAAAGAACAGTCAGTTTCTACTTAAAAGAGAATACCACTGGAGTATAATTCATTGAGTTTATGTAGATTCCATATTATCATTGCTTATTAGCCTCTTGTATCATTTTGGGATGGCAGAGAGAAAGTCTGTGCTGTTATATCTCACAATATAATTGACAATATAAAATAATGCTCTCCAACGTGGGTAAAGGTGTTCTCTGTTTCTTTCACATACACAAGAGCATTCACAGCCCAAATATGTGACTCAAGGGCAAATTACCATTCATATTGAACAAAGTCATCTTTAAAATAATAACATTTTTACATGACACTTTATACCCTGGGCTGCAAAGTCATCTTAAAGACATCCCATTTGATTCCCCATAATAACGAGAGGTAAATGTTATTATCCCCATTGGACAGTTGAGGGAACTGAGGTTAATAGATATTAAGCACCAGGTCACATTGTTTTGAAAGTGTTAAAGCCAGATTTAAAATCAGGTCTTTCTAACTCTAGAATCCAAACCATTTCTACCATTCTGAATGCCTAACCTCTTAAAGTTAGCCATATGAATCTGGAGTCTAATAAAATCTTGATAAGGCAATGTGGTATTCTAGAATAAGTAGTCTATATTAAGTCTGGTGTCAGCGAATCTAGGTTCACATCTCAGCTCTGCTATATTTGAGCTATAATGTTGGTAAACCATTTTCCTTTTCTTTATTTTCTATCAAATGAAAGCATTGTATTGGCTAGTATCTGTGGTCCCTTGCAACTTCCAGTCAAAAGATCTTATAATATGTCCATTCAAAATACTGATCCCTAATGAGGGCAACAATGAACAAATCCTTAGGATGTGAAGAGAAGTGCTCATTAGGGCATAATTACCAATTTGCTGACACATTAATGAACATTAGCTGACTGGTAAGCTTTAACCATGACAAATTCATGTTGTTTACTATTACATTTTCCTAGGGATGGGGGGAGGGATGGGGTATCATAAGCCATGGGCCCATTCATTGACAAGACTATGCTATGGAAAAGGCTTTGTCGGCATCTGGTAATGAAAGGCTTAGGATTGTGATCGGATTTTAAAAGTCTTATACATATACACACGCACAAACACACAATCTTACAGACACATACAACCATCAACACATATATAGAGTCACAGGGAACCAAATTAATCAGTAGAATTATTTCAAATAAGCCAGAAGTTGTTTTCAGTTGTGCCAACACAACATCAAGGCAACTCCTTGATTTGGTCCAGTTATTTTGTAATCTGTTCAGCTTTGGTCTGAGAACTGTCATTACAGAATCACAAACATGCCACTTTTGGCTCCCATCGAGAACTTGGTGGCTATATCCAGAATTCTCCCTTAGAATTTGTGTCACTCAATTTCAACTACTCACATGAATAGAGAGACTCAAGCTTTGAGCAGCCAGGACTTTGTTGTAGCGGTCCCTGGTACTGACCTATGTCAAAAGAAAAATGCTTCAGCAGAGCTTGCAGAAACCATATACACAGTAAGGTCCTTGACTGCGGTATCACTCTTTGTTTTGGTCTTTTTTAAAAAATCAGTTACATCTCATTTATTGCTTGAGGCATATTACTTTGGAAAAGGAAGGGAAGCAATCTACTATTTGACAAACCCAAAGACATCAGCCTCTGGGATAAGAACTCACTATTTGAAAAGAAATTGTTGGGAAAACTGGAAAATAGTATGGCAAAAACTAGGCATAGATCCACATCTCGCACCTATTCCAAAATAAGATCAAAATGGGTACAGGATTTAGACATAAAGAGCATTACCAAAAGCTATTAATCCATCTGATCTATGGTAAAGGGATAAATTTATGACCAAACAAGAAGAAGAGCACATTATAAACTGCAAAATTAATGATTTTGACTATATTAAATTAAAAAAAAATTTACACTGATAAAAGCAATGCTGGTGAAATTAGAAGAAAAGCAGAAAATTTGAAAATCACAACTAGGAGTTCTGATAAAGGTCTCATATGAACAAATGCTCCAAATAATTATTGATTAGAGACATGCAAATCAAAACAACAATTAGGTGTCATCTTACACCTATTAGATTAGCCCAGATGAGAAAAGGGAAGATGATCAATGCAGGGGGGCTGTGGGGAGGATTGGCACACTGATGCATTGCTAGTGGAGTTGTGAATGAATCCAACCTTTCTGGAGAGGAATATGTAATTGTGCCCAAAGAGTAATAAAGTTATTCATACCCTTTGACCCAGCAATTCCAATTCTAGGCCTAGAAGAAATTGTAAAAAATGGGAAAAGTCCTACATGTTCCAAAATATTCATTGCAGCTCTTTTTGTAGTGGCAAAGAATTGGACATTGAGGGGATGCCCATCCATTGAGGAAAGGCTAAACAAGTTATGGTACATGAATACTATGGAATATTATTGTTCTATAAAAAAAACACAACTGGTCGAACTCTAGAGCAGCATGGAACATATTACGGCATCTGATGCTGAGCAAAGGGAAGAGCACCAAGAGAACAAGGAACACATCAACAACATTATGTGATGAACAACCTTGATAGAAGTAACTCCTCTCAACAGTCCAGAGAGCTAGTACAGCTGTATTAGACTGGTAATGCTCTATATTATCCCCAACCAGAGGAAGAAAAAACAAAACAAAACACACAGAAAAAAATTCAGTGCTACTGAATGTAATGAAAACTTTATAAAAATTATCTCTTATGTATCTTTGTCCCTTAATCCTAATGCTAAAAATTGCTAATTTGTAAATATGCTTAACAAAATATGTATGTAAAATGCTAACCTGACTGTTCCCTACTGAGGGATGGGGAGTGGAGGAAAATTTTGTAACTTGGAAATATGCATATAAAAATGGATGAAAATTAAGAAAATAAAAAAGAAAGGTTAAAAATAAAAAGGGGAAAGCTTTAGATATTCTAATTTTTTCTAAAAAACAATTCTAAATAACTAATATTATATTTTCTTTCTCTGTCTCAGACTGCCTTTATCTCTCTGTCTTATCTCTCTGTACTTCTTTTTTAAAATTAGAATGTAAGCTTCTTTAGAGCATGAATTGCTTTTGTTTTGTCTTTATATGCCCAGAAATTAACAAAGTGCTTGGTACATAAGTCAGGAAGTAATAAATGTTGGATGGTTGATTAAACTGTTGTCATTTGTACTCTCAGAGTACTCTCAGTAAAACAACTAATAAAAGTGGGAAACAATGTGGAACTGTACCTAAAAGATGATCCAACTGTGCATCTCCTTTGACCCAGCAATGCCACCACTAGGTCAGCATTCCAAAGAGATCAGAGTGTAGGGTAAAGAACGTATTTGTTTGAAAATTCTACAGCACTTTCTTTTCTGTGGGGACAAACAATTAGAAATTGAGATGTCCATTAATTGGACATATAGATATGGTATAAGAATTAATGAACACTATTGTGTTATTAGAAATAATGAACAGTATGGTTTCAGGAAAACCTGGGAAGACCCACATGAACTGATGTAAAGTGAAGTGAACAGAACCAACAGAACACTGTAACACAGTAACAACAGTATTGTTTTAATGTTCTGCTGTGATTTAGCTATTTTCAGCAAAACAATGATCTAAGATAATTCCAAAAGATTAATGGTGGGGTGGCTAGGTGGCACAGTGGATAAAGCACCGGTCCTGGAGTCAGGAGTACCTGAGTTCAAATCTGGTCTCAGACACTTAATAATTACCTAGCTGTGTGGCCTTGGACAAGCCACTTAACCCCATTACCTAGCAAAGACCTAAAAAAAAAAGATTAATGGTAAAAAAAAAAATACTATCCACCTCTAGAAAGAGAACAGAAGAACTCTGAATGCAAATGGAAGCAAACACTTTTCATTTTCTTATTTTTTTCTTTTTTTGGTGGGGTATTTGGTTTTGCAATGTGGCTAATATGAAAGTAGAGTTTGTATGAGTTTACACATGGGTAATTCTTCCACAGGCTGGAGGGAGGAACAATACTTGAAACTCAATTAAAAAAAAAGATTGTTTAAAAATTTTAAAAGGCAATTTGGAAATATTTAATATACTATATTTTATATAAATATTACATATAAAACATGTGTACATGTATAATCTCATTAGTTTCTTTATACATATATATATGTATACATCTATATCTATCGAGCTATCAGAAACTAATGCAATTTATAGTATTAGAGAGGTGCTTAAGGGAACTTTGAAGTTCTTAGTTTGACACAAATCACAACAGACATTATCTTTTGGAGGCAAACTTTGAACTTAGAATTTCCCCTCTCCCCAGCTAACCCTTGGTACTATGTCGAGATGCTTCTTCAAGAGAAAAGGACAACTGAGAAGGATAGACGAAAACCTTGATAACTTTAGGTTTGATTTTAGGAGTAGACAAAGGGCATAATTTGGGCATAATTCCAGATCTATTCTAAGATTTCATCCTACCATAGAATTTTTGAATTACTAATCAGCCTAACTTTTCATAATTAGAAATTAATTTATTTGCCTTTGTAACTTATTGTATTCAAAATGTAAATGCCCCTTCAAGAGGCAAAGTGTTTAGTTAGCATCATTGGAAATTAACCTAAAGTGAGGATTCTAGTAGCATCTTTCTCACAGCTTTGTTTTGAGACTCAAATGTGATAATATATGTAGCTACATAAATGTTCCCTATTATTGTTTTAATTATGCAAAGTGCTTAACACACTTTAAAGTGTATGTAAATGTGAGTCATTATAATCTAGTATAATGCAAGTTTCTTAATGGTAGGAACCCTTCTCACTTTTGTTTTTCTTTAGCTGGGGTAGTAATCTTAATAACATTTGTTGTACTGAGTTGTCTTATGAGCTACTTTCCTAAGAGCATGCAAAGTCTGGAAAATTTTGAGTCCTTGAAAAGAAAGTGAATGGTCCTTTGAGATCATCCAACACCCCACCCCCATTCCTGGTTTATAAAGAAAAGAATCATCCAGACTCATATGTGCAGTAGAGAGAATCTAAGAGAAATCATTTTTGGCTATTCTACCTATTTTTTTCAAAGGATCAGTCCATGTGTTAAAAGAGCCAGTCAGTCCAATTATTCAATAGCAAATTACTCTCAGCTTGGCCATTAGAGGACATATAGTATTGTTTCAATTGCATTTGGTCACCTTAATGCCTGAATGTTCCCTTCTAAATATTTTCACATCTTTGGTTCAAAGTAGGTAAATCAAATTCAGGAGCCAAGAACAGTGAGACATAGATTGATAAGTAGACAGACAGATAGATATATACTCACATAAATATATACATATATATATATATATATAAATATATAATATTTCTCAGGATATAGAGAAGTTTAAGAAAACTAGAGGAGGACAAGAGAGATGACAAAGGACCTTGAGTTTATGCCAATTACTTGAATTACTTGAAGGATTTGGCATTGTTTTATCCTTGAGAAGAGAAAATGCAGGGAAGACAAGGAGCTACTATAATACATGTGATAGGCTGTTGAATACCATGGAAGAGAGATAAGTTTTGTTTTCCTTGACTTCTGTTGGAGATGATTCGTGAAAGATAGTTGCTTTTGAGCTAAATAAAGATAATGAATTTCTTCAGGAAATTTGGAGGTATTAGACAAGTAAAGAAGGGCAGAAGTTAAATTTGAGTGAGTAGGGGAGAGAGAAATTAGTACAGCTCTTTGGATAAAGCACTGGACCTTGAGTCAGGGAGTCCTGAGTTCAAATTTGGCCTCAGACACTTCCTAGCTGTGTTGCCTTGGTTTAGTTACTTAATTTCTGACTAGGAGAGGACTCAATGGACTCAGAGCCTAGAGTTGGGAAAACCTGACTGCAAATTCAACCTCAGACATTTAGTAGTTATGTGATCCTAGGTCAGTCACAACTTTTGTCCTTCTTAACCCATTGGAAAAGGAAACAGCAAAATACATTAATATCTTTGCCGAGAAAATTCTATAGATGGCATAATCCAGGGAAATCACAAAAAGTTGAACATCACTGACCGAATGAATGAAGGAACAACAACAACAAAAGGTGAGGAGAAATTAGGGAGAAATTTAGTAAAATTTGGAGGAGATTATAGGTGTAATGTCTCCTGGATTTTTTTTCCAGTCATCACAGTCTTTGATATATGATGATGATGATGATGATAATTTATGTTTATATAGTATTTTTCTCATTTCATCTCTCTCTCTCCATTCTTCATCCTTGGTTCTGTATCTTTTTCTTACTCTTCTCTTTGCTTCTATCTCTCATCTCTCTACCACGTCCACCAGTTACCATAAGTTTTATCTTCCTTAGTAACATGTGAATTCCCTGAAAGCAGAGACTCTTTTCTGTTTCCCCTAGCAATTAGCACAATGTTTTGCACATAGTAAGGCCTTAATAAATGTCTTATTCATTCATTCAATTTTGTAAAATCTGAATATGTGCTCTACAACATATCACATAATAGGGGGTCAACCTTAATCCAAAGAGTGATAGCATCAAGTGATTGAGGAGGAAAGTGACAAATGTGGGAGAGGATGTGAAAAAATTGGGACATTAATTCATTGGTGGTAGAACTGTTAACTGATGGAACCATTTTGGAGAACAATCTGGAATTAAGCCCAAAGAGTAATTAAACTGTCTATTTCCTTTGACTCAGCAATCTGAGTAGCAGGTCTATTTTCAAAGGTGGTTGAGATTGAACATGGCTACATTTGTTGATCCCTGTAAGAGTGTTCTTATATCAATTCTAAATCTCTTTACAATGTCTGTCCATGTTCCTCTTTC
The DNA here is from genome assembly GCF_037893015.1 of Macrotis lagotis. Lineage (NCBI taxonomy): Eukaryota > Metazoa > Chordata > Mammalia > Peramelemorphia > Peramelidae > Macrotis > Macrotis lagotis. Next base: position 28,664,513 of record NC_133661.1, on the reverse strand, counting down.
TAGAATGAATTTGAAAAATAGTAGGAAGGTATGCTTTTTTAGTGACTATCTGATCAAACAGATTCAGAAAGAAAGGGAAGTAAATGCTTCCTTTGACATGAGCTAGCCTTTGGGCATAAACCAACCACTTAAATTATCACTATAGAATATTATTGTTCTATTAGAAATCATAAATGGTCAGACCAGAGAAGCATAAGATGAGCTACAGTATCTGATGCTGAGCAAAGGGAGTACCAAGAGAACAATGTACATATTAACAACAGCATTGTGAGATGATCTACCTTGGAAGCAGCTCCTCTCAGCAGTTCAGAGAACTAGAACAACCCTATACCAACTAGAGACAAAGTTATCCCCATCCAGAGGAAGAAAAACAAAGCAAACAAACAAAAAAAGTAACTCTTCACAATCTGATGAACACTTTATAAATAATTATTTCTTATATATCTCTTTCTCTTAATCCTGATTCCTCGTGCCAAAAATGACTAATTGAATGCTAACCTGACTATTTGCCGCTGAAGGGAGTGGGGTGGGAAGGTGGAAGGAATTTTATAACTTTAAAATATACATGAGCATATGGATGAAAAAAATAAAAAAATTAGCAGACCTCAATTTTCTCATCTGTAAAATGAGAAGGTTTGCACTGGTTGATGTCTGTAGTTTCTTCTAGTTATAGCTATGTCTGTGATTTTAGGAACCTAAATCTAATCTTTCATTAACATTTCTCTTGTATTGCCTCAGTCTTCTCTAAAGAACTCCAATTTTTTCACTTCTTCATAATCATGGACTTGATGTCCATGGCCATCCTTGGTTCCTATCTGGTTGTTCCACTTCATGTATCAATCAATCAGTAAGCATTTACTTAGTACTTATCTTCTTGTTCAATTTTTTTTGTTATTGTTGTGTCTGACTTTTCATAACCCAATTTGTGTTGATTTTTTGTTTTTGTTTTGTTTCGGTTAAGATACTAGAGTGCTTTGGGGGTGGCTAGGTGGCACAGTGGATAAAGCACTGGCCCTGGAGTCAGGAGGACCAGGGTTCAAATCCAGTCTCAGACACTTAATAATTACCTAGCCATGTGGCCTTGGGCAAGCCACTTAACCCCATTTGCCTTGCAAAAAAAAAAAAGATACTAGAGTGCTTTGTCATTTTTTTATTGATACATTTTATCCATATACATATGTATTTTTTAAGTTAAAACATTTCCTTCCACCCTCCTTTCCCACCCCTTCTCCTTAGTGGTGAACAGTCAGGTTAATATTGTACATACACATTTGTGTTAAATTTAGAGAGTAGTCATTTTCAGTATGATAAATTAGGATTAAGGGAAAGAAATACATAAGAGATATCCTTTTAAAAAGTGAATGTAGTATTCTGATTGTGGAAGTTTTTTTTTTATTTGTTTTTCTTCCTCTGGGTGGGGATGGCATTGTCCATAAACAGTCTGATAGGGTTGCCCCAGCTCTCTCAACTGCTGAGAGGAGCTGCACCCATTAAGGTCGATCATCTCCCAACGTTGTTGTTAGTTTGTCCATTGTAGTCTTGGTTCTGCTCTCTTCACTCTGCATCAGATTCTGTAACTCATCCCATGCTTCTTTAGAGTCTGACTATTTATGGTTTTCTTCTAGAACAATAATATTCCATAATATTCACGTACCAAAACTTGTTTAACCATCCCCCAATGAATTGGCATTGTCTCAATTTCCAATTCTTTGTCACTACCAAAAGAGCTGCTATGAATATTTTTGGAATATGTGGGACTTGTCCCATTTTTTACAATATCTTTTGTATATATGCCTAGAATTAGAATTTCTGGGTCAAAGGGTATGAACAGTTTTATTTCTCTTGGAGCACAGTTCAGTATTGCTCTCCAAAATGTTTGGAACTCTTCACAAATCCAATAGCAATGCATTAATGTTCCAATCCTCCCACAACCTCTCCAATATTGATTATTTTCCTTTTTTGTCATCATAGCCAATCTAATAGGTGTAAGGGGATATCTCATAGTTGTTTTAATTTTTATTTCTCTAATCAATAATGATTTGGAGCATTTTTTCATATGATTATATGTAGCTTTAATTTCTTCATCTGAAAATTGTCTATTCATATCCTTTGATCATTTATCAATTGGGGAATGACTTGTACCCTTATAAATTTGATGTAGTTCTTTATATATTTTAGAAATGAGATCTTTATCAGAACTCCTGGTTGTGGAGATTTTTTCCCCAGCTTTTTGCTTTCCTTCTAATTTTGGCAGCATTGATTTTATTAGTACAAAACCTTTTTAATTTAATGTAGTCAAAGTCATTAATTTTGCAGTTTATAATGTACTCTGTTTCTTGATTGTTCATAAATTTGTTCCCTTTCCATAGATCTGATAGAATATTTCTTGGTCTTTTAATTTATCTAGTGTGTTGCCCTTTATGTCTAAATCTTGTATCCATTTTGACCTTATTTTTGGTATAGGATATGAGATAGTGGGTCTATGCCTAGTTTTTGCCTTACTAATTTCTGGTTTTGCCAATAATTTTTGTCAAATAGTGAGTTCTTCTCCCAGAAGCTAATGTCTTTGGGTTTGTCGGTAGATTACTGTAGTCTTTTACTATAGTTTCTTTTGAACATGTCCTAATCCTCTGATCCATTACTCTTTTTCTTAACCAGCTTTGATGACTGCTGCTTTATGGTATGATTTTAGATCTGGTAGAGCTCAGCCACCTTCCTTTACGTTTTTTTTCATCAGTTCCGTTGTTATTCTTGACATTCTGTTGCTCCAGATGAATTTTGTTATTTTTTTCTAGCATGGTAAAACAATTCTTTGGTAGTTTAATTGGTATGGTACTGAATAAGTAATTTAATTTGATTAGAATTGTCATTTTTATTACATTAGCTTGATCTCACCATGAAGAATTGACATTTTTCCCAATTATTAGATCTTACTTGATTTGGATGAGAAATGCTTTATAATTGTGTTCATACAATTTCTGACTTTGTCTTGGGAGGTAGATTCCCAGATATTTAATGTGATTTAGAGTTACTTTAAATAGAATGTATCTTTCTGTCTCTTGCTCTTGGACTCTGTTGTTCATCTATAGAAATGCTGATGGTTTATATGAATTTATTTTATATCCTACTATTTTGCTGAATTTCTTAATTGTTTCAAAGAGTTTGTAAGATGGTTTTCTCAGGTTCTCCAAGTCTACAATCCTATCATCTGCAGAGAGCGAAAATGTTGCTTCCTCATTGCTAATTCTGATTCCTTCAATTCTTTTTCCTTCTCTTATTGTTAGAGTTAACATTTCTAAATTTATATGGAATACTAATGGTGATAATGGGAATCCTTGTTTCACCCCTGATCTTATTAGAAGTGCTCCAAGTTTATTCCCATTACATATAATATTTGTTGATGGTTTAGATAGATACTACTTATAAATTTAAGGAAAAAACTCCATTTATTCCTAAAATTCCTATTGTTTTTTAATAGGAATGGATGTTGTATTTTATAAAAGACTTTTTCAGCATCTACTGAGATAATCATATATTTCTGTTTTATGCCCAATTATATTGAGTGTTTTCCTAATATTGAATCATCCCTGCCTAACTGATATAAATCCTACCTGATCATGGTATATTATCCTAATAATAACTTGCTGTAATCTCATTGCTAAAATTTTATTTAAGATTTTTGCATCAGTGCTCATTTGGGAGATTGTTCTGTAATTTTCTTTGTCTGTTTTGGTTCTTCCTGGTTCAGGTACCATTATGTTAGTGTCATAAAGGAAATTTAGTAGAACTCTTTTTTCTATTTTTTAAGTAGAATAGGAATTAATCCTTAAATATTTGAAAGAATTCACTTGTAAATACATCTGGACTGGAGCCTTTTTCTTAGGGAATGTATTGATGAAGATAAATTTCTTTTCCTGAAATGAAATTATTTAAGTATGTTATTTCTTCATGTTACTCTGGGTAGTTCGTATTTTTTGAAATATTTATCCATTTCATTTAGCTTATCAAATGTATTGGCATACAGTTGGGCAAAGTAGCTCCAAATTATCTCTTTTATTTCCTTCTCAGTGGTGGTTAGTTCATCCTTTACACTTTTGATGCTTGTAATTTGCTTTTCTTCTTTCTTTTTCAAATCAGATTATCCAAAGGTTTATCTAGTTTATTGGCTTTTTTCATAAAAGTGACTCAGCTTTATTTACTGGAATAATGGTTTCCTTGCTTTCAATTTTATTAAGCTCTCCCTTGATTGTCAGAATTTCCAATTTAGTATTTAATGGAGGATCTTAACTTGTTCTTTTTCTAGCTTTTTTAGTTGCATAGCCAATTCATTGATCTCCCTTTTACTCTATTTTATTTATATAATCATTTAGAGACATAAAGTTCCCCCCTCAAAACTGCCTTGGCTGCATCCCATAAATTGTGCTATGATGTCTCATTAGTATCTTTTTCCTGGATATACTTATTGATTACTTCTATGATTTGCTCTGATCAAGTCATCATTTAAAAGTTATTTAGTTTCCAGTTAATTTTTGTTTTATCTTCCCATGACCCTTTATTACATCTAATTTTTATTGCATCATGATCTGAGAAGTATACATTTATTATTTCTGCCTTTCTGCATTTGATTATAAGGTTTTTATGCCCTAGTTCATGATCCATTTTGGTATAAATTGTCGAGAAAAAGTATATTCTTTTCTACCCATATCAAATTTTCTGCAGAGGGCTTTGCCATTTTTAATCCCATTCCTTTTACACATGCATGAATTGAGACAAATAAGGTTAAGAAAATAGCCAAGGTCACAGAATTAATAAGTATTTGAAGTCAGATTTGAATTCTCTAAGATGAGTCTTAGGTCAGGCCCTCTGATCACTGTTTCACCTAGCTGGCCCTGATTAGAGGAGTTCCTCTAAGCTAAGAATTTTGTTGTTCAGTCATGTCTGACTCTTTGTGACCTCATCTGGTGTTTTCTTGGCAGAGATACTGGAGCAGGTTGCCATTTCCCTCTCCACCTCCTTTTACATATGAGGATACTGTGGCATTGTGGTGATGTGGCTTGCCACGGATCACACAACTAGTGTCTGAGGACATGTTTGAACATAACAAGATCAGGTTTCCTGACAGCAGACCTGGCACTCCATGAAATGGACCACCCAGCTGCCTTCTTGAATACTTAGTATATGATGAACCTGGTACTAGACAAGAGAGATGAAGTGAATGAAACAAACCCTATTCAAAAACAGCTTTTATTCTAATATCACACTCTTCAACTTGCCTTAGACACAGAGGTCAAAGGGGACTAACTAAGTGTACAAGAAGGGGATCACAAGATTCACTGAGGGATACTTGAAAGTTTATCAATGTTGTATTTTAACTGAAGTGCTAAAAGATGACCACAATCCTCCTGCTGATCATCTCACTGAAGCAATACCGTGGGACCTCCTTATTTCCTGGAAGCTGTGCCCTCCTCCAAAGGTCTTCCACTTTAATGCTAACCCTAAAATGCAAGGATTATATTTCCACATATGGAAAACAATAAGATAGAACTGACTGAGTCAACATGGGACAATGGCAAGGAGCTGGCTCAAGTCCTTTTCCTGCAAATGTTTGTCCTTCATTTTTGAAGAAGACCATGCCACCAGGGAGGTGATGCCATGGCAAGCAGGTGCATTGGATTTGAGTGAAGGGATGCTGTGCTAAGTCAGGAACCTCTAGTGGCCAGATATGAATCAAAATGACTGGAGATGGCCCTGGATAGGGGATAATTAGAGTTAAGGACTTACCCAAGGACACGCAGTAAGTGTCAAATGTCTGGGGTTGGATTCGAACTCCCATCCTCCTGAATCCAAGGTCAGTGCTCTATCCACAGTACCATCTTAACTTCCCTCCTTCTGATTAACTGAGTGATTTTTTCCAGTTAATTCAGTTAATTAAGTTTTTGGAACCTCAGTTTCCTTATCTGTAAAATGGAGATGATCAATATAGTTATACATGGTACTGAAATTGCAATCATACACTGAAGGTCAAACTCTGATTCTACAATTTGTGATTATTTATGTAAATTTGAGCAAGTTACTTTTAATAGGCCCCAGATCTAAACATTTTCTTCAAGGAATAATTTGACTAGGAGAGTCTGTGTGGGTATGTGTATTGAATTCTGGAAGGGGTAGGGTGGAGAATCAGAATTTTAATGATTCACATGTTTTCTGACAGTATCTCTACTACCCTGGAACTCTGAAAATGAAGCTTCTATTTTTCATGTTTGTATGTCTATATGTCTTCCATTCTTGAAAACAAGAGCAAGAGCAACAATATAAAAGTCACATTTGCTTGAATCTTACCTTTGCTGTGTACTAAGCCAAGTATAAAACATCCAGGCTGTTTCTGTGAGGAAGAAATAAACCCAAGGACATTATGTTCTCTCTTTATGATGATGAAATGTAGATTTTTCCACTAAAAGGCAAATGTGTCATTCTGAAAGGTTGAATAGGATGCTACTTTCAAAAAAAAAAAGAAAGAAAGAAACTACTCCAGCTGGTTGAGTTTAGCTTCAGTACAACCTGCTTCTTAGCTTCTATAGCATTTTAAAATTTGATTATCAGTTGAATACATTTTCCTGGGTGTTAAATGCTTGCCCTTTGGTGTTTGGGTCTTTGCTGTCCTCCCTAGAGTCATAAACACCACCCTCCTTATTCAAAGCATCTTTCCTTTGTTTCATTTCTAGACAAATACACCCATCAACACATTTTCAGGTTAAGAAATTGTAACATTTTTCTTTTTCTTTTACCTTTTTTGGGTTTTTCACAGAATGAGGCCTTTTCTTTGAATCATCCAAGTAATACTAGCTGATAGTTGTGGTGTGAGCTATTATTTATAAGTATGTTATTATAATATAAAATGTATTATTTATAAGAATGACTCCCTTTGTCTTTAGGCCTGCAATCAAGTTCATCTCTCCTTACCTTCACCCTTAATACTCCTGAGCTTTTTACAAAGCTCATATCCCACATGAGACCTTTTCTGACTTATGCCTCTCCATACCCCTAGTTAGGGCTCTTTTCCCTCCTGATATCACTTCAAATTTACTCACCAATGTGCAAGTATGCTCTCTTCATTGAAATATCCCTGAAACAAGGATAATATAATTCCTGAAATAGAGTAGTTATTTCAAAAATTCTTGGTTTTTGTCATTGCTTTTGGTACCTAGTACCTCAAACAAAGTAGGAACATTATAAATATATCTTAGATTGAACTGAATTGAATTAAATCATAGATCTTTTTTTTTCACTATAACCATATGAATTAGGTAGAGGCTTATCTATTTGGAGCAGGAACAAAGTTTGAAAAAAATCATATAATCCAAAGTTTTCATCATCCAAATTAAAAATTAAGTCTATTAAAGGTAACTTGTTCAAATTAAGATAGATAATTAGTGGCAGAATCCTAGTTTGACCCTCAGGTTTATTGTTCCAAGTTTCAAACCTTGTAATTATTGAGATCATCTCCATTTTACAGATAAGGAAACTAAGGATCCAAAAACTTAATTATCTGGTAAAATCACTCTGTTAATCAATGTCAGAAGAAGGATTTGAGCTACCCCCTTGCCCATGCTGACTCACAATTGCTTCATTCCTATTATTTTATATATTTGGAAATTGAGACCCAGAGGAGAAGTGGCTTTTCCAAAATCAAACTCTCAGTCCCCATTCATTTTTTTAAGAATCATTGATAAATCTTATGAAAGATGTTCAATAGTAAATAAGGATTAAATTGGGAAAGCATCTGAATTGCAATTTTCACCAAAAACTATGAATTATCTGCTTAGAACAAATGTTTTTCAGTGAAAACTTTTCATTTTTACACAACTAATTACATATTGAACTATATTTGTCTTATCTATTTTAAGGCTGATATTTTTCTATTTGTGGTGGCAAAAAATTGGAAATTAAGTGAATGTCCTTCAGTTGGGGAATGGCTTAACAAACTGTGGGATATGTATGTGATGGAACACTATTGTTCTATTAGAAACCAGGAGGGATGGGAATTCAGGGAAGCCTGGAAAGATTTGTATGAACTGATGCTGAGGGAGATGAGCAGAACCAGAAAAACATTGTACACCCAAACAGCAACATGGGGGTGATGATCAACCTTGATGGACTTGCTCATTCCATCAGTGCAACAACCAGGGACAATTTTGGGCTATCTGCAATAGAGAATACCATCTGTAACCAGAGAAAGAATTATGGACTTTGAACAAAGACCAAAAGACTATTACTGTCAAATTAGAAAAAAAAAACCTTTTATATTATTATGTAATTTTACTATCTCATACTTTATTTTTCTTCCTTAAGGATATGGCTCCTCTGTCATCACATTCAACCGAGATAAATATATAACATGGAACCAATGTAAAGAGTAACAGAATGCCCTCTGGGGGGGGGTGAGGGGAGGGAAGTCAGAATGGGGGGAAAAAAACTCTGCTACTGATCATTTCTAGTTGCGTGACCTAGGGCAAATCACTTAATTTTTCTGAATCTTTTTCCTCATTTGTAAAATCATGGACTTGCCTTCAGACTCCAAGATCCCTTTTAACTCTAACTTGAAATCCTTTAATCCTCTTGAATCACATGATTACATCCTTGAATTAATACAAATCACAGAACTTATGGACAAGAAGGAATCTGATAGACTTCCATTTTCAAACTTAATGACTTTAGAAAATATTTTTAGGGCAGCTAGATGGAACAGTGGATAGAGCCCCAGCTCTGGAGTCAGGAGGATCTGAGTTCAAATCCAGCCTCAGACACTTAACAATTACCTAGCTGTATGACCTTGGGCAAGTCACTTATCCCATTACCTTGCCCCCCCCAAAGGAAATATTTGTAAATGCTTCAAAATGTGATATAGTGGATAGACTGCTGAGTTATCAGAAAGATCTGAAGTCAAATATTGCTGCAGACCCTAATAGGTCTGTGATCCCTAGTAAATCTCTTAGCCTCTTTCTGTCTTAATTTCCTCTTATTTAATTGAAATAACAGTGGTTCCTACCTCACATGGAAATCCTGAGGACCAAATGAGATAATATATAAAATAATGTGTAAATGAAAATGTGTTTTATAAATGAAAGCCAGCTATTAAATTGGAAGGATTTTAAGGAAATGACTATCCCTCCTATCATTCCACTTCATTTGTTTGTAATTCCCCTGGGGGCAAGGATTGTTCTATTTTAATTTGTGTCCCTAGCCAGAGTCTGACTTGTGTTCGAGGTTTAAGAAATGTGTATTGAATTGAATTGGATTATAGGCTGAGAAATCTTGACTTGGAAGGCCCCTCTGGCTTTACTCATTTTATAGATAAACACAGGGTCTGATATATATATATAGTGACATAATAAATGCTGCTATAATGATATAATATCGAGGAAACTGAGGCTGGGGCTATTTAAATGACTTATTTTTGGTCACATAAAAAAGAAGTATCAGAAAACAGATTTGGACCTTGGGTCTCTGAATTTGGAGCCAGTCTTGTTTCCAGTATATGGGGTTTTTATGTTCTGCTAAATGAAGGGGAAGGGGCCTTGCAACATAATTCTGACCTGAGTAGGGAAAGCAAAGGATAGAAGACTCAAAGCTGAATGAAAAGAGGAGGGACATAGGAAGGAAAGAATAAGTGTGTCCCAGTGTAAAAAGCCAATGTTTAAAGTGAAAATGTTCCCAATTCTCTAAAGAGTCTTAGAGTCAGACTAAGCCCAGGATATCAAAACTAGGAAATCACCTTTATAGCTCTCATTGAATCTTTTCATGTTGCTGCCCTGTGTCACCATTGCCTCTTCCAATAATTCTGCCATCTTTTAGCAGTATTGATGAATCACAGTGCGGGAGGTACCAAGTGTGCCAAAAATTAGAGAGTTTGAAGGACTAACATAAATTTCTTCTGTGCGATTGTTAGGTGTGCTTGTGACCCTGACTGTTCCTTTGCAAACTGACCTCATTCTTTTATTCCTGCTTGGGAAGGACTAAGAGTGAAGGGCAGGGATAGTGTGGTGTAATGGATAGGGCAATGGACTCAGAGTCAAAAAGATTTGAGTTGGAATCTTGCTTTAATGCTTATTACCTGAATGACCTCTGTGGGTCTCAGCTTCCTTAATTGGAAGACAAAGATACTGGATTCTATGTTCCTTCCTATTTCTAATTCTAGAATCCTAAAGAATGTTCATGACATTTCTGAAGGGGCATCAGTTAAATTGGCATCAGTTAACAGTGGACCTGTACATTAGAGACTTTCCCTGGGTTAGTTCTGGCAGCATCTGACAAAAGCTGTCCATTGATGACCCTTTACCTAACAGGTCTACTTACTTGTTCCTTTTATACAAAGGGCTTTGTTCCTATAACCCTGTAAGGATGGTGTTGTGAATTATAGACCTTTTTTTTAATAGATAAGGAAACTGAGGCTCAACAAGGTTCTTACAAAAATAGTCACTATTAGAAGTGGAATTTAAAATTAGAGCTCTGTTGACCTCAAGACCAACAGCGTTTTCCCTCTATCATGCCATCTGTTCTATGACGAGATAAGTCTTTCAGGGATAGGACGTAATTTAGTTGCATCTTCTGCTTAGGAACTTTGACGATGCAGAAAAGACATTGGGTATTGATCCAGAAGGCTTCAGTTTAAATTCCACTTTTTTTTACTGTGGACTCAATTTCCTCAGCTGTAAATTTATTCTAAATTTTCCTCTAAGATACCTTTCCAATTTAAATAAATTATCCCATGAACTTCATAATAGAAAGACCTTTATTTATGCTTTGGAGTTACCTGTGGTCCAGATTTAGTGTTGTTCAATCACACCCAATTTTTTTTTCTTTTAGTTTTTGCAAGGAAATGGAGTTAAGTGGCTTGCCCAAGGCACACAGGTAATTATTAAGTGTCTGAGGCTGGATTGGAACTCAGGTTCTCCTGACTTCAGGGCTGGTGCTCTATGCACTGCGCCACCTATCTGCCCCCATACCCAACTCTATGTCTCCATTTGGGGCTTCCTTGGCAAAGATACTGGAGTGGTTTGGCATTTCCTTCTCCAGCTCATTTTACTGATGAGGAAATTCAAACAAACAGGGTTAAGTGATTTACCCTGGGTCCCACAGTTAGTACTTAGCTGGGGGTTGATCTGAACTTGTCTTCTTGATTCCTTACCTGTGTTCTGCCACTGAGTTAACTAACAGTGATGCAGGGGAAAGAAGAAGAGAATTGGAAATATAGCAGAAAGAGTGGGTGGAGATGTCAATTGACTCTTGAGATGTAAAGTGACTTGAAGTAGAGAATTAGGACTGTAACAGAAACAATCGCAATCTTGGGTGCAGACCCTCCCCATTCGATATGTACCATTGATTCATTGTTTAATGTAAAATTTTATCCTGGTCTTCTTGGGCTTTACCCTCTACTTAAATCCTGGTCCAGTATAAGGGAAGGGAGTTCACCTTTTGCCCTTTGGATGAGAGACAAGACATAAAAACCTGAGCTTGAGTTCAACTCTGGCCACAGTCTTCTCTGACCATGGCCTAGCCAATACTGCTTGGCTGTTCTTTTATCTCTCTCTCTCTCTCTCTCTCTCCCTCCCTCCCTCCCTTGCCCTTCCTAAGTCTTGTAACCTTTTAAATAAATTTTTGTTTTATTTCCAACCATGTTTTCCCGAGTCCGAATAATTATTCCTCATAGGCAGAACCGAATACAAGTAGCCACCAGCTGCCATAGTACAATCTTACAATACAGTACAATAATTTTATTAAGTACCAACAGTGTTCCAGATACTATGCTAAAGTGTATGGAGTGGGACAGGGAGACAACTCAGAAAAAGAAAGGAGATAGACAGCTCAGGGTCACAATGATAGTTGAGCTGATTTCAAAGTCTATATTCTGGTGGGAAATGAAGAGTTGGTTGGGCTTCTGGATGCTCTTATAATAGAGATACTGTAACAGGTGATTTTACTCTTCCCTCCAGTTCCCCAGGAAGAAGAAAGGGATAATTTGAGGGTACTGATGACCTATGAGAACCAGTCTTTGGAATGATAAGGTTCTTGGCAAAGAGCTTCAGAGAGGGGTGGGTGGCAGTGAGAGTGGCATGATAATGATGCAATCTAAAGAATGGAACCCATAGAGAATGAGGAGGAGTTGTTCCTTTGCCCTTTGCCTCAGATTGATTCTTTAGGTGTCCCTTCAGTTCCAAGTTCCAGATTCCACTCTGTATGACTTTTTGCTTGAGGCATCACAGTATACACTAGCGCAGGGAGATGAAAAAGCTTTTTGGTTTTCTCCAATGGGATTTAGAGCTAGAGAGATCCATGAATGTCATCTCTCCCACCCCCCTCATAAAATAGATGATGAAATCAAGGTCTAGGGAAGTGCAAATAATTATAAAATTCAGTCATTTTGATGATACAACAAAATAGAATGAGATGATATAAAAACAACAATGAAAAAGAAATTAACCTGGATTCAAATTTCAGCTCCATGCTGCCTGTGTGAACTTAAGTCAATCTCTTCATCTCTCTGAGCTTCAGTATTCACAATGATAAGGGGATTAGACTATATGATCTTTAATAAGTCTTTCAGAAAGAAAGCAAAATTTTTTCTTAGAACCCAGAATAAATATTTTTTGTTCCATGGGGGGAAAAAAGGAGTTTCTCTCTCAATGACCAATTCCTACAGTCACTGACTCCTTAAATTTCTCATTCTTACTTTCAAGAACTCCTCCCAAGGACGATTCTCAGCTTATTAATTTAAAGAGCAGCCATTTTCAAAGAAGTGAATCACATAATAGTCATTTCCATCTTTTTTATGCTAAACATCATCAGGAAAAAAGGGCAGTTTCAACGTCAAGCCTTGGAAACTTAATCACACACCCACATACCCACACACATACACACAAAAACACACAACCAGACAAGGTTATTTTCCCTTCACATGCATCAGGATTGAAGTTCACAGCATAATGGGAGAAAGCAACAAGCAAACTAACGACATTTTCTGCTTGGAGGTGTTATCACTGAGCAATCTAGAGACTGAAGAGACTTTGGAAATCAATTAGTGTTTATTCTTTTTTGGGTTTTTTTTTTTGTTTTGTTTTTTGCAAAGCAAACAGGGTTAAGTGGCTTGTCCAAGGCCACACAGCTAGGTAATTATCAAGTACCTGAGACCGGATTTGAACCCAGGTACTCCTGACTCCAAGGCCGGTGCTTTAACCACTACGCCACCTAGCCGCCCCAATTAGTGTTTATTCTCGAAAAGGATCAGTATGACATTACTTTATTGAAGTCAAGGTAGAGTCAGAACGTGGCTGATCGCACCACTCTAAACTTAGAAGGCTCTACCACAGGTTGGGTGCAAATACTGTTATCCTTTCCTTGATGGAGTTTTCATATATCATGGGTCGGTATAGGAAATAAAGTGGGAATTTGAGACAATTTTGCAGAAGACACAGATAACACAGGAAGAACAACAGATGATACCAAAAATATTTAGAAACTCAGAAATTCTAAAGTATATGTATGGTATTGTATACCATCAACATATTTTATCTTTTAATATCTTTATAATTCTGAGTTCATCATTGGCAGAAAAGGAAGACAAAAAATGTCTGCAGATTTTCCAGATCATGGGGGATCCTTAGTCCCTAATACCTATGATGTAGAAGGGATAATTGTAGACAATGAGAAGGAATAGGATGATTCTGCCTACCTTTCTATTATGTTCAAATGGGAAGGGCCTATTTTCATTTTTGCTATTTGCTAGAATGGTACGTAGCACTTTTTAGACTCTTATTAAATGATTCTTGTATTCATTTGAATCTAGTTATAGAAAAGGTCTTCCAAATTCATGCCATGAACTTTCTTCATTTATTTATTTAATGCAAGTATGGCACACAGTACAAGAAATTTTTGTCCAGGGTTCCATGGATAGAAAATGGTAAAGCCAGAATTCAAACTCAGTCCTCCTAAATCCATGTTGAGTTCTATTGCCATAGAAGGAGAAGGGGAAAGGCATCTTTCAGATTGCCTGGCGAAACCCATGGACTGCTTTATATTGTCCCTGGAAACTATTTGTTCTTGGAATTTTGTCAACTGAATCCATGGTCAAGGTTCACACTGCATATTTTAGTTGGTGTTCAACAAAGCTCCAACATGTCTCAGCATTCTTTGCGCAAGGCCAGATTAAAATTCCTCCTTTCAGAAACTCCCACAGAAGGTGACAAATTGGGCCTCTGCAGCTTTTAAGCTAATTGCTCAACTTAGCGGGTAACAAACTGGCATGCTGGGAGCCTTGGAGTAGCAGTCTATGCTGTCTGTTTGGTATGATGCCTGGCAGAATGGACCCTGGCACTCTTGCAGCCAGGCCGTGGTCCCTCAAAGGACAAACCAATGTGGCCATTAATTATGATCCTCCTTCTCTGGAGCAAGATTCTCATATCTCTTATGCAACTTGTTAGTGGGTTGAAAACCTGTTCTTGAAACGCCAAGGTGTTATTTGCTAGGGATGGGGGCGGGGTAGGGATGACGGAAAGAAAATTGCTAAACAATAAGGTAGTAGTTAGATTCAGTTTCTGATAACAGTTTTTTGTCTTATGTTTTCTTACAGGCTGGGAAGAAGGAAAGGAGCAATGCTCTGAATATTGCAATAGATAACATGTGCAAAAAGACCAGAGACCTTCGTAGACAGGTAAGAGAAGAAAGAGGAGAGGAGATGAGGGGATGGTGAGCAAAATCAATCATATACATATAACCAAAACATTTTTCTCTTGTTTTGACCTATCTTTATCTACCTTAAGTAAAAGAAAAGTCACAGAATTGCAAATTTAGAGTCAGAAATGATTTTAGAGTACATAACCTCTCCCTTTTACAATTGAGGAAACTGAGACCCATGTTGAATGACTGGCTCAGGGTTCCAGAATTAGTAAGTATATGAGTCGGGAATCCAATCCAGATTTTCTTGACTACTGCCTATCATGTTGTCTCATGTGATTTAGGTATCTCAAAAAAAAAATCAAGTAGTTTATTTTTAGCTGTTTATCATGCCACTAATCATGGTTAATAGCATCAAAATAAAGAATCTTATAATTAGAGTGGGATGGGGTCTTTTCAGCCAACCTAGCCAGTACACACATGAAAAGATTCATCTTTATAACATATAAGACGTGTAGCTATCTGATCTCTGTTGGAACATATATGATGAAGATGAATCTTGACCCACTCCAGTTTTAGATATAAGGAACTGTTAAGAAGTCAAACACTAAAGCCCAGCTACTTCCCTGTTTTCAATATTAAGTCTATATATTTTTTTTGAATTGAAGGGTTAAAGAATCATAGACTTAAAACTCCTGGTTATCAGTGTCCAACACTTTCATTTTACAGACCAGGAAACTGAGGCTCAAAAAGATCAAATATTGATCAGCTTTACAGAACTGTTCAGTCAAGCCCCAGATTCTATTCATTTTACCATACAGTCTTTTGAACTTGCAAATATCTCTCCTGGATTTGCCTTTTGCCACCAAACAGCAGAACGAGACTAATTTTTCTTCTGTATGAAAGATTGTCCAACACTGGAAAATAGCTCTTATGTTTCCTGAGAGTCCTTGCTTATCCAGGATTAGCATCCTGAATACCTTTAAGTGACCCTCATCTGGCATATACTCAAGGTCCTTTACTATCCTTGGTGCCATTTTGGGACATTCTCCAAATATTCAGTGTCTTTCTTAAACTATTCCAGTTATTCACATCCACAATTGAACAGAGCACTGACATGTTGTATGATTAGGGTGGAGGACAAAAGAATTTCCATTTCTATATTTCCATAAGCTGTATTTCCATAACACAGACCAAATTCCTATCAGCTTTTTTGCTATTACATCACATGACTAATTCATGTTGAGTTTTCAGTACATAATATCTCTTGAACTTTATATACAAAAACAGTAATAAAACAAAACAACCCAAGATGCTTTTAAAAAATATTCCTTCCATCCTTTATTTGGTAATTTTGGTAATTTGGTAATTAATTTCTTGAACTCACATGTGAGTTCCTGCATTTATCCCTAATAGATTCAACCCTATATTGTAACTCATCAAGACCTCTGAACTCTGTTATCCAATATATTAGTTTTATGCCTTCTTCAAATGTGATGAATGTAATATCTTTGCCTTCTTCCAAGTCATTGATAAAATTGTTGTACAGCACAGGGCCAGGACATATCTTTGGGATTCTCCACTGGTATCTCTTTCAGTGTTGACTTTGATTTATTAAGCACTCTTCTGTGAGGTCAGACGTTCAAACAGTTCTGAAACCATCTACCTATCTTATTGTCTAGTCCAGATTTCTCCATCTATCAACAATAAAATTGAGTTATTTTAGTGAATGCTTTGTGCAAACACAGGCAATCTATGTGCAGAATATTGCTCTCATCTTCCAATTTAGTAACCTCATCAAAAAAAGAAATGTGTTTCCTTTGGTATGGCTACTCTTGATGAGGCCATGCTGGTTCTTTCTAACTACTACTTGCATTTAATATTAATAATTCATAATAAAAAGCAGGTCTATATCACTTTAAGGTTTGCAAATCATTTTGCAGATATTATTTCATTTACTTTTCATGAAATATGTTTGCTCTAACTATCCCCATTGTACAGATGAACTGAGGTTGTCAAGTAAAGAGATAGAGCTATGAAGAACGTGAGGGAGAATATGAATTCTGATTGTCCTTACTTCACCTAGGACTTCATGTAGAATTGTTCTTAGAAATATTTCTCAAGATGCCCACCAACCACTTCAGTCTTTTGAATATTAATAAATGATCTTCCTTCTGTTGTTGATAGATAAGAAAGATAAGAAGGGTAGGTAACATGAAAGAACATCAGCAATCCTGTGATGTCCATGTAGGAGATGCATTTATTTTTTTATTCCCAGAAGAAATGGACTCTCAATAAATTTAAGGGAACCATTCACATACAAAAAATAAGAGTTAAATTTTCTTCCACATGAGAAAGTAATAAGAATTTGCACAATGATTCTGATAAGCTACTGAAAAAAAAATACACAATCCGGGGTAGCTAGGTGGTGCAGTGGATAGAGCACTGGCTCTGGAATCAGGAGGGCCTGAGTTCAAATGTGACCTCAGACACTTAATAATTACCTAGCTGTGTGGCCTTGGGCAAGTCACTTAACCCTAATGCCTTGCAAAAACCTAAAAAGAAAAAGAAACAAACCCCTACCCCTTGATTTTCATAGCTTTACTGATTCTACTAGGCTCTCCTGGCTTTATTCTAGTTATACTCCTCCATACCTGGTCTTTTAGTTTCTTTTATACAGTTAAAATAATCTGATGGCCTAAGTGGACAGTTAGTACAGTATGATTCAACATCATTACAGTGGCCTCCAAAAATTATGATTATTCTAGACTGTACTGAGGTGCTTAAAGTCCAGAATGAGCATCTTGTATGGCGTTATTGCTGTTTTATGACAGGAAAGGAATTGACTGGGTTTGTTTTAAAGTCAGCCATCAGTAGCTGATTGTTAATGTTTTATTGGGAACATTTACACTTCAAAAATCCCCTGTCACTAGGAATCATGCTTTGATTCATTATTTTGTTTTGTTTTGTCTTCATTGTCTAGGTTTAAGGTAGCATCAGTGATGAAGATTTAATTTGAAAATGTCATTTTTTTTCCTGGAGACTCAGTTTCTAATACATATAGTTGCACCCCACTGTATTATTCTACAAAAATGTTTGAATTGAAATGGAGCACAGTAAGGGACAACTAGTTAGGGTAATCGATAGAGCACCATCCTTGGAGTGCAAAGGACCTGAGTTTAAATTTGGCTTCAGACACTTAATAATTACCTAGCTGTGGCCTTGGGCAAGTCATTTAATTCCATCGCCTTAAATAAATAACATTTTTTCAAAAAGAAGTGCGGTAGCTGATTCAGAGTATGAATTCATCATGTCATAAGAGACCAACTGACTGTAGAATGATACCACCACCACCACCACCACCACCACCACCACCACCATCAGCATCTGTATCACCATCACCAGCATCTGCATCACCATCACCATCACCATCACCATCGCCAACAACAATAACAAACAGACAGAGGCACAGAGTTTTAAAGTTTACAAAGTCTGAAAAGCTTCTGTTATCTCATGGAAGCCTCATGATGCTCCTGTGATGACTAGTTGGAGGTCATTAGTAAGAGAACAATCAGGACAGTAGATCACTGGAGAAACAGATGAAAGAAGTGGGGCCCTTCACTTGATAATAAAAAGATTTGTTTTGTCAGGTATCATTTCCACCTTTGAATATTTGAATGGCCGTCATGTGGAAGGAGAGTAGCTTTAGACAGGTAAGAAAGGATCAATGAAAGGATATTTAATTAAGAGAGACAAAATTTGATTTGAAATGAGAGGGAAAAAAAAAACTTCCCCCAACCAAACTAAACCAAACAGGTTGCTTTGGAAGGGAGATGATTTTTCTCTTACACTGGAGGTCTTTAATCAAAGACTGGAGGACTATGTCTTGGGAATGTTATAAAAGGTATCCCACTTAGGATGAGGTAGTCCTCTGAGATTCCTTTTGGAAATCTATTGCTTTTGACATACGATTGTGCCCTCTCAGTCTCCTAATCTGTCTTCCTTAAATATGAAGATATGTAAGTATTAATATAAGCAACCTCTTTTCCTTTTAATTAGTTCCTATAGCCCTCATTTGGTGACCCCAAACTATGGAAGACTCCTTCTGATTACTTAAGAAACTACTTCCATATCCCCTCAGCATCCCATTTTCTCTAAGATACTGAATATATATTTTTTAAAGAGAGAAATACGCACGATCTCAACCCCTATAATTCTTTTCTGAGTCTATCCAACTGTTTCTCAGACTCTTCTTCCAAATCCTTATTTATTTCTCATGAGAAGAAAACACTTCCTCATCTTTCCATGATAGGTGTGTCTGTACTGTTACTTTTGAAACTTTGATATCATTTCTTTGAGGGAGAGAAGAATAAAACTAAGTCTTTCACTAACTTCCTAAGAATGTGGGGGGGGAAGTGCTTGGTATACCTTAAAGAGAGAAAGACATTTCCATTTTTACATTCCCATCTCTTTCGAGTTTCCCCCCTGTGCCTCATCGGAGTCTTTCTTCCCTGACCTTATCACAGAAAAGTTCATTTAGTTTTTATTCAAAGGACTAGAGTGGATGATGAGTTTCCTAAGGGATATTTCTGAGAGTAATTCTATGGGGGCTGGGGGGGGGAGGAGAAGGGGGGACATTAGTTACAGAGTCTGTAACCTTTGGTTCAAATTCATCTTTACTATTACTATCTAGGTGACTTACAGTAAATCTCAGTTTTTCCATGTGTAAAAGAGAGAGACTTGGAAAAGCTGTCCTCTAGCTTCCCTTTGAGCTCTGAAACCAAAGAACCTTCCTTATATTTTGGGGTTGGTTCGCTGTGTCACTGTCATGTATACTGGATGATCATCCTTAGGTATTAGCATATAGAGTTTGGTTTTAGGAGTCAGATTAAGAAAGACTTTTAATGCTAAGCAGAAAGGATTCTGTTTATTAGAGGTGATATGCACCCAGGGGTATTTATTAAAGATGGGGATTATATAGTTAGACTAGGACTTAAGGAAAGTCATTTTAGTGCTTGGGTGTGGAAGAAATAAGAAAGGTGAAAGAGAAGTAAAGAAACAAATTAGTAACTTTTGCTTTTAGATTTTTTGCAAGTCAATGGGGTTAAGTGACTTGCCCAAGGCCACACAGCTAGGTAATTATGAAGTGTCTGAGGTCGGATCTGAACTCAGGTCCTCCTGACTCTAGGGCCGGTGCTCTATCCACTGCACTCCCTAGTCACCCCAACAAGTTAGTAACTTAACAGTGAAGTAGAGTGAGGAGTGTAGTAGTAGTGGGGCCAGATTAGTTAAGAAAGGTATTTGTGAACCTAGAAGTCATATTATTTGTTATCTAATTGAGAGAGAGTGAGATCCATATGTGAATACTAACTCTGTGATGATCACTCAGTTACTTTATTTTTTTTTTCATTCTATTTCCACAAAATATTCAAAGGGAGTCTTTTTTGTTTGTTTGTTTCTGCAAAGGAATAGAGTTAAGTAACTTGCCCAAGGACACACAGCTAAGTAAGTATTAAGTGTCTGAGGCTGGATTGAACTCTTCCTCCTGACTACAGGGCCAATGCTCTATTCAGCTTGCTGCTCCTAATGAGTCTTAATTTTAGAGCTATCATTCAGATTTTTTATATCTGTACTGCTTACTGATAAAATACCATCAAGATATAAAGTTTTACTCCTGGGGTCTTAACCTCTTCTTCCTTGCCTCAACTTTCTGCTTGTTAACTTCTTCTGTGTCCCACCCCTAGCCAGCTCCAAGTTGAGATTCTTTTAAGACTTGAAGGGAGGTTTTGAAAAGCCTTCATTTCATTTGAAATATACAGAAATATATGCATATTTACATGTATGTGCATACATCAGTTATAAAGCTTTTTATATACATTCATATTTATACTTATATGCAAAAATCATTGATATTATATAGCAGAGATAAATATTATATGCAGCATATAATATAACTTATAACATATATTTTATTGTATAGATAAATATGTTATTATATTATATGTAATATAATAATGTTATTTGTAATATATAATATAATATATATTATAATATATTATTATATTGTATAGTATAGATATATTATATATAGTAATATATGTAATACATGATATTATATATAACATATTGTATTATATATTATAATATATTATATAGTATAGATAAATACATATATCTATATAATTGGATAGATTTGTATGTATGTATTTTTCATATATACAAAAACACATATGTGTGCACATTCATGTTGTTTATATACATCTGTTCTAATACCTTGTAAATATGGAAAGTAATTTCACGGGAAGGAGTAAAAAGGTTTTCTTAGAAAAATTCAAGAACTCAGCAGTCTCATATCTGTTAGAAGTGTTAAGTACAAATATGGTAAAGACAAGTGGCAAATGCAACAGGATTTTGGAAAGGAGTCAAGATTAATGATCTATTTGCTCAGCAGTCATATTTCTGTTCTAGTTGACTTGAAAGATTAGACCCTTCTTTTTAGTTGCTATCCATGCCATCAGCTACTTGTGAGAGGTGCTTGAGATAAAAGGAAGGACGCTGGGTGTGGAGTCACATTTTGTTGTTATTGAGTCCTTTCAGTTTTGACTGGCTCTCTGTGACCCTATTTGGAGTTCCCTTGGCATAGATATGATTTGCCATGTCTTTCTTCAACTCATTTTTCAGATGAGGAAACTGAGGCAAAGTGGGATAAGTGACTTACTCAGGATCACACATTTATAAGTTTCTGAGACCAGATTTGAGTTCAGGAAGATGAGTCTTCCTGACCTCTGGTCAGGTACTCTATCCACTGTGCCATCTAACTGCCCAGGAGTCAGATTCATATATCAATTTAGGTATTTCATAGTTTTATGATCAGGTATAAGTTTTGAAATCAAAAGACCTGGATTTTTACCTCTCCTATAATGGGACCTTGGAAATTAACTTAGTATTCTTCCACTTTCATGTCCTCAGTATTAATGTGAAAATGTTGGTTTAGATGATCACTGAGTTCTCAGAGGTGGGAAGACAGGGAACAGGAAAGAAGGGATTTTGGCCATTGTCTAGTGATGATGAGGGTCTAGTGACCCTTGTCACTTGTCATCATCTGTACTTTTGCAATAGCCTCCTAGTTGTTCAGGGATAGATGATCATAGGAGCATAGATTTGGAGGAGAACGAGCACTTAGAATGCATCAATTGAGTTCAACTCCCTCATTTTACAGATAAGAAAACTGAAGCAGAGAGAAGTTAAGTGATTTGGTCATCTGGCTTCTGGTCTTTTCCCTCTCCATCTGCTCTTCCCCCAACTATCAAAGTGAATATATACATACATACATACATACATACATACATACATATATATATTGTATATATATAAAGTATTATATATAATATTATATATATATATATAATTCCTAAATATTTGAGCTCCTGCTCAATAAACTCCAGTTTATCTCCTATAGCTTTATTTTCATGATACAGCTTTTATTTCCAGAGTCATAGGACTCTGGGGAAGAAATGTCACACCTCTTAGTCACAGTTTCCTTATCTATTAAATTGAGATAATTGGGAAGGGGATGGAAAGTTTATTGAGCAGAAGTCAGAAGAAAATGTACTTCATTTACTACCTACTATAGACTGGGTATGTGAATGTGTGTGTTCATATATATACATATATACACATATATGTATATATATATGGGATTTAGCCTCTTTGAATCTTAGTTTCTTCATCTATAAAACGGGGTTATTGGTATTGCAGTCCAAGTAGACCTTGATAAAGTTCGACAGACTGAGTTCATAACAGCAAAAGAGGAAACAGCCCTAATCACAAGAGAAATGGCAAAGGTAAATGGCAGCTTGGGCATGCTGATTTTCCTTCTTGGTCTCCTGAAACCCATACACTATCATTTCTGAAGTCTTAACTTTTCCCTACTGATTGTACAGTCCAATAAGATATGTTACTGGATCATGGAAATGAGAAGGTTGTTTGGGATGAATTGAGTATCATTTAGAAATGACCTATTCTTCCTGATTGGGGGAGTGGGAGTGGAGTGTCATAGCACACTCCAAATCCATATTGTTAGAACTGATGGAAGGGCATATGTGGTAATCCAGGCTCACTTCCTCCATGATGCTGGGTATTGTAATTATGTCAACAACTTCAGCCTCTTTCAAAACAGAATTAGGAGTGTTTGGCAGCAGATCCTTCCATAAGGTTCTTCTGCTTAATGTCTTCTAATTCTATGTCTAATCTGTTGTCATCTTTCCATTGGCTAGTAGGCAATACACCTGACGTGGAAATGGATTCTGCATTTGCTGGACCATAAACTATTGTGAAGCGTTTGTGTAAAAAAGCTTCTTTGGGGATTAATGGTGCATTATCTGTATCTCAGGATTTACTGTTTAGATAGATACCCAGCATCTTGCTTGCTTCAGTCTAAAAACTTCTTCAGAAGGGTTAAATGAAAGCTGGGAAAGATATTTAGAGAATGAAAGGTGGGGAAGAGAAAGTCAATCAGGGAAGGGGCTGTTGGGGGATAAAAGATAGAAAGGGGCAGCTAGGTGGTCCAGTGGATAGAGTACCAGCCCTGATGTCAGGAGGGCCTTAGTTCAAATGCGACCTCAGACACTTAACCCTTACTTAGCTGTGTGATCTTGAGCAAGTCAATTGCTCCCATTGTCTTGCCAAAAAATATAGAGAGAAATAATATTCTAGGCAATAACATGGCAGGCTTAACAGGGCTTTTGCCCAGGATTCCAGAAAGTGGTTGACAGCATTTAGATTTCTTCAGTAATAGAGGCAATCGAACTTGGCACCTAATGAACAAAATGTGTCTGTTAAAATTAGGAAATAGCTACTTCACCTTCTCTTTTTTCTGCCCCAGTTAACCCTCCCCAGGACTTCACTTCTTACCCCTCCCCATTATGGTCACCTACCAAGTACTAGACTTCAAATATCCTGGAGTCTTTTTGTCCATTTCTTTTCATGTATCCTGAAGTCTTTCTATCCATTTCTTTTTTCTTCTTATTTTCTTGATACCTTTTTCTTTTTCTATCACACATTTCAAGACATACCTCTGCCTTCTGTGGGTGGTGGGGGGAGGGAAGTAAGATTAGGGGAAATATTGTAAAACTCAAAATAAATAAAATCTTTACCAAAAAAAGACATACTTCTCCCTTAATCCCCAGTGAACCTTCCCTTGCAATAAATTTTTAAAAGTAAAATAAAATTAATGTAGCCTTTGGGACATTGAGACTGAGAGTATATATGCCATTCTGTACCTATAGACCTTCATCTGTCCAGTGAAAGAATGAAATAGATATTTCTTCAAAACCTAGTTTCAATACCACCAAATATGGCAAGACTTCCCTGATGAACTATCATTAGCCATCATTTCTTGAAGACATTGTGCAGATATTCATTTTATATGTTTACTGCTTCTAATTGTAGCTCTCTGAGACTTTTTCAGATAACCATCCCAGATTTCCCAGAGGATAAAGATCACTTTATATTTAAACTTCTTCTATCCTCTATTTTGTATGTTTCCATACTGTAGGTGTGAAATATAAATAGATATGTATATATAACTATCATATATTAAATACATAACAATATAATAATATATTATTATATATTATATACACTTATACAAATAAGGAAAAGTGGTACAAAAGACAAAAGTGCTGGTTTTGCAGTCAGATGACTTGAATGCATCTTTCCCCCTGTGGAATGTCTGACTCTGACCTCTCTGCACATCAATTTTCCCATCCACAAAACAGAACCATTTAACTAGACAAGATAGTTGGATACAAAACACTTTTCAAACTCAAAATAATATATAGCTCTCCTTTCTTTTTGCCTCCTCTTCCTAATATTCTTCTTTGCACTTCCTTTTTTCCTTTCCCACTTTCTACTCTCCTCCTCTTTTTATCTTTATGCTCCATGTATGGATCCTTGGTGATTCCATAGGAAAAAGTGAGGCTGTGACTTATCACAGCCCCACTCATTCAAATCCAATTTCATGGCATCATCTCCTTGATGTCATGGACTTCTTTGAAATTGAAGGATAAACATCATTTAATTTTGGGTGTTGCATTAGATAGAGCACTGGCCTTGGAGTCAGTAGGAGTAGAGTATATATAGTCTTAGTTTCAGATAATTGACTCTTACTAGTTATGTGACTTTGGGCAAGTTCTTTTTAAATTTTTTTTGCAAGGCAATGGGTTAAGTGACTTGTCAAAGGCCATACAGCTAGGTCATTGCTAAGTGTCTGAGGTCGGATTTGAACTCAGGTCCTCCTGACTTCAGGGTTGGTGCTCTGTCCACTGTGCCACCTAGCTACCTAGCTACCCCTTGGGCAAATGTCTTAATCCTGATTTCTGCACAACCAGGGACATCTCCAGTCATCCTGTTTCATATCTAGTCTCTGGACTCAGATGGCTCTGGAGTAGAAAGTGAGATCAGTAACTTAGCACAGCTCCGCCTCACTCAAATCCAACTCATGTACTTATCATGGTATCACCTCCCTGATGGCATGGTCGTCTTCAAGTACAAAAGACAAATAAAATAATAAGACATAAATAATCTGTTCTTTTACAATTCTAAACTTATGACTGATGCAGAAACTTATCTTTTGATTAATATGTTGTTGATGAAATTATATACTTGCACGTCATGGAACTCACCGATCCACAATGGAACCAAAAGTATGACTGATCCCAATGCTTACGGATACTCCAATTGGGTATAAATAGGATGTAAGAAGTTGCAGAAGGGATGCTATCTAGGAAATGTATAACTGGAAAAAAAAAGATGACTTGGTCAACTTGGGAGAGTGAGAGATGATATCACGGGCCTGTGTTGTCCATCCTTCAGTCACGGTGGACTTCTTTATGATCCCAGACACCGTACTGTCCATGAGGTTTCCTTCTCCAGGTCAGGCAAACAGGCAAACAGAAATTAAGTGATTTACTCAAGATCACATAACTATTAAGTGTCTGAGGCCAGATTTAAAATCAGATCTTCCTAATCACAGTCTCAGAACTCTATCCACTGAGTCATCTAGCTACTTCCTAGCAACCTGTATTAGTAGGAACTGAACATTCAAAAGCCTTAGGAAGGCTGCCATTCATTCAGTGGAGCCACAATGGGGGAATAATGAAGAGACACATTGTAGGTGAGAAGAAATGGAAGATTTTTGGTCTTTACCTTTTGAGGGAGAAAGTAGATCACTAAAAGATGCATCTCTTCAATGATTATCAAATTATTTCCTAATCAAAGTCAGTTTTCTCATTTTTGTCTTTTATAAATATTTATTTAGAACCTATTATGTTCCAGATATTGTTCTCTCATTTAAAAATATAATCTCATTTGATTTTCCAAACAATTCTATGAGATAGGTGCTGTATCCTTATTTTAGACTTTACAAACAAAAGTTAGGTCACTTGTCCAGGATCTCACAGCCAGTAAAGGTCTGAAGATGAAACTAAATTGAAATATTTCAGACCCATTTCTCTATCTGCTGTACTGCCACCTACCTCAGTCCCTAGCACAAAGTAGAAGTTGAACTGACTTTTAGGTTAAACTCTAGCTTCAATTTCTTTTTCTTTTTTTTTTTGGTTAAATAAGGAAGTTAGAGTAAATGGTTTCTGGCATCTCTGATTTTATGAAATATTATGAAATATATAATATAAAATTATGATTTATGAAATATGATTTGGCAAATAGGGATGATCTGACTTAGTATCTGACTTCTGAGTTAAGCACAATGAGAGGAAAGTTTGATGGGCAAAGAATTCCTTTACTCTTAACCCTGAACATGCTTTACTCGTTTTCATCATTCTCAGAACAAGATTCAGTTTTCTTTGTTTTCAACAGATCATTGTGTGTCTGGGTAGAAACACGAATAGACACACATACAATCTATGTCTACATATGTTTGTATTTCTAAATGTATAAGCACCTATTATTGCATAGATTTACGGTTATATATTTATTATATGCATTTATGTATTTGGATATAAAGAACATTACAATTTTTCATTCTGGAAGATGGCTCTTTGATTTATAGGTAGGAATGGCTACATTCAACAAGGACACCATCCCCTTCCTCTAATCCTTTTGGGGACTTTTATTATCATTGCTGCTAACAGACACATTCTCATACTATCTTGCCAGATTGTCTCAGAGGGCTCAGCATTCGATGAGTAAAACGTATTCATTTTTCTTGGGTGGGTTTAGAACTCAGCAAGTATCTGTGTAGCTGGGTAATTGCCTGACTGTCACTTATGAGCTTACATGAAATCTAATTTAAAAGAACTAATTTGTAGCAGAATGTTCGACTTGTTTAATAATTTAAGCTGGGAGTGCAAGAACAATTAATGTAAATGGAGAAAATTGGACATCAGGCTCATTTATAATTCTCCTTGCTCTATTAATCTGTTATCAACTGGCATAATCGGTGATCTCAGTTGGTTTAATTACCATGAAGTCTACAATTTAGCTAATCAAAATTTATTGTCAGCTCCTCCAACAAGGTAGAAAACATTTTGTAATTTTGCAATTATGAAAATACATGATGTAGACTCATGTGTACATAAGCGGGTAAACATTTTAATGCTGGGACTTTCTTTTGGCAAATAGGGATGCTCTAACTTAGAATCTGACCTCTGAGTTAAGCATAATGAGATGAAAAATAGGGGCCTTTGAAGAGCAATCATATGATTGTGATAAGACTGGATTTACTGTCTTCATCAGGGAACACTCACTATCCTCACAGGACGTTTTTCCATTCTGCAGCTGTCATTCTCATGGCGAGGAGTCTTCTTGCTCTAGGGAGGCTGTGGGATACAGCCTCAAGAATAGTGGCTTCAGAGTCAGGAGCCCTGGGCTAGAGGTCCAGTACAAAAGATTCACCTAGATGACCATGGACGGCTGATGTCACTTTTCTGGGATTCAGTTTTCTCTTCTATAAATGGGAATAATGACTCTTGTTTTGTCTATTATCCAGGCTGTTGTGCGGAAAGTTGTCCTTTCCCTCAGTAGCATTTCATCTCCCTCCCTTTGCTGTTACTTGACCATCCTATCAGCTCTCATAGTCCATTATTTATTGATATTTGTTATATAATATATAATATTTATTATTATTAAATCATTATTATTACATATATTCTTTCCCTTAATATCATTTCATCGCACTCTTTTTGCTTTTACTTGGGCATCCTATCAGCTCTATGATTTGTTATTTATCTACATTCATTTTATAATTAATATTATTATTATTGTGAATTGTCCTTTGTCCTTTCCTTCAATAGTGTTTCATCTCCCCCTCTATGCTGTCACTTGACTGTCCTTTCAGCTCTTATAGTTTATTATTTATATTTGTAATATAATATATATTGATTATTATTATTTTAAATTATTCTTTCCTTCAGTGGTATTTCATCTCCTTCTTTATACTTTTACTTGTCAGCTCTTATAATTTATCATTCATTTATATTTGGTGAGTAATATTTAATATTAAATTATCATTATTATAAATTGTTCTTTCCTTCCATGGTTTTTTCTTTAATAGCATTTTATCCCCCTCCGTATGCTTTTACTTGGTCATCCCATCAGGTCTTAAAGTGTATTATTTATTTATATTTATTATATAATACACAATATTTATTATTTATGCTATAGATTATTAACATCTTTATGGTGATGATACAAAGATCTCTTTCTCTATGTCTGTCCTGTGCTCCTCTCATCTCAAATTGAATGCTCTGTCGACATCCTGAACTCAGTTCAAAACTCTTCTCTCTTTTGAGCTTCCCTATCACTAATCATAGAGACCGCCTTCCTTTGAGTCACACTTGATAGCTCATTTTGCCTGCTGCTATCCAAGGTATTGCTGGGCCCAGTTGATATCACTTTTGCATCATCTCTTGAGCAAGTCCTCTTCTCTCCCGTGACATTGCCACTACACTGATATAGACTGTAACCATCTCATCTATGGATTATTTTCCCTGCCTACTAATTCTTTTCCCTGCCTTGTGTTTTATCCACTCCAGTTCATTCTCCATTCAACTGTCAAATCACTCTTCCTAAAGGGCAGATCTGACCGTCTCACCTAACCAATCAATTCATGATTTTCTGTCACCTCAAAGATTAAACAACTTATCTGGGTCCTTCGATAATTGATGCAGAAGCAAAGGAAAAAGAGCCTTGGTCTTGGTCTTCATTCTGGGGGAAGAACATACATATATATATATATATATATATATATATATATATATATATATATATACACACACACACACACACACACATACATACATACATATATATATAACTTTTTGCATGTTATTGAATTATTATTTTTGTTATTGTTTTTTATTATTATTACTGCTATTAATATGTGAAGAAAGCCCCTCATTATTTGGGAAGATCAGCAAATGCTGAATGTAGAGTGCAACAATCTGAATTTTGAAGGAGTCTAGGAATTTTAAGAGACAAAGAAAGATAAGAAGAGAATGCATTCCAGGAAGGAAGGATCCTGGTGCAAAAGCCCAGGGATGGGAACCATACAAGGTCATTTCCAGATCTAATTTAACATTATAACTAATGCAGTTTACAGAATGAAGGACAAACTAAAGCATAACCAAAATGGTGTTTTCTCCCCCTTTCTGCAGCTCCGTAAGGCCATTATTGACCATGTATCAGACTCTTTCTTGGATACAACAGTGCCACTTCTGGTTCTCATTGAAGCAGCCAAGAATGGAAGGGAAAAGGAAATGAAAGAATATGCTGCTATATTTCGTGAGCACACCAACCGACTTGTGGAGGTAAGTTTCCAACTCTGCTTTGACATAGAAGCTGGAATGTGAGCAGCTGTTTGTTTTATTGCAAGATCTCCTGGTAGTGCCAGTGACACAGGGGTGCTAACAAATGAAAGCATCTTATTAGATACCTTTAAAAATGTTTGAAATATTCTTCGGTAATTACCCTGATTTCCTTAGAGAGCATCTAATCCAATTCTTTTGTTTTCAAGATAAATAACCAACTTGACCAAAGTTTCATAATTACTTAGTAATAAGAAATAAAACTAGAATTTAGGATTATAGACGCCTTTTCCTCTAGTTTTCCCTAGAAAATTTAAGTATGGTGTAAACATATATCATTCATATATGCATATATAGTAAGAGATAGAGTAATGAATCTTCCATTGAAGGGAAATGCAATTACACTTGAAGAAATGATGTGGCTAAAACATTTTGTAGAGCATAAGTAAGAACCATACTGCCTATAAAAGACAATTTCTTTCCTTTTAAGACAAGGTTCATAAATTTCCTAGTTCATTTTATTTTATTTTATTTTTTGGAGATGTAGAGTGACCAAATTGAAAGGATTCTGAACTTGGAGCCGGAATACTTGGGTTTAATCTTATCTTTCCCATCTTCTAACTTTGTGACCCTGAGCTAATCATTTCCCTTTGCTGGGCCTTGGTACACTCAGGTGAAAGAAAAATAGAAGTATTGTAATAGATTATTGGCTAACAAGCTCTTCCAGTCAGGATATCTATTTATAAAATGTTATGGGGTTAATTTATGAACATTTTTCAGAAATATAGAATCTTAAATTAGAAGAGATATCAGTGGCTTTCTAGTCAATGCAGAACTCTAGGATAGGTTCAGTATGAAGATTTCCCAAGAAGGGGGACCCACTATATTGAGAGGTAGTTCATTCTATTTATCAATCTGTTTCATGATTAGGAAGACTTTTTATTGAAAATAGGTCTAAATTTGTCTGTGCAACTTGAGTAGTTATATTAATAACATCTATTTTTGCAAAAATGCAGAGTGACAAAAGGCTCTTATGAATTCAATGACATTTTCTATGAATTTCTGTTTTATGAATCACAGTAACATTTACCTACATCTAAAATACAGTGGGGCATTTATACAAGAGAATTATTATTGTCTTCAGAAGTGATATTGTCTTATGTAGTCCCAGATCTATTATAATAATTTTGCGTCCTTCTACCCACTCAGGAATCCCTGGGTCACAGATAGGCACTCAATTTAGATGCTCTCCACATTCCTTTCCAGTTCTAAATTTCCCTGTGACTTTATAATCTTAAACAATTTAATGGAACAAAACCCACAACATTACTGTTTTTGAAAAATTCTTTTATTCTTGAGGAATTCTAAAGGAAGAAATTTACATTCATTTTCTTAAGAAATATAAATATAGGCAAGAACAGATATGGTTGAAACAGAGATTCCTTTGCCTCTCATCTTTGATGTCTTGGGAAAGAAAATGAAAAAAATTACAGATGGGATGGTGATCACCCCCTAGAAATGCCGTGTTTGAAAGAAGTTGTCTAACCAAAATAATTTAGAAAATCATAACTAATTTACTGCAAACATTGAGGCAGATGGGTCCATAGCAGAAACCTGCTATCCACTGTCTCTTTTTTCAAAGAATAGTTCCAATTCCCCTTATTAAAAAAGTCACCTCCTGTGCACACGTCCAACCTCCTACCTCCTCAGAAAGAACTTTCCAGACCAGTTATTTAGCATCAGGATCCAGAAACCCTTAAATATTTTTATGGCTTCCAGGGGTAGGGATATGGGGGCCTGCTCTTTGCAATGCTAACTTTGAAAGTTTTAATGTTTCTTCTGAGCTTGTCAGAGATTTGTAAAAATAAAAAAAAATTAATTTGACAAATTGTGTTTGTCAGATATTTTCAATAAATTATGACCTCTTAGCATCATGGAATTATAGATAATAGCTTTATAGCTTCTGTGGTTCTTTGACATCATCTTATTCAATGACTTTCATATTATAATCAGAAACTGAGGACAAAAACAGTTACGTGACCTACTCATTCCTTAGCTGGAAAGAGCCTGAGAGAAGAAAATGAATTTAGGACTTCATGACTCCAAATGCTCTAACTGCTGGACCACACTCTTTAAAATTAATTTGTGGTGGTTCAGTCATTTTAGTAGCATCTGACTCTTTATGATCTGATTTAGGGTTTTTCTTGAAAAGGATATTGGAGGAGTTTGTCATTTCTTTCCCCATCTCTTTCTGAAGATGCAGGAACTGAGGCAAAAAAGAATTAAGTGACTTGTCCAGGGTCACATAGCTAGTGTCTAAAGAGATATTTAAATTCAGGAAGAGGAGTCTTTCTGATATCAGGCCTGGTACTTTTTTCCTTCTATGTCACCTAGCTGCTCCTCTTTAAAAGAAAAGACAAAGGTGATTATAGAAATCTTCCAGCGATATTTAGGTTTGCACTTAACAGGTACTGATGGATCGGTGCTCTCATTATTCCATTATTCATGTTTTCTCATCCAGTGGAGCTATTGCCTGTCTCTTCTGCACAGATAATCTATCTTCTGATGATTTTGCTATTTTATGACCACCTGTCCATCTCCTGGACTATAATCTGCTCTCCTTCATTGCTTCTGGTACATGACCTATCCAACTCATTGCCCATTCAGGGATTGACGCCATCTTTAGTCTCGCTTTCAGTTCAATTCAATTCAGACATTTGTTAAGAAAGTATTATTAACTAAATATTCTGTTAGATTTCTAAGATACAAGGCCAATGTGTGACAAGAGTCCCTGTACTGAAAAAAATTGCATTTGACTGGGGGAAAAGCGGCATATCCACCAAAGGGTCTCAAACTTCTTTATGTTCATACTATAGTATTATTCCTTTCCTTGGGTGAATGTAGGGCAGCAGGTTCATACGTGTATGAGTGATTTCAGATGTAAGTTATGGAGAAATTACCCAAGCGATTATTTTTTAAGGTCCAAACAGCTTGGGACACATCTATTGAATACTGTGCAACATTAGCATGTGACTATGCACCCCTGAAAAGTCACCAATGTATGTACATATTATTGCTGTTCAGTCGGTTTTCAGGCATGTCCTACTCTTTGGGATCCCTCCCATGATATGCTGTTTTCTTCATCAGATCATTTGACAGATGAAAAAATGGAGGCAAATGGGTGGTTAAGTGATTTGTCCAAGATTACACAACTATTAAGTATCTACACCACACTGGAACTCAGGAAAATGAATCTTCCTGATTCTAGGCTTAATACTCCATCTACTGTGTCACCCAGTTGCCCCTTCACTGTAAGATAGACAATAGACAATAATATAGACAATTCGGAAAATGAATTGAAGTTTGTAAAAATGCTAATGGTTGAAAGGACCAGCAAAGGCTGGAGCAAAAATGACATGTGATTTGACTCTTGGATTGATCTAGAGATTGTAAAAGACACAGGTAAGGAGGAAGAACATCTCAGATATGGGGGAGAGCATGTGCAGAAGCATGGGTATAGGAATGAGATGTTATATGAAAAAATGTTAAAACAAACCACTATGACATGAATGTTCAATGCATAGGGAGTAATAAAAATAAATAGAAAGGGAGGTAGGAATCAGGTCATACCGGGAAATAAATACCAAAGAAAATATTCTGAAATTTGTCTTAGAGGCAATGTTGAGCAAAGGAGAAGTTCAATATTTAAAAATATCAGTTAGACAGCTTTAAAAAGGATAGATGGAAGTAAGGAAAGATGAAAGTCAGCAACATTAATGAATATGGTATTGAAGCATTTCAGGCAAATTGAATAGACCAGTCAGTATTTATACCTAGCCTGTGCCTTACCATTGCTCTTTGGATTCCTAAATTGTTGCTCCATCTGTGATGTTGTTGGTTTATGATGGACTACCAGGGAAATATCAGTGGAGGACTACTTTAATGGAGATGTGACCTCACTGAGAGAATATGAAATTTATATGACAATAAGTAACTTGGAATCACTGAAAGGACTCTACAATTCACCACTAGTCGTCTAGACCTCTCTCCTCATCATCAGATTTAATCACTTGGTATCTGTTCAAGAAAAGTGGGTTGATCATTCAATTACATATCATCAAAATTTGAGAAAGAGGTATTCTGTGTTGATGGGGGGGGAGGGAAGAGAAAGAATATACCAAAACATTCTTTTTTATTATTATGTCCACTGAGGAGGGATGGTAGTTTTCTAGAGATCAGTGAATTCTCAAAACTAGTATGCGTAAAAATTCTTATCCATAAGATCTCATTCTTTATAGAGAATTCCCATTCTGTTCAAAAATTTTCTTGGGACATCAACTATGAAACTTGCCCAGTATGTTACCCCACACATAGATCTGCTTAGATTAATAAACAGTGGATTACTGAATAAAGTGAGAGTTTTTCCAAGAGGATGATGAATGGTTGAATAAAAAAATTAAACTTTTATTTCCTCACAGGCATAGGGATGTTTTTTTTTAATAAAAGTTTTCCCTTTTAAGGAAGGACAGGGGAATACAACATGAAAAAAGGAAAGCTGTCCATTGCATGAGATTTTGTTGTGGTGTGTGGAAGAAGAGAAGGGAGCTGATGTATAGGTTACAGCATGCAGATCATAAAGCAACCTGAGTTCGTTTCTGCCTGAGACATAAAACTGAAGCATAGTCCAGTGTCTAGGGTCAGACAGTATAAATATAGAGATAAATGGATTAAGTTGTAGATACTTATTCTTCCTTCAACTTGGTGATGGCCCTAGGGCAGTCATTCCTAAAATGAGTAGATTAAATTTTAGAGGTACTAAAGGCCTGTTTGGAAATACCTGGGCATAGAGGTGAATAGCTCAGGTTCACTGGGAAAGGTGCTGATCTAAGAACAGAGGAATAGGTAGATGTACCAGTAAGATAAAGAGCTGGATTGGGTTAATGACTGAATGATAAAGCAGGTATCTGAACATAAAATTTAAGTGAAGTATTAAAAATCTGGTCTTACATCAATCCTGCCAACCCTAGTGGAGGGTCATACACATTGAAAGGACTGACTGAATTTTTGGACTCTAGAACTTAAATTACTCCATCATAGTCAGTTAGGATATTTTCTAAATATATATACAATATATACATATATACATATATATATACATTCTAAATATATATACAATATATACATATATATTTGTATATATATACAAATCTTAACTTCTATCAATCAAGACATTCATTTAACATTTTTCAAAATTCACCATAATCAGGAATTTAGGCACAAAGACTTGGTTGTCTTCTTAGTTACCCCCAGTTCCCAGAAGACACTATAGACATAGGAGGGCAGGTAGGTGAGTTGATAAAGCACTGGCCTTGGAGTCAGGAGAATGGGAATTTGAATCTGGCCTCAGGAAGGCACTTGACACTAATTAGCAGTGTGACCTTGAGTGAGTCACTTAACTCTGCCTTGCATCCAGGGCAAGTCATCCTGTTTATATCTGGCCACTGAATCCTGATAGTTCTGAAGGAGAAAGTGAGGCTGGTGACTTATCGCAGAACTCCCCCCCCACTCAAATCTAATTCATGAGCTTGCCATGGCATCATATCCCTAAGGTCATGGTCTTCTTTGATGACAAAGGACAGACATCATCATAAACATGGAATATATTCAATAAATATTTTGAATGAACAGATGAATTTGAATGTTAGCTACCTGTCATGATCCTTCAAAAATATTTGTCTGTGAAATTTTCTCTCACTTCTTTTGGGGAAATATTGAAGGAGCTAGAGTTTATTTTTTCTCTTTTTTGTTTTTTGCCTAGTGAAGAGAAGATTTTGGAAGTACCATTGTCCCAAGGAACAAAAATATGATAAACTGTCATAGGGGAAAAAAAAGTTTAGCCCTCTTTTGCTTCATCCCAGAAGTCAGAAGTAGGATCCAAATATGTGTTATAAGAGAGAATATTTTGGCCCAGAATAAGGAAGAATGTCCAAACATTTACAAAGAGCTATTGGACCGCCTTTGTGGGCAGGGGATTCACCATTAATGCAAGAGCTAACAGAGAGGTTTATTGACTATTTGAAGTTCTTCTCCTTTGTAGGATTCTCTAATTCCAGAAATCTTACACTGCCAAACCACTTCTAATAAGCTGTTACCTTATCTGTAAAATTAGAGGGTTGAATTAGCTACTCTATCCAATCCATTTAAATTCAACCAACGTTTATTAAGCCCTTTCTGTTTGCCAGGCACTGTGGTACCCCCTCTAAGGTGCCAGTAGCATACCAATTTTCCTTCCAATCTCTACTTTATATTCATATATCTGAGCTCAGTGGTTAAACAACTATATACTTAAGTAACTCCCCCTGGTGATAGCTATAAACATTCCCAACCTAAGTAAAGTTTCCGCCACTAATTTCTGCTCTAAACCTAGCTCCTAGGGAGGTTGGTAAATTTCTGCAGTATCTTTAATGTGCTTTGTGCTCCTCTGAGAACTTCACTAGGGCTTCAAGGTGGCAATAAAACTATTAGGTATAAGAAAGGCACTGCTTTCAGTGTGTGGTATTGTTTATTTTAATTACTATTATTTAATCTTCTTCTTAAATCAGCTCTTTTTAAAAAGACCTTCCCATTATTTCAGAATCACATTGCAATTTGTGTTCAGTATATTTATTGAATTCAACTGTTGGAATCTCAGGGAAACAATGCAATCTCAGCTGCAGCCCATGAATTTTTTAATCGCAGTTGTCAATGGTAATATTGGTAAAGATGGAAAAAAAGAATATAATCATCAGGATGAAGAAAAGGATTGTGGATAGAGAAAAAGAATAATAACAAAAATATTTCGATAATGATGGTGATAATACGACAATTACGATGTTGATGATGATGGTGATGCTGCTGCTGCTGCTGATGGTGGGTGATGGTGGTGGTGATGGTGATATAATCCTTCAAAGATCTCTCTCAATCAGGAAACAATATTGCTACCCTAATAGCTAGTGTAGGTTTTCTTGGTGTTTTGACTTACTCATCAAAAATTCATCTGTCTTGGGGAACCTTATTTTAGCAAGTTCCAGGGGAGTCTTTTATCAGGAGGAAAAAGTGGGTGGACATTTAATTAGAATACTTCCCTCCATCCTACAAAACATATTGTTCCCACTCACAGAATGGTGTGCCAGTTTTAGAAAAGCCCACGTGCCAAGAAAGATGACTTTAGATGAGAATCTTTCTGATTTCTAGAAGGGTTGTCTCTTCTCTTAGAAGACCCTGATCTATGACAGAACTTTTGTATAAATGGTCTCACCAGCTTTGAATTTTCTTTCTCTATCAAAACAAGGGGGATTACTTGCTAAGATAAAGGGCCCCCTCTCTTAGACCCTGAATCCTGTATGTATTTACATCTATGCATACTTTGTTAAATCTCTTGAGCAAGGACTGTTCTTGACCAGTCATTTTGCTGCATCATTGGGAAAGAAAATCACACAAATAAATACTGGCAACAGAAGATAGGTGTTGGTTTTCTGGAGAATTTTGGGGTCATTCAAAGAACAGGATAATTTCCCTACAGGCAATCCATCCTACTGCTTTCCTCCTGTTTAATTCTAGGTCTAACTCACTCTCCACTTGGCGTGTGTACTAACATTAGATGTTCTGATAGAGGGTCATCCAAAGGGTAATAGAGAAACACATGGTGAGCATGGGCAGACCTCAATGTATAACCCACAATTATGCAGTATAAAGGTTACTGTGAGAGGGATAACAGGAACAGGAAAAGAACCATGGGGCAGTCCCCATATACCAAGAGTAAAGGATAACAAAAAAGACAGTGTGATATGCATATAATATGATGTCATCTAAATGTTCTTTGAAGAGTGGGTGAACTCTTTTTTGGACAGTCACAGGAGGACCTGGACAAGAGTCAAGCAGGCAGTAAATCAATAAGCATGTTTCAAGCATTAAGTGTGGGCCAGGCACACAGCCAAGTGATGGTGAGTCCAAGAAAGGCAAAAAACAGGATTACTTCCCTCAAAGAGCTCACTTTTTTAATGAGGATTAGAACAGGCAAGCAACAATGTCCACTCAGAATATATATATGAAAGTAACCCTAGGTAGGATTGGAAGGGAGGAATGGATCATGATCTGTCTTACTGACAGATAAATCAGCATTTATTAAAATCACTCAATATATGGATCTTTGTTGGTATGTATAGATATAACTCCAGTTTGTTTTCTGCTCTTCTGATTTCTCTTATCTTTTGTTGAGAATGTGAAGACAGGTGAATTTCTCTCAGTAAAGACAGGTAGAATTTTACCCTTAGTGAGGCAGAACCCAGGTGTGATGTTCTTATCCCTAGGAAATGAGCTGCTCTGACTATTAAATCCCTCTAACTATTGGTTGCTAAGATATAGAGACGGAGCTGTAATCTCATTGCATGGTTTCTACCTCCACTAATGGTGACCCCCTCCATGCTTTCTCATCCCATGTTCTTTTTATCTATGATCTTTCATAAATCTTTCAAAATCCTAACCTTTCAGTATCCTAAAGGATTTCGTCTAACTCTTTTACTGCACTAATTCATATCTCCTGACTGATCAGGAGAGGTAAATTTAGGTTTTCTACAGTAAGTAATGTTCCCATGCTGTGGGCAAGATGGACAGAAAACAGCTTGTTGTTTTTGTTTTTATTTTTCTTCTGTTCATTTCTTGAGTTTCCTTGGTAACAGGAATCATCATTTGACAATGATGCACCATACACCAATGAACTCAATTGTCTTTTCATGAATGGGTTGGGTTGGATGACTGCTGTGAGGACACTTGATTCTTAAAATTGGTGATGTTGGTAAGACACTCATTGCAGTCTGTTACTAGGCACATCCTTCAAAGTCTTTCTAGTTTTAATCAGTCAGTTTTATTTGTTTTTTTTAATCAGAGTTTTTACCCAGTTGACAAAACCTTTGAAATTCTAAGTTTGCTTCGGTGTTAAGATGAGGTATGGATATAAGACCCATTGTTTGTGGGTTTTGAAAATCTAACAGAACTTTGAGTGAGACTCTTTGTTTTAAGTTTCCCTCTTCCATACGGCAGTGGTGGATATTTGATGTTCCATTTATAGCCTTCAGAATTAAAAGATCTGCAGAATTGAGAGCAAGACACCTGGGTTATAACCCTGCCTTGACTTGACTTTTCTTAAATCTTCTCTACTCTTTTGTTCTGTTCTGCAAAATGAGAAAGTTAGATTGATCTGTCACTCTGTGGAAATTTTGTACCTTTATTGAGTCATTACCTTAATCTCATGAATTGACATTTTTTTTATTCTTTGCTTATATTTTCAACTTAAACAGACATTCATGGTTTTCATAAAGGCAGCAAATATATTGTTATTTTTAAAGCTTGCCCTTCTTCCTCCCCTCATTTTCTCAGAATCACTCCTTTCTTTCAAGACTCAGATTGTTCCAGCATCTTTAGTGGACATTTCCTTATGTCCCCAATATGTCAGTGTCTTTCCTCTGCCCAAATCACCTTCTATGTTGTATATGTTGTCCATGTCATGTTGTACATGTCTTCTCCCTCCAACTTGGATATAAACTTTGATGGTGGGCATGGCATCACCAATGTCTTTGTACTTGCAGTGTTTGCCACAGTACCTAGAATATAGTGGGTACTTATTAAAGATAGTCAGATTATATGATTGATGTTCCCATCCCCAGAGATTGTTGGGAATAAAAAGTTGGAACATTGTAAAGAATACAACCTTTCATCTTTGAGGACAAATCATTGCAACTCTTCTACCCAATCAATCCAAGGCACTGAAATGAAATGTTAATAGGGAATAGCAATGCCCCAACACCTCCTTTCACCATAATTTTGGATGTATGTGAACCACAGTTGCCATATCTTTAAAATGAGGAATTTGTTAGAAGTGTTTTTTCCTAGTTCCCTTTCCGTGGAGATATTCCATGATTTTGAGATTTCAAACCCCACAGTCCAGTGACTCCTTTACTGGTCACCTTCGTAGGCAGGGAAAAATGCATTTAGATTAAGGTTCCTGAGAAAAAGAACTATTTAAAGGAGAAAGAAGATGGGATAAAAGAGGCAGTTGCAACCATGGAGTCAAGCAGGCCCAAATTGAAACAGACCCATGAGAAGTGTATGATCCTGAGCAAGTCCTGAAGCCTCTGTGAGTCTCATTGTTTGTTATTTGGAGATAATAGCAATCATACCTAACTAATAAGGTTGTTTTAATGCTCAAGTGAAATTCTCCGCACAAAGTGTAGGAAACCTGATTAAAGTCACTATTTAATGATCACTATAAGTTCTTTTTAGAAAATTGTTTAAATTTATTTAAGGCAATGAGGTTAAGTGACTTGCCTAAGGTCACACCATTAGGCAATTATTAAGTGTCTAAGGTCAAATTTGAATTCAGGTCCTCCTGACTGCAAGTATGGGACTCTATCCACTGAGACACCTAGCTGCCCCAATATAAGTTCTAACTAAAGGAAAAATATACTTTGTTAAAGTCTTATTGAGAGAAATTTTTTTTCTCTTCTTCAAATGGAGAAAAAAGAAATAGGTAACATTTCTTAGAGGTTTTATGTTTTGAAAAAAGGATTAAACTATGAGGTTACCAGTAGAATGAATGATGCAGGGTAAAGACCATTGAATTTTTAGTCATGGTAGCTTAATTTGATTCCTTCTGCTTCCTATATGACCTTGGGCAAATCCTTTCCCTTCTCAGCACTTCATATTTCTCAATAAGACAGTTGTATGATGATTTGAACTGGCCTGGATTATTGTGAGCCTCCCAATTTATATCACCTAATTTAAGGAAGGTTCACAGAATAATATATGAGGAATCTTGTGAACTATTTTGAAAATAATTAGAATAAAGTAAAACTAAAACATTTCTGATTTGGAGACTTATCTGTCTTTAGTGATTTTTCTAATCATTACTCAAGTATTTATAATTGCTTGGCAACCAGGCCAGAGCCTAGGTGGAACTATTTAATGAGAAGTGCTTTCAATCCCTAAGTGATAGTATGTTCTTAATAAACACTGGAAGATTGATTGAAAAGGGTTGAGATCTAAATGTTTATAACTTTATTACAGCTTAAGAGTTAAAAGACACGTTAGAAGGGACCTAATTCAAAAACTGCTGGCTGGTATGTGTGGTTGATCTTCTTGGAATTAGAGTCTGATTCATTTTTCTGTTTCATTACCAGCTCTTACCACAGAATATGGATTGTAGGAAGCAATAAATAATTTTCTCTGACCTTCTCTCCCCCCCTTATACCTTTCCTCACTCCTTTCACCTTCCTTCTTTATTTTCTCCCTTCCTCCTTTTTTTTCTTCCTTCCTCCTTTGCTTTCTACCTATTTCCTCCCCCCTCTCTTTTTCCTTCCCTTCCTTCCTTCTTCCTTCTCCCTCCCTTGCTTCAACCCTTCCTTTCTCTGACCCTCCTTTCTTCCCTTATTTTCTTCCTCCTTTTCTACTTTTTTGTTTCTCTCCTTCTTCTTTTATTCCTTCTTTCCTCCTTCTATTCTTTATCTCTTCCTTTCTCCTTCTTCTCTCACTTTCTTCCCTTCCTTCCTCCCTCTTTCCTGTTTTCCCCCTTCCTTTCTCCTTTCCTTCTTTCTTTTTTACACCCTCCCTCCTTCCTTCATTATTTCCTTCCTTCCTTTTTGTCCTTCCTTCTTTCTTCTACCAATGCCCAGAAATGTGACAGCATCTTGTCCATAGTACTATGAGTATTAAATGACACAACTGGAATATAAAATAAGAAGACATTATTCCTCTTAGAACACCAATATATGTGATTAGTAAGTTCTTAAGCTATACCATAAAACCAATTTAGCTCATTAAATATGTATTGAACTAGTCACTGCATATAACAGTGCTTCTTTGGAGATTTATGCTAATAAAATTGAATTTTGTTTAGGGATACTAGAAATCTCTTCCCCCCTTGCAGTATCTTCATGATGGGAGTAGAGACAACTCCAATGCAGGAGCACCATTAACCTAGAAGCAAATCTACCTTTGAAATGCAAGTAAGGAGCAAGGACATGGTTTTAGGTTGAGATAGACTGTAGTGGCAGACAAGAATTGACTGCAGGATGAAAATCAGATCAAACAATAGAAGAATGGGATAGAGGTCCTTAGTGAATCTAAGGATAGGTATTTGAGAATGTGGGCAGGAAGTATGAAGACTGAAGTAGGGCTAGAGTGGGAGAGAACTAGGAAAGGAATGGGTATGACTTCCCAACCAATGATGGGGAAAAGGAAAGAGGGTGATAATAGGGAGTGAGAATGGGCCATATATGGGAGAGATTCCTGAAAATAATAAAGTTGCTGAAATTGCAAAAACAATTCAGAGGAAAATCATTATATGTGGCATTCTCTGATAAAATATAAAGATAAGTCAAGAGCTCAGAAGGAAATGTGATGATTCTTTTGATATAAAACAGATACTAAAGAACAAACTTGAGTTTATTCAGTATCCTCTGCCAGACATCACTGCCAACATTATCTGGAGGGCACAAACATGCAAAGAAAATCCCTGTTTTCTAAATTATTCTTCGATCTTTGATCAGATCCATATAAAAATCACAAATGAATGAAGAATATCCTATAAAAAAGGTGAGATGGACTGCTGCTGAGTTGTGTAGCAACAGATGAACATGTATATGCATATTTATACACATATATTTATATAAATGTCTATACATCTTTGTGTACATAGTTTCCAGTATATATGCATTTGTGTATATATACATGTATATTATATATATATATATATATATATATATATATATATATATATATATATATATATATATTCGCTCATCACAAAGTGACTTCAAATCTAGGAAGATCTGGGTTCAAGTCCAATTCTTGACCCATACGGACAATGTGATCCTCAGTAAATTATTTAATCTTTCAGTATTCTAGAATAGTCTTTCATATTTTAAGTCCCAATGGATTTCCAAATTTCTTCCCAGAGATTTCTCTATACCAATGAAATAACAGGTCTAGACACTTTCTCTAATCTCTATTCTATTTCCTATCCTCTTTTGCGTAAAAACACAGGTTATATATCTACATAATGTAACTGTCTCCCTCTCTCTCTCTCTCTCTCTCTCTCTGTTTCTCTCTCTCTCTTTCCATGTATATTATATACATACACACATGTATGTGTGTATATATATCGTGTATTTACATATGTATATGAACATATTTGCATATGTATATTTACATTTTATATTTATATATAAACATAAGTGAGTATATATGAATATAAATGAGTATGTACAAATATATAAATATAAATGAGTATATATGTAAATATAAATATAAATTAGTATATATGTAAATATAAATGAGTATATATGTGAATATATAAATATAAATATATTTAAATATAAATGAGTATATATGTAAATTTGTCCTATTAATATCTTCTCTGGATGCAGATACTATTTTTCTTCATGAACTTTATTTTTTAATTTGTGTATAATAGTCAAAATGATTTAGTCACACACAGTAATTCACAAAATAATGCTACTTTTACTGTATAGAATGTTCTCCTGCATCTTCTTACTTCACTCTTCATCAAACCACAGCCATTCTTAAAGAGAAGTCATTAAGTTGTAAAGGACTGGGGATTTGGTTCCATGGGTGATGGAAAGATAAATTCAGATATCCTTGAAACATCACTGTTGATGGCTTCATTACATAGCCACAGTCAAGAGTAATAGATATTCAGTCATAGTACTACACTTGTATCCAGTGACTATTCACAGATCTAAAGGAAAATCTCTGAAATAACTGGGTGGTTCCTCTTTGTTGAAATTTTGGATGGGCATGGGCAATGGGAGGCCACCACACATTGCAAGTAATGAATTAAATAGGAAAATAGGTACAAATTATATCATCAGAAAATGGGTGTTTAAAAAAAAGACTGGCTAAATGTTGAGATCAAGAGACAATATATTCTGCATTTAAAGCAAAGATAACCCCACAATTTGAGGATTTGAAAGGTTGCTCTAAATTTAAATAAAAATTCAAGAAAGTCTGGTATAATACAATGGACATTGGACTTGAAATCACATAAATTTGAATCTTGTCTCAGCTGCGTACTTACTGGTCAACCATAGGCAAGTTCATGTACCTCCTGAGCCTTGATTTTTGAC
The DNA here is from genome assembly GCF_037893015.1 of Macrotis lagotis. NCBI lineage: Eukaryota > Metazoa > Chordata > Mammalia > Peramelemorphia > Peramelidae > Macrotis > Macrotis lagotis. Next base: position 28,620,841 of record NC_133661.1, on the reverse strand, counting down.
CTGTGAAATGGAAATAATACTGAGAGGACCTACCTTGTTAGGTCATTATAAAGAATAAATGAAATGATGTCTATAAATTGTTTTGCATATTTTTAAGTTGTGAATGAAGGATGAAAAAGGCATTTATTATTAAATAAATTAAATAAAGGTATTATTAAAGGCATTTGTTCCTACTATGTAACAAATAGTGTGCTCAGGGCTGAGTTGCTAATGCCAAAACAGAGACAGTCCTTGTGGAAACAATATAAATAGAACAGTGATGGACAGCTTGAAGGCATTGATGTTTATTAAAGTAAACTAGTATTATTTTTATTATTTGTAAATGAATATTGCAAATGACTTCTTTGAGTAGTCTCCTAGCTGTTTTTTTTCCATCTGTAAATAAAATATGCTATTAATGAATAATCACATTTATTCCTTGGCATTTGCTTTAAATAAAATTGACTCTGATGAAGAGATTGTCTGCAAGGGGAACTTTTGCATTTCAACTCTGACTCCTTACAAAGTTTCATAGTGTTTTCCAAGGATAACACAAGAGATTCAGAGAGTTTTTAAGGGCATAATCTTTTTTTGCATCACTTTTCAAAGATAGAAATTAAATGAATTAAATGAAATTAAATTGAATTAAAGCTTTATGTTTTGGAAAGAGGACCATGGCATCAGGGAGTTGATGCCATGACAAGTACATGCATTGGAGTGAGGGGGTGTTGTGCTAAGTCACAGCCTCAGTTTCTCCTCCTCATTCATCTGAGTCCAGTGGCCAGATAAGGATCAGGATGACTGGAGATGGTTCTGGATGTGAGGCAATCAGGGTTAAGTGACTTACCCAAGGTCATACAGCTAGTGAGTATCAAGTGTCTGGATTGGATTGAATTGGATTGCATTTGAACCTTGTCCTCCAGACTCTAACACCAGTGCTCTATCCACTGTGTCACATAATATTTCAGTTGGGCAAAAACACTAGAAAAGGTGGCTAAATTTATTCATGACCCTGGGCAAGTCATTTTCCATTCTAGGCTTAAGTTTTATTCTCTTTAAGATGAGTACTTGCATTATAGAATCTTGGAGCTTCCATGTAATGCTAGCATCTGTAATCCTAAATAGCAATGCTGTGATGTCTTGATAGTTATGTTTCCCTTCTGAGACAGAATAGGAATTAATGTGAACTTACTTATTTATCATATTATGTACCTTTTTGAAAGGGTTTTTGATTTTCTCAGTTTGTAGAAGTCCAAATTTCAGAACTTCTACCAGGAAAAAATTGCCAAGTCTGGATGATTTTGTAGATACCTCCTAGTGAGGCAAAGACAAATTAAATGATTTGACAAAATTTACCAACAGTTAATGCTTGAGGGGCAGCTAGGTGGCGCAGTGAATAAAGCACCGGCCCTGGAGTCAGGAGTACCTGGGTTCAAATCCGATCTCAGACACTTAATAATTACCTAGCTGTGAGGCCATTGGTAAGCCACTTAACCCCATTTGCCTTGCAAAAAACCCCCCAAAAAACCTAAAACAGTTAATGCTTGAGAGATCCAAAGCCAGCTATTTCTGATGCCACACCAACCATTCCGTCTATGAAACCAAACTTCCTTTTCCCCAAAGTGTGAGCAAATGGTAGCATGTTCATGGAATTGAAGGAGTAAACATCATCAACTGTGATCTTTACTTATATAAGACCCCTTTGTGAAAAATTCAATAGGAGGCCATCTAACTTCCATATGCAGAGCATTAATTACAGGGAATTTAATGGTCAAACATGTCCCTAAAGAAGATATGAGATGGGACGGCTAGGTGGCTCAGTGGATAAAGCACTGGCCCTGGAGTCAGGAGTACCTGGGTTCAAATCTGGTCTCAGACACTAAAATAATTAACTCGCTGTATGGTCTTGGGAAAGCCACTTAACCCTGTTTACCTTGCAAAAACCTAAAAAAAAAATGAGAAAAAAAATTACTTCTAATTTTTTGCAATAATGGAGAGCTATGGGTCTCATAGTGCATATATTTTCAGATATGTCAGTTAGTTTTGCAGAATGGTTTTGTTTTATCTTACCTTTTGTTTGTTACAAGAAATACTGTAAAGAACAGATTTGAAAATTAAGGTGAAATAGAAACACGAGAGAATTAAAATTGATTATTAAAATAGAACAGGACGTAATATTCTAGGGGTACCTTATTTCCCTTGTTCTGAACTCTCTGCATTGACTAAGAAATCCTACTATCCTGTTGAGTCTTTGGGCTGCCATGTCTTATCTTTTTTTTTTGCAAGGCAATGGGGTTAAGTGACTTGTCCAGAGCCACACAGCTAGGTCATTATTAAAGTGTCTGAGGTCGGATTTGAACTCAGGTACTTCTGACTCCAGGGCCAGTGCTCTATCCACTGAGCCACCTAGCTGCCCCCTGCCATGTCATATTGATGACATATTGATTATAAGCAATTCATAAATCTCAAATGCACATAAAGTTTATTAAAGCCATGACTTCTTCATATAATGATTTTTGGTGATTATTTTGAACTGTTTAGTCTGCTAGAATAAAAGTTCTTAGAGACTGTGTCTATATCACATGGATACAAATGTCTCTAGGAAAAAAAATCAGTGACTTTTCATTCAGTGGAGAGATAAAGATGACTCTAATGGCAAGAAACTTGAATTCTCATTTTTATTATTTTATATTTTGTTATTTTGTAATTTGTTATTTAATCATCCCTGGGATGATTCATTTCAGTCCTATGGGCCTCAGTTTCTTCTTTTGTAAAAATGAAAATGATTGGAATTGTTTCCTTCTGAACTCCCTTCATAGTTCATTGTGTCTTAAATCAGAACACAATTTATATATTATAGCTTTTGTTTTATGAAAACCACATTCCTGAATTTTTGTAGGTTTTGATTTAAAAAAATGAATTCATACCATGAAGAGAACAGAACTTATTTTATGTAAAATTTATGATGTGCATAATGCTTCTAATTTTGAATACTTCTCAACAAATTGATCAAAATCTGTATCTCAATCACAGACATAACAATTGTATGCCAGTGAAGTTGGTGCTATAGGACTTGCAAAAGACCAGTGGTGGGAGCTTGTTTTCAAACCATGAGTGGGTTAGTGAGATTTTGTTATCAATATTTCCAGTATTCCTTCCAGCAGTGATAGCAATAGCAAATGCATCACAGGGAAGCAGCTGTCTGTTTCTGTGAGCATGAACAAAGAGACAAAAATCAGAGAAAGAGACACAGACAGATAGACAGATAGAGGAGGTCAAGACAAAGAGAGAGATAGAAATAAAGAAAAAGAGAAAAAGAAGATTGAGGGAGGAGAAGGAGAGAGAGAAGGAATTGAAAGATGAGGGAGGTAGAAAGGGAGAGATGGCAAAGGCAGAACAAAGACAAAGATAATAGAAAATAATGGAAAGATGGAAGGAAGGGACGAAGGGAAGAAATTAGAGGAATAAAGAAAAGGAAGGAAGAAAAAAAGATTAGTTTTAATGACAGTCAATATAGCATAAATATGATAATGGGAAGTAAAACCTTTCTTTTTTATTCAATCCTTGTAAGAGAAACTATTAGCTTGATTCTTTTTTTCCCCTTCTTAAAATAGTACTTCTGACACTAAGGAAAAGAAAAACTCAGCAAGTCTCCATGTAATTTTGGGGTATTGTGGAAAGATAATATCTTCAAAAGACATATATATATATATATATATATATATATATATATATATTATATATATATTATATATATATTTACTAAGTGTAGGACATGATGGTGATACAAAAATGATTCCAGTTTTCATTCCAGATTCCAGTATTCATTGCATAGAGGAAGACAAAATATAAAGGGGAGATTGAAAGTGATGGGGTAGAGACAGGGAAAGAAGAACAGTTCAGTTCTCTTAAATATCACTTTGAAAAATTATCAATTTCATTTAAATTCTTTAAGAATATTTAAGGTAAAAAAAAAGCCTTAAGTCCAATTTTCTGTTAGGGGGTTGGTAACCCTAGGTTGCAGACCACAAACCATTCACTACAAATCTTCTTGCGGGTGTCTTCCACCATTTGATTGTTTTAAGGAACTCCTCAAAGATTCTTTACAGATGAACCTCTTGAGGTCCTTGTAGTCTTAACAAATTGGTTAGGGCTTTGAGAAGCAAAATGGGGCAGCTAGATGGAGCAGCAGATAGAGCACCGGCCCTGAAATCAGGGGTACCCGAGTTCAAATCCGGCCTCAGACACTTAATAATCACCTAGCTGTGTGGCCCTGGGCAAGCCAATTAACCCCATTTGCCTTGGAAAATCCTTTAAAAAAAGAGAGAAGCAAAATGACTGGCCCAGGGTCACATAGCTGTCAGTAGTAAGACTCAAATGCTATTCTTGGTACCACCAATGCCAAGTTTCTCTCTCCTCTATGTCATGTGCCTTCTTATCAAAATATGTCATTTCTTAAAATTAGAAAATAATCTTATTTAAAATGATCATTTAATTACTGAGAATATTTGTATATCCCTTAGTAACAACAATTAATGCAATTCTGAAGCTTTGGGATAAACAGAGAAGCCGGACTCTCCAGGAAATTAATTAGAGGCTAGTTGTATTGCATCTCTCAATGAACAGTAAGCTAAATGTAAAATATACCTAAGTAAACAGTCACCAGGGGACTTTTTTACATCAAAATTAACAGATTAATCTGATTATGAAAACCTTGCCATTTTCAAGAACAAGCAATAAAACTGAAAAATAGAAGTGGTGCTGTCACTTTAGAGAAAAAAATTACCTTGGGAATTATCAAAATTGACTATATGACAATTTTTTGAGCTCAGAGGCTCAGAAACACATTGTTTTGAGAACTCTGAAGTTTCTTACACTTACCATGGCTCTGCTTCATATTATTCTTTTTGAATTTCCAACTACGTTTTGCTAGGTTTTCTAGACAGTGTGTACCTTGAGATGCATCTCAAACTCTGACACAGGGCTGTAAGAAGATGATCTATTCGTGTTACAGAGCTAGCTGCAAAAATAAGTCAAGTGTCTTTCTCGAAGAAATGGAATATCACCATCAATTTCCAGTTTCAGGAATCAAAATGGTTCTTGAATATAGGCATTCCGCTAAGCCAGGAAACTCCAAGTACTTACAATTGATCCTTATCATTGATTTAATTTCAATCAATAATTATTAAGCTTCTATGATGTGCTAGACCCAATGCTGAGTACTAGGAATAATTTGTTGTTATATAAAACTGGAAAATATACAAGCATTATAGGTTTAGAGCTGAAAGTATTCTCTGAGGTAATCTCATCAAACAAAATGAAAGAAACAAAAGATAACAACTGAGTCCCAGGGAGGTGTGATAGTGAAAAGATAGCACAGAAAGTAAGCACAACAAATAGAAGAAAGTTCAGAGGAGATATGGACATGAAGGAATTATACCTCAAATAGATATAATAGATATTCACAGTGTTCTATGTGTTTTTCTTTCTTTTTTATTGATATTTTTTCAAATACATGTTATGAAAGTTTTTCAACATTCATCCATATGCATGTGTATATTTTTAAGTAACACACTTTCATTCCATCCTGCCTTCCTACCCCTCTCTTCAGTGGCAAAAGGTCAGGGTAGCATTGTACGTACATATTTTTGGTAAACATGTTTACTAATTAGTCATTTTCAGTATGAAGAACTAAGATTAAGGGAAAGAAATACATGAGATATTATTTTAAAAGTAGATGTATGGGCAGCTAGGTAGAGTAGTGGATAGAGCACTGGCCCTGGAGTCAGGAGGACCTGAGTTCAAATGTGACCTCAGATACTCAATAATTACCTAGCTGTGTGACTGTGGTCAAGTCACTTAACCCCATTGCCTTGTCAAAAAAAAGTGAATGTACTAGAGTAAATCATACAAAAATATCCTTGAAACAATGAACAAATTCAACAAAGTAGCAGGAAATAAAATAAACCCACATAAATCATAAGCATTTCTATGTATGAACAACAAGGCCCAAGAACAAGAGATAGAAAGAGAAATTCCATTTAAAATAACTGTAGATAGCATTAAATATTTGGAAATCTACCTTCCAAGACTAACCCAGTAATTATGTGAAAACAATTATAAAGCTCTCCTCACCTAAATAAAATCAGTTCTAAATAATTGGAAAAATGTCAAATGTTCATGGTTAGGTTGAGCTAATATAATAAAAATGACAGTTGTACCCAAATTTAATTACTTATTCAGTGCCATACCAATCAAACTACCAAATAAATACTTTACCAAGCTAGACAAAAATAATAGCAAAATTCATCTGGTGTAACACAAGTGCAAGAATAGCAAGGGAGGGGCGGGTAGGTGGGGTAGTGGATAAAGCACCAACCTTGGAGTCAGGAGTACCTGGGTTCAAATCCGGTCTCAGACACTTAATAATTACCTAGCTGTGTGGCCTTGGGCAAGCCACTTAACCCCATTTGCCTTGCAAAAATCTAAAAAAAAAAAAAAAAAAAAAGAATAGCAAGGGAACTGATGAAAACAATGTAAATGAAGGGGGACTAGCTCCACCAGATTTAAACCATACTACAAAATAGCAGTCATCAAAACTGCCTGGTACTGGTTAAGGAATAGAGGACTGGATCAGTGGATTAGGATAGGGTCAAAAGAAAATGCAGTAAACAACTATAGCAACCTACTATTTGACAAACTTAAAGACATCAGCCTCTGGGATAAGAACTCACTATTTGACAAGAAAATTTTGGGCAACTGGAAAATAGTATGGCAAAACCTAGGCAAAGATCCACATCTCACACCCTATACCAAAATAAGGTCAAAATGGGGACAGGATTTAGACATAAAGAGGGGGTACCATAGATAAATAGACCAAAAATATTCTAACTATCTCATCTATGGAAAAGGGATAAATTTATGACTAAACAGGAATTAAGAGTACATTGTAAACTACAGAATGAATGATTTTGACTATATTAAATTAAAAAGTTTGTGCACTAATAAAATCAATGCTGCCAAAATTAGAAGAAAAGTAGAAAGCTGGGAAACAATCTTCACAACCAGGAGTTCTGATAAAGGTCTCATTTCTAAAATACATGGAGAATTGTATCAAATTTACAAGGTCATAAGTCATTCCCCAATTGATAAATGATCAAAGGATATGAACAGATAGTCTTCAAATGAAGAAATTAAAGCGATATATATATATATATATATATATATATATAATCATACGAAAAAATGCTCCAAATCACTATTGATTAGAGAAATGCAAATTAAAACAACAATGAGGTATCATCTCATCCCTCATAGATTAGCCTAGATGAGAAAAAGGAAAGATGATCAATCTTGGAGTGGTTTTGGGAAGATTGGGACATTGATGCTATGCTGGTGGAGTTGTGAATGCATCCAACCCTTCTGGAGAGCAGTATGGAGCTATGCCCAAAGAGTAATAAAACTGTTCATACCCTTTGATCCAGCAATTCTAATTCTAGGACTATATCCAGAAGAAATTATAAAAAATGGAAAAAAGTCCAAATATTCCCAAATATTCATAGCAGCCCTTTTTGTAGTGGCAAAGAATTGGAAATTGAGGGGATGCCCATCAGTCGGGGACGTTGTTAAACAAGTTATGATACGTGAATACTATGGAATATTATTGTTCTATAAGAAACCATAAATGGTTTGACTCTAGAGAAGCATGGGATGACTTACTGGATCTGATGTTGAGCAAAGGGAGCAGAACCAAGAGAACAATGTACACATCAACAACATTGTGAGATGAACAACCTTGATGCAAGTTCTACCTCTTGACAGTCCAGAGAGCTAGGGCAACTTTGATTGGTTCTTGACTATATTATCCCCAACCAGAGGAAGAAAAGCAAACTAAAACACACAGAAGAAAAACCACCCCTACCAAATCTGATGAATACTTTTTAAAAATAATCTCTTATGTATCTCTTTCTCTTAAACCTAATTCCTCATGCCCCAAACTACTAATTTGTAAATATATTTAACAAAATATATATATGTAAAATGCTAACCTGATTGTTCCCAACTGAGGGGAGGGGTGTAGGAAGGGGAAACTTTATAACTTGGAAATATATACACAAATAGATGAAAATAAATTTTACAAAAAAGAAAGAAAAGAGTGAATGTAAGTAATTCATCAGATTCTGAAGCTTTTTTTTGTTTTTGTTTTATCTTATTTTTCTTCCTCTGGATGGCGACAGCATTGTCCATAGCCTGTCTAACATGGTTGTCCTAGCTTTCTGAACTGCTGAGATGTGCTGCTACCATCAAGGTGGATTATTTCACAATGTTATTGTCAAGGTGTACATTGTTCTCTTTTGTTCATCAGCTCACTTTGATCAACATCAGAATCCATAATTCCTTCCATGCTTCTCTAGAGTCCGACTATTTACGATTTCTTCTAGAACAATGGTATTCTGTAATATTCATATGCCATAACTTGTCTAGCCATTCAGCAAAGGATGGGCATCCCCTCAATTTCCAGTTCTTTGCCAGTACAGAAAGAGCTGCAATGAATATTTTAGAACATGTAGAAATTTTCCCAGTTTTTATTTCTTCTGGATATAGACCTTGAATTAGAATTACTGGGTCAAAAAGATATAAACAGTTTTAATGATCTTTGAGCATAATTCCATATTCCGTTCACAACTCCACCAGCAATGCATCAATGTCTCAACCCTCCCAAAACTACTCCAACATTGATCATCTTCCATTTTTGTCATCTTAGCCAATGTGATAGGTGTGAGGTGATACCTCCTTGTTTTAATTTGCATTTCTCTAATCAATAATAATTTGTCTATTCATATCTTTTGACCATGTATCAAATGGGGAGTGACTTGTAATCTTATGAATTTGATGTATTTATATATTTTAGAAATGAAACTTTTAGCAGGACTCCTAGTTGTGAAGATTATTCCCCAGCTTTCTACTTTTCTTCTAATTTTATCAGCATTTATTTTATTAGTACAAAATCTTTTTAGTTTAATATAGTCAAAATCATTCTTTTTGCCATTCATAATGTACTCTATTCCTTGTTGCTTCAAAAATTCAGCTTCTTATGCATTTTTCTTTCGTTTTATTGATATGTTATATTTTTATGGTGTCCCCCTTTATGTCTAAATCCTGTATCCATTATGACCTTATTTTGATTTAGGGCATGAAATGTGGGTCTATGTCTAGTTTTTGCCATACTATTTTCCAGCTTTTCCAATAATTTTTGTCAAATAGTGAGTTCTTATCCCAGAAGCTAATGATTTTGGATTGGTCAAAAAGGTAGATTACTGCATATTTTGAGCCTATCCTAATCCATTGATCCATTTTCCTTCCTTTTTGAATATAGAAATGTTCAGTTTGCTAATGTTTCTGAAACTGATGGTAATAATTTTTTAAAGGACCAACTAGAATCAAGATTTCAATCTAGGTCCTCTGCTTCCAGAATCATGAGATTTGATCCTTTTGAATCTAGAATCTTTTGATTTGAACATGTGTCTTCTGACTGAGAATCAGTTTCTTTTCTCCATTCCATGATGCCTTTAGGGAAGGCAATGTACTGTTGACTTCTCTTTCCCCACTCTTGCTTCAGGGAATACTTTACCATCAAATTGTTGTGGCAAAAGGCTCCAAAGCTAATGCAGACATTCATCACAGGATTGTGTTTTCAGTGTATGTGTGTGGATTTCTGAGCCCCAAGCATCTCAGCAATTGAAGAACTGTCATTAAGATGACTGAGAATGCCATTAGTGTAGTTGCTGGCCGAGTTTGGACCATTCTGCCCAGAAAGAAATAGTGATCTGGGGGTTGACTTCCAATCCTCAGATGTGTAAGGTTGGTAGATAGTTGTCATGCTGTCCTATCTAGTGTTCGTCTTTCAAGCTGAATCCCATTTCTCTGATTCAAAGAGAAGCAATTCTCTAGTTACCTGCTGCCTCAAAATATCCCAGTAGTCCTGCCCCTACAGAATGCAAGTTCTGGGCAGCCTTCCAAGAGCTTTTTGGAAAGGTTTATGGCACATGTGCCAATGGCATCATCATCACATAAATATGAACCTATAACTGGGAAACCATCCTAAAAATGTCATTTCCTCCTGCAGGTTTTCTACAGTGACCAGGGCAGCTGGTAAATCTTTGGTGGAAAATTTAAACTGAGCTCATATTTTGTTTTTCATTCTGAATACCTCCCCAGCTCTCTTTTTGCTTTCCTAAGGGTTGGGCAGTAGAAAAGAAGGCAATCCCTCTCCCTCTCCCTCTCCCTCTCCCTCTCCCTCTCCCTCTCCCTCTCCCTCTCCCTCTCCCTCTCCCTCTCCCTCTCCCTCTCCCTCTCCCCCTCCCCCTCCCCCTCCCTCTCCCCCTCCCTCTCCCTCTCCCTCTCCCTCTCCCTCTCCCTCTCCCTCTCCCTCTCCCTCTCCCTCTCCCTCTCCCTCTCCCTCTCCCTCTCCCTCTCCCTCTCCCTCTCCCTCTCCCTCTCCCTCTCCCTCTCCCTCTCCCTCTCCCTCTCCCTCTCCCTCTCCCTCTCCCTCTCCCTCTCCCTCTCCCTCTCCCTCTCCCTCTCCCTCTCCCTCTCCCTCTCCCTCTCCCTCTCCCTCTCCCTCCTTCATTGTCTCTATCTTTCTATCTCTGTCTCAGTCTATCTTTGTCTTCATCTTTTTTATTTCTTTCTCCCTCTGTCTCTCCATCTGATTCATTCTTTCTTTTGTTCTTTCTCCATTTGTGTTTATTCAGTGAATTGGCTCCTCTTCTTGTTTCGACCATTAGACTCAGTAATTGTTATGGGTTTCATCTTAAATGAAATCATGTAAAGATTGCTATAATTCTATACCCCATACTCCTAAATCTTCAGAAGAGAACTATAATATTTAGTTTTATTATATCTTAGAGATCATATCTTTCATTTGATAATAATACTGAAGCTCAAAGATGGAAAGTGGCAGCCCAGGATCACATTGTTGGTAAATAGCAGAAAGAAAATTCATGTCCAGGTTGTTGGACTCCAAATCCAATGCCCATTCCACCAGGTCACCTTTGCCAGAACTTATTCTGGCTCCAAAAATACACTGTATTTCTAGAGAGTAGCTCCTCACAATGTTCGGGACTCAAGTCAGATATCATTTCGACTGAAACATATCAAAAGACAACAGGTCACATAATGCAGAGCTCACGGTGGGACTTTCAGCTATGATTTGTCTATCCAATCATAATATATAAAGCTTTTTGGTTTTCTTTTGCTTTAATAAAATAAAATACTCCCTTTGGTCCACAGCTAAAAGGAAAGAAAGAATAGATTTGAAGTCAAAAGGACCTTAGAGGTAATCGAATTTAACTTCCTCATTTAATCTGTGAGGTTCATTGATGTTCATGATGTCAGATTCAGGGTAATTAGAAAAGTCATGATTCAAACCAGGTCAAATGAATCCAAATTTAAAATATATATATATATATATATATATATATATATATATATATATATTTATAAAACCTTAAAGGTTACATAATTTAATCTCCTTATTTTACAGTTAAAGAAACTGAGACCCAGGAAAGTTAAGTGACTTGTCTGGGATTACATGTCTAGTAAATAATAGAGTCTGGATGTTACTTCAGGATCACTGACTCCAAATTCAGGGTTCCTTTCATGGTATTGCCTGTCATTTCTAAGAATACTATGACCCCTAGAGTTCAAGTGACTTGTTCATGATCACTCAGGTGGGAAATAAGAAAACTTAGATGGCAAAATAGGGAAAATTTCAGTGCTCTTTCCATTATACTAGGAGAACTTTGCCAGTTGACTGTGTTGGCCAATGGAAAGATTTCCCCAGATTTCTGAGACGGGAGCTATTAAAGTATCTCGTATAAGGGTTAACAATAATTAAAGTCAACATACATAGTATTGTATAGATTAAACTTGCAAAAGATATGGAATGCAAGGTCCTGGAGAAGAGTGATTGCTTCATTCTTGCATCTGTTAGCACATAGTAGGCATTTATAAATAATTATTGATTAAATATTGATTAAATTTGTCATTTTAAATAGTAAGGGACACCCTGCCCATTCCATATTTGAAATTCCCCAAAGGGAGCTCTAGTGGTCCATAGGAAAGCAATGTGGAGAGGTTGCCATGGGAGACCTCTGGACCAAGGAGCTAGGCAATCAGAGATCATATGCCTGCACAGAACAGGTAGGGGAGGAAGACGAGAGTCCGTTTGTATATGGGAAGTACAATAGAGGATGATCTAGGCTCCACATGTGTGACCCTCAGTCTTTCCAGTTTCTGAGCTGACATCATGAACAGAATTTAGCACCTGAAGCAGACCTAAGATTTCAGGCAAGTCCTTGAGACATGACTTCTGATATACCTCATTCTAAGTTATTTCTCTTTATGAATAAACTCCTAGATCTTGGAGGCAAGATGATTGCAGCTCTACAAAAGGTTTGCACAGAAGACCGGACTGAATATGCACTGCATTCTATCTTTGCAGAGAAAACTCCCTGGATTTAGTTTTAAAAACATATTGCTGCTTATTATTTGTATGCTTTTAAACAAGAGAGAGCAAAAGTAGATACGCATAAAGCATTTATTAAGTGCTTACTGTATGCAAGTACTGTGATCAGCACTGGGAATACTAAGACAAGAAACAAGAGAGAAGCCTAAATCACAGAAATCCTTCGGGCTTCATTTGTGTCACCTGTGAAATGAGATAGTTATACTCACTGAGTTCTAATGTCATTTCCTGTTCTGAATTTCTATTCTCCTGTTTCCAAGGTGAGATGGATGATACATTAAGGTCCCTTCCAAATCAATATCTATGATCCCAACACAGCTGTCATTCACTAATCTCTGTTCTGCTTTCCCAATTTTCTGATTGTTTAATGTATAACTAAATATGCCTTAGCTATTGGTAGCATATAGTTTTAGATCTTTTGTATCAATTTACTTTGTCTGATAGGGTTTTTTTTATGTTTGTCTTCTCCTGCATCCCCATTGTTAATAGAAATGCTTCACCTTTCTATAGTCTTTTATGGTTTTAGACAGCATTTTCCTAACAATGATTCTATGAGATAGGTAATGAGAACACAGTCCCCATTCTGCAGATGAGAAAATAAAGGCAGTGAGAACTAACTAAGCACAATCACCAACAGATAAGTGAAAGAGCTGCATTATTCTGCCTTGAGTATTTTAAACTATTCTGGACTGATTGAACTCTGAAGCTATCGAAAAGTATTTTGTTAAATAGTCATTCTTGGAGAAGTATTCAAATATTTTAAATCAAAAAAAGAAATTTTTAGTGATTTTGGAAGCAGTAACAAATATTTATAATATCTGGCAAAAGGAATGGGGGGGAGTGGGGAACAAAGTGACAATGAGGCATGTGAGTTGGTGACATTATAAATCACCTAATACCTTTCTACTTTGGCAAGGGGTCCTGCCTCTGACCATTCTATCCTTTCTTTTGCAACCGATTTCATCTACCATAAATACCATAAAAATGGGTTAATGATGCATATGCATACAGTAGAGAAGAGTAGAATCTTACCTGCCCAACCATACCTGCTTCCTGTTGTTTTCTGGGAATTCCAATGCTACTTTACCTCTTAAAAGATGAAGATTCAGGATGACCCCAGGTTGTGGAGATCTGAATCTATATTGCCAAGTCATAGCTCCTTGCCCTTTATCTCAAAACTTCAAGAAAGTTATCTTTAAAGGAGTAATGAAAATCAAGCAGAGCTCTGGGGAGAGGAAAAACAAAGAAAGTCAATGAAATTTATAAAGCATTTATTATTTGCCATATATTGCACTAAACATGCAAATACAAATGGGAAAGAAAGATAATTCCTATTCCCTAAGAGCATTTGTGTGTGTGTGTGTGTGTGTGTGTGTGTGTGTGTGTGTGTGTGTAAAATTATCTTAGGGTACATAAGGTAGAAAAAGAAGAGGAAAAACAGGAAGATTTGGGGGGATAGAGAAGGTACCCATCTGGAAGCATGGTACAGAAAGTTTGGAGGGTAAAGAGTAGAACCTAGGGAGAAATGAAGACATAGCTGGCCTGAGAATTTTCCTTTAAATGGAGCTTCTAGGGGCAGCTTGGTGGCGCAGTGGATAAAGCACCGGCCCTGGAGTCAGGAGTACCTGGGTTCAAATCCGGTCCCAGACACTTAATAATTACCTAGCTGTGTGACCTTGGGCAAGGCACTTAACACCATTTGCCTTGCAAAAAAACTAAAAAAAAAAAAAAAAAGTGGAGGTTCTGAGTTTAATCCTCCCATTCAATAAAGCCATAAACATTTATTAATCATGTACCAGCACTGTGCTAAGCCCTGAGGGCTTACAAAAAGAAACAAAAAACAATCCCTGCCCTCAAGGAGCGTACAATCTAATGGGAAAGGATTGGGATAGAGATATAATTCTAGTGCAAGAAATCCAAAGGAGGAATGAACTTTTACATGAGACACTTCTGTGGAATATAAGACAAAATTGAGAGAATCAAGAGTTCAATCTAGGGAGAAAGGACCAGAATTTATGTGCACTGAGGGAAGCAAGGGAGCACCTCTGTGATATTTCTAAATTAGGTATCCTCTCTATATTAGGACCAAGGACCAAAACCCCAGTTGCCCTAGCTTAGTTATACATCTGCCTTTAATTTCTATTTGTTCCATGTTCTTCACCTATATTCTTTCCTTTCCATTATCCTCACACCACTTTAATTATTCCTGAAATATTACAATGGCCTCCTGCCTACTCTACCTGGTTCCACTTTCTCCCCAAATTCTATACATCATTGCCAGATTAATTTTCTTGATCTCATGGCTCCCACCTATCTCCTTCTGCTCCCACAGCCTACTAAATCATCTCCAGACTCCTTAGATTTACAATTTAAAGTCTTCTCCAATCTCCTACAACCAAAATCACCCATAACCTTTTTCCATATCTCTACTTTAATATCAAGCTGGACGAAATAATATCCTTTTTCTTCCCATTTTTGGAGCCATTCAGTCACCAAGTATCTCTCAAGTCCTTTCTAAATATTAGCCATTGTGCTAAGCATTTTGGATACAAATAAAGATAAAAACACAGTTTGTATCCATAAGGAGGCTACGTTCTAATTGGTGAGACAATATACAAGTGACAAATGATAATAGATAATATTTCTCTGATTCTGATGATGTGCTAGACACAGTGCTAAATACTTTACAATTATTACATATTTTGGATCCTCAATTTATAGATAAGAAAACTGAGGTTATGAGTGATCTAGTGACTTTCCCAGGATAACATAGTATGTAAGCTAGAATTTGAACTTTAACCTTCTAAGTTATTGGTCCAGTATTTTACCCATTGCATAAGTCTTTCTGGTTTTGGTATTTTTTTCTGAAATCATCTTGCTTGTCATTTCTCATAGTACTACAGGTATTCCATCATACAATTATATACCACAATTTCTCCAGGCATTCCCCATTTGATGGGCGTCACCTCACTTTCTAAAGCTTTACCACTACAAAAAGAACTACTTTAATGTTTTTGTGCAAATAGATCCTTTCCCCCTCTTTTTTAGCTCTTATTAAGTTACAGACACAGTCGTGTTGTTGCTGGCTCAAAAGGTATTCACAGTTTTATACCTTTTTTTTGGATGTAGTTCCAAATTGTTCTCTAGAATGGTTGGATTCATTCAAAAGCCTCCACATTTAATGTAGAAAATACTGTAAGAAAGAATAGAAATGAGTACTAATAAATAACTAACACAAATTCAATTAAGAGGCAATGTGGTATAATAGATAGAATTCTTGACCCGGAGTCAGAACTGAATTCAAATCTTGCCACTGACATTGTTTGACAAGCAGGCAAGTCAAGTATCTTCTTTGAACCTTAAATTTCCTATCTGTAAAATGAAGAATTGACTTGAAAACTTTCAATTTTAATGATGTTTGCTCTTCATTCTTGACAAGGACCGTGACATCAGGGAGGTGATATCAAGACAAGAACATGGATTGAATTTGAGTAATGGAGGGGGACTGTGTTAAGTCACCGTACACTTTTTTCTCCTCCAGAGTCATCTGGGTCCAGTGACCAGATATGAATCAGGACCACTGGAAATGGCCCTGGATGCGAGACAATCATGGTTAAGGTCCAACAGTTAGGCTATGTCTGAGACTGGATTCAAACTCCTGTTCTACTGACTCCAAGGCCACTGCTCTATCCACTGTGCCACTTAGTTAATGGGAATACAGATTAAGTCTTATATATTTACAGATGAGGAATCTGAGGCTCTGAAAGATTCCATTAACTGTTTATGAGCTGTCAGTCTCAGAGTTCTGTCAAAGAAAGAAAAACAGGATTAGATGGTACGGTGTTGCATTATCTTTCTAGCTGGCAGACAGGCAAGCTGAGTTCACTTTGGGCTTAGGCTTGATAGAAGATAAAGACAAAGATCACAAAGTTACTTGAGAAGGATGGTTTCATGGTTCAACTGGGCTTGGGAATGGGACATTTCTTCATGCAACCAGGGGCTGACATTTCCTGCCCTTTGTACCCCCCACCTTTTCCTATGGGGTCAAACTCACAGAAGTCATCTATTGCCCCAAGGTACAAAGAACAAGGAAGAAGGTCAAGATAGAAAATTCCTAGGGTTCTGTCATGGCAGGTAGATCCAGAATGTGAAGGCTTTGGTGAGAATACTCCCATTGCAAAGGGATAGGACCTTATTATTTGTCAAATAATGATTTTGTACTTCATTCTTGAAGAATTTGGGGCAAAGTGGGGAGCACATGATTGATTGGATTTGAATGGGGGAGTTATGCTAAGTTATCAGTCTCACTTTCTCCTCCAGTATCATCTGGGTCCAGTGGCCAGAGATGAATCCAGGAAGTCTGGAAATGGCCCTGGACTTCAGATAGTGAAAAAGGAAAGCTCCAACTGCCCTTGCTTGTTTGACCAGTGGCTACAGAACATACCTCTGGAAGCAGGATTTGAATCCAGTTCTACTTACTCCAAATTCAGACTTTATTCATTATATTCTGCTTTAAGAGTCTGGATAATAGACTCCTTGAGGTAGGGTCCATGATGTAGCTATCTCTATGTACTCCACGATTTAAAACAAATTGCTTTGTCCATAGTTGGTGCTCATCAATATGCTTTGCAGAATGAATTATTGGAAGGATGAAGGAGTGAATGAAATGCAACCTACAGATAAGTCAAGAAAACTTGAAATCATGTTTTATTTGGTTGTTTTTTTTTTCCCCCCGGCCTGTGAAAACCTCACAAGGACAATTCTATAAATACATAAAAAGGAAGTAATTCAGAGACAAAGGAAGATTCTCTTTGTGTTCTTGATAAGAGGCGGCTTCCCTGAAAATGAAATGTGTTTGTCACCAAGAGAGCTGTGAAGGATGCCAAGCAAAGGTTATATAGAATGGTCAAATGAAACCACCCATGACCTTCTCTTCAAAAGAGACAGATCTTCCCCAGGTTGAGCTTCCTGAAGGAATAGAACAGATAGTCTTAATATTCCCATTTAAATATAGACAACTTCACTATCTTTATCTATTGAATTTCCCACTATTCTGATGCCAGTCTTTCTTCAAGAGTGCCCTGATCCTTACAACCTACCCACCTTGGTCCCATGCTTACTAGTGTTACCATGTGCTACACCAACCATACATTTCTGCCAACAACAGGAATAATAATCCTAACATTTAGAGTATTCAGGTTTTCACTTTACACATACAAGCTCATTAGATGTGGGGGAAATGCTACTACCTGTTGATGATGGTACTATTTAGACTTATTAGTAGCATTTGGAGATGAGGAAATTGAGACTGAGAGAGTTTAACAGACATGCCCAGGTGATAGAGATTTGAAATGTCATTATTCAGCCATTTTTGGTTCTGTCAGACTTTTTGTGACCCATTTGTGCTTTTCCTGGAAATAACAATCCTGGAGTGGTTTGACATTTTGTTCTCCAGCTCATTTTACCAATGAGGAAACTGAGGCAGCAATCTGCCCAGGGTTCCACAGCTAGTAACTATCAGAGAATTTGAATTCATGAAGATGAGTCTTCCTGAGTCCAGGATTGACACTCTATGTACTATGGCACCTCCTAGCTGTCCAGATGGAATTTAAATTCAAATTGTCCATAATCCAAGACTTAGACTCCATCCACTAGACTGTGGGTCATCATTTGGTTGTCCTGAGTTAGCCCCTTTCTGGGGTCTCATTCCTGGAGGCAGTGGGATCCAAAGACTAACTTCACTCATGCCATTTGGATGACTGGAAGCCAATTTGCTTTCCTTTCAGAGTTATTCAAATGTTATAGACATAGGTAGGTATTAAACAGACCTAAAACTTTTGCTTTTAAAAGTACTATACTTTATTTTCAACAATGCAAAGTAAAGGAAGTAAATTGAGTTTTATGCTACCTACCCACTCCAACTCTTTCTTTTCTGTTTTTTTTAATTAAAATTTCTTTTTGTTGACTGGGTATATGAATGCGTGTGGGAAATCCTAATTAATAATGCTTTCTAAAATATTCTGAAATGCTTAGGGAAGAAATGGGTTCCCTCTCATTAGAGATCAGTGACTGTTAGACGATCACATGAGGTTGATGGTGTAGATTTTTCTGTTGAATTGGATCATAACACATGACTTCTGAAGTCCTTTGAAGCTTTAGGATTTATGATTCCAGAAATCCCTCATCTCACCTTATGTGAACATTCATTTTTTCCTCCTTTCCAATGGGATTCATCATTAATTGGTATACTTAGTTCACAATTTGACAAAATTGACAAATATGGATCTAAATTTACAATTCCTTTTTTTCTGATGAGAATATTATCATTCTGGGTGCTGCCTCCAGCCATCCTTGATGCCCCTGAAGACAAGTAATTCTTCTCTCTGGAGCTCCCAATGTGTTGGCAGAGGTCAGTTTTGTCCAAGAAAATTCTTTTCAACATATGAAGATTTGAAAACTCATTTGTATATTTTGACAAAGCTCTGTAATCTGTTATGCAAAGTACAATCCAAGGCCTTATTCCCCATTGGCCCTAATCATTTCAATTAAGGATACATTCAAACTAGCTGGGGCTTATTTGCACAGGATTCTTTTTACTATGTACACTGAGAATCCTTTGCATATCACATGCTCTACCTCCCGTGGGCTCTCAGAGTAGTTCTGAATATGGAAGGATTATGTAATTATTGTTCAAATGACAAGTGGGCACATACTTAATAAATTATTCATATTTTGTCAAAATTTTGCAATTCCTAAATCTCTATTCTATATGACATGTATAGCTTGTCAAACAAAATGAGACCTTGGAGTAAAGAGGACTTATTTTTAACCTAAATCCCATAATTTCTTAATCTTGCTGAGTCTCCATTTCTTTATTTGTAAAAAGAGAATAAAATATCTTTAGCATCCACATCACAGAGTTGTGAGGATCCAATGAAGTCTTTTTCATTGATATTTTGTTTTACATGCTATAAAAGTTTTTCAACATTCATCCTTATGCATATGTATGTTTTAAGTTATAAAATTTCCTTTTATCCTCCCTTCCCTTTCCATCCCTCTCCCCTAGGCATAGAACAGTCAGGTTAATATTGTTCATACACATTCTTGTTAAACATTTTTATAGATTAGTCATTTTTGGTAAGAGGAATTAGGATTTAAGGGTATGAAATACAGGAGATATTTTTAAAAAAATTTTTAAATAGTAAATTTGGGCTCATATTTGCCAGTTTTGCTTTTTGTGTTGTGTTCATCAGATTCTGAAAGCTTTTTTGTTTTGTTTTTCTTCTGGATGGAGACAATGAAGTCTTAATGTGTTATATAAATGCTGGTTTTTCCACTCTCATAAATTATAAGTATATAATATAAGTATATAAAGGAATAAGATATTTTAAAGGTATTCTAGGGGGAAAAAAGAGTTGGTTATCTTAAAGTTAATGTCATTTCACTGCATATAATTCAACAAAGAGACCTTTGCGTTTTCAAAGCTCTTTCTCATTCCATCAAGCCTTCTTCATCCTAGAAAATTAGTCAATCTGCAGCACTCACAACTTGGAGGAGAGCTGGTAGGTTATTGAGGGGTAAGTGTCTGAAAGAGTATGTCATAGAACTTTATACTCATAGATCTGGAGTTGGAAGAAAATTTATAGGTCAAAAATCAACTCCCTCATATTATAGAGGAGGAAACTGAGTTCCAGAGATGTTAAATTAGTTGCTATTGTGTGATGGGGCCACACATTCAGATACTGGAGCCTCATTGTAGATGAGTTTATCTATACTCTATTGTGACAGTTAGGTGTATAGTGGATAGAACATTGGCCTGGAATCAGGAAGAATGATCCACTTGAATCCAAAGCCAGCCTCAGAAACCTATTAGCTGTGTGACCTGGGCAAATGACATGGAATTGGATCTTATTCAATCAATTAATGAAAAGGCATTTATTAAAAACCATAATATGATTGCTGCTGTTAGGTGGTCAGGTTACAAAAAGCAAATAAAACATCAATTGTTTTCCATGACTTTGCCTTCTAGTATGTGTCTTTGTGTGTGTGTGTGTGTGTGTGTGTGTGTGTGTGTGTGTGCGCGAGAGAGAGAAAGGGGGTGTGTCAGTCAGTACAGAGGGATGGAGATAGCCAAGACAAGTCATGGAATCATAAATTTGAAGATGGCAGAGACTTCCCAGGCTATGCAGTATGAGCCCCTTCATTTTATAGGCAAAGAAAGGTTGTGGTTTGTCAAGAGTCACACAGGAAGAAAATATTTGAACCGAATTCATATTTTTGGAGTGTCATATATGAGCATTAGTAAAAAAAAAAATCTGGATTATACACAACCAGAAAGGGACTATTTTTTAGTAAGTTTGGAAAGGTAGGTTCTGGCCAGTTTGGAAAAGTATTTAAGAGACAAAGAAATTGGTATTTGATCCCAAAGGTAATAGGAAGAGGTTGGAATTTATTGAATGCTAAATTTATTGATCAGATCTGCACTTTTGGAAAATTACTTTGCAAGCTATTTGTAATATTAGTGGAGTGGGGAGACATAAGAGGCAGAGAGAGTAATTAGAAGCTATTGAAATAGTTCAGATAAGAGTTGATAAGAAAGGGAAATGGGATAGCAGGTTTGTGTTCAACAGAAGAAAATGAATGGGAGAGATTATAGACATAGAAGATTTGGCATAGATGAATCAGACAAGAAAGAACAAGAGGCTTAACACCCACAGCTGTTGCCAGGGTTTTCTGTCCTTTTTTTGCTCCATGAGTAACCAGTGGTAACTGGGTAACCACAGGGACTCTGATTTGGCTCTGAGCAATGACCCTCAGGTTCTCAGAAGGCCCAACCAACAATAGTTGGGGTCATCCATTGGGTTTTTGTAAGTCTTAGGTAAATAGGCAGGTGTGTTCGGCCTTGGCTCCTCTCATAACTGGAAAGGATGAGTTGACAGCTGTGCCTACATTGTATTTATTATCCATAACTGCAGCCATGTGGCATATTTATGTTGCCATGGTGGCTGGTTACTTGGTGAAGCTGAAAAACTCCAAGGACTGCCAAGCTGGACAGTGCTGCCTGGTTAGTACTGACACATTCAGCTTTCTCAGCTCTGTTTCCCTCCTGCTGATCAAAGTAAGGTCTGAGGCTTATTTGGATGTCAAAGGTAGAATGTCCCAATCATCTGCGAGTTAGATCAATGTCCTTGATTGATTTTGGAATCTTACCTTCCAGTCTCTAAACTTTTCAATTACCAGAAATGACAAGGAACCTTTGATCCACTAAAGTTCACCATTTCTTCAAAAAGGATTTCTTTATCATTTTGTATTTCATGGACCCATTTTGGAAGCCTAGAGAAGACCATAGGACCCTTCTCTGAATAAGATCTTAATAATTAAAAGATATACACAATTTCAATTAGAGGTAATCAAAATCCATTTTCCCCCCATGGGTCTCTAGAAATCTATCCACCAACCCATAAGTTGATCATGGATCCCAGTGTAAGGATGACCATTTTAATAATAAAGGCAACTCAGCTACTTCATATATGAGTAGGAGGAGAGTATCCTGCTAACTAGATGACTTATTGGGAGACCCTGATTCAGGAAAGAAGTATAAAATGAAAACGAAGCATTTTCCATATTATAGTAGTTTTGAAGAATGGTTGTTAGATTTCTTTTTTTTTTTAATTTTTAGAAATAATCCTTAAGGTCATTTGTTCTATATCTCCAATGAGAACTTTTGCAACAAATCTGTCATTAAATATTTGAAGGCTGTCAGGCAGAGCAAGAAACATGGATAGCTCTAAAGAACAGAACTATCACTGAAGGAAGGAAAGGTCAGAGAGGCTGATGATGTATGTAGGATATCTGTAGCTATCTAACTGTATGTCTGTCTATCTCTCTGTCTATCCCCTATCATCTATCTATCTATCATCTATCTTATCTATCTATTCATCCCTACAATCTATCTAATCTATCTTATCTGTCTACATATAGACATACATATCTGTATCTCTAGATATATGTAATTATACAAGATACAGATAGATAGCTACATAAATATATATATATATATATATATATATGAGGCCCTTCCTAAGAATACAGTTAGCTAAATGTAGAATGAAATTAGATTTAATTAGATTTTGGACAGATGTTCTTCCCCCCCCATGACAATGGGGTTAAGTGACTTATCCAAGGTCACACAGCTAGGTAATTATTGTATCTGAGAATGGATTTGAACTCAGATCCTCCTGACTTCAAGGCTAGTGCTCTTTCCGCTGGGCCACCTAGTTGTCCTGAGAAGTGCTCTTAATCTGACATACATAAACTTAAAAAAAAAAATAAAAACTTAATTTCAGTATAATTAATTTCATTTGTCATTGCCTGTATCTCATTTTATACAGTTAGAAATATCATTCTGAGAAGGGATCTATAAGCTTATCTAGACTGGCAAATGGGTCCAAGATACTGATAAGAGAAAAAATGCCTGGTTTATGTTAATTGAATCTTTTAAATCATATCATCCTATGGTCTAAGAATGATTTATTATCTTAGAGGTAAATATCAATAAATTCATGGGCTATTTACTGCTCTAAAGCTTACATTTAATCTAAGGTGGGATCATAAGTGGCAAAGTATCCCATTTTGCAAGAGGAACCATAAAAGTCACCTAACCAGGAAGGTAAGGAAAGGTGTCCCACCACACTGAAGAGGTATACATATGTAAATATAAATGTGTGTATGTGTGTATATATATATGTGTGTGTGTGTATACGTGTGTGTGTGTGTGTGTGTGTATTTCCTTGCGTCTTTTTCTGTTGGAATCCTGATTTCTGTCTGCGTAAACATCTGAGTTATGACAATACTACATTAATCTCCAGGAACTAAACTGTCCTAGTTCATTGCAATTTTTAATACATTACTTTATTTCCCACACTGCTGAGTTCATCATGACTGATATAATTTGACCACTATAGAAAAAGGACGAGTGGGTGAGAGATAGTGTTGACTCCATTTCTTCTTCAGAATACTTTAATCATTGAACGTGGGACAACCCTGGAAAAGAGGAGAAAAGATATCTCCATGTTTTAGGCCTGTGCCTGAAGGCCTCATTGTGCTAGATTCATTGCAGTAAGATGCTAATTTTACTACTGGAGGGAATCTTAGGTACCATATTCATGCAATTACTTTCATTTTCCTTGGGGGGGAGGGGAGGGTATCTAGTTAGTACAGATGATCAGTTGGATGTTACAGTGGGTAGAGAGCTGGCCCTGAAGTCAAGAGGGCCTGAATTCAAATATGACCTCCAGCATGTATTACCTATGTGACTTTGAACATATAACCCTGACTGCCTTTCATTCTGGATTATCTCCAATCACTGATTCATGTCTGGTCATTGGGCCTGATGGTTCTGGAAACGAAAGTGAGGCTGGTGACTTAGCACAGCTCCCCTCACTCACATCCAGTTCATGTGTAAGTCATGGCATCACCTCCCTGATTTCACAGTCTTCTTTGAAAAGGGCAGGATCATTGTTTTACTTGAGAAAAATCTGAGAAATAAGGTGATTTCTGGGGGTCTCTACT
Source organism: Macrotis lagotis (assembly GCF_037893015.1). NCBI lineage: Eukaryota > Metazoa > Chordata > Mammalia > Peramelemorphia > Peramelidae > Macrotis > Macrotis lagotis. The sequence goes on along the minus strand of NC_133661.1, from coordinate 28,596,762 downwards.
GTTTCCCACACCATAGGTATGTTGTAAAGATGAATCTTATCCCTCACAGAGTTTCCTGTTTAGTAGGGGGGATATGATTTCAACAAAAAGAATCAGAATCTCCATCCACTCAAATACAGGATAAATCCATTCTAAAGGTAGCAACGAATGTTCTATGTAGGAACTGAGAAGGAAGATATTACCAACCGGAGATCAGAGAAAGCTTCTTGGAAGAAGTGACAGATGAAATGGAAAAAAAGAGAAGGTTTTTATTGCATCATATAGAAAAAATACAGTAGTTCATAGTTATATGAAATCTTTAGGTCTGCAAAGTCCTTTTTGTATATTCTCTGATGTCATACAAGAACTCTTAGGTGGTTGCCATCATTTTAGAGAAAAGAAAGCACAAAGTGATGTAGACTAAAAACTGATTTAGATTGAATAAGATTTAATGACTAAAGCTAAATGTGAACTCACTTAATCTTGTCTCTGAGTGAAATGATTATTTTTCTCTTGTATTAATAAATGATTATTAAATCAGGGCCAAGGATTTTCCCTTTTTTAACTTCCTCATCCAGAAATCAAACAGTTTGGGAAATATTTCTCAAAGACTTACTCAACCTGGATTACTAAAATCTAATCAAAGGCAAAAAAAATATTGAAGTTTAGGCAAATGAATGGATTCTGGTTCATTGTGTTTACTCAGACAAGCCTGGGAAGATATGGCTTCTCTCCTCTTGTACTCTGATAAATCTCTTTGATCAAGATTTGGGAGCTCAGGTACATGTACCTCAAGATTCTCATTATAATATAGCCCACCTATCATAATATTCCCTTTCTCATGAATTATTAGCCAATGATTATTAGCAGTTGATTACCACCCTCAGGAACTCTGACTTCTTCCAAGGACTCATAACTTATGAGCCCATCTCCATGAGTAGTCTTTGGCAATCTAGAATTGTACTGTCCTCTTTTATTAATACTGTGTTTATATTTTTAATAAAACTATTGATTACCCCAAAATTATGTCTCTTGAACTTTTTAAACATCACAATACCAAATCCAGGACTATAGTATCCAACTATCTCAAAATGATTACCTTATCAGAATAATAATTGGCAGGTACATTTATTGTACTTTATGTTTTATAAAATATATTATTGCCATCTCATTTGAGTCTAATAATATGTCGATAAATAGGTGCGATAATTGTCACTATTTTATAGAGACTGATGAAAAGTGGTGTCATATTACTAGCACAGAGTTAGTAATCTGAGATTAGATTTTAATCCAAATCTTTCTATCTCCTGCTTTCTGTATCTCATAAAGAATGATATACTTGAGAGTCTCCCAAGGATGGGGTGATTCAAACTCAGATCACTGATTGGTAGAGCTGGGACAGACCTCAGAAGCAATCATGTTGAATCTCCTGGTTTTATGACTAAAGAAACTCAGAGGAGGGAAATGATTTGGCCAAGGTTGCAAGACTAATCCATTGCAAAGCAAAGACTCAGAGTCTGACTTGTACATATGGGACCAACTCCTCTTACTTTATTTTGTTTGTTTTTTATTCTTTAAGGCAATTAGGGAGAAGTGACTTGCCCAAGGTCAAACAGCTAGGTACTTATTAAGTGTCTGAGACTGGATTTGAACTCAGGTTCTACTGACTCCAGGGCCGGTGCTCTATCCACCATGCCACCTAGCTGCCCCCTACTTCTCTGACTCTTGTTCCAGGCTCTTCCACCTCCTGTCCCCCAATTCCCTTCCTTTAGACCCTTGAATCCTCTATGAAACAATGGATCCTAACCTAGGCACATTTGAATCAATTATCTCCCCAGTGAGCCTTACAGATGTGACTAGCATCTGTTCTAAACTGTATTTAAATTTAATGTTGTAACACACAGTTTCTTTTATTATTAGTTTGAGCACAGTTCATTTTCCTAGCTTTCCTTCTCACTTTAAAGGAAACACCAGGTTTGGTTAGATTATTTCTCTGAAAGCTGCCAAAGCTTAATTTAAACTCATTTGAGGCATGGCCAGATTGAAATCTAGAAGAAGCCTGTGGGAGATTGGTCTCTTAGCTGCAATGTCTGTTCCTTAATGTCTGCATTTGCCTTGGAAAACCACAGTTTGTGGGGAAATGCCAGATACATTTGACTTTTCTCTCTTTTTTTAAAAAATTTGGGCCAGCTTGTTATCAAAAGAGAGTAATATATATTGGAAAGGTTGAGCCTTCTGGACTGTTATCAAAGCAATTATGAAAACACCTAACCTGGCTGGGTTTCCCAGCCTTCTGACTAGCTTCATCTTATTTTCAAAGAAATGGGGGATTTCTGAGTCCCAAGCTAATTTGTAAATATCTATGTAAGTAGAGTTGCCATATTTGAAAAGACGATTTCTTGAAGAACTGATCTATAAGTCTCAGCAGTCCCAAAAGCAAAGAGGGGACAGGTGAGACCAGAGAGTTCTTGGATAATCTCTCCAATCTCTCATCAAAAGAAAAATGAAGCAATAAAAATACAAATCAGCAAGTCAAGGGCAGAAGCAGACCCATTTACAGTTTACACTGATTTCAAAATGTTAATTGAACTAAAGCAAACTGTCTCTTCCACCAACTCATTAGCAATATTGTAATTAAAGGAGCACCTCCAGTTCCTTAGGGTAATGACCTTTTTAAATTCAATTTGGGAATTCTGATCACTGTTGAATACTCTGGATGCAAAGGCTGAATTTAAAAGTCAATTTCTTCCTTTAAATGTATTATTAAGAAATGCTGTGGATCAATCCATTTCTGCCTGCTTTCCTTATGGTTTTATAAAAGTGAGACTGGACTTAAGTTTAGAAGGTCACTTTGGACTCTGCAGGTCTCCCCTTTCCCCCAATGGGACTGGGGTTCCAGTTGATATTCAAAAAGAGTGTCTTCTTTGGGTGATGCCAGAAAAGTTTGTAAAGAGGAAAGATATATATGTCCCTGGTGATAATCTGTCAATAAAGGCTGGATCTGAAGAGGTTGTCACAGTGTATAGGAGACAGAAAAGCACACTCCTGCCACAGTGTGATATAACAAAAATACTGCCATTACTGACTATTTCTAATAATAATGATTAATAATTCAATGTTTTGATATATTCCTATGACTTCATTAAAGTTGGAAATTCCTAGTATAGAAATTGCCTCGTTATAAAAATAAGCAACTCATATGTAATTTAGACTGAAGAATTTAGACATATTTAGAGAGGAGAGGAATGATAAAAGGCATCTCATTCAAGCTTCTTATTTTACAGATGAGGAAAATGAAGTACAAAGAGTTTAAAAGACTTGTCAAGATTTTATCATTTGTAAGCAGCAGAGGTAGGCTTTGATCCCAGGTTCTCAGTGCTTGGCCACAGAAAGTTCAGGTCTTAACTATAACAGTGATTCCATGAAATCACTCTCTCATCTCCTTTCAATAATGATGATGATTGATGTCATCCGATAAGATTTTATTAAGCATTTATTATGTGCCAGATGCTATTCAAAGGAATGCAAATTTTATCAGAAATATATTCCTTGGAATAGCTAGGTGGCACAGTGGATAGAGCACTGGAGTCAGGCCATGGAGTCAGGAGGATCTGAATTGAAATCCAGCCTCAGACAATAATTGCCTAGCTATATGACCTTGGGCAAGTCATTTAACCCCATTTCCTTAAATAAATAAAATTTAAAAAAAAAGAAAGATATTCCTTGTCCTCAAGAAACTTTCTTTGTACTAGGAAAAGGCAACACTTAAAAAAAAGGAAGTTGAAAAGGTATGTGGGGGTGAGGGGAGAGTTGAGTTGGGGGAAGGGGGCAAAAGTAAAAAATGTCAAATAGAAATTACTGTCAGTTTCTTTACTGACCAGAAATACTGGAGATCTGCATTTCTAATACAATAATTACAACCATTTACAATAGTAACCCTCACTGCTAAAGTATAATAAAATGAGGTATTGAAATTTTAAAAAAAATTGAAGGTTGATATAAGGATGCCAGATGGTTGTTGCTGTCTCTTATTTTAATATTAATTTAAACATTATATAGCGTGGTATAGCATTATAGATAGGACTTTAGAAGGGATGTTTTTTGTTTGTCCTTCATTCTCTGGAGATCAGCAAGGTATACCAGATGGATTCAGCTTTTTTTTTTTTTTTGATAGCTTTCATTATGAGAAAAGAACAAATGGAATAGATAGGTCTGGGTCAGCAAAAGTAGATGAGCCATTGTATGTCAGCACCTCCCCAATTGTGGTAAGTGTGGACTATGATGCTTAACAAGTGTGTGTGTGTGTGTGTAGGGGGGTGACTTACTATTTGATAAATAGGTGATATAAAGCATCAGTTCTGGGTGATATCTCCCTCAGGACATATTGACAAGTAGGTTGAGAACAGTTGGTCATTGGCTTGGCCAACCTTTCAACAAAGCCAAGACTGAGAGAGCATAAATGACTTTTCTAATTTCCGAGAGGCAGCTAGATGTCACAGTGGATAGAACACTGTCTTGGAATCAAGAGGACAGGAGTTCTAAACTGGCCTCAGTCACTTGACTCTTACCAGCTGTATGACCTTGGCCAAGTTACTTTAACCCTGATTGTCTCACTGGAGAAGAAAGTGAGTCTGGTGACTTAACACAGCAACCCCTCACTCAGATCTATTGCACATACTTCTCATGGCATCACTTCCCTGATGCCATGGTCATCATCTTCTTCAAAAAAAAATGAAGAACAAACATTAGAAAACAAATGGCTGAGTCACGTCTAAGTTTCATAGATGTTAGAGCTTCAATTCATTTTTTGGTCCTCTGCTTTCAAATCTGGCACTTTCTGAAATCACTATCTTACCCTTTGGTGCATTGAGTATTAGATAAAGTATGACAAAGCTCTGAATTCAAATTTAACCCTTATTATATTGATAACTAGTTAATACACATGTAGATGATCCATGAAATATTTGAAATTCCAAACTGTGTCCTCCTTAGGGGCAATTCGTTGGGTCAGTGGATAGAGTACCTGACCTGGAATCACGAAGACCTGAGTTCAAATGTTCTCTCAGACACTGACTTACACCATGACCTGTTTGCCTCAGTTTCCTCATCCTTAAGTGAACTGGAGATGGAAAAAAGGCAGGCAACTCCACTGTCTTTACTAAGAAAACCCCAAATGGGTCACAGAGGCAGACACAACTGAAATTACTGAAGAACACCACATGTTCTCTTAGGTACTTAGAGAGAAATTATTTTTAATAAATAATTTGTGGAGATCCAGTTTCCCCATTTTTATAAAGTCCTGATCTTAAAAGGTTAGGTATCTTAAAGGATATTGCTGATAATAAGATTAGACTTCCTTGTTCAGATTCTACCCAGATTTACTAGCTACTTTCTTCTGCTCCGACTTGGATAGGACATAAATTCTTTGAATAGATTATCCAAAGTGGGGGGTGTTCTGGATTTAGAGATAATCTCTTCATCTATGAATGACATGATGTCACACTCAACTTTTCATAGTAATATTCATTTTATCATGAATAGCTAATCATTCAGAGTTGATTCCTACTCTTGGGAACATCTGCTTTTCAAAAAGTATATAAATTTTGAACCAGTTTCTGTGATTGTCTTTTGTTCTAAGAGATAACCAAATGATTATCCTTTTTAAAATTGCTTAAAGTTATAAAATTTAATAAATTGGTGGCATTATTATTATAATGTTTAAAGTAAAAAAGCAATTATGTCTCCAGGTCCTTTTTAATTGCCCCACTCATGGAGTTGGAAATAACCATGATCTTGGTGGCTTTATAAACCCCACAATTATCCTCACTATAACATACCCCAAAATTGGCCATCCCACCAGCCTCTGCTTGAAGATTTCCAACGATAAAGAACCTCTTGAGACTACCTATTCCCCTTCTGAGCAACTCTTCATTGTTAAGAATTGATCCCTTGATATCAGAGCTAAATTAGACATGTTATGCCTACCACTCACTTTGTGGTCAAACAGAACACACTTAATCCATCTTCCACATGGCAGCTCTTCAAATATTTAGAGATACATATCATGTCTCTCTTGAGTTTTCTAGCTAAATGCACATCATTTCTTTAACCAATAGTGATATGGATTGGATTTAAGGTCCTTCACCACCCAAATTACCTTTCTCTGGATGTCTTCCAGATTGTTAATGGGTTTTTTTATGCTTTGATGCCCAGAACTGAATGTGGGCCGACCTAAGAGGGTTTCCAGTGATTCTACTTAGTATCCTGGTGACTCCAGCCATATCTGGCAACTTCTCACCTAAATATATTTTATCTGTCTATTATAATGTAGGCTCCTTAAATCCAAAGATTCTCATTGTAACACAATGTGGATCTATAGTAAGCATATAATCAGGGCTAATTCATTTCATCCTTTTCTAGTGAGAAGTATAGAATATAATGAATCCTATAGTATTGTTTCTTAACCACAAAAATTCATTTGACTTAGAAGTGCAAAACATAGCCTTGGAGTTTCTTCTCACAAAGTGTCTCCTTGTGTACACATGAAGATTATAGATGCTTCCTTGATGGATGTAATGACAGAATAATTTCATTCAGTGATCCTTTAGTAATCAATATAAAAAAAACCCAATGAGGCAATAATGTGTCCAATAGGTTCACTCTTAGTATCCTATGCAAAATGTTCAAATGAAATATGGAGAGTTTCTGTAGATATTTCTGTTTGTAGATAACATTAATTAGCTTGCTTTAAGTCACAGAAGGTACAGGACCTCCTCAAATGAAGGGGATATGTCAAACAAACACAAAAGTGGATGAAGAATGCACATTAGTCTAATGATGCCATTTATTTGATAAGGATGGGCCCTTGAGTTGTCCATTGGTACCTAAATCTTAAGTGCAACTAAATTGCTCTAGCCATTGCTAGAGCACTGATCTTGAATCAGGAAAACCTTATTTTCCTGAGTTAAAATATGGCATCAAATACTTACTAGTTATGTGACTCTGGGAAAATCATTCCACCCTGTTTGTCTCAGTTTCCTCATCTGTAAAATGATCTGGAGAAGGAAATGGCAAGCCATTCAATACATTTTCCAAGAAAACCCCAAATGGAATCATGAAGAATCACATATTACTATAAAACGACTCACTGAAAATGAAGAATAGTGGTCTTGATTGTCTATAAGGTCCTTTTAAGTTCTGTAGTCCTTTGAGTTTTATTTCTTACTGACAGGATGATTTCAAATAGTTATTACTGAATCCCTGTGAACCTCAGTCCCCCATATATAAAATAAGAATAGTATCCACTTCCATTTTCCCCTATCTTCCGACATTTATTATAGAGATTTTGAAGGGAACAAGTGAGATTTTGAATATGAAAGCACTTTATGATCTGTGAAATGCTAAATGAATCTTTGCCAAGAAAGCCTTAAATGTGGTCACAAAGAGGCAGATATGACTAAAAAATATAAACTAATATCTTGGGTAGAAACTGCAGATTGATAGTGATCTTGGTCCAACATTGAACATGAGAAAGAATAGACTGGAACACTTTTGAAAAATTATGGAACACTTGAGAAGTTATGGAACACTTTCAAATTTCCCAAACTGCTTTCCACAAATCCCATCCCCTTAAGAGATGCTACATGGTAAGGCCACAGGATTGTGAATCAAAGAACACCATAATCTCAGAAAAAAATAAAAATGGTAGATTATTCAGAGTAAAATAGCAAGATAGATGTTTATTGTACTTATACCATATCATATTATCAGTAATGAATTGTATTTCAGAAATTATCCTAAAGGCATCGGTAAGGACAAGAGAAAAATAAATAGTTGATGGAGAAGTATAGCATTGCAATTGGAATCCATGAAATGATTATTTTTCTATTTCTAGTCTTTCTCCTTTCCAATCCACAGCCAAATTATTGTTTCTAAATTTGGATATGTCAATTAAACTATGTAAAAAATGTTCCTTATTGCTGAGAGGAAAAAATACAGTAGTCTTGTTCTATCATTTAAAATTCTCTTCAAGCTGATTCCCTATCTCCTTTTCCAGAATCAAATCATGTTGATCCTTTTTACGTATTCTACATTCCAAGCAAACAGGTCTCCTGGCTCTTTCCTGTATATGAAACTCCATTTCCTACCACCACATCTTTGATGACATTGCAAATACTTCATCCCTACATGGACCTCTTTAAATTCCCATTTTTCTTTGGAAAATGTATCTTATTACATGACCTCCTTATAAATGGACTTTGATGATTATCTTGATTCTTCATTCTCTTTTCTCCTTGAAATTTCTTCCAAAATATTTGGTGTTTACTTGTCTGAATGCATCTTCAGTCTCCTCCCTTGAGGGCAAGAACTCTTGTTTTTGGCCATCCAATTATCTATCACAGTACCTGGAATATTGCAACTACTTCATTAACATTTATTAAGTGACATCTAATGAACGACCCAAAGCAAAAGCTTAAATGTATTGGGCAGATTCTCTTTTAATGTTGTATTGAAAACCATGGGCAAGAGTCCCACAGGATAGGAAGGGCATGACTGTTACCTGCAGTGGCAGAGGAGTGCTCACAAACCTGAAACCCTCATGCTGGTGATCTCTGGAGATAGTAAGTTAAACGAAACACAATTAGAAAGCTCAATCTGGTATACTCAAATCCCTATACTCTAAAACCAAATATAATTGAATTGTAATGATCCTCCCTTCCCACTATTAATGCAGATTGACTGAACATGAGCTCTATGTTGGTATTCTTATTAGGGGAATAGGAGGGAGAAAGTGTGGTTTAAGATCAAGTGCCTTGGTTCTAGAGTCATAGAATCTAGGTTAACATCTTGGACTGCCACTTATATATCTCTATGACCTTGGCCTGGTAAATTTCCCTATACTTCCCTAGATTTTTCTTTATCACTGGAAAATTGACGGGGGTGGGATGAGATGGTTTCTTATAGCTAAATCATATTTATATACTATATATATTGTAATTAGCTATATAGCTTTATGAATTCATTTGCAAACTGTGAATATGACCTCGATGGTACATAAGGGTAGAGGGCTGGCCAGATAGGACAGATGTGTTAAAAATCCTGCCTCTGACATATCACTAACTAAACAATCATGGAAAAGTAATATAGTTGCCTGAGGATTGGAGTTATAATTAGGACAATATAAGATCTATTTTGTCTCAGAAGGTCATCAGCTGTCTGACCTTGGGTAAGTCACTAATGCTGTCTGAACCTCAATTACCTCATCTACAAAATGTGGAAAGAAATACCTGAAATGAATACCACAAATTAATTGTTTATCTGCTTATATGGGTACATACTGTCTCTTTTGATTAGGTGAAAAACTGCTCAGTGGCAAGGTATCTCCAATAATGTGGAGATTTTTTTTAATCAGGTCTATGGTTGTGTTACTACTGGGAAATACTGATGAGAAAACTTCCTGCCTAGTACTTTGTCTGTAACTTAAAGTTTTCGAGACTTTTCTGGGGACAGAGAATTTAAGGGACTGACCCAGCACCTATCAGAGATGGAGTTTGAAGCCACATCTCCCTACCTATGAATCTAGATCTCTGTCCATTATGGAACATTGCCATTCACCTGGCAGATTGTAGGTGCTTAGGATGGTGCCAACCCTCATGTGGTCAGAGGGCCATAGATCTAGATTTAAAAATGACTGTAGAGACTGTCTTTTTCATTTAACAGATAAGGAAACTGAGGCCTGGAAAGGCTAAATGAGTTGTCCTCGTTCCCATGGCTGGTTACGGTCTGAGGCAAACTTTGAAAATGTGTCCTGCTGAATCTAACTCTACCTCTATGCACTACACAACTTATTTGTTGAAGCCCAAATAATATGAAGTTCATAAATTGCAAAATTTAAGTGTATGTTACTTAGCTTTTATTTATTTATTTAAGTCTTAACTTGAGACAAAATGAGCATTTCTATAATCTGATAGAATAGAAAATTTGATCTTACAAGAAACTGTAGATCTATTGTGTACAACTTGGTAGTACTTTTAAATATGCAACAAAGTTATGTAATTTCCTTTTCCCCCTTTTTCTTCCCTTTTGCCCCATCTGAATGATGGCTACCACTAGAAAAAGATATGTATATAGGGGCATATATGTGCAAAATCATTCTGTACAGTTTTCTTTTTATTATATTTATCAGTTCTTTCTGTGAATGAAGATAGGTTCTTTCTACATACAACCTTTGTAATTAAATTAGGTATTTATAATATTCAAAATGACTTAGTTCTTCTAAGTTCTTAAAACTTGCTGTGTTTTAAAAATGTTACTGTATACAACATTTTCTTGGTTCTGTTCCTTTCTGTTTTCATTATTTCATGTAAGTCTATCCATATTTTTCTAAGTTGTTCAGTCATTCCTGAATTGATGGGGCATCCCCTCAGTTGCCTTTCTTTGCCTCCACAGAGAGAGTTGCTATAAATATTTATATTACTTTACTTTTAACACCTTATGCAACTCTAACAACATAAGTTTATGATGGTGGCTCAGTTGATAGAGGACTGGACTTGAAGGACTGGACTTAATTTGATGCTGAGTGAGACGAGCAGAACCAGGAAAACTTTGTCCACCCTAACAGCAACATGAGGGTGACTGACGATCAGCCTTGATGGATTTGCTCATTCCATCAGTGCAACAATCAGACACAGTTTTGGGCTGTCTGTGATGGAGAATGCCAACTGTATTCAGAGAAAGAATTGTGGAGTTTGAACAAACACAAAAGACTATTACCTTTACTTTAGGGGGAAAAATTATCTTATTATATAATTTTGCTATCTCTTATACTTTATTTTTCTTCTTTAAGGACATGATTTCTCTCTCATCACATTCAACTTAGATCAGTGTATACCATGGAAACAATGTAAAGATTAACAGACTGCCTTCTGGGGGGGGGAAGCAAGAATAGGGACAAATTGTAAAACTCAAAATAAATAAATAAAATCTTTCTTTGAAAAGAAAGAAGGCAGGTTTGCTAGGTGGTGCAGCGGATAGAGCACTGGCCTTGGAGTCAGGAGTACCTCAGTTCAAATCCGACCTCAGACACTTAATAATTACCTAGCTGTGTGGCCTTGGGCAAGCCACTTAACCCCATTGCCTTAAAAAAAACCCTAAAATAAAAAGACCTTAGTTTAAGACCTATGACTTTGACAAACTAGGAATAAGTTATGTAACATCTCTAAGTCTGTGAATATAGATGTAAAATGGAGATAATTATAGTTTCATAGGATTGTGATAAGGCTCAAATGATAAAACAAATTTAAAATACTTTGTGATCATAAAGTAACTATATCAGTGCTTATTATTATTATTATTATCATTATTATTACTGAAGAAATGCTAATATTGGTAAAGTTTTTCCATAAGAAATCCCCTTTGTGGATGAAATCGTAAGTCAGAAACCTATCTGTATGTGTAAGAGTATTTGTGTGAGTGTGTCAGTGTTGGGGGAGACTGCCATGCTTGCCTCTTTTATAAAGAATCCCAGAAAGAAAATACTCTTGAGAAAGTTTTAGTTTAAACTTGGGGACAAATATGATAGTCTGAAATACAGATATGAAAGAATCAAAATAATTATGAAATACTGTCTATAGACATCAAGCTCACAATCTTAAGGTTTTTATCTTACCTTGGCCCCTAGATTCAGTAATGATTACTCAGCTAGCAAGTCATGGTGTCAAAGGAGTATTTAAGAATCATTCTCTAGTAGAGATCTTCAGTGAGTAGCAATCCTTTGATGAAGTGGCTTCATACAGATTGTCTTCTTCCACTTCTGCTCATATTTTGCACTATGACTTAGGAGATGGAGAGGATGGGCAGGTGAACATGGATACAGGGTGTGGCTTGAGAAAAATAAAGTCTCTGATTAAATTCTGAAGTCAGATTTACCTAAGAAATGCTGTCCCTTGGGGCAGCTAGGTGGCACAGTGGTTAAAGCACCGGCCCTGGAGTCAGGAGTACCTGAGTTCAAATCCAGCCTCAGACACTTAATAATTACCTAGCTGTGTGGCCTTGGGCAAGTCAATTAACCCCATTCTCCTTGCAAAAAAAAAAAAACACCTAAAAAAAAAGAAATGCCATCCCTTCATCCTTCAGAAAGCTTACTTTTCCTAATTCCAGTGCCAACTTCCCTTCTTCCCTTGCTAGTCTAATCCATTTTATTGCCTCTTTCACCTCCTGTCTAATATTCTAATTGGGTCACATTGCTGTCCTTCTCTTTGATATGAAACCCTTGTATTAAGAAGTTTAGTGCTGGTGGCCATAAGCAGCTATCAGGAAAGAATGGAATCTCCTAGGTCCCCCTTGTAAACCATATTTTTATTTACAGTGAGACTCTGTATTATGTATTATTGAAATTATTGGATATGTTTTAGAAATACTTTCATTTCTTCAATTAATACACCCTGAGAACTCCTAAAGTATTGTACTAGGGTACTATTGGCCTAGACCTTCAAAGAGCTTACAAATTATAGTTTAATATTTTGCAGTGAATAACCATTTGTTTTCTTTCCCTCTTTCCCCCAACAAAAGAATAAAAAACCAAAAATCTTTGTAACAAATAAATATATATATATGTATATGCAAGCAAGACAAATTCTTACATTGACCATGTAATTGATTTACCAGACTGTCATTATTTTTAATAGTATTTTTCCCCCAAATTACATGTTGAGACAATTTTTAGCATTCATGTTTACAAGATTTTGAATTCTAACTTTTTCTTCTTCTCTCCCTCCCCTTTTCTCTGCCTAAAATGGTAGGTAATTTGATATTGATTATACCTGTGCTGTCATGTAGAACATAGTTCCATATTAGTCACAGAAGAAACAGATCAAAAGGAAAAAAAACACAAAAAAAGAATAAGTGAAAAAATTCTTCAATCTGTCTTAAAATTCATAAGTATTTTTTATTTTGTTCTTTGTTTTTTAATATAAATGTGAATGGCGTTTTTTCCTTCACGATTCCTTTGTGCTTTTCTTGGATTATTGAGTTGCTTTACTATGTCTAATGATTTTTTGATTCTGCTCATTTTATTTTGCACCAGTCTATGTAGGTTTTTTTCTGAAATTAGCCTATTATCATTTCTTATTGCACATAATTCTTATGTCATAGTTTCTTAATATTTTACCACCATGAAAATGGCTGCCATGTATCTGTCTGCCCATTTGTCTGTCTGTCTGTCCCTGTCTCTCACACACAAACACACATACACAGTCTCACATTCTTTTCCTTTATTATCTCTTTGGATTTCTTTTGGATCTCTCTCTGGATTAGTAGTGGTATTGCTGGATCAAAAATCTGCACAATTTAATAAGATATAGTTCCAAATTGCTCTCCAAAATGGTTAAATCAGTTCACAACTCCACCAGCAATGCATTAGCATCCCATTTTTCCACATCCTTTTCAAAATTTATCATTTTCCTATTTTTGTCATATAAATTGATCTGAGAGGTGGTATCTCAGAGTTGTTGAATTTGCATTTTTCTCTAATCCACAGTGATTTAGAGCCCATCTTCATATGCATATAGAAAACTGGATTTCTGCATTTGAAAATTGGCTTTTTAAATCCTTTGTCCTTTTATCAACTTGGGGATGGCTTGTGTTCTTATAAATTTGATTCAGGTCTCTACATATTTGGTAAATAAAGTCTTTATCAAAGACACTTGCTGTAAAGAAAGCTTTCTGCTTTCCTTCTAATCTTGGTTGCCTTGGTATTATTTGTGTAAAAACTTTTTAAGATAATCAAAATTATCTATTTTGTATTTCATAATGCTCTCTATCTCTTGTTTGGTCATACATCTATAATTCATTTAACTTCTTCTTGAAAACTTTGGAGACTGTGCCAATTGGTGCATATTTATTTAGTATTGATATTATTTAAATGTCCATGTCTTTTAGTAAGATGTAGTTTCCTTCCTTATCTCTTTTAATTTGATCTGTTTTTAAAAATTTTTTTTCTGAGATCAGGATCACCCCTACAATTACTACATAATAGATTCTGCTCTAGTACCTTACATTTACTCTTTCTGTGTTTCTCTGCTTTAGGTGTATTTCTTGTGAACAACATATTGTAGAATGCTGTTTTTTTTTTTGATCCACTCTGCTACTCACTTCTGTTTTATGGGAGAAGTCATTCCATTTACATTAACATTTATAATTCCTAACTGTGTATTCCCCTATATCTTGTTTTTCCTCCTGCTTATTCTATCTCTCTACCACCCTTTCTCTCCATGACAATGTTTTGTTTTTTTTCCCTCTCTCCTGGTCTTCTTTCTCTTCTGACACTTTCCTCATCCCTTTATTTAATTGCCTTCAACTTTTCTCTTGGATAACATAGATTTCTATATTCAGCTGATTTTATATATGTATACATATATATATATATATATATATATATATATATATATATATTATTCATTCTTTGACCCACTATTGATTAGAGTAAAATTCAATTGATGTCCATCACTCACACTCCCACCTTAACTGCTATTGTCTTATTTTTCCTGGCTATTCATGTGAAATAATTCTCCCCATTATATTTCCACCTTCCTTCTTTACCCAGTGTATTCATCTTCCTCAAACTTTAATTATTATTTTATGTCATTCATTCCAATTCACATTACATCTGTATCCTTTGTTGTTGGGTATTCCTTTTAACTATACTATTTTTTTTTTTAGTTTTTGCAAGGCAATGGAGTTAAGTGGCTTGCCCAAGGCCACACATCTAGGTAATTATTAAGTGTCTGAGGCCAGATTTGAACTCAGGTACTCCTCACTCCAGGGCCGGTGCTCTATCCACTGTACCACCTAGCTGCCCCTTAACTAAATTATTAGTAGCACAATTTTTAGGAATTGCAAATATCCTTCTATATAAAGGATATAAAAAATTCAACAGTATTGGATCTTTTATGCTTGCCTTTCCTCTTTTAACCTCTCTTTAGATATCACATTTTTTTCAATTCTGGTCTTCACCTTATGAAAAGTTGAAATACTTCTCTTTCATTTAATGACCATTTTCTCTCTTGAAGAATTATGCTTATGAAGAATTAATTTCATTGGGTAGGGAATTCTTGGTTGTAACCCTTACTCCTTTGCCTTCTGGAATATCTTGTTCCATGACGTCTTATCCTTTTATATTGTAGCTGCTAAAACCTGTCCTTGAAATTTTAATTTTGGAATATTTTTTCTTAGGTGATCGGTGGATTCTTTCAGTGTATTTTTTTACCCTCTAGCTCCAGTATATCAGCACAATTTTCCTTGATAATTTCTAGAAAGATTGTATTCAGATCTTCTTTTTGAGTATGACTTTCAAATATTGTCTCTTCTGGATCTATTTTCCAGATCAGTTGCTTTTCAAGTGGAGTATTTTACATTCTCCTTTTTTAATTCTTTTGAATATGTTTGATTGATTCTTGATGTCTCAGAGTCATTAGCTCCCACTTGCCCAATCCTAATTTTTGAGGAGTTATTTTCCCTAGTTAGCTTTTGTATTTCCTTTTCTCTTTGGCCAATTGTAATTCTAAAGGAGTTGTTTTCTTCAGTGAATTTTTCTATTTCTTTCTCTATTTATCCAGTTCTACTTTTTAAGCAATTGTTTACTTTTGCCAAATTGTTGACCCTTTCCCATAATTTTCTTGCAAGTGATGCATCACTTACACCTTTTTTTCCCCAGTTTTTCTCGTGCTTCTCAAATATTCTTTCAGCTCCTTTTTGAGCTCTTCCATGAATTCTTTTTGTACTTGAGACCACTTCCCATTTTTATTTGTATCTTTGACCATAGGTATTTGACATTGTTGTCTTCTTCTGAGTTTGTGTCTTGATTTTCCAGTCCCCATAATAACTTTCTATGGTCAGATTCTTTTGATGTTGTTTTGATTTTTTTTTTTTTGGCTTTTTTTTCTTGTTTCAGATTTCTTGTGCTAGTATCTGCAGACTTTGGTTTTTATCATGCTACACTGATGTTTCCCTAAGGTCAACAGGAGACCCTCATGTTTGGTGCTATGATGAGATGAATGGTGGCTGGCACTGCCAGAAGCCATAAGGTCTGGCACTTGGACTAGTTCTGAGTTGGGATTTTTGTGCTGTGTCTGTATATATGGTGGTAAACTTTTGTCAACTGACATTTTGCTTATGGCTGGACTGACTCTAATAGTGGGGGGTTGCAAGTTGGGGACTGCTTTTCATTTAGGCACCAATAGAGTTAACAGGTACCTGTTTGCCTGAGGCCAAGCTAAAGCATGTTGCAGAGCTCAGAGTTGGAGTTGGCCCAATCCCAGTTGTGATGAGGCAAATAGGGTAGCCCTATATTGACTTTTATCCATTCTACCACCCTTTGCCTCAGCATCTCCCACTCTTTTTCCGAGATGTGGGACTTGCTGCTGGCTTACTGTGCTTCCTAATCTGATCTGTGTTCCTTACTTTTCCATCCAATCTTTCAAGTCTCTTAGGCTGTACTATTTGCTTTATTTTGGGGTCCCTATTTTGTGGTTATTTGGAGGTAAATATGGAAAAGGTAATCACAATTTACTGATTACTCTGCTTTCTTGGCTCCCAGAAGAGAGTTTGCAATCTAGAATCAGAAATAAACAACTAAAGCATTTCCTTCAGAGAAGACATATCATCTGAAGAAGGTTGGAGAGACTTGAAAACCAGAGATGAGGTGGGGTTGACCCCATGTCAGGCTGAGGAAGTTGCTTCAGACAAGAATAGGAAGGAAAGAGAGCTCAAAGGGTCAGTGTATATAGTGTAATCTGGTTTGTTTGGAACATAAAATAAACTTAGAATATGAAGTGAAAGAAGTTCATTAGGAAAGGCGGTGATCAAGAGGTAGAGAAAATGTATTTGAATTCTGGCTCTCCTACTTTATGACCTTGGAGAAATCATTTTATTTCTTTGGGTCTCATTTTCCTTTTCTTTCAAATGAAAGGACTAAGTTGAAGATATCTAAGGCTACTTCTGGAACGAAAAATGTGATTCTCTGTGTAAGAGAGTTAACAAAGAAGCTATTTCCAGATGAGGAGTTGAGGGCTACCTTATGGATGGCCAGAATTGACATTTGAATAATTTTGGAATTTATTCTGTAGGCAACAGGGAGGCCTGTTTTGTGTGTGTGTGTATGTGTGTTTGTGTTGGGGGGATTCATAATCAAATCAGTCAGTAGGTGTTTGTGAAGCATCTCCTATGTTCCAGACACTCCCCCACCCATACCCTCACAAAACATACCTCCCTGTCCTAAATGACTTACATTCTATTGGCAGAAACAGCATTTACATTCATAGAATTATGCAAAAGGGCTCTACCATGTTTTGTGGGTGGAAGGGTGGAGTTGCTAGCAGTTTAGAGGGTCAGGTAATGAAAAATTGGCACAAATTCTGAGTTTTGAAGGAATCTAAAGGCAAAAGTAAAGAGAGAAGGGGTTTCCACTGTTATTGGGTCAATCAGTAAAAGAGGCAAGGATACATAAATAGAATGTTCTATGTGAGGAACAGGAAGGACTGATCAGCCAGAGTGTGTGAGTATGTGTTTGTGTATTTTTGTGAAAAAGTTATAATGTATAAAATAAATATAAGCATATATAATATGTATGTCTATAGACAAATGCAATGAAAACATAAAAACCCATATGCACATATCCACACAGAATACAATACATGCATATATATTCATATACACATGCATACACATATATACATGCACAGAATGGATGGATTGAATTTGCATTCTTTTGTCCACCAGCCAGGATGGTTTAGTCTCAGGGTCTGAAGAAGATAAAAAGCATTCTACTTAAAACAAAACAAAAGAGAAGAGGCCAAGTGCATCACTAGAGACAGTATAAGAACCTGGGAAGGACCTCTAACCAGTGGAGAGATCATTTATGCAGAATGTTAAAGAAAGGAGTAGTTAAATTGTTTTCTACACTAAAAAGCTATCCATATGCATGAATTAATGAGACTAGAGGTGTATTGAACTGTAGAAAGAATCCTTTATCCCCCCTCCCCCTGCCCCAGGCTGAAGGAGAAAGAATGGCAATCAGATGCTCACTGGGTCAACTTGGCAAGCCCAATTACTCATAAGCATGATGTTTTTATCCAGTTTCTTTCTGTGCTTAAAAAGCTTCACAACAAAAAGATAAATTAAAGAGATCACCTAGGGGTTGAGAAGTGTGGTTCACAGGTAACAGAAAAACACTCCATCCACCAGTGGGCTCCGGCAGCATCAAGTCACCATGGGGCTGAGCAAAGAGGATGAGCCTGTGGAGGCACAGCCTGCCAGCCTGCAGCTCACCTCCTCTGCTGCCCCCTGCTCTGAATCTAGAACATCAGAATTTGTTTTTGCAGGAAGGTCTAAATGCCTTTGTCTTGTGTAATCTTGTGTTAAAGGGATTGACCTTTGAGCTCTGAAGTGGCAATTTGTTTTTGTTTTAGTCCAGTCATGTCCAATTCTTCATGACCTTTTTTGGGGGTTTTCTTGGCAAAGATACTGGAGTGATTTGCTATTTCCTTCTCCATCTCATTTTACAAATGAGGAAACTGAGGCAGAGTGAATTAAGTGATTTGCTCAGAATCATATACCTCGCAAGTGTCTGAGACCAGATTTAAACTCAAGTAGATGAGTCTTCCTGACACCAGATCAAGGCTCTGTCTATGTCACCACTATAGCAGTTTGGAGCCCAGCTAAGTATTAGAAATCAGGAAGACCTAGTTGGAAGCCTTCCCCTGAAGGCAGTGTAATTCTAGAAAAATCACTTACTTCTCTGATTCTTCCTTTCCTGGTTATCTGTTAGATATGAGTAATATCAAAATCACCCGCATGGAAGGATTATGGTGAGAAGAGATAAGGCAGGGAAAAAAAGATTTTCAAACTTTAAGAAATGTGAGTTATCATCATCATCATCATCATCATCATCACTGCTACTGTTTCTGCATCTGCTGCTTCCTGCTATTATTGCTAGTAGCACTTGTACTATCAATACGTCAAAATGAATGAGAACATCCTTGAAACAAATATAATGCTTTTCTTGGAAAAAGTGAATGAATGCTATGACTTTTTAATTCATGCTAATGAGCAGCATTTAAATACTGGTTCGTTTTAGATATAATTGAAACAATTTTAAAATAGTAAAGTGACATGATGAAAACAGTTTTTAGTTTCACCTCACTTGGTAGTTGTGTGACTTTTCATCCTCAGTGTTCTGATTTATAAAATGGGGACTTTAATATCATGTATCTCACAGTGAGGGTTGTTGTGAGGGTCAAATTAGATAATATGTTGATAGGCATTTGTGGGATGTTCAGGGAAAACTAACACTTCTAATGTGAGGACTATTCCTATGGCATCCATCTGGCAAGTCAACCCTTCCCTGTGGCTCCAGGAAGGTGTAGCATGTGTTGTGGCCACACCTTGGTAAAAACCTTCTTTTTTTGTTTTTGTTTTTTGTTTGTTTTGTTTTGTTTTCCAAGGCAATGACTTGCAGAGGGTCACACAGCTAGGTAATTATTAAAAATCTGAGGCTGGATTGGAACTCAGGTCCTCCCAACTCCAGGGCTGTTCTATCCACTGTGCCACCTAGCTGTCCTGGTTAAATGGTTTACCCATCAGAAATATAGGTGGGTATCTGCTCCATGGATATGAAGACTTCCCCCAATGGAATGGCTGAATAAGAACAATGTGTTCCATTGCCCATGACAGCAACTGAAGTGGGTGCTGGGGAGCTCTTAGACCTTGGTCAGATGTCAAAGACATCAGTGTCTTCGACTGCATTCCAGGTTACTGCAAATCATCCTGAATTTTGTCTTGCTGCTGGACTTGAATGACTGGAAGAAAGAGTGAGGTTGACAAACTTGTGCAACTCTGCCCCACTTTAGTCCAATTCACACACAAGTCAGTAATAATGATAATGATAATAATAATAATGGTTTTTGTCATTGTTTTTATTATTTTTAAAAACTACACTCCAGAATTGAATCATCAACATCAAACTCTGCCTCCTTGTTTTTCAAGAAGTAGCATTCAGGTCAAGGACACAGGCCTAGCCCTTCTGTGACCTTGGCAAGACCACCCTTTAGATCAGGGACAGGGAATATCCAGCCTGTAAACTTAAGACCTTCAAAATCATTTGGGTCTGGTGCTGCTAAAGACACCTCAGGCAGAAAATTTCAATAAACCCAGGAGCTTTTTAGAGGCATATTAATTAAATGTTTGTCCAAAAAATGGTAGGCTAATTTTTAAGTTTTGGCCCCCAGAAGAAAGCAAGTTTCCCCATCCCTGCTATAGATGACAGATTCCTCACCTAACAACAAGATTTTCCTACGTGCCCATCCAACAAGCAAATGTTAAGGTGCTCTCCTAAGCACTGAGGATGCAGAGACAAAAAT
Organism: Macrotis lagotis; assembly: GCF_037893015.1. Taxonomy (NCBI): domain Eukaryota; kingdom Metazoa; phylum Chordata; class Mammalia; order Peramelemorphia; family Peramelidae; genus Macrotis; species Macrotis lagotis. The sequence goes on along the minus strand of NC_133661.1, from coordinate 28,576,369 downwards.
GAAACAGCCCCTGCTCTCAAGGAACTTTGACTCTCTATTAAGGAAGAATACATGCACACCATCCAACTATGTTTATCTTGAACCAAGACAAGATCCTCTTGTCTCGTGGTTGTCTATAACCTATAATAGTGCACAGAAATGAGTAGATTTTATACTCAATCTTTGTTTGCCAAGAGAGTGGTGGTGCTGGTTGTGAACCCCTTTCCCAACTCTGAATCCTACATACATTACACTCCCTTTTAATATGAGGATGCAGAATTACATAGAATTATACAAAATTAGAAGAAAATTACATGTATGTATATCTCATATATATATGAAATAATTTTATGATCTTTGAATCTAAAAGAGATACATTTAGGAGTATTTTAGCTAGCATATATTAAAGCCTATATTAATCAGAAATCTAGTTTAAGAAACCTTTTGTTTCCTGTTTTTCTTCTTTACAAACACTGAAGCACATACTTTTAAAAATATATTCTTTAAAATGTTTCTAAAATATATTAGATCAGTTCCTGGCCAGAGCAAGTAGAATGAAAATAATGGAATTTCCTTGCTATTTGTGAATTTTAGAACTTATAAAAATCCTTGTTTTGAAATAAGTTCTCACTATATTTGACTACGAATATTATTGCTATGAGTTTTAGATGTTTCACATCTGGAACATCAATTTTTATAATAATTTTCCCTAAAAAATAGAGAATGAAGCCATAATGCCAGTACATTATTTTATTACATTTCTCATAATATGGAAGATTTATAATTTATTTTCAAGCATGTCTGGTAGGATGCTCAAACAATCTGTTTCTTTAACTGTAAAGATTGATATTCAAATTTCCTAATATGTCACTTCTCAGAAAACATGGTAGATGGGGGCAATTTTGAGCATTGACAACTATTTCTGTTCCCCTTCCATCTCTGGGTATGCAAGGTCTTCCCCTAAAGTTTATTCCAAGTCCTGTTTACTTGCAGGACTATGTCACCGATACTTTCTCATTCATTCGTCTTCACCACAGAGTTCACAATGCCAGAGGTGAAACCATGATGTGCATAACCAAGTAACCTAGCCTTGTTGCCAGCAATTAGACTCACCACCATGATTCAGAAAAAATCTTCCCACTGACTTATTAAGACTCATTGCCTGCAGGTACCTGGTTCCCTAGCCAGGAGTATGAAATGGTGATTATAATTGGTCTCAGAACTTGGAAAATTTAGATGTATTCAATTTCATGTTGTTTCCTTCCTTCAGGGAGAACACCTCTCCCCATTGCTTCTCTCATTCCCTTTCCTTTGGCTTCCCTCCCTGCCCCTGTTGGCCTAACAGAGTAATGTGTTTGTTGTGTTCATTCAAAGTTCATGAAAGAGCTAAAAACAGTTACAAATATTTTTTTTCACTTGTGATACAAATAAATCATCATTCTATAGTTGTAATTGAATGTGAATGCTATGTAATCCCAGGTCACTATTTTTAACTATATTACCAAAAATAAAAATGGAAAGGGGGGAAAAAAACCTGACCATTTGATGGATGTGGCGCAATATTAATCTTTTCCTGGTGTTAGTCATAGGGTTCTCTATATATTGTTTAGATTCATAAAATATTAGATTTGGTAGATATTTCATTATGCAGAGGCCATTATAAGCTAGAAGGTAGTGAATGTTATTCAGGAGGTTTTATTTTTACTTTTATTTTGCGTGTGTGCATGTCTGTGTGTGTCTGCAGAATTGTGAGTCTGGGTAACTTGGATGCCTTGTTCCACTTATCAGCAACCTTTCTACAATGTCCTGATCAGATCTTCCTGTTCTACTCCATGGATGTTCTGAGTTGTTCCATTAAAGGAAATTGGAATGATACTAATACAAAGGTAATCAAACCAATAAAGGGGAAGAGTATTCATTGATGCCATACACAAAGAGTCCAACAATTTCCTCACTTCAATTTTATTCCCTAAATCATTTATTATACTGAATAGATCTAAAAAAATGCAAGAATTACAAAAAAAGGTTTGTATTGTCAAGATAATTGAGGTTTTAAATTTCATCTTTATATTTATACCACGAAGAAGCTGCTGCTGATGTTTGTCTTTCATCTTCAAAGAAAAACCATGACATCAGGGAGGTGATGCCATGAAAAGCACATAAATTGGATTTGAATGAGGGGGTGTCATGCTTAGTCACCAGCTTCACTTTCTCTTCCACAGCCATCTAGGACTGGTGGCCAGATATGAATCAGGATGATTGGAGATGGCCCTGGATGTGAGGCAATCAGGTTAAGTGACTTGCCCAAGGTCACAAAGTGAATACGAGTCAAGTGTCTGAGACTGGATCTAAACTGCATCCTATTGATTCCAAAACGAATGCTCTATCCACCAGCACCTAACTGCTCCAGGAAATTTCAGAGTAATAGCATGGCGGAGAAAAGTCCTAATTCTCTCTCTGAAACTTACTAGTGGAAGGACCATGGGACAATAGGTTAACTTCTCTCTGCTTATTTTCTCATCAGTAAAAATGGGAAGAATAATTTTAATAATACATAGAGAGATGTCATTAGCATCACATGAGATAGTATACATGAGACACTTTTATCTACTTTAAACTTTCATATAAATATCATTTATTATTAGGTATCACTTAATTACTGGCATTATGAGTGCAAAGATGGAAGTATAGAAGAAATTTACATCTTTCCCAGCACCTAGCAGAGAACTCTGTAGACAATAGATGTTAATATATGTCTGACATAGTAAATGAATAATAATGTGGGAAGAAGAGACTTAGTGAATGACTGGTTTTGTTGTTAACCCATTACATTCCTGGCCATTCAGAATTGGAGTGCTCTCTGGTTTTTAATTTTGATCATGTTAAAAAATCATTGAACAGGTTCTCTCATTTAGCAATCAATCAATATTTATTAAGTACCCTACTAAGTGCTAGTGACACCAGAAGGACTAGATGGAAGAATTTACTTCATTATCTAAAGTATTCTTTCATTCCAGTTCTTTTAGTATAGAAGTTTTGTTCATAATTTCTAAGACCACAAGGGAGTTTTGCCTAGATTCTCCTATTACTGGAGTATAGTTACAATGAAAATCTAGTCTACTGCCAATACATTTTGAAGTAGGTGTATTCCATAATGATGCAGTTACCAGTCCAACCCTCCATCAGCAGAAGACTGCCTGCTTTGCTGACATTTCCTTTATTTTCTTTAATCAAGGTCTTTATTATACCAATCAAAATCTGAGGGGATAAGTAATAAACAAAAGCCCTGCAAGGGACACCTACCTTATGGACAATTAAACTCAAAGAACTTCCTCTTGGTGTT